>NC_133658.1:744673077-745283888 GCF_037893015.1 Macrotis lagotis
AGTCTATTCCACTTATCCACCACACTATTTCTTAGACAATACTAGACAGTTTTGATGACTGATGTTTTATAATATAATTTTAGATCTGATAGGTCTAAGCCATCTTCTTTTGCACTTTTTTTTTCATTGAATCCCTGGAAATTTTTGACTTTCTATTTCTTCATATGAATTTTTTCTTCATACAATTTTTTCTAACTCATTAAAGTAATTTTTTGGAATTTTGATTGGTAGGGCACTAAACAAATAGTTTAGTTTTGGTAGAATTGTCATTTTTATCATATTAGCTCAACCTATCCAGGAGCAGTTGATGTTTTCTCAGCTATTAGATCTGATTTTAGGGGCAACTAGGTGGCATAGTGGATAAAGCACTGGCCCTGGAGTCAGGAGTACCTGGATTCAAATCTGGTCTCAGACACTTAATAGCTGTGTGGCCTTAGGCAAGCCACTTAACCCCCCTTTGCCTTACAAAAAAAAATCTGATTTTATTTGTGTGAGAAGTGTTTTATATAATCGTTTTCAAAAAGTTTTTGAGTCTGCTTTGGCAGGTAGACCCCATGTATTTTGTACTGTCTGAGCTTACTTTGAATGGGATTTCTCTTTCTAGCTCTTTCTGCTGTTATCTTGCCAGTCATATATAGAAATGTTGAGGATTTATGAGGGTTTATTTTATATCCTGTGACTTTGCTAAAGTTGCTAATTATTTCTAGTAGTTTTTTAGGTGATTTTTGGGGATTCTCTAAGTATACTATCATGTCATCTACAAAGAGTGAGAGTTTTGTCTTTTCCTTCCCAATTCTAATTCCTTCAATTTCTTTTTCTTCTCCTGCTGCTGAGGCTAACATTTCTAATATGATATTGAACAGTATTGGTGCTAATGGGTATCCTAGTTTCACCCCTGATCTTAATTGGTCTATCCCCGTTGCATATAATGCTTGTGGAAAGTTTCAGATAGATACTGCCTATTAGTCTAAGTAACAATCCATTTATTCCAACAGTCTCTAGTGTTTTGTTTTTTTTTTTTTTAGTATTTTGCAAGGCAAACGGGGTTAAGTGGCTTGCTCAAGGCCACACAGCTAGGTAATTATTAAGTGTCTGAGATCAGATTTGAACCCAGGTACTCCTGACTCCAAGGCCGGTCGGTGCTTTATCCACTATGCCACCTAGCCGCCTGAATGATTTTTTTTCAGTCTCTAGTGTTTTTAGTGGGAATGGGTGTGTATTGTGTCTAAAGCTTTTTCAGCATCTATTGATGTAATCATATGATTTCTGATAGGTTTGTTATTGATATAATTAATTATACTAACAGTTTTTCTAATATTGAACCAACCCTGCATTCCTGGGATAAATCCTATTTGATCACAATGTATTATCTGAGTGATAACTTGTTATAATCATTTTGCTAAGATTTTATTTAAGATTTTTGCATCTATATTCATCAGGGAGATAGGTCTATAATTTTCTTTCTGTTTTAACTCTTCCTGGTTTAGGTATCAGCTCCATATTGGTTTCATGGAAAGAGTTAGGCAGAGTTCCGCCTTCACCTATTTTTCCAAGTAGTTCATATAGAATTGAAACCAATTGTTCCTTAAATGTTTGATAGAATTCACTTGTGACTCCATCTGGCCCTGGAGATTTTTTCTTAGGGAGTTCAATAATGGCTTGTTGAATTTTTTTTTTTCTGAGATAAGGTTATTTAAGTGTTTAATTTCCTCTTCATTTAAACAGAGCAACTTATATTTTTTTAAATATTCATCCATTTCACTTAGATTACCAAATTTATTGACATAGAGTTGGGCAAAATAATTCAAATTATTACTTTAATTTCCTCCTCATTGGAGGTGAGTTCACCTTTTTCCTTTATGATACTAGCAATTTGGTTTTCTTTCTTTTTTTTAATCAATTTGACCAGAGATTTATCAATTTTATTGGTTTTTTCATAAAACCAACTCTTGGTTTTATTTATTATTTTAATAGTTTTTGCTTTTGCTTTTATTAATTTCTCCTTTAATTTTTAGAATTTCTAATTTGGTATTTATTTGGGGGTTTTTAATTTGTTCTTTCTCTAATTTTTTAGTTGCACATTTAGTTCATTGATTTCCTCTTTCTCTAATTTATTCATGTATTTAAATATATAATATATCCCTTGACAGTCACCTTGATACCTATGTATCCAATAGGTTTTGGTATATTGTTTCATTATTGTCATTATCTAGGATGAAATAATTAATTCTATCTATAATTTGTTGCTTGATCCACTCATTCTTTAAAATGGGGTTATTTATTTTCTAATTAGTTCTTGGTCTATATCTCCCTGGCCCAATATTGCATATGATTCTTATTGCATTATGATCTGAGAAAGATATATTCACTATTTCTACCTTTCTGAAATTGATCATTAGGTTTTTATACCCTAATGCATGGTCAATTTTTGTGTAAGTGCCATGTACTGCAGAAAAAAAAGTATTCCTTTCTATCTCCATTTAGTTTACTCCATAAGTCCATCATATCTAGGTTTTCTAACAATCTATTTACCTCCTTAACTTCCTTCTTGTTTATTTTATGATTTGATTTATCTAAATCTGAGAGTGGGAAGTTGAAGTCTCCCACTAGTAGAGTTTTGCTACCTATGTCTTCCTGTAGCTCTTTCAACTTCTCCTTTAAGAATGTGGATGCTATACCAATGGGTGCATACATATTTAATATTGAAATCACTTTATTGTCTAAGGTACCTTTTTTTTAGATTTTTTTTTTCAAGGCAATGGGGTTAAGTGGCTTGCCCAAGGCCACACGGCTAGGTAATTATTAAGTGTCTGAGGTCGGATTTGAACCCAGGCACTCCTGACTCCAAGGCTGGTGCTCTATTCACTGTGCCACCTAGCCTCCCCTCTAAGGTACCTTTTAGGAGGATATAGTTTCCTTCCTTATCTCTTTTAACGCTATCTATTTTTGTAGCTGCTTTGTCTGAGATAAATAAGGATTGTACCCCTGCTTTTTTTACTTCAACTGAAGCAAAATATATTTTGCTCCAATCTTTTACCTTTATTCTATATGTATCTCTCTGCTTCAAATGAGTTTCTTGCAAGCAGCATATTGTAGGATTCTTCTTTTTAATCCATTGTGCTATTCACTTACATTTTAAGGGAGAGTTCATCCAATTCTCATTCAAATTTGCAATTATTGACTCTTTATTGCCCTCCATGCTATCTTTCCTCAGTTTGTATTTTTCCCTTTTTCCCTTTAGCCATATTCCCCAGTATTTTGTTTCTGAATACTGCCACCTTCCATGTGTTTGCCCTCCTATGTCAACCCTCCTCCCTTTTCTTTCCCCTTTCCCTTTTCCCCCCTTCTTCCTTCCCTTCTGTCTGTTAGTTTCCCTTTTTCTCCCCCTCCCCATTCCCCCTCCCCTTTCCCTCTTTTAATACTTGGAAGGTAAGATAAGTTTCTTAACTTAACTGAGTATGTCTAATTTTAAGCCAAATCTGATGAGATGAAGATTCAGGTGGTTCTCACCTCCTCCCTTCTTCCCCTCTATTACAATAGGTCTTTTGTACCTCTTAATGTAATGAGATTTACCCCATTCAATCTCTTCCATCCTCCTGTCTCCTTACTATCCCCCTTTTAAAGGAGGTATTATTTTTAAATCATTCGGAGTCACAGAAAAGTCATGAGTGTCCATCACTTTTGGCTAAGTATATTCTCTCTCTAATAGAGTTATACTCTCAAGAGTTATTAGAGTCTTTCTCCCAGGAAGGGATATAGCCAGTTTCATCTTATTGGATAGCAATTTTTTTCTTTAATTTTTTAAAAAACCTTTTTGTGTGTCTCTTGAGACTCCTGTTTGATGTCTAGATTTTCTATTTAACTCTGGGTTTTTTTCATCAGGAAATGGACATTTTGTTAAATGTCCATCTTTTCCTCTGGAAGTGAAGGCTCAGCTTTCCCAGATAGTGAATTCTTGGCTTCATTCCAAGCTCCCTTGCTCTTTGGAATATTTCATTCCAGACCCTTCTATCCCTTAATGTTGATGGAGCCAGGTCCTGAGTAATCCTTACTATGGCTCCTTGGTATTTAAATTGTTTCTTTCTGGCTGCTTGCAGGATTTTGTCTTTTATCTGATATGTCTGGAATTTGGTCACAACATTCTTTGGTGTTTTCATTTTAGGATCTCTTTCTGGAGGGGAACGATGTATTCTTTCAATTACAATTTTGCCCTCTGGTTCCATGATATCAGGGCAATTTTCCATCACTAAATCCTGTAATATTAAGTCCAGGCTTTTTTTCACTTCAATGTTTTCAGGAAGATCTACAATTCCCAGGTTGACCCTTCTTGATCTATTCTCGAGGTCAGTGGTTCTCCTGATGATGTATTTTACATTTTCTATTATTTTTTTGATATTTTGGTTTTGTTTAACAGAATCTTGTTGTCTCATGAAGTCATTAGTTTTCACAGATTCCATTTTTTTTTTTTAGGTTTTTTTTGTAAGGCAAACGGGGTTAAGTGGCTTGCCCAAGGCCACACAGCTAGGTAATTATTGAGTGTCTTAGGCCGGATTTGAGCTCAGGTACTCTTGACTCCAGGGCCAGTGCTCTAGCCACTGCACCCCGTAGCTGCCCCTCCAATTGACATTTGTTTCTTTTTGGATCTCATTCTTTATGATAAGTCCATCACAAAAGTTATTTCCATATTTTTCCACCATTGTCATTGCTGATCGCAACTCCCTCCTTTCTTATTTCTCCACTACCATGTACTCTATTTTCTCTTTCCTTTCACTCTGACTCTGCTGTAGGGTCATTGACTAGCTCAGTATACAGATCCCTGGTCCTGGGGCCAAGAAGCCCTGAGTGCCCATACCACCCCTTAAGCCCAGCATCCACCTGGCCCCATGGTCCTGGGCAGGCCTTCCAATCCCAGCCCCTTGCAAGAAGTAAGAAAGAAAACGTATTATATCTGACCAGTGTCCCCCCATGGTCCATCCTCTCCTACTTTATTCACATCCCCACCCCTTCCCCCTGCTCCCCCCTCCTTCTTACTCCAGATGTCTATACCCCATTGAGTATATATGCTGTTTCCTCTCCTAGCCATTTCTGATGAGAGCAAAGATTCCCTCATTCCACCTTGCCTCCCCCCTTCCATATCATTGCAATAGCTCATTGTAATAAAAAAAATCTTATGTGAAATATCTTGGACTATTCCCCCTCTCCTTTTTCTTTCTCCCATTCCATTTCCCTTTTTTTCTATTGACTCCATTTTTACACCATATTTTATCTTCAAATTCAGCTTTCTCCTGTGCTTCAACTATAAAAGCTCCCTCTACCTGCTCTATTAACTGAGAAGGTTCATATGAGTATTATCAGTGTCATTTTTCTATCAGGAATACATGCAGTTCATCCTCATTAAGTCCTTCATATTTCCCCCCTCTCCTCCAATCTCCATGCTTCACATGAGTCCTGTATCTGAAGATCAAACCTTCTATTCAGTTCTGGCCATTCCAAAAGGAACATTTGAAATTCCCCTGGTTCATTGAAAGTCCATCTTTTTCCCTGGAAGAGGACATTCAGCCTTGCTGGGTAGTTGATTCTCGGTTGCATTCTAAGCTCTTTTGTCTTCTGGAATATTGCATTCCAAGCTTTTAATGTAGGAGCTTTTAATGTAGGTGCTGCTAAGTCCTGTGTGATCCTGGCTGCAGCTCCACAATATTTGAATTGTATACTTCTGGTTGCTTGTAATATTTTCTCTTTGACTTGGGAGTTCTGGAACTTGGCTATAATATTCCTAGGGGTTGGTTTTTTTGGGATCTCTTTCTCTGGGGGATCGGTGTATTCTCTCCATTTCTATTTTGCCCTCTGCTTCTAGAATATCAGGGCAATTTTCCTGTAGTAATTCTTTGAAAATGATGTCAAGGCTCTTTTCCTGATCATGACTTTCAGGTATTCCAATAATTTTTAAATTATCTTTCCTAAGTCCGTTTTCATATCAGTTGTTTTTTCAATGAGATATTTCACATTTTCTTCTAATTTTTCATTTTTTTTTTGTTTTGAAGTATTGATTCCTAATTTCTGGTAAATTCATCAATCTCCCTGAATTCTATTCTTTGTCTGAAGGATTTGTTCTCCTCAGGGAGTTTTCTTATCTCTTTTTCCATCTGGTCAATTTTGCTTTTTAAAGCATTCTTCTCCTCAATAACTTTTTGAACTGTTTTGTCCATTTGACCTAAGCTGGTTTTTAGCATGCTATTTTCTTCAGCATTTTTTTTTTGATTTCCTTGACTAAGCTGCTGACTTCATTTTCATGTTTTTCCTGCATCTCTCCCCTTTCTTTTCCCAGTTTTTCTTCCAACTCCCTAATTTGATTTTCAAAGTCTTTTTTGAGCTCTATCATAGCCTGAGCCCAATTTCTGTTTTTCTTCGAGTCTTTAGATGCAGGAACTTGTGCTTCCTCATCTTCAGACTGAATATTTTGATCCTTCTTGGGCTCATTTGCAAAATATTTCTCAGTAGTCTTCCTTTTGTTTCTCTGCTTGCTCATTTTCCCAGTCTGGGCCTGGTTTTGGAGTGCTTCCAGAGCTTTTGGGGCACTCCCACAAGGGTCTCAGTGTGTGAGGCTCTGTCCTCCCTCCTGGTCTGTGAATGACCATAAGCACCTCCCTCTACCACGGGGCTGAGGTGGGGGGGCCCTGCTGTTCTATGGGGGGCCTAGACTTTGATCAGGATCTGAATGTGGTCAGAGCCCCAGAGTCCTGTTCCATGGGCAGAGGACCGAGCTTGCAGTTTCTCTTTACTCCCCTCCCTCAGCTCCTCCAATTGACTTTTAAACTCCTTCCTGATTTCTACAAGGAATTCTTTTTGGGCTGGAGACCAAGTCATATTCTCCTCAGAAGTGCTAGATCTCTCTGGGTTAGAATCTATTTCTTCTAAATATTTCTCCATGGGCCCCCCCTTTCTGATGGCCTTTCTTCATCTTCCTAGGATCTAGTGTTGGTGGGGGGGCTGACTCTCAGAGGTTTGTTTTTGGTAACCCTAGAGGCTTTGTTCACTTGGTTTAGTTATTCCAGGGGCCAACCAATAAGGGGTGCTGGTTGCTTTCTTTGGAGTGTTTGAGGCCCTCAGCAGCAGGGTCTGAGTTGACCTTGAACAATAGGCTGGGCCTTGGGGAGGGAGCTAATCTCCCTTTCAGCTCAGTGTGAGCTCTATTGCCCATACCTGAGCTTGAGGGGGTGGGGGGGGCAGTTACCATTTGTTCTGGGAAGAATGCTCTGCAAAAAGTGTGGAGCTCAGTCCCCTTCTCCAGCTGGTCCTTTTCCAGGCATGCTCTGCAACTCTCTATGTTGGAACTCACCCTTCCATCACCTGGGGCTCACCAGACCTCCCCACCACAGCCAAAGATTCTGTTGATTCTCCAGCTCATACCTGCCACTCAAAGTCTCTTAGGTTAAGGCCAGTCCTCTGGCTTCCCCCTTGGTGTTGCCCCCGCACTAGCCCTCTGCTCTCTGCTCCTGGTTCACCCATGTTCCCCTGAGACAGACCTTGTTGGTAGGTGTTCCTCTTTTAGCTTCTCTTTCTGGGTTTTGTTAATCAAATTTCTTTCATGTTATTTTTGAGGGGGGAATCAGGAAAACTTAGAACAGTGCCTGTCTTCTCTCCACCATCTTGGCCAGAAGTCCTTTGTCTTCAAATCTTGACTCTGATTTACTGTGCACCCTTTGGCATCACAGGGTGGCCCCCTTAAGAGGGCCTCAGTTTTCTCATTCTTAAAGTGAGGGGGTAAATTAAATACTCTCTAAGATCCTCATCCAATTCAGTCTTAGAATTCTTAAGGCATTGAAGCTCTGAGAATTAAATGTGCCACAATCTGCAGTATTTTATAATCATAAACTCTTGAATTATAGAATTCTAGACTTGGAAAGAACCTTTTAGATAATTTCTAGAGGTGCAAAACTTGCTGGGGCATGGCTTTTAGTCTTTTTTTTATTTTTGTAAGGCAATGGGGTTAAGTGACTTGCCCAAGGTCACACAACTAGGTAATTACTAAGTGTCTGAGGCTAGATTTTAACTCAGATCCTCCTGACTCCAGGGCCAGTGCTCTATCCACTGCTTTCAGTCTTGCAAAACTCTGAAAGTTATTGAGAAATGTTTAACAAAATGAAAACTACAATACAATATAGGTAATGGTAATTTGTGGTTTCCTAAGTCAATATGTGACTCCTACAGATCTAATTCTATTTCTTTTTGACTCCACTAATTTAGAATAACCTTTCATTCCATTTTCAAGATAAGGAAACCAAAATCTAGAGAAGGTGTTTAGGTCATAAGAGTAGAGATAGATTGAAAATAAGAAATTTTGGGCTAATGTATTTTTGCCAATTAGTAACTCATGAAAATTGACCTTTTTCATACATGTCTTACCTGTAGTAATTTTGACTGTCTCCTGCTTCTGGATGAGATAACCTTTATCTTTTACCTCTATGAAGATGGTTATTAGTCCAGGACTTTCTTATTGCATCTTAGAGAGATGTGCAGTTAGGAGAAACTAATCTGAGAAAGTAGATTCCATTCCCACCTTCTCCTTCTAGGCCATTTCCTGGACAACAGGAACTAGCAAAAGCTATAGGATGGCTTCCAACTCCCATCCTCCCTCTCTGCCCCATACAATATCATAGATCCTATCTTGCAAATGAGAACTGACGTGCCTCAAATAAGTGCTCTGTTTGTAGCCCATCATAAAGAACATACCCTGTGGTTTTATGATGCTTAATTAATAAGTTTATTATTAATCTCCAAACAGATGCCATCATAAAAAATCTTTGCAAAAATGGCATTACAGTCATAATCTTGCCAAAAAGTATTTCTATGATTCCAGGTCAGATTCTGCCTAGATTTCTGAGGGTGACGGGGACTAGCTGCATTGGTGATTCCTTTATGAACCTTAGTCCCCAATCTGTTCCTATTCTTTAGGGACTCTCTTGGGGGTAGTTGCTGACTCCATATTTTCTGCAGATAGTTTATTTCTGCTTGTGGAAAAATTCACTCTTTAGTGTGTATTTATGTCTGTGTGTATGTGAGTGTATGTATAGGTATGTATATGTGTGTGTGTGTGTGTGTGTGTGTGTGTGTGTGTGTGTGTGTTTGTGAAAGAGAGAGACAGAGAAAAGATGAGCTTAGCAAGCAAGTGAATGGATGACAGAGTACAAGAATGAAGGCGCTCTTGTTCCTCTTCCTGGTCTCTATTGTTTGCAGTATATTGGGAAGTTTATGTCAATAATGCTAAAGTTCAGTTGGAGCTTGGATTGTCAAGGAATGCTAAGGACAAAAAAGATTTTTTTTTAAGTTAATTGAGGAAGATGAGGGATCAAAGAAAGGATAAGACTGCTGCTTGGGATGGGTCAATGATAACAAATAATAGAAGGTAAAACTATTCTACTTTTATTTCACTTGTTTTTTTCTACTAAGGAGAATAATCTTTGTGCTTAAAATGGTTAATAGGGAGTAGAACATTAAGATAAATCATGAAATACCTAGCTGCTTTGATTAGTTCAATTAAGACCCAGACAAATTGCATCTCATTGCTGAGTCACCATTAATGATGTTGGAAAGACTTTGAAGACTAGGAGATGTCCCATAGATCTGAAAATATACAATTTTTCTGATTTTCAAGTAGAGAAGAGAATGGAGGCTATAAATTTTGAGTGGGTGAGCTTGATTTTGACTCCTGGAAAAAGTTCTAAAACACAATATTATGAGGATGTTTAATGAACATCTAGGAAAGTAAGTGTTAATATTCTTGAAGATGAGTGATGAATTAAACTTTTTCATATTTTTCAAAAACTCACAATGCATTAGCAGAAATCACTGGAAAAAAACAGAGACTATAAATGAAACTTCATTTTACTTTTTGTTTTTGTATTTGCATACAAATGGAAATTCATATCAATATTTTCTGTTTGGCCAGGGGTCACTTTGGTTCTAGAAAGTATATCCATATGGAACTGGAGTCCCATTCATCTAGTGGAACTACTAGTAGCTGCCTTGGATTCAGTATCGGTATTCTGAGTGACTCTTCATTATGTAAACACGGTTTGAAACTCTTTTCCTGTGTATATTCTATTCAAAGAACATTCAGCAACCATAAATCAAATAGAAGAATATTTAATTAAGACAGTGTATCAAGGTAACTCACACAAGAAAATATGCAACAGAATCATTATGATTCTTCCTTCCTGTCTCCATTTTCCTACTGTAAACAAAACAGATATAACTTCCTACTGTCTCCTTTGCCTGTAGGGGAATAACTACCTTCTGGAGAAATGAGCAAACTTATTCTATTGGTGGTAAAACTTAGAGTTCAGGGCCATCATTAAGATCTGCAATAGCTCTTGTGATCCAGGGATTTTCCTTGATTGTGGCACTGTACTAGTACTCCTTTCACATTGAGTTGATCTCCTGGGTTTCCAACAGTTTCTGAGTCTGGAAATCATTAACTGTGCGCTATAAAAGCACCATTTTAGTCTCAGCAAACAACATCTCTTGGTATTGGACTGCTCCAGCTCTTTATGATCTTCAGTATTCTTTCCATGGCTTCCAAGAAATCTGTTAGCATCCTTTCCTTTGACTATATCTTTCTTCAGCTGAACCTGTACCTCCCAACAAAATTTCCATTTCCAGTTGAGTCCTATAAACTACTTTCTTTTTCTTTCCTTTTTCTCTTTTTTCTTCCTTCCCTCCATTCTTCTTTCTTTCTTTCTTTCTTTCTTTCTTTCTTTCTTTCTTTTTTTTTCTTTCTTTCTTTCTTTCTTTCTTTCTTTCTTTCTTTCTTTCTTTCTTTCTTTCTTTCTTTCTTTCTTTCTTTCTTTCTTTCTTTCTTTCTTTCTTTCTTTCTTTTCTTTCTTCCTTTCTTCTTTCTTCCTTCTTTCTTCTTCCTTCCTTCCTTCCTTCCTTCCTTCCTTCCTTCCTTCCTTCCTTCCTTCCTTCCTTCCTTCCTTCCTTCCTTCCTTCCTCCTTCTTTCCTCCTCTCCTCTCTCCTCTCCTCTCTCCTCTCCTCTCTTCTCCTCTCCTCTCCTCTCCTCTCCTCTCCTCTCCTCTCCTCTCCTCTCCTCCTCCTCTCCTCTCCTCTCCCATGTGTGAAATTCCCTTCCCTTCTCTGTTCCAACTATTGATTTCTCTAGCTTCCTTTAAATCCCAGTCTGCAGGAAGATTTTCCTAACCCCTTAATTCCTATGCTTTCCTTCTTTTAATTATTTCCTATTTGTCCTGAATATAGCATGCTTTGTATACATTTGTCTGCATGTTCTACACCCCCCCCCCATTAGATAAGTTTCTTGAGGGCAGGGACTGTATTTTGCCTCAGTATTTGCCTAGCACTTATTTAGCACAGTGAAAATAATAAATTCTAAATAAATGTTTGCTGATTAATTGAGAGTATAAAAGGAAATGATGTGGCCCTTAATCTCTCTTTGCTTCAGTTTTCTCAACTGAAAAATGAGTGATATCACCTGCTTCCCAGGATTGTTGAGAAAGTAAAATAAAATGATAGTTGTAAAACAGTACAATTCCTGACTCAGATAATAAATGTTTAGTACATGTTTGTTTCCTTCTTTTCCCCTTCCTTTTCCCATATTGGATCTCTTATTTTTTAAAAATATTTATTATTTATTTAATTTAAGGGTTTTTGATGAACTGAGACTTCAGATAATGAAAGGTAGTTCCTTATTTTATACACACAATGAGGTGATATAGAAGTCAGTCATTATGGCTCAACAAGGTGCTCCTATTAATATGCTTTTAACATGAAGTATCAATTTCTCTAGTAGAATGCTATGTTTGGTCAAGAGTTGACCCTTTCACTTCTGAGGATCTTAGATTACACTATATCTAATATACTTTCCTTTACCAGTTTGTGAAGCCATTTAACAATAAGGAACTTTGATGTTCTTGCTGATTAAAATTATATTCTTAAAGACCTTTCATTGGGAACTATGAAATTTTGAAACATAAATAAGACTTAGTTCCTGCTCTCAGCACTTAAAAAATACTTCCCCATTCTTATTTTCTTTACTAATCTACTTTTTTCAATAACTAAAAACAGCCAATATTTATCCAACATTTTTAAGAACTGCAAAAAAGATTTTCTCACCATCTCCCTGTGGGTTAGGAAAGACATTGAGGATGCCATGGATTATGCTGGACTCTTCAAATCTCCCTGACCTGGGCATCATAAGTATAGTCTTATTTCCTGAATATTAATAATACCTACTGAATATTCCCATTCCATGTGCTTCCTTACTCTGATAAGTAGAATTCTTTGGGGTTTTATTCTTGGTCTCTACTCTTTTTATCACATTTGGTCAAAAATATGATAGACTAACCTTTCTGGGAAAAGGACTATGGGAAGGGAGGAGAAATTTACTACAAATTGAGTAAAAGCTAATAGGTAATGAAGGTCACAAGTTTCGGATTAATCAAAGTCTCAATTGGGAAGTCATATAGGGAATAGAGTGGCATATTAGTAGAAATTGAGGTTAGGTATGATTGGCACATAATTTCAGTTAGTGAGGGAGGCTGAGGGCAGTGAAACATTTGAGCTCAGTGGTTCTGTGCTGTGTAATGTGAAAGTCAATTTGGTAAGTTCAGTATCAGTGTGGTGAGCCTCTGGGAGTGTGATGGCTTTAGGCTGCTCAAGGTGAAGTAAACTAGCTCAGATCAGAAATGGAGTTGGTTAAAACTTTTGTGTTGATTAACAGTGGAATAGGATCCATAAATTGTTCCTGTTCATATCACCTGAGCAAGATGGGTAATGGAAGTAAAGAAGTTAAGAGGAAGAGAAGGGGAATCAGATCATCAGGATGGAGCACTGAGGACTATTTGACAGCATAGTTGACATGGATTCAGAACTAATTAAATGGCTGAAAAAGAGTAGTCATTAATGGGTTAGTGACATCTTGAAAGGAGGTCTCTAGTGGATTTTAAGTTTCTGTTCTTGGTCCTTCACTGTTTAATTTTGTTATCAGTAATTTGAATGAAAGAAGGCTTGGCTACTGTTTATTTACATATATGACATAAAACTATTAGGGATATGTATTGAATGACAAGATTCAAATAGATCTCAGTAGGTTAGAGATATGTAAAACCTAACAAGATGAAATTTCATAGTGATAAATATCAAACACTTCATTTAGATTAAAAAATCAACTCAATTCCAAAAGTACAACATAGAGAAACTATGGTAGATAGTAATTTGACTGAAAAAGATTTGAGTTTTTAATGAGCAGCAAATTTAATATGAATCAATAGTTCTATGTGGCAATCAAGATAGCTAATGCAATCTTGGACTATATTGAAAACCATAATGTCCTGATCAACAGAGCTGTTAGTTCCCATGTATTATGTGCTGGGACCTATCAGTGAGATGTCCATCTGCATACTTTTTTTACACATATTCCAGAAGTCTAGTAGCTTGGCATCTTAGTATCTTGGGTAACAGTATTTCAGAAGATTATCTAGAAAGCATATTTTCATAAATCATTTTTGGAAAATGATAATAAATTTATTAATCACATGAATGAAATGAATGAAAATGCACACATCATTGGGGAAAAGTTATCTTCATAGGATCACAGATTCAGAACTGAAGAGACATTAGATGTCTTCTAATCCACTCCCCTCATTTTACAGACAATTTAAGTAAGATTAAAGTGACTTGTCCAAATCTTAAAAGTTGCAAGTGGTAGACATTTCTGGAAAATTTTTATATTTTATTTTTTCCAATTTCATGTAAAAACAGTTTTTAAATATTTGTTTTTTTTAAATTGAGTTCCAGATTCTTTCACCCCTCCTTGAGAAATGAGCAATTTGATATAGATTATATATGTGTGCAATAATATAAGACATATTTCTATATAAGCCATGTTGCAAAAGAAAACACAGACCAAAAACTCCCACATATAAACAAGAAAAATTAATTAAACAAAAGTATGTTTCAATCTGCATTTGGAGTCCATCAGTTCTTTGCCTAGAGGTGGATAGCATTCTTCATCATTAATCCTTTGGAATTGCCTTAGTACACTGTATTGCTGAGAATAGTTAAGTCATTTACACTTGACCATCCTACACTATTGCAGTTACTGCTTAAAGTGTTCTCTTGGTTCTACTTTCTTTATTCTATATCAGTTCATGTTAGTTTTTCCAGCTGATTCTGAAAGCATCCTGCTAGTCATTTCTTATAACACAATAGATTTCTTTTTCACAAGAAGACATTGCTTTCTGCATATAGTTATGCAAATCATTATTCATCAAAATAAACATTGACTCAGACAACTCAGATAATCAGCTTTCTATTAAGAACTTAACTTAAACAACTTCTAATAATAAGCCAAAAGTCAGGTAGAGAAGATCTATACATAGAAGGGAGGAGAAAAGGGTTAAGTAGTACATGAGAGAGAATGGATTTCTAGATGGTCTCACTCTAGAGTGGGACCAGATTAGAGACCATTTAGTTCATTCCTCATTTTTTTTTTTGCAGGCAATGGGGTTAAGTGGCTTGCCCAAGGCCACACAGCTAGGTAATTAAGTGTCTGAGGTCAGATTTGAACTCAGGTACTCCTGACTCCAGGGCCAGTGCTCTATCCACTGTGCCACCTAGCCACCCCCATTCCTCATTTTTGATGGAGAACTCTATAGGTTGGAGATGGAGAAAGCAGAAGCCTAGAGTCACATAGGATTGACTTGTTCCCCCTTGTGATTCCCCCCCCTCCCAATACAGGAGAGAGGTAGAGGTGGCAGCTTGCAGTGATGGTTTCTCCAGGAGACAGGAAAACATCATAAAATTGCATGTTACATCTTCTGACTGTTCTTGGTGGGATGTGTTGGAGTTCCTGGTTCAGTGGAAAAAGCAAGAAAGTTTCTGAACTTCTCAAACCTCAGGAAAAAAAATAGGACTCTCTGAGAAAAGGTCAGGCAAAAGGGAAAATGACTTCAGAGTTCCTCTTCAATCCATGGAGAAACAGACACATACACAAACTCACACAATTCTCTTTCCCTAAAAAGCAGCAGCAGAAAGACAGAGATGAACATGAGAATATAGGAAATTGCATAATGCCTAGATATCCTTTGCTGACCTTTACTTTTCCATGTAGAGGTATATATTAGTGTTTTTTTATTTTGATTTATGAGATTATTTTAGTCAATCTCCCTTTTGCATTTGTTATTTCTTTACATATACAAGTTAAACCATTATATAAACATTAAAGAACACAAATAGAACTTCTTTAAGGATTGACCTAATTTACTCTGGGATTGGGGTGGGAATGTCGATGAACATATGTAGGGTTCTACTATAGATTATATTCTTCCAAGTTTGTGTCTGGAAATTTTAGGCTAGGGATTTTGCATTTCTTTTTACCTCTGGACCTAGTTTCTTTTAATAGAATTTTTGTGAGGGTAAAGTTGGGTTCCAGAACTATCAGCTCATTCAATAATTCCTCTCAACTCCTTTCAAGGGAGGGGAAAACAACAGGATCTTCATCTTTGTGGAGTGTCTTCTCAAAAGTCCTGCTCTTTGATCTTAGGCAACTTCCTGGGACTGATTGGGAGTCAGAAGTGCCACATTGAACCATAAATATAGTATCATTATGTGATTCATAAGCACTCTAGTAGGTCTGAGATACTGGTCAGACCCTGGAAAGGAATAATGGACTTAATCCTATGTGTCTCATCTTAGGAAGGACATAAGACACAGTGCTTCAGAGTGCCTAGAGGAAGACAACCAGGATGGTAAAGAAGGTTCTTGAGTTCATACAATTTGTGGGCTGATTGAAGAATTGTCAATATTTACCCTGGATAAAAGAATGATTAAATTAGAATTAGAACTCAAGACTTCTAGCTTTTTGAAATGTGGTTATACCAACTGAAGGAAGATGGACCTAATGTGAAAGAGGCAGGTGGGAAGAACTGTAGGGAGATAAGGTAAAGGAAATCATGGTTCCTAATACCTCTAGTGAGCTAAATATGATGGAGGCTGAGAAAGACTAGAATGAAGCCCCTTTTATCCAGAAAGTGAAGGAATGGTAGAGAAAGAAGTTGATACATGGCTCTAAAACAGGATATATGTGATAGTAACTACATTAACCTACTTATTGTTGCCTGTCTCAGCACCTTCCTCTAGACAGTTTTATTAATATATTAAGGAATGCTCAACATGGAACTAGCATCTTTCCTCTCTCATTTGTCAAATTAGTGACTTTTCTTATTCAACTATCTCTTTCTTCCCCACTTCTCCAATCTTTGCTTGCCCTCTTTCTTCTTTGATATTTTCAGTGACCTCTTTCTCCATTCTGCCTTGTTCTTTTCCTTCTTTTGCCAATGTTCCACTGACTCTTTCCCTCTATTTTTATGGGTTCTTCTAATCATTCTTTCATACCCTTTTTCCTTCCCTCTCATTGATGTACCTCTTTTCATCATCACTGCCCTCTTTATCTCCATAGCAATAGATGTAGGTATAGCATAATAGTACAGTCTGAGTTAAATCTATCTGAGACTACTTTTTAAAGAGATGACCTGAAGATGAATTATTGTTTCCTTCACTTTCCTCTAGGTCTTATAGAAATGTTATGTCATGAACAGGTAGAAGCAGAATGCCCATTTTGCTTTGGCTATGGAATATGCAAATGGATGAACTGCCATAGAAAATAGTAAATTCCTTTATACAATAACTATATCATTATTAAATAAAAGAAAAATAATACACCAGAATTAAAAGTAAATGTAACAAAATTATAAAGATCAAGTGGGACTTGAATTAAGAGATATGAGGACACCCCTAACATACCTCTTCATGGAGGCAGGAGGTCCACTGATATTATATATACGGTACATGTTTTTGAACTTTCTCAATATATTGATCAGTTTGCTAAATTTTACCCCCCCTTCTAAAAAACCCTTGCTATTTCTCAAAATGGATGGCTTCTAGGGGGTGGGTAAAAGGAGGAATATGGTGATTGATATAAGAAACAGAAAATATCAATAAACAGTATATTAAGTTGACTTAAGGAAAATAAAACATTAATTGTGAAGAATGGAAATGAGTGTATGTTATCTACACATGTTAAACATGTGGGCATCCACATATGAATGGATGTATACTCAGCAAACATGTGTGACCTGGGCAAATGGAGTGTTATACATCTTGACATTGTAAAGCTTTTGATTTTCCTGCTATAATTATATATATATATATATATATATATATATATATATTATATAGTTCCACTTTCATTGCTTTGCACTCTTTCTGGTCATTAAATCTAGGGTCTGGTACAATATTCACAATGTTTACAGTTCTATCACTAGTTCTTTTAGCATCTACTGGAATTGTTGTGGATAATAAACCTTTCTTCTGCAGAGGAGAGGTTGTAGTTCTTTCAGTCTTCTAGCAGCTTTCTCTTTCAAATATCTTCTGAACCTCAGCTATGGTCCTCAACTGAGCTGCTCTCTTTAGGTCCAGATGCACCTTAGTCCTTCATTTAGTGTAGATGCTGTGGTGAGTAATTTTCTCCCTAGCAGAGAGTACTACAGCTCTTCTCCAAAGTCAGCAATCTCAGCCAATAGCTTTAAAGCTTTCTTTAATTGTTTCACCTCAATCAATTATTATGAAGCTCTCTTCTCCTTAGACAGGCTGCACCAGGAGATATAGGTGCCTAGGCTGAGATTATATCTTCCCTGTAAACTTTTTTGTTAACTGCTTCTCTGGCCTTATTTACAAAATTGAACTTCTTTACCTTTTCCTGTCTCCCTTAAATCTCCCTGCTCAATGCCACCTAGCTTATTTTGAAAAACAAACAAACAAACAAACAACTTTTTAGTTCTTAGGTGTCATCATCATACCCCTTTTACTGAAGTAAATATTATAATGATTCTTCTTTCTCAATGGAAAATGGATTGAGAGGCACTGTGGTAATGAAACTGTTTTTTTACCATCACTAGAGCAATCCATCTTTTCTATGTAAATTGCACTATCTGTGCTGGTTGAAGTACTGAAAACCTGTTGTTTTTGGTCTCCCAGCAACATATCACAACCTGGTCTCTCTTAGGCCTCTGTATGACAATTAGAGATTCCCCCAAATATAATGGAATTCCAAAGGAGACAAAGAGTTCCCTTTTACTAGAGGTCTTCCAGTGAAGGCTAGATTACCACTTGTCAGCTCTATTATAGAGGGGATTTCCTGGTCATGTGTGAGTTGGACTAAATGACTTCTAGGGTCACTTACATTTTTAAGTTGATGTGATTCTGTGAACTTACTTCAATTTGGGGGCATTTCAGATTTTGATCTACAACTCTTGTTGTCTTCCAGGATCAGACTATTGTAGTTAATCAGCCAGCAGCATTCACTGAGTCCTTTACATGAAAAGTCTTGTACTGGGAGATATGTTGCAGGATGGACAGTTGAGGACAATGACTATATGAAGAACAGTTGAAAGAACTGTAGATAGCTTGAGAATGAGATTTGCTATTTTACATCATATCTGACTTTCAAAATCCTCCTTCTTCAAGGCTCAGTTTAGATATTTCTTTGGGAAACTTTCCCTGATCCCTGACTCTGTCCTCAATTTTCCTCAATTTACCTGAGTGTGCTCTCTCTCTCTCTCTCTCTCTCTCTCTCTCTCTCTCTCTCTCTCTCTCTCTCCCTCCCTCCCTCCCTCCCTCCCTCCCTCCCTCCCTCCCCTCCTTTGTACCACTACTCTCAACTTGTCCTATATTTATCTAAGCAAATGGAATATCCCTCTAGGTAGAATCTTTTTTTTAAACTTTGTGTCCTTGGGGGTCCTAAAAATTATTTTAATCTGGTAGATATTTAATAAATATTTATCAAATTTGGAAAATTTTATATGTAATTCCTGTTCTCAAGAGATTATACTTTAGCTAGAGAATTCAAACTATTTTGGCAGGAAGATAGCATAGTGATTTGCTCCCTGAACCTGGAGTTAGGAAGACCTGAGTTCAAAACCAGTCTTAGACATTTAGCTCTGTGACCCTAGGCAAATCACTTAATCTATGTCTGCCTCAGATTCTTGTAAAAAAGGGAATAACAATAAAATTTACCTCCCAGGGTTGTTTTGAGGATCAAATGAGATAATATTTATAAAGTAAAACTTAAAGATCTATATAAATGCTAACTATAAGAATAATTATTAATAACAATAAATGATTTATGGACATTCCAGAGAGACCTGTAACATTTGCTTCATGTCCTTTGTGAAGGGTAATGTTTGTATTTGACAACTGGAAAATGATTTAAAATGACTTGAGGTTCTTAAATCTCTGCTTTGTGACCTGTCATCTTGGATTCATTACAGGTTACCCCATATTGTCTTTTTCTCTCCTGTACTCCTACCTCTAATTTAAAAATTTTTTAAATTTATTTCAGTCAATGGAGTTAAGTGACTTGTCCAAGGTCACACAGCTAGGGAATTATTAAGTGTCTGAGGCAGGATTTGAACTCAGGTCTTCCTGACTCCAGGACTGGTGCTTTATCCACTGCGCCACCTAACTGCCCCAACTCTTACTTCTTATTGCCAGAGTAGAAGGTTCTGGTCTAAATTCTATACCTTTTCCTATCCTGGTAATGGACCAGAGGTCTAGCTGTACTGCACTGCTAGGCCCTCTGATGGAGGGAAGACAGAGCCCCTCTGAGAAGGAATGATGGTGGGCCAATGGAGGGTGGCGTGAATGTGGTCATAATTCTTTCCCATTCCCAGCCATTAGCTGGCGGAACATGGAAGAGAATAATAGGATCCAGAATCCACATGTGTAGCATCAGAACTACCAGATTAATGGTGCATATCATGAGCATGTCACACCTGAGAGTCACACCGACAACCTGTGCTACTCAGTGTGTATCTTAAAAGGCCAAGGTGAGAAAGTTTTAAAAACAATGAGCTGGGATTTCTCCCATTAGATGGCCAATGTGCTGCTGCCCCATTATCCCCCAAACTTCATCCTCCAACCCAAGTAAACTGTGTCCCTGTGCAGACATACACTCCATACACAGCCACCTCCTACACATACATGCATCTATTTCTGTGTGCACTTCTTTCCTCTCTCTTAATGCTTCTGTCTTTGCATTTCTATCACAAAGCCTGGGACATCTCAAGGTATCTAATAATGCTTGAATTAACAGATATGCAAAAGCAACAACATAGAATATGTGAAACCATGTGTTCCCAAATTCATGTGAAATCTATGGGCACATATATTATGTGTGCTGATGCACATGCAAATTTGGCTATGATTCTTTACCTAAATATGTGTGAGTTTGTTTGTGAGAGGATGCACCCATTTTGATGTGAGGGAATATATGAGAGGGCCTTGGGACAAGCCCTTCCTGAGCTGGGGACATGTGTTTGTCCTGGACTCTGCCTGGAGGATGAATTTGGATTTGTCTTCCTTGTTCCAGGTCGATGGCATTGATCCAGGAGGAGTGAAGAATCAATTGTAATTTGGTTGGAGGGCCCAATGCCAGAGTGTGAGAAGAGTAATTAGAGGAACAGGAGCTGATGCAAAGAGCTGGGTATCCTGCCCTTGTTAGGAAAGGGCAGGACAGGACCTGTGGGTCAATAGGGGTGGCAATGAAGGGGGTGGGCTGAAGTTCATTCAAGGAGACACAAGGGATACTTTTCTAACAATTGCTCTGGGCTCTCTCCTTTCGCTCCTCTGCTCAGGACAAACTCTTCAAGAGATACGACAACATTAAGTTCATCTCTGGCCAGAGAAATGGGAAATTCTAGGGAGAAACTAGTTCCCAGATCTGTAGGACCAGGTTGAATGTTCATTGTGGGGACGAGTCTTTGACAGACTGTAATAACTTTCTCCAAGGCAGGCTGGGAAAATATGCCGGATACCTGAGACAGTTATTTAGACCTTTCGGTTGCTGGTGAGGAGAAGGCTCTTATTAAGCACTCTCTATTGTATTAAGGCTTGAGGTATTCTTAGGAGGCAGAAGGAGGAGAAAGGACTTGTCCAATGAATAAGACCATATTTGAACTAGGTCTCCCTTATTTCCAGCTCTGATGCTCTTTCCATAGTACCACCTAGTTGTGTGACACCTGTCCCATAAGAAATGCAAGAGGTTATCTTATAGATCAACAAGTAAATGTTGCAGTATCATAGATTAAATACTTAAAGGAATTTAGAGAATCACCTAATCTAACACCTTTGTTTAGATGAGGATGAGGAACCTAAGACAAGTTAAGTGACTTTCTCCAGATTTTCTGGGTAGTAAGCATCAGAGGCAGCTTTTGATGCTTGATCTCTGACTCCAGACCTTTCATCTTGCTCTAGGAAGATTTCATCAGTGATTACCTTATGTCTTAAGGCTTGACTTCCCTGGGCCCTACCTTGCTGATCCAGGTGGGTGCCATCTGCAGTTACCAACAGCTCCTCAGAACCTATCTTTACACTACCCAGGTACCTCTATTCAGTTCCCTTGATCCCCTTCCACATGGCTGGCTGGTGCCCTGGGACAACTTTAACCAAAGAACAATCTTTGTGGATAATGATAATCTACCTGAATGCATTCCTCAGTGATTAACATACTTAACAGAAGCTAGGTGGTATAGCAGATAGAACTCCCAACTTGGAGTCAGAAACATCTGAGTTCAAATTTGATCTCAGACATTTCTTAGCCATGTAACCCTGGCAAGTTACTTCATTCTGTTTGCCTCTGTTTCCTTATCTGTAAAATGAACCCAAGAAAGAAATATCAAACCATTTTTAGTATCTTTGCCAGGAAAGTCCTGGTGGATCATGAAAACTCAGATATGGCCGAAGTGACTGAACAACAACACAATACCTCATCATACCTAAACCATTTAAGTAATTCTGGGTACTGAGTTATCTTTGTTCAAATACCTCTTCCCCAACTTCTCTGTTATTTCCATCCCTCTCAATCCCACAGTCCTCCCTCACCACCATCTCCAATCTAAAGGTATCTAACCCATACACTCTGCTCTCTGAAATGCCTGTTCCATAGCTAACACATTAGATTTTATCTTAAAACTTTTTCTTTCTTACTCTCTCCATCTTATTATTTTCACTGACACCTGACTCCCTCCTGATGATTCCCTTCCTCTCTAGTTCCTGTTCCCATCACTGGTTGCATTTTTTATTCATTTACCCAAACTCATTGATCATGATGGGGGGAGGGATGGAGTACTCTTTGCTTCCCATTTTGATTTCTATGCTAATTCTTTAGTACTATTACTCAGCAACCTCTCCTCTTTTGAGATTCATTTAATACATGTTTATTATCCAATTAAAATTCTGGTAGATGTCTATAGATCTCTAAAAGTCAGTGAGTCAATCAATAAGCATTTGTTAAGTGTCTACTAGGCCAGGCACTGTGCTAAGTGTTAGGATACAAAAAAGAGAAAAAAGGTAATTTCTACTTTAAAGAAGTACCCAGAGAAATACAATAAGCAAAGAAATATGTACAGGTGTTATATATATATATATATATATATATATATATATATATATATATATATTATATACATATTATATATGTGTATGTATACATATTATATATAGAGAGAGATGCACACATAAATACATAGATAGATAGATAGATAGATAAAATTAAAAATAATGGAAATATTTAAGAGAGGAAAGATACTAGAATTAAGAATGATTGAACCTTCATATAAAAGAGGAAGGAAGCCAAATGAACTTGGAAACAGAGATGAAGAGTGAGAGATTTCCAAGAATGAGGGACAGCCAGAAAAAATGTCTAGAGCTGAGATCTTAGTGAAACAACCAGAAGGTTGTTGTACCTGGAGTAAAGAATATATGTCAGGGAGTAAAGGTCAAGAATATTGAAGGAGTGGGAAAGGCAGATTATGAAGGGATTTGAATGAAAATCAGAGGATTTTATATTTGATCTTAGAGGTGATAGGGAGCCACTGGAGTTTATTGAGTAGAATGATAACATGGTCGGATCTTTGCTTTAGGAAAAGTCATTTTGGCAACTGATTGGAGGATGGTTTGGAGTGGGGAGAGATTTAAGACAGACAGATCCACCAGTGAACTAATGCAATAGTAGCAAAAGTGAAGAGGGCTTGTACCAGGGTGGTAACTGTTAATCAGAGGAGAGAAGGGGGGAATATTTGGAGATATTGTGAAGTCAAAATCAAAAGGTCTTGGGAAAAGATTGGATATGGGGGGTGAGAGATAGTGAAGAGTCAAAGATAATACCTAATTTGAGGGGACTAGGAGAAGGGTGATGTCCTTAATAGCTATAGAGAAGTTAGGATAGGGGTAGTGTTTAGGGGAGAAGATAAATGACTCAGTTTTGGACATGTTGAGTTTAAGATGACTGCTGAAAATACAATTTAAGGTATTTGAGAGGCAATTGGAGTTTCAAGACTAGAGGTTAGTAGAGGACAGGATAGGTAGATTTGAGAATCATTAGCATAGAGAAGTCAGTTAAATTCTTGACAACTATTGAGATCACTGGGGGGAATACTCTCCTTCCTTTTTCAATGAATTCAGTGTCTGGCTCATCATGTTTCTCTCCTCCCCAATTCCTGCCCTTATTCTAGGGAATTTTAACATACATATTGACACTCTCTAAAACACTCAACTTTTTATTTCCTTAACCTGCTTATTTTCCATGACCTATTTTCTCTACACCTACCACAGCTACACATAAAAATGATTATAGCCTTGATCTTGCCATTTCCCACAAATGCTCCACTTTCAGAGCTCACAAACTCTGAAATAATTTTATCTGATCATAATCTATTGTCATTCCATCTCTCTCTCTCTCTGCTTTGTGTGTAACTCTAAATGCTATTCTTCATTCTCACTGATCTCCAATCCCTTGATTCCTTGAATTTTTCCCATACAATAATCCTTGAACTGGCTGTGGACTCCTCCTCTCCCTATTCTGACTTCCTAGTTAATCAGTTCAACTCTACACTGCCTTTTTCTCTCAAATCCCTTGACTCTTTATCCTATAGAAGATTTCACCCTTATAAATCCCTGCCTAGGATTACTTCTGCCATCTGCTACCTTCACTAATACTCATAAGTTGGAGAAAATAACAAAAAAAAAATCTCAACTGAGTCCTCACCATGGCAAAGCAATCCTTTTATACTTCTTTAGTTGATTTACTATCTCACTCACCAAAATGACTTTTCTAAACTTTTTCATCTCATGACTTTCTTCTCATCTTCTCAGCTGAGAAATTTGCTTCATATTTCACTGAAAAAAAAATGAGGCCTTTCTCAGAGATCTCCTCCTTTTGTGTCTTCTGACATTTAGATGACTTCTGTTTCTCTTTCTTCTTTTACCCCCTTTTATTTGAAGAAGTGGACTTTTCCTTGATAAGGCAAATCTACATCATAAAAGATCCCATTCCATTCCATCTTTTCCTGAATATTTACTCCTCTCTCATCCCTACTCACTCACTAATATCAAATCTCCATTTACTGATTCCTTTCCTATGGAGTCTAATACACACACACACACACACACACACACACACACACACACACACACACACACACATTGGTGTCTTTTCCATCCTATAAACAGCCAAACCTTTACTTAACTTGTCCATTCACTTAATTTGTCCAGTTAGTCCATCATTAGGGGAAGTTATTGCCCTTATATATCTCTTCCCTTTGGAGGCTCAATTTTTTGGGAAGGCTACCTACAATAAGTGCTTCCACTTTGTTTTCTGTCATTGTTTTATTAACTCTTTGAAGTCTGACTTTTGAATTCATCATTTAAACTGTAACTGCTCTTTCCAAAGTTGACAATGCTCTCTTAATTGCCAAATCTAATTTTTCTCCCTCAGTTCTCATCTTTCTTGACAGGTCAATCACCCTTTTCTCCTTGATACTCTCTTCTTTATAGGTTTGCATAACATTGATTGCTCCTGGTTCTCATACCTACATGATAGCTTTTTTTTCTTTATCCTTTGCTGGATCTTCATTCATATTATACCAACTAACAGTGGGAGGTCTCCCCAAGATTCTGTCCTGGTTTCTTTTTTCTTTATTCTTCATACAGTTTTACTTGGTAATCACATCATTTCCCATTTCCCTTTAGACATCTCAAAATGGAAGTCTCATGCTGTTGCTTAGTCATGTCTGACTCTTTCTGGGTATTATTGAAAAAGATATCTAAAGTTTTTCATTTCCTTCTCCAGGTTATTTAGACAAATAAGGTAAAGTAACTTGCCCAGGATCACACAGTTAGTAAGTATCTGAGGTTGGATTTGAACTTACTAAGATGAGTCTTCTAGACTCTAGGCTTGGGACTCTATCCATTGTGCCACCTAACTTCCCTTCTCATATATATCTTAAACTGAATTCATTGTTTTTCCTTTTTCCTAATTTCTATATTAATGTTGAGATTATCACCATCCTTTCAGTTAGCTAGTTTTGAAATTTAGGTACCATGCTTGTCTCCACATTCTCTCTCAGTACCCTCTCCTCAAATCCAATCATTGATTGAATCTTCATAATATCTTTCAAATATGCCCTCTGCTCTCCTTTAAAACTGCCACTGCTCTAGTGCAGACTCTCAACACCTTTGGCCTGGACTATTATAGTAATCCACTAATTGGTCTCCCAGTTTCGAATCTCCCACTTTACTCTATCCTTCTCCCTTCTGACAAAGTGATATTCCTAAAAAAGCAGATCTGACGCTATCACTGTTGCTCTCCCCCCACCCCCAAGTCGGCAAATTCTCATGAATCACTTTTATCTCCAAGATCAAACATAACATCTCTTTGTTTGGCTTCCAAAACCCTTCATAGCTTGGCCCTTCCTACCTTGCCAGTCTTCTTACATCTTACTCCAATCTATGTACTCAACAATTCAGTGACATTGGCCTCCTTGAGGTTCCTTACATAAGACACTCCATCTTCTGACTGAACATTTTCATTGGCTGTCTGCCATGTCTGGAACACTCTCCCATTTTATCTTCCTCTGTTGGCTTTCCTCACTTCCTTAAGTCCCTCTTTCTGCAAGGAGCCTTTCCCAGCCCTCCTTAATCTGGGTGCCTTCCTCTCAGATAGTGATTCCAGAGGCATCTTGTTTGTACATGGTTGTTTGCATGTTGTCTCTAGTGTTAGACCGGGAGTGCCTTGAGAATAAGGACTGGGTTTTGCCTTTCTTTTTACCCACATTGCTTAGCATACTAACTGGAATACTTAATAAATGCTTGTAGACTGGCTGACTGATTCCAGATTCAGTGTTATTTCAACTGTAATAAATCTCGGACTCAGGATCATTGATCTAGGATCCAGCTCTTAGGATTATTAATTTAGTACTGGAAGGGAACTCAGAAATTGTCTAACACAACATCATTTTAAAGATAAGAAAATTGAGGCTTAGAGAAGTTGCCTGAGGCACACAGGTGATAGATATCAGAGGTAGGGTTTGAACCTAGATTTTAAAAATCCACTATCCTTACACTATACCATGTTGCCCTTCCAACTGACTTTCAGGAGAGTATATCCTAGTCTATGGTATCTTCTCTTTACTTCTTTCTCCCTGTCCCCAGTATCCTTTCCTATGTTGTTGTTGTTCAGTCATGTCTGACTCTTCATGACACCATTTGGAGTTTTCTTGGTGAAGATATTAGAGTGATTTTCCATTTCCTTCTTCAGTTTATTTGACAGAGGAGGAAACTGAGACCAAGAGGATTAAGTGACTTGCTTAGGATCACACTGCTGCTAAGTGTCTGAGTCAAGATTTAAAGGAAGATGTATCTTCCAGACTAGGCACTATATCTATTACATCTCCTAGTTGCCTTTCCCTTATACCTCCCATTTGTCTATGCATACTAACTATATTTTACACTGTAATAAAAATATACCTTACAATCATTTGCATGAGGCTTTTAACTTTTCAATGAACTTTCATATTTTTATTTATTTTCTCATTTAATTCTCAAAACAGCCCTGTGAAATCAGTATAGTGCAGTATCTTCATTTTATGGATGAGGAAATGAAGGTTTATAGAGTTAAATGTTTTGCTCTTGTGATGTACTAGATGCAAGCTGAGACTCAAGGCAAATCTTCTGACTCCTAGTCTAATATTCTCTCCCCTGTGTTACATTACTCTTGGATATTAGGGTCCATGATAACCTTGGGACTATAACTGAGAGAGGGAAGGAGGTAATCACATCGAAGGAAGCTCCAAGTGGGGGATGGGCAGTGTTAAGCAAAGTTGAAGGAATGTTAAATAAAAAGCACAGAGAGGGATGAGAAAGAAACAAGTTAGATTGAGATGGATAGAAGGAATAAAGAAAAGGGGAGTAGGTCAAGTTAGTGGGTATGAATGTGTATGTGGATGTGATTATGTTTGTATGTGAATGTTATATGATTATGTGCACTCAAGCAATTTCTATTCAGTTGAAATTCCCTTCCCAAACATGGGTGAATTTTTTTCAAAACTGAGCAAAGGACTTTGACTCCTCAAAAGGGTAGGCTGAAGAATTTGTTCCTTTTTAAAGAGTTGATGTGTGTATATGGATTTGGGGCAATGAAAGGGGGCAAAAGAAAGATTGGGGAAGAGAGCCCTCAGATGCCTTCACTGCACTGCTAATAATGACAGATGAGCTGAAATTTCTATTAAATGGCTGGATTCATTTTGCTTGCTTAAGGGGAGTTTGGATCGAGTCCTATCCTAATGAATTCATCAAGGCAGGGGGAGAAGAAAGGACTATATCTATTCTGTATATTTGTCTCTGTAGGAAAGGTAAAATGGCTGGGGGTCCTTAGAGAAATAAATGGAGTTGATAAGAAAGCTGGAGGTGGGAAAAATGCAATGAGAACAAAGATTTTCCTCTTCCTCTTAGGCATCATTCAGTTTCATTCAATAGTGGTAAAGGGAAGGAGCCTAAGAATGAGAGGATTCTTTTCAGGAGATATAGCCACCTCCCACTGAACTGGGAAAAACTTACCCTCAGAGTCACGGTATCAGCTCTGGGAGGTTGTCAAGCAGGGCATAAGGCCATTTCAGAATAAGTCAGTTCTAGGGTTAGTAGGAGTGTCTCATTTCTTATGACTTGTATCTGGAATACTAACCTGAATTTCCTTAATTGGGCCACATGCAATTGAAATTCCTGCCCTAGTCATCATCTTTTATTATCCTAAATTTGTTCTAGTCCAGCCCTTTCATATTACTTGACTTTATATTGGAGACCTTTAATATTTCTTGAAATTTGGGGATTATTCCCATAAAACTTGATGGGGGAAACACAAATCTCAAAGAGGTCAGCCCTATCAATCAATGTTTTTAAAGAGTTCTACTTCATATTTCATTATGGGCAATTCTGTGATTCTCACTAATTAACAATGTTATAAACCTCTGGATTTGGAGTCAGGGAAACAGAATTTAAATGCCAGCTCTGTCACCTATTACTCATTTAACCTTATCCTTTATGAGTCTCAGTTTTCCCAAATATAAAATTAGGGGAATGAATCTGATGATCTCTGTCTCTTCCCACTCAGAATCACAGAATTTCAGGGTGAAAAGAGACCTCCAAGGCTATCTTTTCCAACCTGTATTTGAAAAACCTTCCTCTAAGGACTTGCCTGGTAAGTTCTCATTCAGCCTTTGCTCAAAGATCTCAGGTGAGAAAGAACCTGCTCCCTCTCAAAGCACAGCATTCTTATTTCAGACTGCTCTAATTGTTAGGAAGTTTTTCCTCACACAAAGACTAAATTTCCTTCTTTGCAATTCAGCCCTCTGGGGCCAAGAAGAACACGTATAATACCTTTTCAGATGACAGATGACAAATACTTGAAGACAGTTATCATGTCCCCCGTTATTTTTTCCTTCTTCCCTGGGCTAAGTACACCCCACTATGTCCTTGGAATATTTTTGAAGATGATCTGGTTTTCAATCAATCCAATTATACTTTTGTTTTCCATACAAGGGATTTTTTAATATGGAAGAGCCTGACTATTCCTTGGGATAATGGAGGAATCATTATGTCTTCTAGCAGATAGAAATCAGCCTGATTATTAGAGAAAATATGGAATGCTCTGAATGTGATCCCATCTGTGTCTTCACCATAGTGATACAGGCCATGGATAGAATAGGATCCTCTTAAGAATATTTAATCTTTGGCTTCTTAATTTCCTCTAAAGCAGAATGTAAGTTTACTGAGGACAGATAATGTTCTGAATTTTTTTCTCTGTCCCTAGAAGCTAGCATATGATTGATGCTTAATAAATGCTTTAATTGAAATGAGGGAAAGTAGACAAATAATGCAAGAGAGCTCATGATGCTGTCCTTTACAGCCCATTGTCTCATTTTTCTATGTAGTAATAGCTAGGATTTTATAGAACTTTAAATATATTGTATCATTACATATGTAGCAAAGCACTTTATATATAACATATCTCATATATATGTATACATATGTATATGCATGTATAGGTATATATAATATATAGGTATATATATAAAATTTGAACCTCACAATAACCCTGTGAGATACATATATACATTATAGAATTGGACATTGAGGTAGGTTATGTTTACTGTCCCAGGGTCACACAGTAAGTGTACATTTGGATCTAAACTCATATTTCCTAACTTCAACACTCTATATTCTGTGCCACCTGATTGTTCCAAGCTACTCCAGAATCAGACAATATTATTTCCCTATTTTGATTCCTATGTTTTTTTGCACCCAGTTCCTATTTTCCTGTTTTGTTTCCTATGTTTATTGGTACCCAGTTCCTCCCTTCATAAAAATCTTTATTCTTGATCTTCATGAAACTGCCCATAGCAAGAGCAAAAGTAGACTATATGATTTGCATTTCTATAGCACCTTAAAATTCCTACAAGACATTTTACATGTACTAACTAATTTAATGCTCACAACAATGTACACAGAGCAAGTATCACTGCCCCTACTTTATAGTTGAAGAAATTGGGTGTCTTCTGAATCGGAGTCTATCAATACTTTATTCCCTATACCAATTGCCGTTCTTAACTCACATTGCTCACATTTAGGATACAACACTTAGAATACAGGGCAGACATGAAATACTAGGTCCCTTGGGATACTCAGATACATGCTTAGAAATTTGTGATAAACAACCTGAATTTTCTGCTCTTTCCTTAGTTGAAAATGGGAACAGCTGTTGTCAGAATCCTTGGAAACTGTCTTGTGGACTGGTAGCCTTAGGACCTGTTGACACATTTTGAGGATATTGTCTCATCCTGGGACAGAGCAGGGAAAGTGGAGTGTGAGACTGGAGTTTTATTTCTTAAGTTCAATGAATAAAGGAACTGTCCATGGTTCTTAAGTTATTTACGAAATTGTGAGCTTCCAGGCTACTCTACTCACACTCCTGGGAGTAGGAGGAATTTGGGATTTACCAAACAATCTCTTTACTTCTTTCTTCTGCTTCTCCTTCTATTACCCCCAAAATAAAGAATCTGATACTGTGTCCTAGATCTCTCTCTGACTCCATGAGATTCAGGGTTACTGTACTGGATAGTAGACTCTCTTCTCTCTCCATTTATCCTCCCTCTCCTGAAAGTTTGAGGCCATCTACAAAAGAAATATAAAACTTGTGTGTGCATGTGTCAATGTATGTGTCTTTGTTGAATATATATGTATCCCTGATTCTTCACTGAGCTTGTATATATGTGTGAGAGTGCGTGGGTGTGCAGGTCTGGACGTGGCGGCAGAGCACCTGCCTGTGTGGGTGGTGTAAGAAAAAGTGTGTGTGTCCCCGGAGTGTGTGGGAGGAGGCTAATGACTGTGGGCTATGCAGGGCTGATGCTACAGTGGTTGTGAGGAGTCACAGTTCTCCCGCTACTCCATCTTCACTCTCTTCAGACACACACACACACACACACACACACACACACACACACACACTTCTTCCTCCAACTTACATACATTTGACACTCCTATGTCTATGAATACACTAGCACTCACATATGGACTCATCACTGAATATACTATTTCTGCCCACACAAACACATAAACAAATGATGACGGGTCATCATTTCATTTTTTTTCCTCCTTTTCCATCTACCTATTGGGAACTGCATTTCTTACTTTGGAGTTTCTTGAAGAACTGTTCTTAGGGAATATACCCTTAAACAATTCGGGGCAGGTTTTGTGTGTGTGTGTATGTGTTGAGGGGAAGGCATAGCTGATTTTCCTTTCCAGATTTATTCATTCGTCTTTATTAATAGAACTCCTGGTTAATAGATTCCTGCTGGTGCCACCTGCTGGTTGCTGGCATTTAGTGTTAGGAATGGGGGTGAGATGGGGAGCGTGACCTAAGATTCCCCACCTGGGCAACAGGATTTGGAGTTGGAACCCTGGGTAATCTGGACAATGAATTGTGGGTTGTTGAGCAAGATCATGATGAAATTCCTGAAGGATTTTGTTCAAACATCATTTACAAAAGAAGGACAGCATTCTGGGAACATGCCAAGTAAACAGATGTGTGTATGTGTATATGCATATACCTGTGGGTTGTATGCATACATGCCTTTGTATGTGTGATTTGTGGTGGAAGAACAGATAGTATCTTTATATGACAGTATGTGTCCAGTCTATATGACTATGCATTCTGCATACATTATGGCATGCAGGTAATATGTGAATGTGTGTTATCCATATATTTATGGGTGCATGCATGTCTTCTGTGTTTCTGGGTGGGTTAGCATTCTCTGTATAAATGCATTTACATTCTATTTTGTGTATGCATGTGTCCCTGTGTATATGAACCTTTGTAGAGATGTAGGTGGGGTCTCAGTTATATTGGCAGATGCACATGTAAAAACATATCCATATGGTGAGAGCTTTGGAGTTTTGGACCATGTCATTTCTTTCACTATAGAGATGAGTTGGGGGAGGTGTGAGAAGGAGTTATATCTCCTCTGCAGTAGAAAGCCCTGACCTTACTCCTCCCTCCTCCATTTTCAATAACTATCATTTTAATCTTTATGCCTCAGTCCTCCCAGAAACTTAGATTTCCCTCCTTTTACCCTCCTCTCTCCCCAACCCAAAAGCCAGGTGAAAAGTTTAGTAGCCAGAAAGTTATTTGCAGAGATTCCCTCAGCTCATGCCATGAACTTTAGGGACCTGACTTCTGTCCCTTCTTCCTGTTTTCTAGGGATGGACCATGTATTCTGCCATGAAGTCTCTGCCATGAAGTGATGAATGACAAACCTCTTTCTCTGTTCTTCTGCCCCCATCTTTATCCCACTGCCTCCCCCCTTTCCCAGGGCTCATGCCTCAAAGAACCTCCACAAAAGAGCTGAAGCCTGGAAGAGAGAAAGGGCCCTTCTCCCCACAGAAAATGCTCTTTTCAAATGAGTCTCCCTCCTCTCCAAATGGCACAGAGTCTGCTCGGTGCCCCTCAAATAACCTTGGGAAATTGCCAGGAGAGCAGCAGCCGTGGCAGCTTTCCTCCCCCCACCCCTGACCCAACCTCCTCCTCCCCTCACTTCTTCCTTCTATTGCTTCATTGTCTCCAGTCCCTTAAGAGACTCTTCTTTCTGTGGCAGAACTGATTCCTGCCCTCTGGGCTGGAGGCCTCAAGGAACTTTTGGGAAGTGGTGGTGGGCGATTTGGCAGAAGAACTCTTGACAGGCAAATTTGCCCACTTTCTATTCCATAAACATTTGTCTGTATATGTGGGTTTCCTTGGGGGATGGGAAGGAAATTGGGACTATAGGAAGAAGTTGAGTTCTCAGTCTATCTGAAATCAGGGATTCAGGATGGTCCCCCTACTTTCCCTATTGCTAGCCTTTTTTGACATGCCCTAGAATCTTCTAGCCATCTAAGTTTTGTTGGCCCCTCTTTCCTCTTCTCTCAAACCCAATCTTTATGTAAACAAGTTTTCAAGGCCCTTATTTCCTTATATTGCCCAAATCCTTTTGAGAAGATGAGACTCTGTGGATAAATAGGACTCAGGCTCCTTTGGTTTTTAGAGAATCAGCATTGAGTCTTATTTTCTAATCCAGAAACATAGCTACTTAAACTTCATCAGGATATGGAGGCCAGACTATGTTCCTTTCTTTGGATCTCCGGAATACTCTGTGATTCTAAGATTGTAGGAGATCCTCTAGTCTTATTATGGGACCAAATACCATGGAAACCTGCTGCTATGGAATTCCCTAGAGTTGTACCATCCAATCTCTGAGATCAAACTCAGGCTTGTCTCCAAGGTTCTCTTCATTGCTTTAAACACTATTGGAAGACCCTTAATAATTGCCTAGCTGTGTGACCTTGGGAAAGTCACTTAAAACCCTGTTGCCTTAAATAAATAAAATTAAAAAATTTAAAAAAACTATTGAAAGGAGAAATATTAGGTAGGAAAAGTCAGAAGAAAGGAAGAAAAACCAAAGAGAAGGGGAAAGAAGAGAAAAGAGAAGGAAAAAGAAATGGGGGGGAGTGAAGGGGAAAAAAGGAATAGATAAAGAATAAGGGGTAAGAGGAGTGAGAGGAAAAGAGCCAAGAGAGAAAGAAAAGAAGAGACAGAGGGGGCACTGACATTTCCATATGACCTCCAACTTCTGCCCCATTTTTTCTTCTCCCCTTCCTACTTCCTGCACCTGTTGAGATGGTAACTCATGCCAAGACTCTGGGGAGTGGGGGGGGGGGGAGAAAGGATAGAGATGCACTTGGCATCTCTTGGTTTCTTTTTGCACAAGGCCCTTCTGTGTGGAGACCAAGAACTGGGCCTGGATGGGGCCTGGAGACAAGGGGATCTAGAGGGTGGATGTATGCCAGAAGTGGGCCCCATTTCAACTCTTCCAGCTGTGGTCCCAGGGCCTATTCCCTCCTCCCCCCAGCCTCTCCAGCTGTGGGCTCTGAAGTTGGCCTATTCCTTATACCCTTCCCCTATCTTCTCATTTCTCCCCCTTATCTCCAATGATTGTGCCTCTCTGAGCTAAGAATGATGCCTTCTTCGGAACAGCTTCTCATATTTTTGTCTTCTCCTGTGCCTCCTCTGTACCAACCCTATCCTCACCCTTATCCCTCTACTCTCACTTACTTCCTTCTCTTAAACTTAATCCTCCATTACTTCCAAACACTCCTTTTTAGAAAGATTTGTCTTTTAATAAAAACAGAATTTTAGAATTGGAACAGATCTTGGAAGCCATGTAGTCTATCCCTTGACCTCATACATAGATGCCCAATTTTCCATTTCTACTTTGCTAATGTTGATGTTTCCTTTGTCCAGAATACTTTTGCTTCTTCCTATTCAAATCTATCACATCCTTCAAGGCCTAGCTTCAGTCCTACTTATTCCATGAATCCTTCTAACATATCTGAGCCTTTCCCTCTAAGCTCCTAGGGCCTTCCTGGTCTGTGCCAAGCAATTTATAATTTGAGTATAGAATGTTCTGTATTGTTCAATGCTGCATATGTTTTAGTCTTCTCTACAAGACTTCAAACTCCCTGAGGGCAGAGAACAGGTCATGCTTCTTTATCCCTTTGGATACCAGGGATGTAAAGCATAAAATGGAAAGAAAGAAGGATTTGGAAACAAAAGACCTAGGTTTGAATCAGATTAGCAACTGAATATCCTGGAAATGCTATTTCAACTTTTTGGGCCTTCATTTCTTCATCTGAAAAATGAGGAAGTTAGAATTAGATGATTTCTAAGTTCTTTTCTAACTCTGACCCTACCATCCTATGACACTTATTGATGGATTTCTACATTCATCATCTTTTAGTATCTGGAACTCTTTCTTCCCCCCTTCATCCCTTTCCCAACATGATTCCACTGTGGTTCATGCCTCCCTGATTCCTACTAGGTAGCTGATGGTGCAGTGACTAGAATACTAGTCCTGAACTCAGGATACCTGAATTCAGACCTGGTCTCAGACATTAGTTGTGTGATCCTGGGCAAAGCCACTTAATCTCTGTTTGCCTCAGTTCCCTCAACTGTAATTTAGGATAATGACAACATCTACCACAAAGGGTTGCTATGAGGTTAGAAGAGATAATATCTATAAAGCATTCAATATAAATGCTTATTTCCTTCTCTTCCTTCCCTATTTCTATGGTTGCATTAACTCCAGGGACAGAGATGTTTTTATATTCTCAGGGACCTTGGCATGGGGGCTAAGAAGCCCTATATTCTTTTATTCACCACTGTCAGAATTCGAATCCCAGTGGACACTTGGATAATTTGACTCTCCAAGAATTTTGTAGTAATGATGTAGTTTCTACTCATAAGAAAGGTGAGCTGCAACTCTCTCCATTTGAGACTGGGAAACCAAGGTTACTGAATGGGACAGTGGTTCACACTGGGCAACTTGGGGAATCTGCTATCACTAAAATTTTCAGCACCATATCTCTGCCTACAGTAGGGGGGAACTGAAGCTCAAACTGAAGGGACTACTTCAAAGCCTCCTCAAATGACCCCACCTATTTGTAGGCTTCCCTGATTCCCCTATGATAATGTTCTTCTATCCCTCTTCTCAGATCTCACATAGCAATTTGTTCTCCACCTCTCATGCAGTCATCATTAATTATTTTGTATTTGGTCATGTATGTTTGTATCTTGTCCATTTACTTGACTGTAAGCTCCATGAGGCAGAAGCATATCTTCTGAATTCCTCCAGAAACCAACAATATTTGGTACATGGTAGATTCTGAAAAACTTACTGTTGAATAAATAATTGATACACTGCCTGCAAACTTACCAAGGTTAAAGCTAGGACTCTATCCTGTATTTGTCTTCTACCTTCTTAAATTCCCATATACCAAGGGCAAGTACAAGTGAGCAAAGGCAGAATGGGGGCAAGAAGGGGTCATAGCTATCACTTTGGATTGCAAGGTTTCATTCCTAATGTAAATGTGCTGAAGGATGCATGTAATCAATATACATATATGCATGTACATGCATACAACACTATTTTGAGGTTCATTTTTGCTAGTTTGGAGGTACTTCCCTTCTGCTCAAGAGAGCTCTTCTCTAGCACTTATCTTAGCCCCCAGCCAATCTTTCTATAAGATACACTTCTTCCCTCTAGACCCTCATAACTTGGGGTGATAATCTAGGGAAGAGAGTGAACTTTTGTTTCTTTCTTGATTAATGTATCTAGAGTGTGGGGGGGGAATAATGACATTCACATCTATCCCTTGGGCTCCCACCACTCATTTGTTCTCCCTGTTTCAGAGATCCTCCACTGAAGAGAGGTGGTAAATGTTCCAAAATGATATTTTCCTTGTCAAATCTGGAGTATTGTTCTATCATAGTTGATTACCTCTATGATGCTGACAAGGTTCTCTTGTGTCTGAGATATTGAGTGTTCTGGGGATAAAGCAATGAACTTATAAGTACCTTTATCAGTACGCAAGGGAGCAACCCACTTCTCTGGTTCTGTATGTGAAACCAGAAATCTTGATGTCCCATGTGCAATCAGTTTATTGTCCCATGAAGAGGAGAGTCATTGCTAAAGTTCTTAGGTGGGAAAATATAAAATAAATCTTTTTGCCACCAATTATGCACCTTTTCCCTACAGTAGTCTGAATATGTATTGTTTGCTACATGGTTCTGGTCTAGAAGACAGACTTGCCTTAAGGTATCATCCAGGGCAGCTAGGTGGTACAGTGAATAGAATACTGACCCTGGAGTCAGGAGGACCTGAGTTCAAATCCAACCTCAGACACTTAATAATTAACTAGTTGTGTGACCTTGGGCAAATTACTTAACCCCATTGCCTTAAATAAAATTTTAAAAAAGTGTCATCCAGTCCAATACTTTCATTTTATAGAGTTTTATGGACTCTTTTATTTTATAGACTCTCAGAAGTTAAATGACCTTTCCAGGGTCATAGTGTCTGTGGTAAGATTCAAACCCATGTCTTTCTGAGTCTAGGTTCTTTGAGAGGGTTGGGAGAGGAAGATGAACTCACACCAAAGAAGATATTCTTTCTTATTTCAATTTATCCTTTATTTCTTGTTCTCCTTTCTTCTCTTTATTCTTTCACATTTTTGTTCTCTTTCCTTCCTGTCTCTTTCCTTTTCTAATACTCAACTATCAAGAAATAGTTGTTATCCAATATAGCCCCTTCTAGTCCTAACACAAGGCCTTCATTTCTTAGAGGTAACTACCATCTGAATGGGACAAAGTGAATGTCTAAGTAAACTCAACCAAGATGGATTGAAAGCTACTTTGTCTCTTCATTACCATTGCTATGTTTTTCTGCTGCTTAGAAACCCTCTCAGTCTTACTGTTCTCTGGTTCAAATAAAGAAGTGGGTCTAAAGATCTGGGGACTGTGTCTGTGACTCCTGCATTCTTCTACAAATTACCATCACAACCCTAAGAACTATTGGAAGAGAGGGATCCTGACTGTATCAACTCTTTATGAAAGGACTCTTTAAAGGATTTACAGTCTCCAAACCCTGGGGCTGGGGAGTGGATAGGGTTTGGAAAGGGAGAGTTTGCTAGGAATTTCTAGGACTGGATATAGTAATGATTAGCCCAAGGGCCTAAAGATCTGGTACAACTCATTGCATCTCCCATTGTGGGGCATGAATTATGGCTGAGAGGGAAAGAAATTAAAGCAATGAATCAGTTTGAGATTTTCCCTCTTCACTCTTGGTAAAGAGGCAATACTCTCCCCCACAATACCCCCCCCCCCACACACACACCAAAAAGTTCTAATTGTTTTGTGTTTATATCATACCTCTAGAATTTAGGACTTTTCTGGCTGGAGATGAGATTTATCCTGCTGTCTTCAAAGATCAAGTCATTCGACCTAGCTTGTAGGGTTCCCTAACCATGAGTCACCTTGACTGGCTTAGCTAGAACTAGAGACTTGAGAGATGCTATTCCTCTAGGTTTCCAAGATCACACTGGGTAAAAATGCTTTCTGCTTCTCCCTCTTTCTTAGAAGTTCCTTGACAGGGGAGACTCCCCATTTTTCCTCCCTCTCTGCACCATTGTCCTCCTCCTCCCCCAGCATCCCTTTCTGGTTAGTTGTGAGCCTCTCCCTGATGCTGCTGCTCCTTAAAAGAAGGAACACATCTTCACTGCAGTTTCAGAATGCCAGCATGAGATGACTTCTTGCAGGATGTTTCATTTAGTCCTTTTGTAAATACCTTTGGTGGGTGTAAGCGAAGGAGGTGAGGAATGTTGAAGACCCCTCATTCCACTTAACTGTTTTGCTTGTTGGGGTGATATCTTCCTTCCCTCCTGCCAGCTACATAGGTGTTCCAGGGCTCTCCATCAAGGTTTCTTTCCTCTCTTTCCCCTCTCATTCTCTTATTGATGGATGGGGCTAGATTGAAGTGGGTGGGGTGAGATTGGAGTCACGTACATGAACAGGCAACTCCTTTTAGGAGGAAAACTTTTTCTTGCTAAAAGTTAAGATTTAGAAGTAATGTTTGCTGAACATAGTCTGGGGGTGGTGGTGAGGGGTGGTGTGTGTGTGTTAGAAGTCAGAGGCCTCTGACACTTCCACTTTTGAGTGAATCGATCTGAATTCTAAAGACCACAGAGGTCATTTTGTCAATTCCCCTGCCTTCGGACTGGATAAAACCTAATGCTAGGCTCCTGAGGACGAGAAGATGGGATTTAAAAAAAGCTGGATAGGGGCAGAATCTCTCGCCTTTGATAAACATTTCTAGGGAAGGAAATTCCCCCTCATCCAGGAACAGGCATGTTCCTGGATCTCCCCATTACTGGATCAGCATCCTCCCTCCTCCCGGGGAGCTGCTGTCCGCAGGATTGACAAAATGTCTGGCTCTCTCTGGGTGGATGGGAGTGGGCCTCTGCCGGTCCACAGTCATCCAGGACAGGTGAGACTGGGGGAGGGGGTCCCAGCAGCATCCCCGAAGGTCCTGCATCTCTTCCTCCAGAAACTTGCCATGCAGTGTGAGCAGGGAGCAGAGCAGAGACGCTAAGACGCCTTCTCCCTGGCAATGCGCATGATTCTGCGGCTCTGTGCTCTCCACACTTCAACGCACCTTGAAACGGGGCTCGCCTCCTTCGCACGGGGACGGGCAGCGCTCTGAGCCAATCACCCTCCACTCCCCCGGGAGACAACCAATGGGCAGGAGACGGGGGCGGCCCCAGCGACTCGGGCCCGCGCTAGGCTTCACCGTGGCTTTGGCTCAGCTCTGCCGCTGCTCGTAGTGCAGGTGCTGCCGCCGCTGCCTGCTTAAGGGGAGAGAGAGGGGCTGGGACAGGAAAGGAGGGATGGAGAGAGAGGAGGAGAGGCAGCACGAAGAAAGGAGCAGGACGTGAGAGAGGGCATTGCTGGGGGCTCCTCCACACCGCTTTGGGGCTGGGGCATGAGAAGTCTGCGGGAAGAGGAGCACTTTTGAGATATGATGACGCTCTTTGCTGGCGGGCGGTAGTACTATGATTTGGTATGTGGCCACTTTGATAGCAAGTGTGATCAGCACCAGAGGTCTTGCGGCTCAAGGTGAGTTGAAGTACAGCGTGCCTGCTCTGCCCCCGTTCCTGTCGCCACCCCTGCGTCCCCCTCCCTCCCCCCGCAGCCCCCCCAGGTGCCCGGGCTCCCCCCGCTCCCTGCTTCCCGGGGCTGCGGAGAGATCTCGCAGCTCTCCGGGCTTCGCTGACTTGCAGCCGGGGAGAGACCCCCCGACCTGCTGCTGCTTCGCGCTCAGATGAACCACCTCCCTCCCTCCCTAGCCGGGAAGGGAAAACTTGCCCATCCATCCCAATCCCTCCATCCCACCCGTCCCGGGATCTGCGGGGATTGGAGGCAGCAGGGGGAGACCGTGCCCGGGTCCCCCCGGGGCTGACCCGGCATCCGAAAGAGGATGCTCCCCGCAGACCCGTGGGGGTACCCCCTCCTCTCCCCGCAAGTCCCCCATCTTCACTTCTCTAGACTTTGACTTTGGCGAAGATGTGCTTGTAAAAACGGAGTGCCAGCCCGGCTTTCAGAGGGCTGGTTCTCAACTCTGGCTAGCGAGGCGGCCAGTTTGCAGGGTATTTGTTGGGGTGTCCCCTGCATCCTTCATCTCGCCGCATCCCGATCACTCATCGGAGCAGAGCACTTGGCTGTCTATCGGGATGGGGAAGAAAGACCCTAGAAGGCTACACACACACACACACACACACACACACACACACACTCGCACACTCGCACACTCGCACACTCGCACACTCACACACTCACACACTCACACTCTCACATACACATTGCAGGCCCGCGGGCGGCAGATGTCCCCCTCCCCGCAGTTGGCAGCTTAAGGTCGGATCACCTTGCTGTCTTGGCAAGGTGGATACCGAGCAGAGAAGCTTGGGCGCTCTTCGTCCGGACTCCAGAAGGATCTAGCTTTCATCCTGTGCCATGAGTGCCCGCAATAGGCTCCCCGATGGCCGTGAGGTGTTTGCCATCCTTGCCCGCACCTCTCCCCAAGCCGGGCACAAACTTCCCAGGGAAGTACTGAGCAGAGGAAGTAGACTTCCTCTAGGTCCAAGGCACAGCGGAATGGAGGGGATTCCCTGCGGCTTCTCAGATCGGAATCTCAGAGGGATCTTCCCCCCCCCCCCACTATTTCTTTCTCCCTAAACTGGAGGTGGAACAGACAGGGGAGGCACGAAAGAGGGAAACCCAGGAAAGGAGGAATCGGGGCGTGAGTGTGCTAGCATTGACTTGGGAGACAGAAAACTGGGGAAGGGAATCTGTCTCCTCGGCTTGGTGTGGCATCCCTGACTTGTAAGGAGTCCTTGTAAGGAAGTCGGAGAAGAGGAAGGCGGGTGGGTGCCAGGGCACTGAGCTCTTGGTCCCCTGCGCCCAGCTGATGATCTGGCTTCGGGGCAAATGCATAAAAGCAGGCGGAGACGGCTGCCAGAAGGGAACAAACGGGCGGGGCTGGGGATTGGTGGATGGATGGCAACCCTAAAGAGAGATGCCCCTCTAACTGAGTGGGGGAAGGGGTGGGCAGGGCAGGCTTTCCCCTCACCCCCATTCCAAAGGTGCAAGGGCAGAACAGATCAGCAGGAGGCGCCCTTTCCAGAGATTGCACAAAATTAGGAGGGGGAGGGACCTGGAGTGAAATGCCCCCCCCCACCCTCTTGGTCTTTTTTGGTGGAGGGGGGGTTCTGGAGGATAAAAAAAGGGAGGAATATAGGAAGGAATTAAATAGTATATTGCTAGGGAAAGGTCTCACAACTCCTTATTTTAGTAGGGAAACTGAGTCATGATTCAAACAATTGGGGAGAGGAAAGGATTTACATTTGGACATTCTAGATTTCCTGGTTTCTTCCCTGCTAGACCCCTCCCCCCCCATTTCCTTGCCCATCTTCAATTACCTTATTGAATTTAGGCTGTTCTGGGACAGCTAGTGAAAGGGCAAAAGGAATAGATAATGAAACCAATTCACTCTAGGAAAGAAGACTGAGAGAGGGCTGAGTAATATTAAGACGTTGGAAGGTGGGGGGGAGAAGTTTTATTCAGGGAAAATTATTGTTCTACCTTTCAGTTAAGAATTAGAAAGGGGAAAGTGAGTTTTCACTGCAGCAAGAGAGAGACTGATTAGACATTATGAACTTCCAAATAGTGAAGTATTGTTTGTTGTGGAGATGGACTTCCCCAAGAAAGTTGAATTATCTTCTTTTATCTGTTTTAAATAAGTTAATATATCATCTTGTCTGGAAGAAGGGGGTTGGTTTTGTTGACCCCTGAGAGCACTTTAGCATGAGGTGACTCTGGGTTCCTGGATCCCCTATTTGCCTTTGCCTTCATTAATTTCATTCTTCCATAGACCAGAAATTGGTCTGTCCTAATCAGAAAAAATTTGGAGAAATTTTGGTGTCATTGTCAATTGTTGGAAAAGTGCTAAGAACCTTTTCTTAGGTTACAGTAGGCTGAGGAACTTCTTTTGGGACTCTGTTTCCCAGGTATCCATGGGGACTAAGCTTTGGCATTAGAATTGCTTAAATTCCATCTGGCTGAAGAGCCAGAACCCTGTCAGAGCCTGGAAAGGGACTGTGAAGGACAAACAGGGTTGTCACTTTTCCTGCCCTCCTGGCAGAGAGCAGATGAGAACAGTTATTTGTCTCATGGCCTCTTAGAGGAATGAGAGAGGGTTGGATGGGGCTGGGAAGGATCTACCAGTATATGAGAATGAGTGAGCCTATGTGTGGGAGTATGTCTGTGTGTCTATGTGTATGTCTGGGTCTGAGTGTGTCTCTTATGTGTGATGTTCTCACAGAATGCTCTCCATCCTATGACTCTCCAAAGGCAGAGATGACTTTTCCAGAATTATCTGCAAACTGACATCAGAGATCAAGATCATATGTGGGATTAAGTTGACTAATATTAGGGATGTTCTAGTTATTAAATTTCAAAAGAAAGGTAGAAGGGAACATGGCCTTAAAGGAGGCAAAGGGTAGTCTCACCAAAAAGCAATTTGGATTTTGCAAAGGGGATCAGTATATCTGTGGATGGGACTTCATTTGTGGAATTTTACAGGTGGGAGTTAGAGAGGTAACCCCTAGTACTCCTATAGGCTTTAGAACTGAAGGGGACCTCAAAGAGCATCTTGTCCAGCTTCCTCATTTTATTGATGACAAACTGAAGACCAAGAAAGATTTAGTGACTTCATTGTGATCCCACAGGTAAAAGTTAATTGAATCAGGTCTTTTGACTCCAAATTCATTCTCTTTCCACTGCAACCTCTTGTCCCTATAGGCTTGGGACGTCTGTGATCCTGGAGATATGACCAATTTACTCTGAAGAGGTTGATTCTAGGCAATGTCAGTCAATAAACATTTATTAAACTCTTACTATGCATCAATGATTGTGCTACTATCCAGGCCCATGTGCCATGGTTGTTGGAGTTTAGAATTTCTGAATGAGAGCCTTGGAGGTTTTTAAGTCCAACTGCCTACCCAAATTATGAATTTTAATGAACAATATTTCAATTCATCCAGTCCCTGGTATATCAGCAGCAACAAAGAACTCACTACCTCATGAGGTATTCTTGAATTTTTGAGGTCAGTTCTTAATTGTTTTCTGCCTATATGCATTTCCCTGCAATTTTTGCCTATTGACCTTAGTTGTCCCCTTGACCTATAAAGAATAACTTTAGTCTTTCTTCCACATAACTGAGGGAAATCATAAATGGAAGGAAATCAAAAATAAAATATTTTAATTTTTTAAATATTTTTTAACATTTTGAGTTCTAAATTTTGTCCCTTCTAGGCCCTTCCCCAACCCACTGAGCATGCAAGCATTATGATATCCATTATATATGTAAAGTCATTGAAAAGAAATTTCAGAAATGTTAAGGAGAGAAAGAGGTGGCCTTTTCATATAAAGATCTACCCTTTACTTACCCAGAAACCATGATTAAGACTGTTACTCAGTTTAGAATGTGAGCTCTTTGAGAGTAAGGACTGTCTTTTGCCTGGCACATAGTAGATGTTTCATAACTGTTGATTGACTGAATGACTGATAGCTACCACAGAAAGAAATGGTGTCCAGGAACAGAGGGAGCCACTTAAGAACTAGATAACAGGGTGAGCTGTTGGGGACTAGAGGGCTGGGCTAGGGCTTCAGACTGATTTCTTATCTCTTCTCATTGGATAGGGGATTATGAAAGACAATGTATTAAGGGTCTCTGTTCTGTAGTGAAGTGGCCTTCTACAGCCTAGATTCTATGAGTCTAAACAAGTCTATGGTTATTGAAGGGTACGTTAAAGAAATGTAGGTTAATAGGTAGGTGTTCATTTTCTTGGCTTATGGGACTGGAAGCCTTAATACTTCCTTCCTCACCCCTCCTACTCTGCCCCTGTCTCAGTTCTTTGGTTCCCATGCCTCCCATACCTTCATTCTTCCCATCTCCTTGTTTTCACTCAAGTATACTCCTATTCATCTATATCAGATAGTTGTCCTCCTGGAAGGAGTCCCTCCCTGCCTCTTCTTTGAGGGTGGTTAGAAAGGTCTGAAAGGCTGTAAGACCTGCGTGGGTGGGGTGGGGGGTAGGGTGGGGAGGAAGTATACTTTCATGGCAGTACTTGGTTTGAGAAATGGCCAGGGTATGGGTGAGATCCAGAAAGATGTGTCTGCTTAGTAGCTTGTGACCTGAAAGAGGTTGGGGAGAGGGGAAGGTATGAAAGGAATTTTCCAGGGGCACTGGGGAAACATCAGCTTTCAGCTGCCAGCATGTTATGTGACACATGACTAGTTTGGGGAATCACTGGGTCCTAGGCCATAGATGGTTTCATGTTTACAACTCTAAGACAGCAACACTGGATCCAATTACCCAAGCTATTGAGGTAGGGTGATTCTGAGACTCAGCATCCTCTTGAGTTTCCATCCCTCCCTACCCCTTCTTTTGCTGTATGTTTCCTATTCATTCCTGCTCTGTTTAGGCTTATTTTTCCCCTGGTTTCCATGTTTGCTCCTTCACTTGGTCCTTGAGTCATCCCTCCCTGTTCCCTTCCAATGCCCACTGTCTCCCTATTTGGATTTTCCCAATGCCATCATGCTGAGATTTTGCTTTCCTTTTTCCTTGCTTGCCCTCTTCCTGGCTACATTATCTCTGTGTTGCCTGTGTCTGCATTCCCTGCTCCTAATCATAACTATTCTCCATTGCCTGATGGGCTGTGCATGGGAATGGTAAGCTGTGCCTTGAAATTCATCATGTTGTTCCCTTCTTTCTTTTCTCTCCCCCTTCCCACTGGCCTCAGGCCCTCTCATATTCCTACCCTGCTCCAAGAGATATTATCATCATTCCTCCCTCTCTCTGGCCTTCCAATCCCCCTCCCCCCAAATCCATGGCTACCACAATGTCTGCACAAGACCTGGGTGATGGTTGAATAAGGCTTATTCTCCATGTGCTTCTGAGAGTAGTCTGGGCAGCTCATTAGGGCCTCTGGATCTGATTAGTGAAAAAAAAGATGTAATTGGTGAGAATGCCCCATTGCTGTGTGTGTGTGTGTGTGTGTGTGTGTGTGTGTGTGTGTGTGTGTGTAGAAAAGGAAGGGTTACATGGAGATGGTGATAGGCAGAGAAATAGGGTGAAGGGAGAGGGAAAAAATTCTGACTAGTCTCAGTGGGCTGATCTGAAGGCTGGTTTTTAGAGTTCCTCCTAAATATCCTCTTTTGGCCCTTGGCTTTCACTCTTAGCTGTCCCTTCTGTCTCTTTGTACAGAGAGCAGTCATGTTTTCAGACCTTTTGGAAAAGTGAATAGTCCAGGGGATGGGACTGATAGGTAATTGTGACCACTGACTTGACTGAAAGGTGTCCACTTTGTGAGACTGGGAGACAGCCAGGGGAATTCACAGGGACTCTGAGGAAATCTTTATCTTTTTCTACTGGCATCCAAGGGGAAGGAGGGTAGATCTTTGGTGTGGTTGATGGCAGGGGTTGCGGGGAAGGGAGAAAACTGCTACTTCCTTGGTCTCTTCCAGGATACTGCCCATGGGCACAGACCCTGCCTGCTGGAGGCAACTGACCTATTTTTTTTTTTTCCTTTCTGAATCTTCTGCTCTTTTGCTTTTTTCACATGAACAAGCAGGAGACTGGTGGATTGGGTGGGGGAACCAGAGGCCTCCATGAAGAACTCAAGGGAGGAATTCTATGAGGGACAATAATGAGAGGGAGATACTTGTCAGCCTTGAAAGGAGAAGGTCGTGTGGGGAAATATCCACTCTCAGATATTCTTCTCATCCTTTCCCCCTACCCTAACTCCCTCATTGGTCTCTCCTGGGATGAGAAATATTATCTATACATGAGGCTATGTTGTGACTAAGTTGCAACCCAGCCTCCTTTTCATATGCCACACAAAGTGAGTGATTGTCCTCATTTTCTAGCTTCAAAGTAAAGAGTCAAAATTTTATAGGTGAGTAAAAACTGTATTTATATTTCTCACTTCCTTAGGAACATGCCATCCATAAGGTCTACCTCCCTCCTACCAACCTGAGCATTGACAAGAAGGGGGCCAAGTCTACTACTGTGCTTTTCTAGGAACCAGAAGGCATCCCTGCCCCTTTTGAGTTTAACCTGGGCCCAGGGATCAATATGCCCATACTTCCGCATGTGTATATGTGTGACCATATTGGGGTTCCTGAACCTGAGTGCATTTGGGGAGGAGAGGAATTCTTGGGTGTGGGCAGGCGTGGTTTTGTTTTTCTGCTGAGAAGCCATTAACTTGGATCAGAGATTGAATTACTGACTTCCTTCCTGTCAGCGGGTCTGCAGGGAAAGGGCTCCTGGAGATAAAATCTAGTAGAGAGCAAATTAAAGTTGCTAATATATCCCCGCCTCATGGGCTGCAGTGGGGAATTGAGAGCTGGCTGAGGGAAGAGGTACACCCATTGGCAGAGGAAGGGAGCTTTTTGATTCTGTCTTCTGAATCCCCTGCTGCTCTAATGCTAAAAAGTTCCCCTCTATCTGGGAAAACCTGGTGGGTTTGACTGACATAACCCTAGTCTGAAAGTTCATTTTCCTTGAAGGTTTTTTTTTTTTTGAGAAGGGAAAAACACTTGCCTTTGGTGTTAGGGGGGATAAGACCAATCCATCCCACATATTTTATGGAAGTGATATAAAAGCACCTCCATAAAGTGCAGCAGCATATATCTCATTAAATGAGGCCACAGGTTCTTCTCCCTTCCTTCTATAGCCCTTTTTAGGGTCATATTAACTTTGGTGAGAAGTGGTATTATGCCTCTCCAGACCTTTAGTTGACTTCTTTAGCATGGGTTCTTGAAGTTCCTCTCTAGCGGTAAGTGAGATGATGTTGACTAAATTGTGGCAAAAAGGGGTAGGAGTTTGGCAGAGTTAGCAGGGTTACAGTTAGAGCTGAAAGATGGAGGTAGTTATGGTGGTAGATTGTCCTTTGTCTTACCAGACTTGAGTGCCTGGCAAATGGGGAATGGACGGTGCTGATGAGGACCACAGCTGGTGAATGTCTAGCTCATGCTAGTGGGACATTCTTCTCAAAGTAAACCAGATCATCTTCTGAGGTTTTAGGGCAGAGTGCCCAAGGATTTAGGCCACTATTGTTTTCTCTTCTGCTTGAAAAGCACAGAATGAAGGCTAATGAGCACATTTCACTCTCCTCAGTGAAAGTCCCTTTACTGATTGCAAGAATTTGGTCATGAACTAGAGAGGTCTTGCCAGTGAAATTGGGAAATAGTGGCCAAAAATGTATGCTCATCTAAGGAAGGATCATATTGTCACAGATTTAGAGCCAGTAGGTCATTTGTTCCAATCCCCCCAGTTGAGAGATTTAGAAACAAACCTAGTGCTTGGGTTATAGAAGCCAAACCCTTTGTGACACTGGGCAAATTATTTAAACTTCTAGGCCTTGGTTTTAATGACAAGGTTAGATCTGATGACCATGTAAGATGCTTCCAAGGTTGTGACTGCAGATCTATTTCCCATCTCACCACCCCTGGGCTATATGATTTTTGCCTTTGGTTGACTAATTTAGGGTTCAAGATCATGAGATTATAGGAGAAAAAAGTTTGAATAACTACAAAAGACCCTCATCTGTCCTGGTTGTCTGTCTTCATCTATCCTTCCTGATATCTGTGGTATTAAAGGCCAAAGTTGGAGGACCCAAGGGAAAGGAGAGTCTGCGGCCTCATTCTTTGGGATCCTCCCAATGTCTAATTCTGCACTTGGCAGGGAAGCTCCAGGTTGGAGGTGAAGGCTGTGCCAGATTCTGGTGAGAGTGTTGAATAGGGGATGCCAACTACAGCCTAGGGCCCAGCTGCCTACTGATTACCACCTGGTCTTGAGAGTTTGAGATTTGTGCCTCATGGGCTATCTGAAAGGTCAGCCTGATCTCAGAAGGGTAAAATGACCAATCTAAAACTGTCTGGAAAAATCCTATGATACTGGTTCACTAAGCAAATTGTCCACTCTTGCCTTTCCCTCTCAAACAAAAAAAGAAGTAAATATAAATTGTAGTATTTCTCACCTTTTATACCCAACTCCTAAACTTATAAATTAATTATTCAGTAGGGTGGTGTGTGAGGGTCCACTAAATTTCCTGACCTCTTTTCCTAGGTTCCTATGATGGAGGGACAGTTTTTTCCTTACTCACAAGGGTTCTTTCTTCTATTGGCCATTTCCCATTTCACTATCATGGCCATCAAGAGTCATCCTCTTTCCTAATTAGCTTTGGCTTCATGATTTCTCATTAAACTGGTCTACCAATGCAACCCCACCTTTCCCCATTAGACTGTAAGCTCCTTGAGGGTAAGAATAATTTTTTTCCTAAATTGTATTTCTACATCTTAGCACAGTGTTTTGTATACAGTAGGAACTTAATAAATGTTTGTTGAATTGAGTCAAAATCTCCCTTTTTCATTCTTGATTTGGGCAATTGTGCGTGATCTTCTAAGGGTTTTGGTTTCTGTGTTTTAAGTTACTGACTTTTTCTTTTGCATTGTCACTGTCTCTCTGAATATCTTAATAAATTCATCCATTTACTCACTCACCTCACGCTCTCATTCATTCATTCATTCACTCATCAGACATTTATTAAGTACTTTCTACTAGTCCTAGGGTCAGGTTCAGGGGAGATAGAAGTCTCATTCTGTGCTTTTTTTTTTTTTACTACTGGATCTTCCTCATCCCTCTGAATTCTTTTGTTCATGGTCCATTTCTCCATGACTCTCTTATCTTTTCCTTCTCTTTCTAGGCTTCCAAGACAAAAATAGAGAATCTGTGAAGTGCCTACAGGTCTTATCTTTTTTATTGGGGTTAGCTGAGCTGGGGGGGTGGAATGGAGGCAAGGAATCTAAACCAGAAGCTATTCCTCAACCATTTGAGGAGCAGGAAGAGATATAGGGAAATAGAGAAAAATGCATTTAGGGTTGAAATTTTCAGAAATAATTTTTTTTTTAGAATAGTTCTGAGGGAGGAAGACAGACTCCAAGAGAGTGGGACCTGTGGGCAAGAGAGAGAGAGAGAGAGGACTATTTCCTCTGTTTGTATATATCTGTGTATTTAGTGCTATAAAGGAAAAAAAAGATAGAGAAATATTTCAGGATACAAGAAGGATTATAGTGTGAAAGCAATTCCCCTCTGGGACAGGAGCTCTGAATCCCCCACTTAATTTCTAGGCAAATTCATCTGTTTTGTTCATTAACTTTGATCATATACTCTTTCCTCCTCTTTTTCCCTTCCTTAATACACACACATATATATCCTAATCCCTTCTAAGAGGGAGGTAACAACTTTCATGGAAAAAATGTTAAGTGACTTTTAATAAAAAATAATGGAGTCTGGACTCTATCACTAACTAGCTCTGTGGGTAAGCCAATTAACCACTCTAGGGCTAGGATGGTCACTAAAGTTCCTTTCAGTTTTGACTCTGATTCTATCAAATTGGAATATTAGTGTTATGACAACCCATGTCATGGCAGGCATCTGGGAAAAGGAAAAATGAACCAGAAATTGTAGTGGTAATCCTCCCAGACCATATGGAATAGAGAGAAACACTTGGGGCTCAACCCAAATACCATCCATTCCATAAGTTTTGGATACCAGCTTTCATATCCAGTAGGATATTCAGTACTACCAGTTGAATTATTCTGTCCAAAAGAAAAAAAAAAAGGATGCAAGAAAGGAAAATTTGAATAATACAGAGTCTGATCCCAACATAGGCTTTATTTTTTCCTGGTACCTGTGGCATTAAAGACCCAATCCTGGAAACCATGGGAGATTCCCTGACTCCATTCTCAGGGTTCTCCCTCCTAATTTTCCATATAGTAGAGGAGCTCTGGGTTAAGAGTGGGTTAGAGGTGGGAGTAGTGCCAACCTTGTGGCTGCATGGCTCTTTTCCTACTTGCCAGTGATGCCCAGTGTCAGTTGCTGAATAAGGAGTATGGTAAAGAAGGAGGTCAGGAAGTGGCTCAGTGCTTACTGGGAGCTGGCTAGGAGGCAGCTGGAAGCCCCAAAGCTTTCTCCAGCCAGAGGAGGTGTGAAACCAACAGCTTCATTGGTGATGCAGTGAAAATCAGGCAAAGAGAGGTGCAAATGAACAGCCAGAGCTGTGAGAACAGTCAAGCCAGGAGTGGGTCCCCAAGCCAAGATACCCCTTTCCCCAATCTGTCTCTTGCATGATTCCGACCCAAAGTCCTACATTCCTGAATAGGGCTTCACAAAAAGAGGCTTGCACATAAAAGGCTAACCATCACTCCATCTCACCCTAGAGCAAGAAGCTTCAACCAGTCAAGGGATACCTTCCCTTTTGGGCAATCTACAACATACCAGCCTCCTGCTTTGAAGTGGCTTTCTCTCTCCTTCCTCTGCTTTCTCACTGCAATTTCCTTGCAGATCCACACTCCAGAGATGCACATAAACACCTCTGAGTGCATGCATACACTCTCACTGAGGTTCTACAAATACCCATACCTCAGTGTCCTCTGAGAACTTGCTTTCCCATTATTGGACTCTCTTCCCTTAATTCCTCACCTTGGGAATCATTGGGGTTGAGAGAGGGAAACCGGAGATTCTTTATCCTTCCTGAAATGCCGAGCCCTTGCCTAAATTCTCTGACTGGGGAGGAGGGAGATGCTGCAGCTGCATGCCTCCCCCTTCCTTCACAGAGGGGCTAGAAGTGCAACATAGGTTGGGATTGGGGGGAGGGGGCTGGAGAAGCTGCTGGGGCCACTAGCAGGTGAGTGCAGCGCTCTGCTCTGCTCCAAAAATATCCAGTGATCTTAGCTCCTTCTCTAGAAAACAGTGATGTCACCTGCAGCCAATCAGCTTCTAGAAGGATTTGCCTCCTCCCTCCTCCTTTAGCAAGTTGCAGAGAGTCAGGATGCTGTTCTCCTGGGCTCCCTCCCCAGTTCAAGGACCCACAACTGCAGTGGGAGGGGGTTGGGAGGGGGAGCAGAGGGAGACAGCTCTCATATATCAAAGGAGCAAGCAGTTATTATTTTGGGGCTGCTAGCGCAGTACAGGGTAAAGCCCCATATTTCTTCTCCTTGTTCACCCGTAAGAGTTGGGGGTGTGTGGGTTATAATCTTGGGATACTAAGGCAATTTTGGCAACCTTGACATGGTAAGGTTGTGGAGATATGGGTCATTTGGACAAGTGATGGAGAGCTAGTAACATTTGGGGAGTGACTCCTACATTCTCCCTCCCTTGTAAGGCTCTCCACTGAACAAGGTGACCTTGTGACCTTGCTAGAAAGAAGTTTCCATTGAGAGTAGAAGGATGTTTTTTAGGGGGCAGTGGGAATGAAGGTATTGGAAGATTTTAGCCTTGCTTGAGGGATTTGGGAGATCATGGTAGAATAGCAAGAATCTGTGGTAGTCTGGTAGTGCATGGGTTAACTGAATTCTTTTGTTTTTTTCTATTTTGGTGAGGGAGTTACAGAAGAGTATTTGTTTCCCCACCTTTTAAATAAGGGTTACCCCAATCTTGTACCTAGCTAGTGATAGGAGTCTAAGAACCCAGATCATTACTTAATTTCCCTTCAGCATTGAAATAATAATTTTTACCAGCGGAACAACAAAATTTAGTGAGGTGAACCCCACAAGTGTCTCTCTCCCCTTTCCATTTCTCTGTCATCCCAGGGGTAGCATTCAGTAAATTACCAATGATAAAGGATAGATTTAGGGCAGGGATTCTTAGGTTTCAAAAGGTCTAAGAACTTGAATGGGAATTTTTTAAAAATTTAAATGCAATTAATTTCCTTTGTGTATTTTATGCACCTAAAAGCATCTGAAAGAAGTCCATAGATTTCACCAGTCTGCCCAAGGGGTCCTCAACACAAAAAGGTTAAGAACCTCTGGATTAGAAATTGGATGATTAGATGAGAATTAGGTCTTTTCCACAACCAGCCCTCCCCATTCTGCGGCAGCTAGAGGGGAATGAAGAGAGTGAAGGTGGGCAGGGGATAGAATGGCCAATTAGCTAATTTCACCAGTGGTGCCCTAAACCGCCTCTGCTTTGTCAGGGATTCCCCTAGTCCTTTCCATTAGTCCCCCTTTTTTTCTTGCTTTCCTTTTTTTTCTTTTCTTTTTTTTGGTGCTAGCATCTGTCAGTGCTCAGAGGAGGGTGGGAGGGTGGTTGTGTCTGCAGTTTTGGTTCTAAACTCTGATTGTGGAGCTTTAGATGGAAGTGTGTGTGTGTGTGTGTGTGTGTGTGTAATAGCTAGCTACAACTGGCAAGGGGGCTCCACAGAGAAGGGGTGGGAGCCCTTTTTACTAATCCTGATGTATGTGTTGTAGAGGAGAGTAGGGCAGGCAGGGCAGAGTTGCTTATAAACCCAAAGCATTTTGTCTTGGGAGGGAAATGCTGGTTTTTACTTTCTATTTAACTCCCTCATCTCTCTCTCTCTCTCTCCCTCCCCCTTCCTGCTAAAGCTGGAATGTTTTTGGGTTTCCTCAGGCAGAGGGAAGACACACATCCTTTAGGATTAATAGATCTGGGGGACAGGGCCATTTTCTTAAGGAAAGGATGTTAACTCCTGAGGAGAAAAATTCTATGGAAAGGGTGGTGTTCTGTCTTGAAGTAGAGTATTCCCATATTCTGTCTTATGGGGAAGGAATATTAGTCTGGTGAATAGGGATCAAGTTGGGAAAAGTGAATTTTCCTTTCTGGGAAGATAGGCTATTTCTGAGGAGTAGGAGTTAACCCTTTGAGGGTGGAAGATTGTATCTAAGAGTGAGTGTTCTTAGATGAGGGTATGAAGAGATGAGAGACTCTCAGTCAGCACTGATATTTGCCAAGCAATGGGGATTCAAACAAAGGCAAAAGCAGGAGTTTATATTCTAATAAGGAAAACAATATTCAAGGGACCTCCAATAGACTAGGTAGATCAAGGTAATTTGAGAGGGAAAGGCATAAGCTTTTGGGAGATGGGAGAGACTTGTAGAATTTGGGATTTGAGCTGTCTTGATGGAAACTAAAGGAATCCAAAGATGGGAGTGAAGGAGCATGAGGGATGATCAATACAAACAAGTGAAGAGATGGAAGGTGGAAATCTTTTTCCTTCCCTCATTACCTACTTAAACCATCTTGTGCTACTAGGTGCCCACCTTCGGGAGGAGCCTGAGTTTGTGACTGCAAGGGCTGGTGAGGGCGTTATTCTGAGATGCGATGTGATCCACCCCGTGACGGGACAACCTCCCCCCTACGTGGTCGAATGGTTCAAGTTTGGGGTTCCCATCCCCATATTCATCAAGTTTGGCTACTATCCCCCTCACGTGGACCCTGAGTATGCAGGTAAGACTGGGGAGGGGTGCAGTAAAGTAATTACCCTTATCCATGGAAAGTACCAGGTATCTTGGTTCAAATCCCCAAATTTACCACCAACTTGTTGAGTGACCTTCCTTTGAATTCCAGCTAAAATCCCATCTTCTACATCTTTTCCAACCCTGCTTAATTCTCGTACATTTCCGCTGTTAATTATTTTCTTTTTATCCAATATATAATTTATACATATTTATTTGTTGTTACCCCCATTAGATTGTGAGCTGTTTGAGGTCAGGGACTGTCTTTTGCCCCTTTTTGTGTCTCTGGCATGTATCAAAGTGCCAGGCAAATCAATGGTTAATTGAATTGAAGTTACTTGGCCTCAGTTTCCCATATGGCTATAAAAACCTATTGTGCTGCCTCCCTCGAAGATTATTGTGAGAGAGGAACTTAATGAATTGAAAGATGATTCATGTTAGTGATGATGATGGTGGGGAAAAGAAAGTATCTTCTAAAAGAGCTAGGGTCTCACATAGTGACCTCTTCCTTTGAGCCCCTAGTTCCATCATTCCATTATCTTTATCTTCTCTCAAAAGCCTCTGCCAGCTCTCTGGGCTCCTCAGTTTTCAGCAGCTAGTTAATAAATCAATAATCATTAAGTGCTTACTATGTTCCAGTGACTTTTAAACACTGAGGATACAAAAAGAGGCAACAGACTGCCCCTGCCCTCAAGGAGTTTACAATCCAGCGCCTGCCTTAAGTTCCTTCTGGTCCTGTCTTTTTCTCTCCATATTGGTTTCTAATTATTTCTGCCTTGCTTTATGTCTCACTCCATTTTTGTGTCTGTCTTCTTTGTCCCTTTTGGCTCTGGTTGTTTTTAATTGAATAGGAGGGAGGGATGGGAATGGAGACAGGAGGGGGTGAGCTACAGATGCTGGGGATATGACATTGTCCTTCTGCCAAGAACAGCCTTTGGATGTTGGACAGAGATGGAAGAACAGGAAGGCCTGGAAGTGGGGAGGGAGAGAAGGAAAGAAGGGAGACTGATGCAGGATGTCTTCCCCTGGGGGACAGGACTAAGGCGGGGCAGGGGAGTAGGAGTCGTTTCTATCTAGGGAGGAAGTTGAGTCAGACAGGACCCTTTTGCTGGAACTCCTCCGCCTTGGTTCCAGGTGGCTTTACAGCAGCAATAGCAGCTGTAGAATTAGTCCTGTCTAGCCTCACCCACACCCTTCCCTGGGTTCAGAAGGTGGAGCTTCATTCCATTCTGGAGTGTGTGTGTGTGTGTGTGTGTGTCTATGTGCCAGTAAGTCTAATGTTTGTGCTCTACCGAAAGGAATATAAATTTTGATTACTGAAACCTCACAAGATATCTTGGACTTTAAGGGCTAGATTTTGTTCTTAAGGACCATCCTTAAACCCACATCACTCTGGCTTTCATTGATTGGTCAACAATAGGTCCCAGATCAAGCCTTATCTGCTCATTGTTTGGGCTTTGCAAGTTCAGAGTCGGTGCAAATTAATCCTTGTTTCTGTTTTGACCAGAAACTCTCTTACCCTCCCAGACTGTTTTTTTTTGTTGTTGTTGTTTATGTGAAAGAGGTCACTTTTTGCTTCCTTTCTGCCCTAGCCTTAATAACTGAACTGATACCTGGGAAAGACCTTAGCTTGAAAAGCCCATCCAGGGCCATCTCCAGTTATCCTGATTATATCTGGCCACTGGATCCAGATACTTCTGGAGGAGAAAGTGAGGCTGGTGACTTTGCACAGCTCACCCTCACTGAAATTTAATTCATTTGCAATTTATGGCATCACCTTCCTAATGTCATGGTCCTTTTTCCTGAATGAAGGACAAACAAAAAAAAACCTCTGTACTGTCCCCAGGGCATCAGAGCTGCTGGCAGAGGCCTGGGTTTCCTCCTGAAGCCCCTCCTGATCCATCTTCCACTCCTCTTGGCCCCATTTTCATCTTGCTCTGCAATTAGTCCCGCCAGTAGCGGCCTCCCCGTCTGTGACTCACTGCCAGCCAGCTACCCGCTTGCCAGGGCTATTTGTGTGTGTGTTCATGCATTTTGGGGTTGGGATGGTAGGAGTACAGTAGAATAAGAGAAGACTTTAACTGGCTATATAGTCTTCTGGATTTTGACTTCTGAATCCTAAATTCTTTCCCTGAGAATTCTGCTCTTTCTAGTTCTTCCCTAACTTTTGTCTCTGAATTTGCTTCTTGTAGCCCCTTTCCTGGGGGACAGGGAGGCAGGGATATGGCCAAGAGTCCAGAGGAAGGAAGCAGGATAAGCTAAGTTGGAGGATGGATTTGGAGGTGGTTGAAATGTAGAATAGGAAGCTAAGCTTGGGGGCTACTGTGTCATTTGAGTGGCATGAGGCAGCATGAAAGAGCAAGACTGTTCCTGTCTAGCTATTAAATCCCTACTACTAGGAGAAGGAATCCAAGGTGTCTGAGAGGTGATTCTGGGGGAAGGCTGGACCTCTCCGTGGGGCCTCTACTTAGCTCCCCTCTTTTCTCTTTGCTCCTAGTTCAGTGACTGTGCCTATCTGTTCTCATATAGATAGACATTTTCATCACTGATCATCCTTGCTTTTGTAGGGTTAGAAAAGATGGCAGAGCTGGGAGTATGACCTTAGCCTCCTGACCAGTGACATTTCTTCTTTTCTCCTTTATGGAACTATACAAGCAGAAGTGGGATGCTGTCTGTAGGTTTTGGGGATACCACAAATGGAGGGGATTTCCTCTGGACCAAAATGGGCTGGCAGGGAAAAAAGAGACAGTATACTCTAGTGGAGAGAGCATTGGAATCAAAAGATCTGGATTTGAATTCTGGCTACTACCTCTGTGATGATTTTCTTGGGAAAATCATATAGACCCTTCAGACTGACTCAGATTCTTGTTGCTATTAGTTCTAAATTCTAAAAGTTCTAAATTCTATCATCAATTGCAATTTTAAATTCTATCCTCTATTGCTGGGCCAAGGACCCCCTCAAACCTGTCTGTTTCTGTCTTACTCTTCTTTCATATTTCTTCCAAATCTCTGTTTTACATCTGGCAAGCCTTTCCTTGCCCCCTTGGAACTCTGGGAAAGAGTGGGGATGTAGTCTAGGGAACCAAGTCCCCTTTCTCTGCCAAGCATTCTGAATGATGACTTCCCCTCTGAAGTCTGGGGCTAGGCCAGCATGGGTCTAGGGTGGGGGCGGGATGCCTGTTTTTTTTTTTTTTTTAACTTCTTTCTCCACCCGCCACCATCTGCTGTTGGTGGTGTCTGTGTTGGGGGCCTTGGCATAGGATTTCCCATTTCTTGGCATGATATGGGCTATGGGTTTCCCATTCTCTTCTTCCTGTTTCTTAGCAGGTGGGGGTGGGGGGGGTAGGAAATTACAAGCTGGGCCCATGATATGACTGTCTTTCCCTGATGATGTGTGAGAGACCTCCCCTTCCTCTCCATTCCTTTCAGGCCGGGCCAGTCTTCACGATAAGGCATCCCTTCGACTGGAGCAGGTACGCTCAGAAGACCAGGGCTGGTACGAGTGCAAAGTGCTCATGCTTGACCAACAATACGACACCTTCCACAATGGCAGCTGGGTGCATCTCACCATCAATGGTAAGCAGCTGATGGTCCTTCTTCCATTCTCTCCCAATCAGTTCAGTGATACTGTGTCAGGATTTTTGCTTCAAACACTGCAGATGGATCCTTTTTTTTTCTTTCTCCCTCTCTTGTGCCTTCTTTATCTTGCCTAGCCTCAGCTGCAATCCCCAAGTCCAGGAACTGATCTCACTCTACTCTCCCCAATGTCATTGTGATTCATGATAAGTACTGTACCTTGGGAGCCAAAGATGGGGCTCTGGAACTGGGGTGACTTGTCTCTTGGGGTATCTGGTTGTTGCAGAAAGGATATGCTAAGACTATTCTGTAAAGGTGAAGCAACCACCTATGTGACAAGAACTCAGGGCCTCCAAGAAGGGTCTTTTGCTCCCTGATGCCTGAATTTCTTAGATTGTCTTTCCTGGAGCTCAAGATTTGGATCCCTTGTGAAAATATAAAGATTTCCAGGAGGGTAAAACTTTGAGTTGTCGGCAGTCATTTGCACTTTACTCTTGAGTGAGTTTAATGATGAGTAAGTTTACCTTTTAGTTTAATGAGGACACTAGGCATCTGGGGAATGGGGGAACTGAGGGCATTACCAAATCAGAGAAATGCAGAAAGGAATGACTATGGGTGGAGGAAAAAAACTTCACTTATTACTTATTTAACCATTTTTCCCCAGGGTGAATTATGAGATAGATTTATGAAGCTACCAAGGACCAGGAACTCTGTGTGTGTGTGTGTGTGTGTGTGTGTGTGTGTGTGTGAGAGAGAGAGAGAGAGAGAGAGAGAGAGAGACAAAGAGGGGGAGAGAGAGAAAGAAAGGGGAGAGAAAGGAGAGATGGAGAGAAAGATATATATATATACATATTATAGAGGGGGGTGAAAGAGACAGAGAGAGACAGAGAGAGACAGAGAGGGAGGGAGGGAGAGGAGAGGAGGGGAGAGGAGAGGAAGTGAGCGAGAGAGAGAGAGAGAGAGAGAGAGAGAGAATCTCTTCTTGAGAGGAGCTGTCTTGGTTGAGCTAGAAAGAGGATGCTTTCCCCTTGGACTGTGGGGTGGGGACAGGTCCTGTGCATACTATACTAATCCTTGGAGATCTGGTAACTGATGGGAGGTGGGAGAACTCCTGGGGCTGGGATATGATTCATGGTGTAGGGCAGGATTGTCCAGCAAAGGATGATGACTCTGGACATCTTGCAGGTTGCTCTTTCTAGGGTATGCCATCTTTAAATACTTAGAGTCCCAGAGCCAGGGCCAGGTTGAAGCCGAGGTGAACTTAGGTCTCTGGTTTAGCAAAGCAGCCTCCAGGGAGTTAATCCTCCAGTCAGAGATGACAACTAGGCTTCTTGATGCCAACCTCTAGCACTAATTGCTTGAGGTTCTCAGTTATTCACGTGTGCCTGACTGGCGGCAAATTTTAAATCTCAGCCAGACTTCCCCTGGCACTAGCGTACTCTTGAGTCATCTCCCCCTGCTACCAGCTGCTGTGTGTTCAGGGAATGAAAATTCATTTTAATATTAGCTCAAGCAAAACATAATTAGGAAGGTAAATCTGCTACTAAAAGAATCATATAATATATGCCAATGCCAAGACTACTAAAACCATTTCATCTGCTGCATGCAAGGTCTCTTCCCAGTTACATTATAAACTCCTCAAAGGCAGAGACTGTTTTTTTTCATGTTTCTTTTATATCTTCCCTTCAACAGTATCTAGTCCAGTTCTTTGCAATTAATTAAGCAAAAAATTATGATTTTTACATAATATCATGCTATATTAAGCATATGCATATATTATATTTAGTTTTTATTAAGCACCTACTACTATGTGCAGGTGAAATATTGGGTCTTGGCAGTACAAAGACAAAACTGAAACAGCCTCTGCCCTCCAGGAGAATGCATTCTATTAAGGTAGACTAAAAGTACTGTGTAAACAAGGTTGTATATATATATAATAATAGAAGGAATATTCCATTATATTCACTGTTTTCAAAATCAGAACATCCAAGTTCAAATCTAGCTCTTAGAATAGTACCTGATACATAGCAGGTGCTTAAGAAATATTGATTGATTAAAATCCCCATTCTGTGACTTTGATTGCACATAATAAACATTTATTAATTATTATTTTCATGCAAAGCACAGGAAATCCAAAACCAAAAATGAAACCACTCATAATCTGCTGAAACTTACATTTTATTTACTACTTTTGTGACTTTGGACAAGTCACTTGGTCTTTCTAGGCCTAAGTTTTCTCATTTGTAAAATGAGAGGGTGGTTCTACAACAGAAGTTCTGTAAGTTCTCTGTTATATTTTAATGGCTGTAATATTTAAGTGTTATGTTATTGTAGATAAAATGCGTAAATATTTATTTAAGTTTTGCTTGTCTGGTGTACTTGGCATGATAAAGGTTGGACTTCAAACATGCAAAGAACAAAAATGTCTATTCTTATTGAAAAGAAAAACTGGTTGGTTGAATCCCCCTGCTCTCCTCTAATGTTGCTAGCTCCAACATTCCCTCATGGTAAAGTATACTGTGTCCTGAGCATGTAAATTTGATGACCATTGGTCTAGGTGATCTTAAGGTTCCTTCCACTTTTAATTTATGATTTTGTGATTAATTATTGCTTGTTGAGCCTTGATGATACCAGGCTTCCTAACTGCCATTAAATTGGTTGATTCTTGTTCCCTTTCCCAAGGTAAGGCTAGGAAAAAAGAATGAAACTGTAAAAGGGGGAATGAGTATTAGGTTAGATTCAGGGAAGGACTTTTTGATTAGAAGAGATAAAATATCAATCCCTTTTTACTCTAGGTCTATTGTAGTCAATTGATTAACACTTATTTACCATATTCTTGTAATCAGGACTGAGGAGGACATAGAATAGGAAGATATCATTATTATTCCAAGAGAGCTTTTCTTTAGGAACAAAATAAGCATCTTTTAATGTGAGGTGGTAAACTACGGTCCTAAGTGAAAACAGTGAACTGAATGATAGGACCATCTCAGCCTCTGAGGACTTTTCTATTCTAAGCCTTCCCATGATTCAAGAAGAAATTTCCAAACCATAGCATTCCAATCAAAAGAACTAACTTGTTTGACAAAAGGCATTCTTTGATGGAAATCATTTTTCTAAAATGAAAGGTCAATGAAAAATTACAACAACAAATTAATTCTCCTTTGGTGTTTCCTTTGAAGACCAGCTGGTCGGAAACAAACCCAATTATTTCTTTATTGCTCAGAAAATACCTGAAAAGCCTCAGCCTTGTTTTAGGTCTGTGAATTACCTCCAAGAGAGGCCAACCTATTACTAACCTGCACTATTAATTATAGGGCACTTGTAGAAAAAGAATTAAGCCAGGAAATACATCTGGCAAAGCAGCACCTAATTCAGTAAATAATCGAGAGTCAAACCATTATTTTCCTGAAAACTGGAAATTGCTTAAAGTACTTTTCTGATTAGCACCTAAATAATAAGGTAATTGTGTAATTAGTAATTAATTTGTCACTTCAGGACATAATTTAATTTATTATCTTTTTTTTAAGCTGCCACCAGAAGTAATAGATGCTGTAGTTGTATTTCAAAGGGCAGATATACTGAGGTTCATTTGTTCTAGTTTCTATTGGAAAAGGAAAAAAAGGGACCTGGGAGGATGATTTTTTTCATTAATATTAAATGTGTTCTTAAAGATTAAATAAAGATTTTTTCTCATATTAAAAATGTGACCCAATTTAGCTATTTATTAAACATTTATTGTTTGCTAGATATTATAGTAGGTATTGGAATACAAAGGCAAAAATGAAGGAAAACTTTTCCTTGAGTATATTCCATCCAATTAGGACATATGATATGTACAAAGATGAGTAAATACAAGATATAGCTTAAGTAAGTGCAAAAAATTGCATGTTTATGGAGACCACTAACAAATTGATGTGTGTGTTTGTGTGTGTGTGTGTGTGTGTGTGTGTGTGTGTGTGTGTGTGCTGGTAGTGGGGGGGAGTGGTTATCATGTAGGAAATGATGACCTTTGAAGTGAGTTTTGAAAGGAACCAGGGGTTCTAAGAGGTAGTGTGGCCTTAGAGCCAGGAAAATGTGAGTTTTTCTTCTGTGGGCTAGTCACTTAGCCTCTCACTGCTCTAGGGCAACTCTCAGTCCATGTGGCAGAGAAGGAGCCAGTTGGTGTCTATTGAAGAGGGAGCTTCCTCCTTGAGAGGTTCCTTATGCCAGTGAAGTCACAGGGTTAGTCCTACCCCCTACTAAACTCCTTGAGATCAGTGTCTGTTTTATTTTTTGCTTTGGTTCCGCAGGACCTAGCGCAAAGTAGATAATTAATAAATGCTTCTTGTTTGATTAAATGTGTTTGAGAATATAAGGAAAGAATATCCAGAAACATCTAGAGAACAGCTCAGAGGATGTGTAGTAGAGGTCTCTGGGCTCATTGGATCCCCCAGGAATTGATTTTAGGCTTTTATGAGATTGTCCAAACCAGTGCTATGTGGTTGACAATCTGTGGGGCCAACTTTATTCTGTTGGAAAGTCCACAAGCCAGAGAAGTATGGCCCAAGACTCATTCCCTTGAGGGTCCTGGTTAGAAGTGAGGGCTGTGTGGATCTGCTCAGAAGAAGGATGAATGGAGAACCCAATGGTTTGAGATTGTCTGGATTACTGTTTCAAGCAGTTCAGACAAACGAGACTGATTCTCTCAAAGGCCAATTATCCAAAAAGGATGGAGTTTTCACCAAAATTGAAAAATAAAGGAGTGGGGACAGAAGAAAAATGTATCTGAAGTGATCACAGAACTTGTAAGAGGAAAAAGGTTGTGGTGGTGGCTAGAGAAGGAAGGAGGCACCTGTTGTCTTTTGAACATCTTGGATGAAATGTAGCTCCTTATCTGTGCTTTAAGGAGATAGAAATCTGTTTCAGGGCCTTCCAGATTGGAATTGTGAGGGCATCACTGACCTAGGGGTTGCTTGAATGTGGGTGTGGGTAAGAAGGGTTAGTAGAAATGATTGTTAAATTATCAGTGTGATCCCTTATACCTCAAAAATCAACAAACACTATAAATCAGGGTGTGATCTATTGTTTAAATGTTTGTTTAGATAAGGAAAGGGGGAGAGAACAAATATTTAATGTTAAGTACATATATTAAATGCATGTTAAAGGCATGAAAATGCTTTACAAATATTATCTCATGTGATTTTCACTACAACCCTGGGAAGTAGATGCCTACAGTCACCCAGCTAGTTAAGTGTCTAAGTCTGGATTTAGGAGAGAGACAGAGAGATGAATGTCCAAAGTTTGGGAACAGTTTATTAAACATTTGCCATAAAATCCCTGATTATAAAGATGTATTTATTGTGAGATTTAGTCTTAGGTATCAAAGTTTGAATCTTGCTTCATCTATGTGACCTTGGACATATCACTGCCCTTTTCTCAACTTCAGCTTCCTCCTCTAAGATAGGAATTAAAAGAGCACCTTCTTTACTGCATTTTATTGCTGTTCAATTATTTTAGTTGTTTCTGACTCTTCATAAGTCAGAAAACCCTAATTTGAAGTTTTCTTGGCAAAGTTACTGTCATAGTTTGTCATTTCCTTATCCAACTCATTCTGTAGATGAGAAAGCTGAGGCAAAGATGCTTAAATGACTTGTCCAAGGTCATACAGTTAGTGTTTAAGGCCAAATTTGAACTCAGAAAGATGAGTCTTCCTAACCTCAGACACAGCACTCTATCCACTATATACCACCTGGTTGCCCTTGATGCATTTTGGTGAAGACCAAATAAGATAATATCTGTAAAACCCTTTGTAAAATTTTAAAGTGCCAAATATTAGCTATTCATTATTATAGGGGAGAAAACTTTTGTTCATAAGAGACATCTGAATAAAGCATATGGTAGTCTGGATTGCTTATTACCTTGACCTTGGACAAGATACTTAATATCCTTAGACCTCAGTTTATTCATCAGTAAAATGAGGAGTTAGGCTAGTGGCCACTAAGGACCTTCCCGCTTTAGATTTATGATTTTATATATAATTATGACCAGTGTTCATGATCTATACTAAACTTTCATGTCTTGGAGTTGAAGGACTCTGCAAGTGGAACTCATTTTGTCCCTCATTCCTTCATTTTAATTTTCAGCACCCCCTACCTTTACGGAGACACCCCCACAGTACATCGAAGCTAAAGAAGGTGGAAGCATCACTCTGACCTGCACAGCCTTTGGGAACCCAAAGCCCATTGTCACTTGGCTCAAGGAAGGGACCCTTCTTGGGGCTAGTGGGAAATTCCAGGTAAGTGATAACTTCTGGGTTGACAACTAAATGAGACCCCCACCTTCTCTCCACAGTGAACTAACAATCAATTGCGTCATTCAGCGTCTGAGTGTGTAGTCTGACAATCCTTCATTTAAGGACTCAATCAGCCTAGTTGTGAGCTCAAAACATCTCATTGTATTTTAGACTTCTCAAAAATTGTCCCCAAACTTTAGACATTTGTTTCTTTGTTTCTTTCCTAACCCCCAAGTTATAATTCTAACTAATTAGTTAGAATTTTGACTTATCAAAGGATTTTAGAATTTAGAGCTGGAAGGGATTTTACAGATCATTCCATCCATCTCTATTATTTTACAGAGAAGGAAATAGAGAACCTAAAAAATGTAATAAATTGCTCAAGATCACAAGAAAATAAGTTAACAGACTGGGAATTTGAACCTTGAATCTTTCTCTAAATTTCATATTTACAATGAAGGAATAAAGACTTTCTTTTAGTTATTATATACATTTATAATTTATCATATAAATAAATATATATGATATATATACCCATATATATCCACTATATATGGTTCTCTCTGTCTGTTTGTCTGTCTTTTTAATTCTCTCTCTCTCTCTCTCTCTCTTTCCATACACATACATATACATACATACACATAGATCACATATCCAAATCTATATTTATTTATTATAAAATTCTCAAAGTGCCTTAAGGTCTAACTAATAAAACCTTTGCATGACTCTAATTTTTATATGCTAAGTTTCTGTCTTTTAAATCCTCTTTGGGACTCAGCCATGGGACCCCAGGAGTTATAGAAGTCATCTTGGATGGACATAATCTAGGAAAACTGTCTTCTTTTCATTAGGCAGGCCTCCTTCCAGGCTCTCTTCTTTCTCTCAAACCCAAACATCCCTTTCTCTTCCCCTTCTGACCTACCCTTCCTTGGGAAGAACAATTGACAAATGGTTTACATCCTTAATATGATTGGTCTATGCATGAGTCATCAAAGAAAGATCTATTGCACTTGTCCTGGGGAAAAAATGCAAATACTGGATTTTTCCACTACAAATACTTTCCAAATTGCATTTTATTATAGATCCATGTTGTGTCTTTGAAGTCAGTCTACTTGCTCTTTCTTTCCCTGTGTATTTTTTTTGGGGAAGACAATTAGGGGGCTAAGTTACTTGCCCAGGGTCACATAGCTAGCACATGTCTGAGGTCAAATTTTAACTCTGGTCCTCCTGTTTCCCAGGCCAATGCTCTATGCATTGTGCCACCTAGCTGGCCTGTTTCTCTACATATTTCTTATTCTGCCCTGTTTAAGTGTAGGTGCTGGAGGATATGCAGACCAAAGAGAAGATCATTCAGGGGAAGCTTCTTGGAGGAGGGGAATTTTAAGTTCTGTTATAAAGGTAGAGGAGGAATAAAGGTTTTCAGAGGAGAAAGGGGAGGGCAGCTCTAGAGGGTAAGGAGAAATAAGGAAGCTTTCTACTCTTGCCTACAATAACAACTCAGGTTTATACATAGCACTTTAACACTTCTATAGAAATTATAGGGGCAGCGCTGTATGGTGATTTGGGAGCTACCTTCAAAGCCAGGAAGACCTGAGTTCAATTATATCAGACATAACTGACTGTGTGAACCTGGACAAATCACTTACTCTTTATATGTTTTATGTAACTCTCTAAGAGTATATGAACTGCAGAAAAGGGGATAATCTATATTGTTAGAGGGAATTTCCTCACCTTGGAATTTCCTATTCTAATGAAATAACATAGGCTAGCTAATATCTCGGTCCCCTTTACTGACAACAACTCTGTGAAACTAATTGCAAATATTTTTATTCTCATTTACAGATGGGGATACTGAGACACAGGAAGGTTAAATAATTTGCCCGAAGTCACACAGCTATTACTTATTGGGGAGTAAATTTGAATCTGACTCTCCTGACTCTAAGACTAGAACTTTATATGACATTACATATTATTTCATCCATAGTTGTTTAATCATTTCAACCATCCCTGATTCTTCAGGACCTCATTTGGAGTTTTCTTGGCAAAGTTGCTAGAGTGGTTTGCCATTTCTCTCTCCAGATCATTTTACAGTTGGGGAAACTGAGGCAAACAGGGTTAGGTGACTTGTCCAGGGTCGCACAGCTAGTAAATGTCTGAGGTCATATTTGAACTCAAAAAGATGAATCTTCTTGCTTGTAGACTAGTGCTCTAGACCGCCCCGCAAGTCACTTGGGGATTGCCCTAACTGATGTTATCTACTGCCTCTTCATGGGCAGGTGCTGAACTCTGTCTGTTCTTTGACCCTTTCTCCTTTAGGTGAGCGATGGGAGCCTAACAGTGACATCTGTCAGTCGAGATGACAGAGGTGCTTATACCTGTCGAGCATATAGCATACAAGGAGAGGCTGTCCATACCACCCACCTGCTTGTTCAAGGTAAGAGATAATTTCCCAGACTTATCATCTTCTCCAGGGTAAATACTAGATAGAACATGAGTAGTAAGGTCAAGGTAGAGTAGAAGTAGAAGCTATGTGAGTTGGGCAGAGGGCAGAACACCTGGACCCTGGTCATTCTCCTGGTGATATAGAGAGCAGTTTGCCAAACAGCCCTCCGAGGCTATCATAGAGATATAGCAATAATAGTAATAATGAACACATATTACATAGAGCATACATATATAACATACTGTTGGACACTATATTAAATAAAATTATTATCTTATTTGATCCTCATAGTAACCCTGAGAGGTAGGTTCTATTATTATCACCATTTTATGGATGATGAAACTGAGGCAAACAGAGGTTAAATGACTTGCCCAAGGACACATTACTCATAAGTGGCTGCATTGGGGTTTGAACTCAGATCATCCTGACTCCAGATCTGGTGCTCTCTCCACTGTGCCTCATTTTTGGAAGGAAAGTCTTTGCTGGATCTTTATCTTAGTCTGTGGATAGCCTAGTCCCTTGCCATGCCTTCTCCCTCCCTAGGAGAGGAGACCTCAGGCCATCCATTAGTGATGACATCAATAAATAAAGATGAGAATTTGATCCAAACCCCAGACATTTAAATAACATTAAAGGCATTTGGCCCAGCCAGAGTCTGCAGAGTCAGGGCTAGAATTTGTTGTTCCTTTCTGAACACAGGGACTGAGGGCTACTCAGTAGGGGCACCTGGTCCAGAGCAGGAATTTAAAATTGATTGTTGATTAATTGCCCAAGATGGGAGCATTTGTATGTGTATGTGGGGGAGCAGTACGGGGGTCGGGCTAGGGCTAGGGAGTCAGGGTAGTTCTCATCTTATCCTGTCTCCCACTGTGGCCTATAGTGCCAGAGTAGGTCTAGGACTGGGTGAAAGAAATGACTGAGGCTACTTCTCTTCCTGCTTCATATATTAGAGTGAATCTCTTGGGAGATACAATACTGATTTTCAGAGAAGGGTCAGAGGTCCATTTGCATCTCTCTGGAGAGAAGGAAGTCAGCTCACTGACCAAGGTCTTTGTGTATATTGAAAGAAGGAAGTTCACACAGGGACTCTGGCTCTATTGGAGTTTGATGGTCTTCCTTCTCTCTAGTTTTTCCTCCCCATCCCCTTTTTTAATTTTACCACCCATCCCCCCCTTCCCCAACAGCTGGTTGAAGAGAAGCAAAGCTTCTTAGACTTCCAGAAGCAAGCTTATTCTTTGCTCCAGAGTTAAAGTGCTTTTTTCTCTTTCCTGGCCCTTTCCTCTGTCTCTAAGGGCTCAAATGGAGAGGAGGGACTGTCCAAACAGATGGTAGGGGCAGTGATTGTATAGTCAAGTCAACAGGTATTTATTAAGTGCTTACTATGGGCCAGGCAGATTGGTTGTTGTTTAAATGGAGATTTCTTGCTGATTTAAAAAAAAAGTCCATTTGGGACTGAGTCATTGAGGCTGGGGAAACTGGGGTAATCTTTAGGATGCTTCCTGGATCCTTTCCTTTTTCCCAGACCTGGTAGGGGAGCAAGAGTCTAACCCTACAGAAGTGTCTGCCAGCATCTCCGTGGCAACCATCTAATTCTGGAATTCTATCCCTCGGGTGTAGGTCATCGCTATCTCGGAGAGCTCAGGATAGCCCTTCATAAGGAGCTGGGCTTCCTCTGTGGTCTCTGGCCCTCTGGCTCTCCCCAAAGGTGAAGTAACTGTTTGTTTCTTCCACTCCCATAGGACCTCCCTTCATCGTTTCCCCTCCAGAGAACATCACTGTCAACATATCCCAGGATGCATTGCTCACCTGCCGGGCTGAGGCGTATCCCGGCAACCTAACCTACACCTGGTACTGGCAGGATGAAAACGTCTACTTCCAGAAGTGAGTGTACCTGACTGCCCCTGCCTTCCTGCCTTCTGAACCGCCTGCACTATCTATTCATACAAAGGTTATCCCTAGAGAGTGAATCGCCAGGGTCCTCATATAGGGTCTGCCTGGCACTGTCCTGGGGGTTTTGGTTCTTTTTCACTTTTTAACTCAACGAGACTTTTTGATATAGAGACACTGCCAAACCTGTGATGTGGAACAAGAAGCAAGGATGTCCAGTGTCTGTTGCTGGGGGGAGCAGAAAAACCTTCCTATAGTTGAAAGAGCATCTATCTTGAGATGCCTTTTATTCCATGCTACGGGAGGACCCTAGGTTTCTTGTTCATGCCAGCTAGGATAGAGTCACTATAATTCTTTTCTGGGTCACACAGAGGCTTCAGAAACTCTATGTTCTAACACAGTTCCCACCTTTCTTTGCTTCCCTACATATCCCACAGTGACCTAAAGCTCAGAGTACGAATCCTAATTGATGGAACATTGATCATCTTCCGGGTGAAGCCAGAAGATGCGGGAAAGTATACGTGTGTCCCTAGCAACAGTCTGGGCCGTTCCCCCTCAGCCTCAGCATACCTGACAGTGCAGTGTGAGTAGAAGTGGAAGAAGGGTTGCTGAGGTGGGGGTGAGGAGGATGATTGAGTTTCTTTCCGACCAGAGATTTTCTGGATGTTTTGGTGAGAGACAGCCAGACCTGAGGTCAGAAGAATCATAGGATTATAGATTTAGGGTCCAACTTCCCATGAGTGACTTGCCGAGTTAGCACATGCCAAACTGGAATTTTATATGGGAATGATAAAGCAGTCAAGAACTGAGAAATCAGAAATCAATCCTGATCTCTCCCTACATAGAGCCCTTCACCAAAGTAAGAGGATTCCTTGTAAATGGGCTTCCTTATATTTGGACTTTCCCAAGGTCACACAGAATTTGAACCCAGGTCTTCTTGATTCCAGAGCCAAATTCAGAACTATCTGGGATACTTTATCACTTTTCATTGAAATGAAACTCTTCCTAATGCTGGGTAAGCTTCCCCAGGAACCTGGTTGGACAATGGCCAAACCTGAGAACGACTTGAGGAGATACAAGGCCCCACTCCATTCCAGCCCACAATCTAGGCCTTGCTGGCATCAAGACAACTGTCCTGGAATTGTATGCCAACTGGCACCTCTCCACCTTGAACATGTTGCCACTTTGATGCTTCTTTTAGAAGGTTTGGCCTCAGGTCTCTAAAGGAGTGTAGGATCAGAACTTAGGACATCTCTTTATTCTCTTCTGCCAGCTATGTTCTTTGCTTTACCTATGTCTGTCCACTAAGATTTCCTTAAGCCAGGAAGAAGAAAAATCTTACCTAAGATGAATCTATTTCAACTCCTCTCTGTTTTTTCCCCTAGGCTGTTGTATCTAGGCCATGAGCCACTCCCCCTATCTCTCCCATACCAGAATAATCTAGTGTTGCTGTTTAGTATTTTTATCAATGACTTAGATATAGATGGCATACTCCAAAACTTTATAGAGTCACAGCACACAAATTGGATGATAACAAGTATCTAGAAAGATTCTGAGAAATCAAAACTTTGGGCCAAATTCAGTAAGAAAAAATTTATTTAGATTGAATATAATGTATTAAACTTGGGTTCATAAAACTCCATGATTACAACATTAGGAAGGTTCATCTAGATGATAATTTGTCTGAAAAAGATGTATTTTAATGGATTGAAAGTTCAATGAACCAACTGTGATAAAGACCAGTCTAGTGTTCTTAATGAGAAAGCTAGTCACAGAGACCTAGAATGGTCCTCAGATGACTCATTTTACAAATGAGAATTCCAAGATCCAATAAGGTTAAGAGACTCCCAAGATCAAGCAGGATTTGAACCCAAGTCTTCTTGCCTCCCCAGTCAGTTAGCTTTATACACCATACTCTGGTCAGATCTCATCTGGACTATTGCCTTCAATTCTTGGCATCATGTTTGCTGTTTTTCCTATTAAAATGTGAGGTCCCTCAGGGCAGGACCTGTTTTTATCTTTCTTCATAGCACTTAACACATGCTTGTCTTGTGGTAAGTACTTAATAAAGGTTTGTTAGCTGACTGGTCAAAAGTTAGAAAGGACATTGATAAGCTAGAAGACCCACAGAAAAGGGTTGTTATGACAGAGAATGATCTTAAGATCATGCCATATGAGAATGGGAAAAGGAATTGGCACCATTTTAAACTTAGAGGAGTTGTTGTTGTCCTTGCTTTTGAAGAGGACCAATGGCATCATGGGGCTGATGTCTTGACTTGGGCATGAATTGGATTTAAGAGAGACAGAGTTGCACAAAGTCATCAGCCTCATGCCTCTCTTGAGATAGCAAAGACTAACGGCAAGACACAAATTAGGATGATTGGTGATGACCTGGTAGGCAGTGGATGACCAAGTTCTGAGCACTCCAAAGCACCTACTTTGGCCATAATGGTGGCACAAATTGATCTCATTTCCCCATGGTGGGGAGGAGAGAATTCTTGGGATAGACCTCTCCCTAATTCTCTGATGAGCTTGAGTCCCATCACTTATCCTCAACCTGATTTAGCCTGTCTGCCAAGACAGTTTTATGCAGGTGTGGCTACTGCTCATGCTACAGCTTCTTGGAGAGGAATTAGGAAAACTGGGGAAGAAGGCAGAGTACAATAGCTACTTTCATGTATTTGAAAAGCCCTCATATGGAAGTATAAGGTTACATGGCTCCAGAGGATAAACTAAAAGCAGAGCAGAGAAAGATAGAATTTGACTCTAGTAAGGAAAGATTTCCTTTCTTTGCTCACTTGAAACTTTCAAGTGAAGGTTGGGTGACCCACTTGTTGGAACTGCTATGGAGAAGCTTCTGGCTCAGATGGCTTTTGAGGACTCTTCCTACTGAGATTCTCTGCCTAGGTGAATTCTGTGAGCAGGATAATAATTCAGCATACTAATCGACCTGTTGTTATTACCTTCTCCTGCCTCTGGCAAGCTGGGACTGTGAAAAGGGGAGAGAACAATGACTAATGAGGATTAATTCCTTCCTTTTGACTAGTGCAAGTTCCCATCATAAAGCAGGCAAGAAAAACTCTACATTATTGTTGTTGCTGGTGGCAAAATCTCTGTTTCTTGCAGCCTCTCTTGGGAAATTGCTCACACCTTAGAAAGCCAGTTCGAATTGACGATGGTGGTGATGATGGTGTGAAACTTTGGTGTTAAAAATGTGATCTGGAGATAGGAAGAACAGGCAGAGACAAAATCTTGCTCTGCTGGGGGTTTAGTATTCTGTTTGTACCACTCTCATTTACCATCCCAACTCTCTCTGACAGAATCCTCAATTTATCATTCTAATAGTCTTCAATCCTAGGATGATTATGCTGAGGGAGGAAGGTTCCCATTTCTCCTTTATCTTTGCTGCATGAGAAAGTTTGGGCAATAGCAGAGACTCTAGAATACTGTAGACATCTTAGGAATGATCATCAGACTTAAAAGATTTGAGAGGTGCAAGAGAAAATATGAAGGTCCTTGGGGGGTCTTCCATTGAAAATCTATGGTAACCAAGTCAGGCCAACAAATCATTTCTATAGGAGTAGTTACAATATCCCTAGTATAAAGGTCCTTTGGAGGATACAAAAGAAATATAAGATAGGATGCTTTACAGTGTTTATAATATGGTCAGAGTGATAGATATACATAAAAACAATAATAGCTAGCATTTAAAAATGTTTTGTGATTTACTAGGTACTTTACAAATATTATCTCATTTTATTCTCACAACAATCCTTGGAGGTAGGTCTATTATCATTTCTATTTTTACAGAGGAGGAAACTGAGCCAGATAGCAATTAAGATATTTACCCAGTCACACAATGTCTGAGGCTGAATGTGAACTCAGGTCATCCTGATTCCAGGATTAGTGTGCTATTTACTGTGTCACCTAGCTGTATATGAGGATCTAGAATTCTAAAACAGAATATATAGACTCCAGTGAACTGTCATTCTCCAGAAGACCACAGATTCTTAGAAGTTTTTAAAGGGAAAAAAATTAAAACAATTCTGGGAAGCTGGTTTAGCCTCTCCCCCAGAGGTCATCTTCTTCTCTCTTAATGGTCTTGTCTACTCCAGTTCATTAGGAAATGAATGAATGAGAGTTCTTCATTTAGGAGAAAAATTCTTCCAGTCACAGTTGATTGATTCTTGGAGAAGAGTGTGTCACCTGTTTGCCCTCGAGGTGATAACAAAGACAACTATGACCATTTGCTGTTAAGGAGATTCCTATATAAGTCAGGTGGACCAATAATCCCTCCCAATCTTGAGTATCTATGATTTCTCTGAAAAATCCCATTTAAAGTACCCATCCTCCAAGCTTCAGGCATTACTCAACTCAGAGAGGTTCCTCCTCCCTTCTCTCCACTGGCCCTGTTCTTTGTTTGTACTTCTTCCCTCTTCCTGCCTTCAAAGAAAATCCAAGGAATTGAAATTTATAGGTGGGCGAGACAATCTTTATTCTGCTAAATGGCAGTGTTCAGAGTACTTTCCCCATTCATAAGTCCTTTGAAAACCTTGGAGGGGGAAAAAAACACCTATAATATAAAAGTAAAAAATCTACCTCTAAATATATAACTTGGCCTGGTGTTTATATAATACTGCTCATCTGAAGGGCTCAGACTCAGAGCATATTGAAGATGCCAGCTTATTCAACTTCACTGCCTACCCAGGAATGAAGGCTTGTTCTTCCCACTTTTTCTTTGGGGGCACATTAAGTGGACAGTGACTCACCCTTCATCACAGAGTGTTAAGATAAAATCCCTGTCTGTACCTCATACTGAGTCTCAAGTTGCTTTTGTTAGAAGAGCCATAAAAGCTTCATTCTATGTAGGCACCTGCTGTGGGATGGGTAGACTGAGTCACAAAGATGTTAAGGAGCAGGGGAGGAGAGGAAGAGAAGAAAACAGATGAGTTCTTGGGCACTGATTCTTTAGAGCCAAAATAGGATTTTCAACTTGGTGTTACTCCTTTTACTTAGGAGAGAAGCTGTGAACTTGGAAAACATTTATGATCAAGGGTAGAGAAGGGGATAATAGACAGGTTTTGAAAATCTGTAGGACTCTGAAAGTAAGAGAAGAGACCTCTTGGGAGACCAATGCTTCTGTTTGGTCCAAATGATCACTGGGGGATCCTGGCTGCAACCGAAGTGGGAAGGGAAGAAGAAACAAGAATTTCACCACGATTTTTAAATATTTGAGTTCCTACCTTTATTGTTTTCCTCCCTTTTCTCTTTCTCTCCCTTCCCTGCCCCTAAGCAGACCCAGCCCGTGTCCTCAATATGCCACCAGTTATATATGTGCCGGTGGGAATACATGGTTATATCCGCTGCCCCGTAGATGCTGAGCCACCTGCCACCATGGTCAAATGGAATAAAGATGGGCGTCCCCTGCAGATCGAAAAGGTAACCGGAAGCCTGCCTGGGAAGGGATCCATAAATCTCTGTATCATGCTTGGTTTGGGTCTCTTGGTTTCTGTCTTTCCATTAGATAATACCCCAAGGCCTCTGCTTTAATATGGGTGGGGATAAGCAGGCAGTATTGATCTCTTTCAGGGAATGGATTCTGTCTTCTATTTCTCTTCCTTCCTCTTATAGATCCTAGGATAGTAGTCTGGAAACAGCAGACTTTTAATACTGAGTTTGGCTCTTCTCATCTTCCACTGTTAGGCCAGGGATAAGAGCCTGGATAGAGACTTAGGGGGTTGAGTAATCCTTGGCTTGGCTCTCTATTGATCCCCTTGTTTATGCTCTGACAGAACCTGGGTTGGACCCTGATGGACGATGGTTCTATCCGCATTGAAGAGGCGACAGAGGAGGCTCTTGGCACTTATACCTGTGTGCCTTACAACACCTTGGGAACAATGGGCCAGTCTGCTCCTGCACGGCTTGTCCTGAAGGTGAGGTACCAGGCTGAGAACTGTAGACAGAGCATGTCTCTGCACATACGTGTGTTTGTATGGATGAATATGCTTCTCTGGGTGAATGGGTGCTCAAGTATATTTGTACTTTTCTTCTAAGGATCCCCCCTACTTTACGGTGCTACCAGGCTGGGAATATAGGCAAGAGGCTGGCAGGGAGTTGCTTATCCCCTGTGCTGCGGCAGGAGACCCCTTCCCCGTCATCACCTGGAGAAAGGTACTTAATTAGAGAGGGAACCCTATTTGGGGGGAGATTGATATAACCTTACAGGGAAGCTCAGTATCCTGACTTATAATCACATAGATTCTCAGTCAAATTGGGCAGGAGGCAGGGGTCCTGGCATGTCTTATGTCTTGAGTCCTTTTGTAGGGAGCAGGGGTATGTGTAGGGTGGGTCTTCAGCCTTTGTGTCCCTTCATGGGCTCCTGAGATGCCGGTGGCTTCTTTCCACTTTCCCTATTCTTCCTCCTCCCTTTGCCCTTCTCCTTGCCCCCTTGTTTGCCCAAGGTAGGGAAACCTAGCAGAAGCAAGCACAATGCCCTGCCCAGTGGGAGTCTTCAATTCCGAGCCCTGAGCAAGGAGGACCATGGAGAGTGGGAGTGCATTGCCACCAATGTGGTCACCAGCATCACTGCCAGCACACACCTCACAGTCATTGGTATGCCTGGGAGACTTGGCAAGGGGGCAGTGGGGTGGGGCAGAGAGTGGAAACCAGCCTGAAGGAGCCTAAGAGAAGTGTTAACATTTGTGTTCTTCATTCCCTATTTGCTCTACAGAGCCTGTAGATCTCTGCCTTCTGGGGACATGACCTAGATCAGGGCCATACTGAGGACTTCCTGTGCCCTCTGTTGAATTCTCCTGAAGAAGGAGGAGAGATCTGAACTCACAATTTAGTTGGGGAGACAGAGTATAAACTTAGTAAATGGATATGAGGCACAGAAAGCCGACCTACATAGAAATTTATGCAGTTCTTCAGGTCTATGTACTTAAGCATTGAGAGGGGAAATTGAAGTGATTGGAATAACTGGTATTAGTTTAAAAAGGCACTGGAGGAAATGAGTACTCAGCTAAGATTTGAAGGGGCCTGCCTAAGAGGCATATTGGAAAAAAGAAGGTATGATGATGGAGGGGATGAAGGAATCGGGACAAGGAGAAGAGAGCTTCTAGAAGGTATCTACTTTTTCTCTTGAGTGTTCTCCTGTCAGGACCTCAGAATCCAGTATCAGGCTGCTCTGACCCTTTTGGGGGTTTGCTGGTTGAAAGTTTATTTTATGACAGGGTGTATTCAATCTACATTGGAGGCTGGACAACCCCACCCAGAGAAGTGACATTTTCTTTATAGGTCACAAGCAGTTATGAAATGTAATAGCCCTCTGGCCCTAGCTACAGTTCTGTTTTAAGGGGAGACTTCCTTTATTCTCTAGCCCAGATCACAGAGAGTTCATAGCTAAGGGCTTTGCTCAACCTCATCTTGTGATATCCTATCTCTAACCTCCACAGTATCTCCTGCAAGCAATGACTATACTCTTCAACTTCCTTTGAGTTTTGGGGGAACTTCCCTGTCTTGAGGGCCAATCCAATCTGGTTCACATCTTTTCAGCTATGGGTTTTCTTTTCCATCTTGTCTTCAGGCACCAGCCCTCACGCCCCCAGCAGCGTTCGGGTCCTTGTCTCCATGACGACTGCCAATGTGTCCTGGGAGCCAGGCTATGATGGCGGCTATGATCAGACATTCTCAGTTTGGTACGGCCCTCTGTGAGTCACCCCCGCATGCTTTGCTTTGCTTTTCCCTCCTGACTTCAACCATTACCCTTGGGTGGATAGTGAAGAGTATAAAAGGGGAGGGAATCTTTGACCTAACAGACCCCCTATGTGTGAAGAGGGTGGGAAAGTGGGATAGTCCTGGGGGGGTGGTGGTGAGAAAGACATTAAAAATATCCCTTAAGCTCTACTGGGGGTGGGGCTTGAGGGACTTTGGGAGAATCCATTTAGGCTTTAGCATGAATTGCCCAGAAGATTGTCTTTGCTGCCAACTTCCTGGCTCATCATATTACCTGTTCTCCCTTCTTGACTCTCTTTTCCTTTAGGCTTCTCTGTACCACTGACTAGGGGTGGGTAGGTAGGACATGATACCATTGAAGATGCTTAGGACTTTGGGGAAATGACCAAATCCAAGCCCTAGAGCCTGATTCCTATTCTGCCCCTTCCTGAGTAGCTCTAGGAGAGGTGACTATCAGCTTCGTGACCTCAGATTTTGAACTGTTGTTTTTCCCCCAGGTCCTTAGTATTTTGCACCATTGCTTTTTGTCTCTTCACTGAGCTTAACCAGGGTTATGGGTAACCTAGTTATGGTGGGTGAGTAGTAATGGGTAGTAATCCTAGAAACAGGATTGCATTGAGAGCAGGAAAGAAAGGAGAATATAACATCAATAGTAATAGACCTTTTTCACCTTTATTGAATACCTCCTTTTCACCCTACTCCTTCCTCATGCCCATTCCTCATGAAGAGCCACAGCCACCTGCATGGATGGTGTCTTTGAACAAGAAGGGCAAAGTTTTCCCAATTTCTTTTGCTTGGACTATCTCTCACCTTAGTGAAAAAATTCCAATGGCTCTTTTCCATTCCTGGCTTAGACATGGGCAGAAGCTCATAGAGGAGCATTTGTGTAGGACAAAGAAAGGTCCTTTGATGCTTCTCAGTAGAAGAAGGAAAAGGCAACGCTAATATGACTTGATGAAAATTTCTAAGACACTTTCTATTCATTTGCAAGGTTATCTGGCTCTCCAATTCCTATGCTTCTATCAAGTGGACCATTTCTATCACCAATATATCAAGGACTTACTTAATTTCTGATACTGGTTAATGAGCACTGTTCCCTTTTATCTCCTTCCTTTTAATTTGGGTATTCCCTCCATTTAGCATCTAGATTTGGGATATCAGCCCCTTTCATTTTTTATCATGGTTCCTATCTATACTTTTGTTTTAAGCTGTGGCAGTAGGAAGGATAATTAGCAGAATAGCACTACCCCTTCCAATCTCTAGTAACTTATGAAACCAGCTATATTACAATGAAGGATAAACATCGACATCTGGTGAGCCCAGCGGAGGCCTCCTTCCTGCTGAACCTCACTTGCTAACCTATAACTATGTCTGCCTAACATGGCCCTAGAGAAGTCTCAGGGAAGACAGGGGTTGAGATGAGGGTCTGTTAATAAAACAAACCCTATTCTCTGTTCCATACATCTGCTTGTCCCTATCTTGTTCCTTTCCCCTTAAGTATTATTTAGAATATGATCAGCTTGGAAGGGCAGGATCATATTGGGGCTTCTTGGCTTCTTTGCTCTTTCCTGGACTTTCTGGAGAAACTAAAAAGAATTAGAGTGATTGGAGGTAGGGTCAAAAGGTGAAGACCAGGCTTACTTTTGTTGTCACTGTGATCCCCTGAAATAATGATGATGCTAATGGTAATAATGCTATTTACATAGAATTTTAGAATTTGCAAAACACTTTACATATTTATTCCACTGATCTTTGTAATAATTCTGGGAGGTAGTGTTTTATAGGGAAGGGGGAACCATCTTTTAATAAATATTCTTAGAGGGCAAGAAGCAGCAAAGGTTGAATCTTCTGGGAACTACTTGGAGACATCTGCAAGGTCACAGAACAATTGAGGTTGTGGGTCAAAGAAAGTCCTTGGTCTGGCTTCTGTACCTAGTAAGGAAGGTACAAGGTGATGGAAGGAAATTCTGAAAATAACCTGGGGGGGGTACCCTTGCTGCTTGTAGCTCTGCTCCATGAACTTTTTGCCATTTTTAACTTGCTTTGGTGTTGTAGGTGAATGGAAGGTAGAGTTCAGTTCTTTCCTTTCTCCCTTCCATCTCATCCTTATTCTCCCTTGTTCACCTCCCCTTCCTCCCCATTACCCGTGTGCCTTTTCTTGAACACTTAGCCTTCTTTTTAAAATGTCCTTGCCCACCCAGCCAGGAAGAATTGGCAGTGGCTCCCTTGGGTCCAGAGGAGCAAAGATGTAGTTGTCCAATCAACAATCAACGCTCAGCCTTAGTTGAGTTAGACAATTTCGCCTCCTTGTGGAAGATGATTGCACTGCACTGTTAGACTTTGAACCTGAATCATCCTACCCCAACCCCTCCTCAGCTTTAGCACTTTGCATGCTTTTCTAAGAATCAATGTCTTACCCCCCTCTACTCCCGTGGTGAACCCATGAACATTTCTGTCCCAGCAGGGGGTGGGATGGGATATTAAATGGTAATGGTAATAGTAATCTTTACTTTGGGAGCCTTGGGTGAAAACACTAATCCAGGGGCTCTTAACTTTTTTTTTCTATGTTATGGTCTCCTTTGGCTATATATCTGGACCCCATCTCAGAATCACGTTTTTTTGGGACAAAAATTAAACACATAGGATTAGCAAGGAAACCAATAATATTGAGATAAAGATGTCTTTTTTGGATATCTCACCCAAGTACCTGCACCATTTGAAATCTATCCGTAGACTATGGAGTCTAGATTAAGAATTGCTGAAGTCCTTGAACTGAGCTTTTTCTTCTTTTCCTATGTGGGAAATTGGCTTGATTGCAAAGGGGCAAGGAGTCCTCTGCTGAGCTCTACCTTCAATAAATTCTATTCATTCTTATTGTTCTTTCCTCTACCAAGATACTTTTGCTGTTCCATGTAGCCTATCACCCTTTCCCTTAAAGGCAGATCCTGAGAAAAATGGGAGTTGTTTACTCTTAGCCACACCCATGATGGGACATCATCTTTTTTGTGAGGTTGTCACCAGAGTTCACGTGTGTACTTTGTTCCCCACCTCACTCTCAGGATCTTGGCTTTGAACAGTGACTTGTGGACTAAATTGCTCTTTGAAATATTTTCCATTGGAAGGTAGAGCATCAATGTCTTGCACCCCTGGAAACTGCCTTGTCATCAGACATCAGGGGGCCTGGCCCACTTTTGCTGGCCAAATCATCCCACCAGGTCACTATCTCTTTTTGTGCTTAGGTAATACAGGCCCACCCACTGCCACTTGCTTAAGAACTCTCCAAGGAGCCTCCAGGTCCAGTGTAATCAGCCTTTTCCTTTATCCCCTCCCTATATTTCCTTCCTTTCCTTCTCTTTGACCAGGATGAAGAGGGCCCAGTTTGGGCCTCATGATTGGCTGTCACTGCCAGTACCACCTGGACCAAGCTGGCTACTGGTGGATACTTTGGAACCTGAGACAGCATACCAATTCAGTGTCCTGGCACAAAACAAGTTGGGCACTAGCTCATTCAGTGAAGTGGTCACTGTGAACACTTTAGGTGAGCAGCTCCTGGGGTTTGGGGATTGTGACAAGAATCCTAGCTATACAATCTTGATACTATCCTTCAGGTTTTGCACTGTGCCAAGTGATTTGTGGTACATACATACCCAAAGGCCAATTGCTTCTTGGAAACAAACTTCTGGAACCTCATATTAGATGGAAAGGAAAGAGGTAGAGTTTGATTCCTTCCTCTTAGGTCCTTTGGCTTCAGAGGTGAGAGGAGAAATCTGCCCTTTTTTCCCTTCCCCCTCTCCCAACATGATGCTACTCCTTTGATCATGTTTTTTAATTCTAGAGACTATTTTAATTCTAGAGACTATTTGTTAGTCAGTCCTTTTTTGGTTCACCCAGAAAAAATTATCAGCATGAATGATGACCCCTTCCCATCCAAGGCCAGCTGCTGCTTGGAATTGGAGGAATGCTTTCTGTCTCTCTGTCTCTCTCTCTCTAACTCTCTGTGTCTCTCTGTGTCTCTTTCTCTCTCCTGGAAGCCAAAAAGGAGCTGAGAGTGATCATATTCCCTTCTGTTTGGGATGGGGCAGGTGGTTCAGATCAGTCCAAAAGATGTCTTCACTCCCGAAGGACTTAATTATCCTGTCCTTGGGGAGGATGGAAGCTAAGAGGATAGGATGCTTGCCTAGAGCTCTGTATAACTCTTCTTTCTGGGTCTTCTTTTCCCCATTTGTGCTAAGGGATCTGAACCCATGAGACCCATAAGAGAATATTAGGGACTATCTCTCTGGGAGAAAACCAAAAATCATTTTTTTAAAATTAGGGTTTGCTCTCTCCCTGTGTCTTCTCACAAATGCTGGTTAGAATTTTCCTCCTGGTATATTTTTTTCAAATGGATTCTCCAGAGCAATCTGAAAGTGGAATTCAGGTTTCAGGACTCTTGAGACACAGCTATGGTCCTGACAGGATTCTTCTTTTGTTATAAAGGAAATATTTGTACTGAAGTTCCTCTGTTTCCCTAATATTTATTCATGGAATTTTGGAGACTTTAATGTTTAGGGACATTAGGAGACTTGAAGTTTACTTTGGTACTATGACATTGTTGAAAAGTACCAAAAGGAAGGGGGTAACAGGATTCTAACCTTTCAGTAATCCCTATGACTTTCCTTTGCCTTTCTCTCCATCCCACTGCAGCATTCCCTATCACAACTCCAGAACCCCTGGTGCTGGTTACCCCACCAAGGTGCCTCACAGCTAATCGGACCCAACAGGGTGTACTCCTATCCTGGCTTCCACCCGCCAACCACAGCTTTCCCATTGATCACTACATCATGGAGTTCCGCATTGGAGAGCGCTGGGAAATTCTAGATGATGCAATCCTGGGTACTGATGGAGACTTTTTTGCTAAGGACTTGTCACAGGTGAGGTTGGTTCAAGGCCTAGCAGTGGGGATGCCAACATAACCTGGACTTCCTCTTTGTCCATATTCTGGTGGAGATGACATGACCTTTCTCAGTTCCATTGTTGCCTTTGTTTGACCCCACTTGGAAATTGTAGTTTCAAGATTACATAGTCGCTTTTTTTTCTCTCTGGGTCAGTTTCCTAAATCTTGAATTAAAGAGGTGGGAACTGAAGTTCAGTACAATCAGCTTCCATCTGGTTTAGGGAGGGACCTGGGAAAAGGTTACCTTGAAGTTAGGCCAACACATAGGAATTTGGGGAATTGTATTCTCAATCTGGTGCATATTCCAAACCATGGAATGCACCTCCTGTGATCTGACTTGGAATAAGCAAAGGCAGTTGGGGGAAGCAGTTCGTACCATCTTCAGTTTACTGAGTTTGCCTTTGGAATGATGCTCATACAACAAGGTGAAGGGCAGGGAGAGCTCTTGAGTTAACCCTCCTAGCTTGTTCCCTTTAAAGCTTTTCGGTTTGGATGCAATTCTCCCCCTTCTTCTCCTCTTCTCTTCTATTTCTGTTAATCCCAACTCCCTTGTACCATGAGGGGTCAGAGGCAGGGTTAGTGGTGGCCAACCAGCTGACAAGGTATTGTCCTTTGGGGGGGGTGCTCTAGGACACTTGGTACGAGTTCCGAGTTCTGGCTGTCATGCAGGATTTGATCAGTGAGCCAAGCAACATTGCCGGCGTCTCCAGTACAGGTAGGTTGAGGGGGAGTGTCCTTCCCCCACATGTACACACAGGGACTTGGCAACTGAGCAAATTTAGGGGACACAAGCATCAAAAACAGGGAGAGAGGCTGGGTGGGCAAGTGAGGAAGATCCCCAAATGAAACCACAGAAACTGTTAAATCCCCCAAGGCTATTATCCAAGTCACATCCATTGAGGATTGTACCTTAGCACACAACCTAAACAGATGGGTGTCTGACCTATTCTTCATGATACCCACAGAAAGAATTTCAACCACTTCCCTCAATAAAGAATGTAATAATGTTAATGAATTTTTAAATTGTCTTGCTTGCTTCAATGTAGGTCTCTTTTCCCTTTTAAGTTTCTAATGATTGTGGGGGGGTGGCGTTAGATAGTGAAGTGGATAGAGCACCAGCCCTGGAGTCAGGAGTACTTGAGTTCAAATCCAGCCTCAGACACTTAATAATTACCTAGCTGTGTGGCCTTGGGCAAGCCACTTAACCCCACTGCCTTGCAAAAAACCCCCCCCAAAAACCTAAAAAAACGTTTCTAATGATGGGGGTAAAGTTTTTTCAACAACTCAAGTATTTATTGAATGTCATATATTATTTGCTTGCTTTTAAAGAGATAATTATGCTTATTTTGCAAGGAAGTGGTTTTAGTGATTGTTTTTTCCTTCTATTATCCCAGTTTTCTTCAGGCTAAATAATTCCAATTCTTCAGGTTTTTAAGTTATGTCTATTGTTTGCCTCTGGCCTGCTTTTGCACCTCTTTCTTAGCAGTGGATCCTAAAACACAGGCATTCCCTCCTCCTCATCCTCTCCCTCCCCAGGTAAGCTTAGTGTCCTAAAAAGAGAGAGGAGACCTTCAAGGTCACCAAACTGTGCATCAGTCCCTTGGACTGTGGCATTGTTCCTACATCTGCCCCTAGGGTCAGACAGGGGAGGGAGTGCAGGCAATGCAAACATTCCTCTGTGGGCTGGCATGGAAGACAACCTCTTTCACATCTATTACAATTATCTAATTAAGGTTCCAACCTTAGCTGTCAGAACACAGCACACCTTCTTGGCTCAGCCCCAGGGAGAGGAGGTCTAGGGAGATGGGGCAGCTGGGAGTAGGCAAGCCGCCAAGGCCGGCCTTGACTTGAGGTCTGATGACTAGTCTCAGAATTGCTCCATACTGAGCAAACTTAGATGTTTGGGTCTTAAATACTGCTCCACACAATACTTGACCTCTATCCAACTAACCAATGGGATTGTTTTTAATGTTTTCTTGTAAGACCAAGTTTTATCTAGTAGAACAAAATTCTAACACCCCCCCCCCCCCCATGCCTACTCCATTTTCTAGAGTTCATTAATATACTTGTCATGAAATCAGGATATGTTATATCAATGATAAATGCTTTCTACTGCTCAAAGAGGAAGCATGACACAGCAGATAGTCAGGAAATCTGGACTAAAGTCCTGCCCCTGCCATATACTGGCTGTTTGACCATCTCACTTAACCTCTCTGTGATCTAGACTCTTTAAGATTGTAACTTGCAGAGAGAAAGTGCCAACCTGCACTGGTAGAGGGAGTTTTTTCATCTGGGAGTCCATGTGCCAATAAAATCACAGGTCCATTCCCTGTTCCTAAAAGTTATAAACTATTCTGAGTAAAATAATCTGACAATCCCTTGAATTATCAGTGTTATTATTTCCAAAGATAGAAGCCTAGTGCCTTTGTGTCTCTTATCCCTCCCCTGTTCCCCCCCCCCCCCCCCCAGGCAGATGCAGTTGATAGGATGCTGAGATTGGAGTTAGGAGGACCTGAGTTTAAATCTGATCTCAGACACTCATTAGTTGTATGACCCTAGGCAAGTCACTGAATCCCCTTTGTCCCAGTTTCCTCATCTGTAAAAGGAGCCGAGAAGGAAATGGCTAGCCTTGTCTGCCAAGAAAGCCCTAAATGGGGTCATGAAGAGTCGGACATGATTGAAAAATGAATCAACATTGACACACAGCATTTGGTAAACTCCTCTGTTCATTCTGATCCTCCAGAATGTCAAACATTCATTCAAACAGAATAAAGAAGAGAAGATGAATTATTTTTTCATTCACTAAACTTATTAAACTCCTACAATGTGAATCCAGTAATTCCTATATGCAAATGCATTATACAAAGAGTTAGGGGAGATATAGAAATGATTAAGCACAACCTAGATTTAGATTTGGAAGGGACATTTGAGGTCAGATAGTCAGACCTTATTTTATAAATGATGAAACTGAGACCAGGAGATGTTAAATAATTTTCTCAAGATTATGCTATTAGTGGTAGAAGTCAAAACTAGAGTACATATCAGTTTTAGAGATGGAAAGGACAAGTAGAAGTCATTGAATTCCACCCTATTATGTTACAAACAGCTCTCATTTTATACATAAAAAACTGATAATCACAGAGGTCAAGTAGTATGCTCCAGGTCACTTGGGTGACTTTATGGGAAAGCTGGAATTTGAACCTAGGAAATCCAGCATAGTAATAGTAAGGAGTAGCCCCATCTGAAACAACATCACCATAGCTAAATCCTGTTTTTCCCTTTTTCTTAGAATTCTTACATACTCAAAAAAAATCATAGAAGGTAGAACTGGAAAGGACCTTAAAATGAAGTCCTTGAAGCCAGTGCCCTCATTTTGTGTGATTTCTTTTGAGACTGATGTGATTTTCTGGGCCTATAAGACCAGAGTGATTTGTATGGCTGTCTGAGTAAGTGCCAAGTTTATTATGTATGGCTGAAAAATTTTCACAATGATTAGGAGAACGTTTTGAAACATAAGATTATAATCTAACTATCCTGACTTCTATGTGATAGATCTGTTCATAGCCATTCTTTTTTTTTCCTTTTGTGAGTTAAAGGATCATTTTCTTCATGAAACAATGTCTTTCTTTTTGTCCTCAGAGTACCTCCCTGCCCCAAAGTCCAGAATCCTCTAAAAATAAACCAACCAACCAAAAAAGCCCCATACTCCTATTATATTCAACTTGTGGACTACAGATCCTCAGAGAACTAGAGGAAACTTAGATAAGACTATTGTCCTCAAAAAGCATATAGTCTAGTAGAACTGATAAAACAAGTGAACAAATCAATCTAATGCAAGTTATCACAGCTCAAGTTAGAGTGTGATAAATAAGGAGAGTTAAAAATTCTGTCCCAGAGGGTCTAGCTTCTCAAAAGGCTGAATTAGGAATAATGAACAGATAAGGCAGAGAGGCAGCTAACTGATCCATAAAGGGAAAAATTTCCTAGTGAGTGGAACTGTTAAAGATAGTGAGACTCACATCCCTAGAAGTGGATGAACACTTCTTAGGGAAGTTGTAAAGGAAATTTCCATACAGAGACCAAACTAGACAATAACATCTGAGGTTTCTTCCAACTCAGATTCTGTTAAGTGCTTTGATATTAGATGAATGAGAAATCTCTTTCAGCAAGGAGTATCAGGGGCAGCTAGGTGGCGTTAGTGGCTAGAGCACTAGCCCTGCAGTCAGGAGGACCTGAGTTCAAATTTGACCTCAGACACTTAATAATTACCTAGTTGTGTGGCCATGGGTAAGTCATTTAACCCCATGCAAAAAATTGCAAAAACCAAAAAAGTACTATCAGGAAATGCTTCATGCAGCAAGTATCATTTGACCAGCACTGTGAAGAATGGATGGGATGCCATCCTCTGTTCCTGAGGGAGAAAAGGATTGAAAGCACAATGGGGTTGGTTTGGATGACAACAAACAAATGGTCCAATTTGGTTGGCGTATAGTTTATGTACTGGGAAACAGTGTCAGACAAATCTTAATATTCAATCCTACCGTAAGTTCCCATACATGTAGGGGAGATTGATTCACCCTGACTAGGGGAAGTTGTGGGAGGTTTGAGATTCATGTGTTTCTTCCATGTCCCCGGCAGACATCTTCCCACAGCCTGACCTGACGGACGATGGATTGGCCCGCCCAGTGTTGGCTGGCATCGTGGCAACAATCTGCTTCCTGGCAGCAGCCATCCTTTTCAGCACCTTGGCTGCCTGCTTTGTCAACAAACAGCGTAAGCGCAAGCTCAAACGCAAAAAAGGTGAGTGGTCTCTTGGCCTCCCAGGCCTGCCATCCTCATCAGGTGACTATATCTCCTGGGGAAGTTGACCCTTCAGCTGGTCTCTGTAATGAACAGGTCTGACCCAGGACAGTATAATGGTGGTTTAGATATGGAATTGGCACAAAAATGAGACCCTTGAAGTAATTCAATGATCAATCAGTCAGAAGTTACTCAGAATCTTTTTTTTTTTACATTTTTTCAAGGCAATGGGGTTAAGTGGCTTGCCCAAGGCCACACGGCTAGGTAATTATCAAGTGTCTAAGGTCGGATTTGAACTCAGGTACTCCTGACTCCAAGGCCGGTGCTCTATCCACTGCACCACCTAGCCACCCCAGTCAGAAGTTATTACAAATGCGGACTAAGTCAGAAATTGTGCTAATGATGTTTACTTAGTTATAGCTTACAAAGGATATTCAATGAGGATACCTTATCACTTGACTTGGGTAGATGTGGTCCTCTTTGCTTCCCTAAGAAAATGTTTCTGGTGAGTTGGCAGGGTATGTTTCCCTTCCTCTTGAGTTCCCTAGGGATAGCCTTTTATGGGAATGAGAGAATCTACTATGTGAGAAGACTTGATATGAAGTATCAAGTAATTTTAAATGTTGGGAATAAGGCAGATAGGAAGGGCCATTGGGTAAAGGGCCAGGGTAGAGGTTAGAGGTGGTGGAGTGAAGCCCTCTTGTGGAGGTAATCTGGGAAAGAAGCCTACTTCAATTTTCTGCCCTCTCTTAGGTAGGGATTGAGATCTGGAAGCCACTGGAGAGATGCCAATGATGGCAGAGAGTTGTCTCCTTGGACTATGCTCTCTATTTTGGGGATTTGTGTCCCTTTGCCAACAGGGAATGGAACTGTGGCTTATGACTTCTATCTTTTGGGTCTCTCAGACCTTAGTATGTTCTCCATTTCCTTTCAGATCCTCCACTCTCTATCACTCATTGCAGGAAGAGCCTGGAATCTCCGTGAGTATATCCATGAAATATGAAAAGGGTTTGGGGTGGAGGGGGACCAGTGAGAAGGTACTGTATTCCTTCTTAACCTTGCTTTTAGGTCATGGAAAGAACTGTGTTGGAATTTGGAAGCCATTTTAAATGTTTTTATTCCCCACCATTTAAACACTTGGGCTCATTTAATCCTGGCTCTAACTAGTATTATCACAAACATTTTTCCGACCTGTTGATTTTTAATTTATAAACATGATTCTTGTCGTAGTTTCTAGTCCCCCAGTATCTGGCACATAGTAGGGATTTAGCAAAAATGCTTGTTGAAGGAATGAATGAATGAATGATTGAATAGATGACTACAGTTAACACTAAATTATCTATACTAATGGAAGGGAGCAGTGGTGTAGATAATCTAAATTAGCAGATAATCTAAAAACTATTTCTCTTTGGCCATGGGAATGCATGCATTAATGTAACGTTACCCCCCATCTAACAGATTTACTGCTTTGTTTAAACTAGTATTAAACTGAATTTGCATTCCCCAAGCATATATCAGTTGGCAATGTGTATATGTGTTTATCTGGAGGGAAAGGGGATAGACCAGAAGCATATGCCAAGTTCTGGGGGAGAAGCCATAATTAGGCATTTATAATTCTTTTCTAAAAAATGAGAATCAGCCTGGTATGGTGGATAGAGAGTTGACCTCTGGGTTTGGAAGACCTGGGTTCAAGTCTTGCCTATGATACATACTGGCTGTGTGACCCTCAGCAATTTGCTAACCTCCCCAGTGTCCTAGGCATCTCTCTAAGACTAATCACTAATTGTGATTGGAATCTGTAGAGGAAGTTTCCTTCCTGGGAACTGCCCACATGGATGAAAGATCTGAACTTAAAAAAAAAAGAAGAAAAAGAAGCTAATACTCATGCAGAAAGTGGAGGTGGTAGTGGTACCTCCTTCTCTCTTTCAGCATCCCTGTCTTAAGAGCTGTTGTGTCGGGTGGGCTAGATAAGTTTGAAAGGATAAATAGGCTATTCCACATTCTCTCTCCCCTCATTGTCTCCTTTCTCTCTTTCGCCCAGTTTATCCTCTGGAAAAGTGAGTCCTGAGAGTATCCGTACACTAAGAGCCCCCTCGGAATCCTCTGATGACCAGGGCCAGCCGGCAGCTAAGAGGATGCTGAGCCCCAGCCGAGAGAAGGAACTGTCCTTATACAAGAAGACCAAGCGGGCCATCAGCAGCAAGAAGTACAGCGTGGCCAAAGCTGAAGCCGAGGCTGAAGCCACTACCCCTATCGAGCTCATCAGCCGGGGCCCCGATGGACGCTTTGTGATGGATCCCTCTGAGATGGAGCCCTCGCTCAAGAGCCGGCGCATTGAAGGCTTCCCCTTTGCAGAGGAGACTGACATGTACCCCGAGTTCCGTCAATCAGATGAAGAAAATGACGACCCACTGGTGCCCACCTCGGTGGCTGCCCTCAAGTCTCAGCTGACCCCTCTGTCATCCAGCCAAGAGTCCTACCTGCCGCCACCAGCATACAGTCCCCGGTTCCAGCCCCGGGGGCTGGAGGGTCCCAGTGGTCTGGAAGGCCGGCTCCAGGCCACGGGCCAGGCCCGGCCCCCAGGCCCCCGGCCCTTCCACCACGGCCAGTACTACGGTTACCTCAGCAGCAGCAGCCCTGGGGAAGTGGAGCCCCCGCCCTTCTACATGCCTGAAGTGGGCAGCCCCCTGAGCTCCGTCATGTCGTCCCCGCCCCTGCACACGGAGGGGCCTTTCGGTCACCCCACCATCCCCGAGGAGAACGGCGAGAATAACTCCAACAGTACGCTGCCCTTGACTCAGACACCCACGGGAGGCCGCTCCCCGGAGCCCTGGGGCCGGCCCGAGTTTCCTTTCGGTGGGCTGGAGTCTCCGGCCATGATGTTCCCCCACCAGCTGCACCCCTGCGATGTGGCAGAGAGCCTGCAGCCGAAGGCCTGCCTCCCCCGGGGGCTGCCCCCCACCTCCCTCCAGGTGCCCGCAGCCTATCCGGGTATCCTGTCCTTGGAGGCACCAAAGAGCTGGGCAGGCAAGTCACCTGGCAGAGGTCCAGTCGCAGTGCCCCCCGCCACCAAGTGGCAGGACAAACCTATGCAACCTCTGGTGAGCCAAGGGCAGCTCAGACATACCAGCCAAGGCATGGGCATACCGGTGTTGCCTTACCCCGAGCCGGCCGAGCCCGCGGGTCATGGCGGCCCCGGCACATTCAGCCTGGACACCCGGTGGTATGAGCCCCAGCCTCGGCCCAGACCCAGCCCCCGGCAGGGCAGGCGAGCCGAGCCCAGTTTACATCAAGTGGTGCTACAGCCCTCGCGGCTCTCGCCTCTGACCCAAAGTCCCCTAAGCTCCCGAACCGGCTCACCCGAGCTGGCGGCCCGGGCCCGGCCCCGGCCCGGCCTCTTGCAGCAGGCAGACATCTCGGAGATAACCCTACAGCCACCCGCCGCAGTCAGCTTCTCCCGCAAGTCCACGCCATCCACTGGGTCCCCTTCCCAGAGCAGTCGGGGCGACAGCCCTAGTTATCGGCCGGCCATGGGCTTCACCACCCTGGCCACTGGCTACCCCTCCCCGCCCCAGGGCCCTGCTGGGCCTGCGGACAACCTGGATGTGTTCGGACAGACGCCCTCCCCCCGGAGGATGGGGGAGGAGCTGCTCAGACCAGAGCCCCCACCAACAACCTTATCCACTTCAGGGTGAGTATGCTGTGGCCGCCCCTTCCCCCTCCTCACCTGGTCTACTTCCTCCCCCCCATTCCTCGCCCCCTCACCCCTCTCATCAACCCAAATGACAGGGCTCGTTTGGACATGCTGCAGCATCCCTTTGGGAGACGAGTTCTGATTGGCAGAGGTCAGGGTGTTTGGCCAGTGGCTGAGGGCGGGGGTTCACCTGCCTGGGTGCCCAGTCGGTGGTGTGAGGAGTCTCCTTTCTCCACCGATCCCAGCAGAGCTTTAGGAGGCATTTGAGGTGACTGGGAGTGACGACGGGAGCAGATGGGGCAGAGGAGGGGTGGAACTAGTCCTGGTGCGGTAGAGGGAGAGACCTCTGTGCGTGTGCGTGTGCGTGTGCGTGCGTGTGTGTGTGTGTGTGTGTGTGTGTGTGTGTGTGTGTGGGAGCTCAGTCACTTTCTCTTGGAGTCCAGGGTTCTTCCCTTCCCCGTGAATCCACGTGGTCCTGGCATCGGGGGCGGGCGGTGGGTCCAGGGGAAACCCAGAGAGTGTCTCCACATTCCTTTTCTTCCTGGCCCTTCCTCCCTTGCGAAGCAGGACCCCGGAGCGCGACTTTCCTGGATCACCAGGGCAGGGGCCTCCTGTCCCCAACCTCCTGCCCCTTAGCCCTAGCGCGCACCGGTCTCCAGTCCCTGTCCCTACGGCCTCTCCGAAAGGGATGCTGCGGCCATCAGGCTTGGGGGCTGGGAGGAAACACTCAGGCCCTGTCAACGGCATGCCAGGAGCCACACACCCCACCCCCACCCGCGCGCCTCGCAGGAAGCTGCAGAAAGACAGACAGACAAACAAGCTCCCGCGATCGGCCCGGCAGAAAGAGCACACCCTATACTCTAGCGGCTGGTATTCCAGGTACCAGAGTCACCCCCAGACACCTGTCTGTGTCCATCTTCTTCCTCTTTTGCCTTCTCCTTCCCTGGCCCTCCTTCCCCCCACCCCTTTTCTTCCTTTGCCCTTCCTCTCCCTCACTCTCAGTCTGTCTCCTCTCTCTGTCTCTCTCTCTTCCCCCTCTTTCCATCTTCTTTAGGCTGGTCCAGAACCGCCTGCTGAGTCTCTGTAATTAATGTCTTTCTTAATCCCTCTCCCTCTCTTCCTTTCTTTTTCTCTCTTTTTTTCCTCTCTCTCTCTCTCTCCCTCCCTTTCACACACACTCTTCCTCTTTCTCTCTCTGGTTCCGTCCTTTGATCTCTTTTCTTGAAGTAGTCGCCCGTTGGAGGGGAGCCGGAGAGTGCCCTGCCCTGCCCTGCCCTGCCCAGAGGAGGCTGGGATGATCGTAGGAAAGACAGAGAAGTGGTTAAGGAGGGGAGGCCAGCTCTTTCCTACCTCCCTAAATTTAGGGACCATATTTCACTCCCACCCTCTGGTACCTGGAAGTCTCAAGCCTTACCTCCCACCCTCAGCACCATGCCTGGGTGCCGAGGGTGGGAGGAGAAGGGAGTGTTGGGGATTCGGGGAGAGGTGGGGGAGAGCCTGTAAGTGGGCTGACCACATGCAACTTCCTGTGGCTTTGGAACCCCTGTTATCTAGTGATGCGCACTCCCACCCCGCCTGTCTCCGGTCGCAGGAGATGCTGTGCGTCGCAGCTGTCGTCTGTGCTTTGTGCAAGCCTGTTCATCTGCTTCGTTCCATCTCTCCCCGTTTGGTTCTCTGTCTCTGTCCCTTCCTCTCCTGTCCCCTCTCCCATCTTTGACCTGCCTTATTGGTTCTCGGCTCCCCGTGCTCCTCTTCCCCTTCCCTCTGGGCATGTGGGGTGGTCCCCGCTGCGCTGCTGGTGTTGATAACTGCTTTGTTTCTGATTGATCTCAGCTATCTGGGCAGTGTTGTCGAGACAAGCCTCTCCTCAGCTCAATAGGTAAGGGAGCTCCGCGGCCACCCGGCTGGGGCCGGGGCGGGGGCTGGGGGGAGCGAGCGGGAGGATGGACAGACTGACCGACGGGGCTTTGCCAGGGCCATCGCTTCCTTTAAAGGGGGATTAGAGGGGAATGTCTAACCGGATCCCCTCTGGTTACCCCCGTCTTTGGGGAGGTAACTGACTCCTCTGCCTCCCTCCTCCCTACCTCCTTACCCCACCTGCCCTTGGCTTCTGAGCTCTCTACTCAGAACTGCCTAAACCAGCCTACCTTCCAGGTGGAAGGAACTCTGGGGCTACTTTAGTGTTGCTTTGGACCTTCCCCTACCTTCTACAAGTCAGCCCCTTCCCAAAGCCCCCAGGAGAGATTTCCTGATTCTAGGTATTACCTTCTCCCACACACCACACAACCTGCCCACAAGCATGTTAAAGTGGTCCCTTGGGAGCCTGGATGTAGCATTAGGTCTAGACTGAATGGAATCTGCTTTGCATCTCCATCCTTGGAAAGTTCTGGGGCCATTCAGGCCTCTTGGTTAAGCCTTTGGCCAAGTTTCCAAAGAAAAGTTAAGTATGGTTGCTGGAAGACTTGGCTCTTCCCCTGAAGCCCCTCCCCTTTCAGGCTCCTTGCCAAATGCCATTGGTACCATCCCCTTTAATTTGGGCTCCCTGGACCTAGAGCTGTCTCAGTTCTTTAACATTAGTGGTAGGTCTTGGCAGTGATAGTTGTAGGGATATCTGACAGCAGGGTTATATTCCCTCTTTCTTTTTTTGTGTTCCTTCCCTCTATTCTCAGTCAAATATATTAATACACACACACACACACACACACACACACACATCAGGCAGATATGTTTGCAAGTGCCTATAGCCACAGGGCAGGAGTGTTAGTCACTTCAAACCCCTTAATGAAGGGCTCTGTGAGAGGGAAATAAGACTGAACCTTAGGGGTCTATCCAACCAGAGAGCATTTTTTTGTGGGGGGGGATAGGCTATGGGGCTGCCTGATTTGGGGCTTCTTCTCCCTGATAATTAGTAGGAGCTCTCCATCTTCTGCTCTTGACCTGGGCTTATTCCTCAAAATGGGAGCCTTGGTCTTAGGTCACTTGAAGGCATCTGGAGAGATGCTTTCCCCCTCTACCAATTGCAGGAGAAAGCTTCCCTTCCTTCCAGCTTTAGTCCGGAGTTAGAGAGTATCCTCCTGTTGTCAAGCTGCTGAATCTATCAGAAGGAAGGAATGAAGGAAACCTATATTTCCCCTTTGCCCACAGTTAGTAAGGGTGAATAATTATTTCCTATCAGAGAGACCTATATGGGCTGACACATCCTTTTCAATACTGAGTCATCTCTCAAAGTAGACCTCTTTACCATTCTTTATGACTTAGGACTATAAAACTATCCTCAACCAAGGGTGCTGAAACTGTATGTGGGGCCAACTGAGTGGTGTTATATTGCAATTATTAAAACTGGGGGTGGGGGTGAATGAAGAATTAGTGGATTGCTTTATGAGGTCACATACCCCAGGGGCCTTCTGCTAGCCTCATATACCAGAGCTTTCCAGTGAGTGATTGACTTCACCTGTTCCTCCCTTCTCTCCCCTGTAACTCCTTAGTTTTCTTGCTCCAGAGTATCTCTTTGGATGTGTTAGCCCCTTGGGACCAGCTCAGCTCTCACTGCAATTTCCCAAGGGTAGGTTCAGCTCTGTTATAATGCCAAAGGATACAATGAACTGCATCTTCACAGCCTTCCTACCATGCCCTCCTCAGACCATGCTGATCTGAGAACTAAGATGCCACTTCCATTGTAGTGGCAAACTTAAAAATGGGGTTTGTGAATATTCCAGTACTTTCTCCTCTCCCCCTGTGTTCCTTCTCTTCCCATTCTCATCATTCTGGGGGGATGTGTTTGGTAGAAATCAAGCTTACTCTCTTACTTGATATGATTCCCCTGGGGTGTGATAGCTGTTGGGATCATTTTTTAGTCTCAAGATTCCCCTTTAAAGCTGTCTTCATGATGTGCATGTGTTTCTACTTGGTCTTGCTTACAAGAACTTGTGACACCTCTTGTCTGTATTTGTTCTCTCTCTCTCCCTCTTTCTTCTTCCTTCCCATCCAGTGATTGTTTTCTCCATCTTTGCTCCTTTCCCATTTCTTCTTCCCTTTATTTTAAACTCCTAAGTTCAAATGAAGGGTTAATAGTTGTTTAGTATGAATGTGTCATTTTTACAGTCTTGTAGAGGCCATGCCGTTTTCTCAGCTCTCTCTCTCTCTCTCTCTCTCTCTCTCTCTCTCTCTCTCTGTTACAGTTGTACCCTCCCCCAACTCTTAGTCTCCTTTCTCCTAATTCCTGTATCAGTTAATCATGACCATGATGTTGCTATGTCTGGAGTGGGATTGGAAGCAGTCATGTGAGCTCTTTATCTACCAACCAAAGACCCCTTGCATTGTTCAGTAAGCCACATGAAAGACCTTTCCTGGCTAAACATTTCATGTTTTAGCTACCTACCCATCTCCATACTGGTTCCCGGGACTGGCTGAAGGGCCACTTGTAAATGTAACCTTATCCCTCAGGCTCACTACAGTTTGACTCTAGTTTGGAAAGAAGCTATAAGTCATCAGCTTTCTTCTGAATCCTGTGGCTGAGTCTTTAATTTTGGGATCAAGAAGTCCTATTTTTTCCTCAATTCTGTACCCAAGTCCTTGATTTTTGGGATCAAAATTTTTTGGTCCTATCACATTCACATACATGTACACACACACACACGCACACACACACACCCAATACATATCACACACACATATCATACACACACACACACACACATACATACACACCTCAGATGGTTATCACTTTGAAGTTATGTAAGGAACTATTCATCTGAACATGGCTTCTTTTGGTGGGCCTTTATTTTGAACAATTATATTTTCTCTATTTTAGTTTCCCTATCTATAAAACCAGGCATCTAAGTTGTTTGAGAACCATAAAGAACATCTATAGTTTCCTCTTGTAGGGGAGACTCAAGAGAGTTTGTATCATGTTGAATTGGCTTTGAGTCTTTGAAAAAGTTCTTGTTGGCCTAAGCAGAGTTAAGCTTTTCTTACCTAACTTTTAAAGTTAGTCTCAGCTACTTTTGAGAGCTTGGAGAGAGAAGGCAGTTGAAAACTAACTTCTTAGGAGCTGTAAGAAGAGTGAGATAGGGGTTTTAAAATGAAGCTCTGGGGTCTTTTCCTCTATTACTTGTGCCTCTAATTTCCTTCTTTCTCTCTCTCTCTCTCTCTCTCTCTCTCTCTCTCTCTCTCTCTCTCTCTCTTTAAGATTATTGCCTCTAATTTCAAAAGAGAAATTGTCTTGGTAGGCTAAAAGTCCATGTGGACTAAAATTTCTTGGAAGATCAGGAAAAATTCAAGGTCTAGAAACCTTCTTCTATATGTCTGGACTATCTTTGCTCTTTAAAAAGAATTTCTGCTTAACGTTTCCCAGATATCATGGAAACCTCAGTCTACTTGAAATCAGAAAAAAGACATATTACTCTTTGGAGAGACCAGATTTAAAATCCATCTTGACTGGACTCACTTGTTGAAGTCATTTTTTTTGATATTGACTCTAGAGTAGGATATTTGTCACTCAAGATTCCTTAAAACATCTGTCTCCAAAGTGTTAGGAATTGGAATTTCTTCACTTTGATTCTGTAAGCTCTCTGGGAGAAAGTATTGTGATTTATTTGTTTTTGGATACCCATGGACATAGTGCATGGTATGGAGTAAAAATTAATAAGTTCTTGTTGACTATAATTTTCAAGTGAACCTCGTTAAATTTCTCTATATCCTTAGGCAGGACTGAGCTAGGTAGCCAGGAAGGAGTCTCAAGGAAAAACTGTACTTTGCTTACTGATTTCTAATGGCCTTCCTCCCTTATCCTGAGCAGGATAAGATTCTTTGGGTCCACTGACATAGTCTCATTGCAAGGGAAAAAACAATTATAAGAATATGTGTAGACAGCAAGCATACTGGAATGGTTCAAGTCCGGCTGTCACACAATGGGAATGGATTTATCCTTCAGTGTACTACCACTCAGAAATGTTTGTCTGTAGATAGAACATCAGCCAATTTTCCATCTCCTATCTTTCCTTCTCTGACGCTGTTATAACAGAAATGTTGTCTATGACTAGGAGAGGCCATGTGTCAAACTCAACATGAAAGACACTCAGGTCAGACTTTTCTCTAGTGAAGTTCATGATCTCTTCTTAGCAGAATCAGCATTTGAATTTGATGGGGGAAATAGTTTGAAGATTGATCCAATTTAATCTGAAAAAATGATCAATGTTTGTTGGATTGAAGAACTCATAGTTGGTCTTTTAGTTTTGCCCATTTGGGAAAATCTATAGTAATTGTGTCTGGGCCTCTTTATTAGATTCCATTATGGCATTGTGACTCATTCTCATTTAGATATGAAAAATCATATGCACAGAACTATCCCACTTATTGTCATTTGCCTAATCAGACCATATAATCTTTTATTTCAAAGACTGCTTCTGATGAGACTTTTCAGGGCTGGGAAACATTACAAGTGGGAAGGGGAGAGCTTCCTAATCCTTCTTCAGAAATAATGGTTTCGTGGGGTTTAGGCATGGATATTTAGGCTTTATTTATATTCCAATTTATTTTCATCCCCTATACCTCTTCTAAAATGTCCTGAATTACAAGCTGCAGGAGAACTTAGTTTGGAGATGACCAAAACTTAGAAGGAACTGGAATCATAGTAGCGTGACTACTCAAGGCCTTCTCTTCTTAGTGATAGTCAATAACTTAGAACAGTCAATAATAGCAATAAACATTTTTATGGGTCAGGCACTTTGCCTGTATTATCTCATTTGATCCTCACAACATTCTTGGGAGATAAATGTTATTATTATCTCTATTTTACAGATGAGAAAACTGAAGTAGATAATGGTTATATGAGTTGCTCAGAGTCACCCAGCTAATAAATGTCTGAGATCAAATTTGAACTCAGTCTTTCTGACTCCAGATTCAATGCTGTATCCACTGTGCTACCTTGTAGCTGGATGTCAAGTCATTGTTGTAGGAGATCATAGACTCATCTGTCTTCCTCTTAGTCAAAGTTTTGTGAAAGATGAGACAATGCATATTGAAATGTCAAACATTTGGGGTGAAAGCCTATTCTCAAATCAAAATTTCCTCATTGGGTATATGTGTGTGTGTATGCCACAAACTTAGACATTGGTATCAGAGCTGACTTCAGGGTGTGGTTTATCAGGATCCTGATTGTGATAAAGCATATAGAGTCTTGAACAAGCCATAGAAAATCTTATGTCTAGGCCTAGCTTTGTCACAAACTTATAGGACTATGTTGGACTACCTACTATATTCCCATGATCTGGACCTCAATTATAAAGTACCGCCTAGCTCTGTGATTCTCTGCCCATCATGCGTCCTTTATCTTCTAAGTGACTAGGCTTCTGTGCCAGTACTCAGGAAAGTAGCTTTCAAGGAAGATGCTATGTGATGCAGGGGAATGAAGGATGGATTTGATATTACATGGTCAAGGTTCAAGTCCCTGCTTGGAAACATTGGGTGGGGTCATTTAATTTCTCTAGGATGCAGTTTCTTCCTCTATATAATGAGGGAATGTCCCTTCTAGCTCCAAATCTATGATCTCAAGAAAGTATGGTATTAGCTAATACATTGGGAAAACAAAGACCAAAGCCATAGACATGTATGCTCTTTGAGGGCAGAGGGACTATTTTGTTATGGTTAGGCATTTCTTAAATGCTTATTGAATTGAATTCAATAACTTCCTAAAGAAATTGAACACCTTCCCTTTAAGCAAAGCATGAAGACTTGTTCCTCAATATAATACTCACTCATCTAACTTTCTATTATGATTTGAGTCTTAGTGTTTGTGTATCTATTCACTTTTGAACTGCCTTTGGCATTCATTTTAACATATTTCACTGTAGAAAAATTGTTGTGGGGATGTAAAATAGGTTCTCACAATCTAACTCCCCAAATTCCATGGCTCTTAGGGATGACTTCAGGGGATGGTTTATCATTGGAAAGCATTATTGGATTAGATGACCATCTCTAAAATTCTCTCTAAGTCTATAAATTTTTTCCTAGCCCATTACTATCATAACACTTGTGGACCTTTTTTCTTCAATCTCCTGGTTGATTTCCTTATAGTTTTTTCTTACAAACCCTGGGTAGAATAAACATGCTTTAGCAGATCTCCTCATCTCCACTCTGTTTGACTGTTGCATCCTTAAGTTATCTGGACTCCACTTAGATCAAGTCCTTTCTCTAACTATGTAATAGGTCATAGAACCCTGGGCCCATGAACATGAAGGAGAGAGGACAGAAAAAAGGTCCTCTCTCACTCCTACCATATTCCCTGACCTATCTGTAACCATCATCAAATTGGATATTCATTGGGTATTGACACTAAAATGAAATGTCAAGGGATTTGCCTAGGTTTACAGGAAGGCAGGTGATTTCACATGTCAGAGTTTAATGGACACCTGCCAATGGCAGTGGGCTGAATGAACTGGACATACTTTGGTTAAAAATCAGAATTATGTGGTAGAGAAAAGACTGGTCTGGAAACGTTAAGTTCTGTCCCAAGTGGGTATTAGCTGTGTGACCTTGGGAAAGTCATTTACTTTCTCAGAGCCTCTTCTGTTAGATGGGGTTAATAATATGGTAACTTCCTGCCCTAGAGGGTTGTGGTGAGGAACAGAGCTTTGCAAAAAATCATCAAATGCTATATTAAATGAGTTGCCTGCTGTATGTTATTGTATTGTTAGCTCCTACCTATGTGAGTTACTGCTGTGTTGTTATCCGTTATATATGTGAACTACTGAAGTTTGTTGTTGTATGGTTGGCCCACCCTAAATGAGTTATTGTTGTATCGTTAGCCCTTATATGTGTGAGTACTGTAGTTTGTTGTTGTATTGTTAGCTCTCTCTATATGTTGGTTTTTGTTGTTTGTGGTTACTATTGATCCCTTTCCCTTACCCAGCTCCCTGAGTCATGAACAGGACTTCCAGAGACCTCTGGTTCATATACTCCACTTCCACCTTTTCCCCTCTTTAGTGTGGACATCTAGCTATGGCCAGCAAAAGGTTAAAGAGATCCCCTTACAGAGAAATGTTGTCATCTGATTGATGGTTTCTGCCTCTGGTTGCTCACCTTGGTGTCCTGAAATCAGATGGATGCGAAGGAGCCTCGTGGGACGAGGTCTTGGGAACCTATGGCTTCTTTGGATGTGATGTCTCTCCCTCCGCCCCAGGGCTGCCCTTCTCTGGAGGCTGGGGGAAGGAGGAGCACAGTGCTGCATGCCAGTCATCTGGGCTGGGGTTACCTGCCATGCACTTCACCGCACCTCTTGCCTTTTCTCTTAGAGGACTTTCCTGCCAGGTATTCAGGAACTTCAGACACGGAAGCTGCTTCCCTCTCTGACCCTTCATTCCTCACGGCTTATGGGCAGTGCTGAAGGGGTGCTCATTGTGCTAAAATCAAGGTTTCTACTTTTTCAGGATTCCCCCGATTCTCCCACAGATTGATTTGCATCTACAGGAACCTGTTGGAGTTGGGGTTCAAGAACGGCTGGCTCTTGTTGCAGAATTCTCTGTTGGGAGGTCTTTTTAGTGGAAAGTCAGGAATCCAGGAACCCACCAAGAGAACCCAGACTCCACCGAACTGCTCTCTGCTTGCAGATGGGACAGCCAATAACTTCATTCCCTGAGAGGCTCACTCTTCCTGAAGGAAAAGTCAGTCATGCTGACCCGCATTTATCTGTCTTTCCTCCCTTCCAGAACACATCCATCTGCACCCGGGAATTCTGCTGCACCTGAGAGGCTTGAAGCTCTGAAATACCAACGGATAAAGAAGCCCAAAAAGTCAACCAAGGGCTCCTCGAAATCCAAAAAGCGATCCGGTGAGTTATGGGGAAGAGTCCTGTTCTTTCAGTTGCTGGATCTGTGGATGTTTAGCCTGGAAAAGGAAAAGCTAACGGGGTCAAGAGACCAATGTTGATGGTTTTGAAAGGCTTGCCATGTAGAGGAGAGGAATTAGGCTTAGTCTGTTTGGACCCCAGTGGGCAACATCAGGGAAAACTCCCTAACAATTAGAGCTACCTCAGAGGAGAATTCCCTCCCTGTGGGGGTCTTCTAGCAAAGGCTAAATGACCATTTGACAGGTGAGTTATAGCGAAGATTCCTTTTAGGCATTAATCATAATAGGAATAACGATGAGGACGATGGTGATGATAAGGTTTGCAAAACACTTTTACATAATTATTTGATTTTATCATAGCTATCCGTAAAGTAGATGCTATTGTAGTACCTACTTTGCTGGTGAGGAAACTGAGGCAGAAGCACAGTGAATTGCCCAGAGTTCAGAGTCACACAGCTAGTAAGTGTTTGTAGTAGGATTTTAGCTCAGGTCTTCCTGAATCCAAGTCTAGTGCTTTTTTTTGTTGTTGTTGTTGCTGTTATTGTTGTTGATTAGTTTGTCTGACTCTGTGTGTTTACACTTGGGGAGTGGGTTGCCATTTCCTTCTCTAGCTCATTTTTGCAAGGAGGAACCCGAGGCAAAAGATTTAAGTGACTTTTCCAGAATGATACAACTTTTATGTATCTAAGGTTGAATTAGAACTCAGGTCCTCCTCACCCCACAACTAGCACTTTATCCACTGTGCCACCTTAGCTGCCCCTCTATCTACTATACCACCTAGAAATAGATGAGATAGATGGTAGCTGAGATCTCTTTCTTTCACAAATATTTTATTTTTTCCAATTATATGTAAAAACATTTTTAACATTTGTTTTTTTAAAATTTGGGGGTTCCAAATTCTCTCTCCTCCTCCTAAAGAAGGTAAATAAATTTGATGTACATTTATATATGTAGAATTTGTAAAACATTTCCATATTAGTCATGTTGTTAAAAAAAACCACATAGACAAAAAAAATAATCCTAAAACGTCCCAAACCCAAGAAAAATAGTTTTAAAAAAGTATGCTTCTATCTGCAATCAGACTTCATCAGTTCTCTACAGAGGACTGCAATTTTTTATCTCAAATCCTTCAGAATTGTCTTGAATGATTATATTGATGAAAACAGCTAAATCATTCATATGATATTGCCATTACTGTATACACTCTCCTCCTGGTTCTGATCACTTCACTTTGTATCAGCTCATTTAAGTCTTTCCAGTTTTTTCTGAATGCTCAACTTTTCTTATAACATGATAGTGTTTCATCACAATCATATACCCCAGCTTGTTTAACCATATCCCAGTTGATGGCTATCTTTCTTCAATTTCCAATTCTTTGCAACCACAAAAAGAGCTACAATAAATACAGTAGGTTCTTTTCCTTTTTTTTTTTTAACTCCCTTTGGAATACAGACCTAGTACTGGTACTTCTGGGGAAAAGGGTGTACATAGTTTTATAGCTTTTTATGCCTTAAATTGCTCTCCAGAATGCTTGGATCAATTCGCAACTCCATGAGGTCTCTTTCATTTCTCAAATTCTGTAATTCTGTTTTTCACTGTCTAGTTTGTCTTGAGACCCTCTCCTGGGTACTATGTCACTGTGAATTCTGTTTTTAAATTCCCTCAGACCTGAATTCTTCAGGTTTCCCTTTATCCTAGATTCTGAGCATTTTCTCTGGCTGTCCCCATGTTTTTGCAATTCTCTCCCTCCTCATCTCTTCCTCTTGACTTTCTTCAAATCTCAGCCAAAATGCTACCTTCTACCAGTAGGCTTCCCCAAACCCTATAAATTCCAGTGCCTTTTCTATGTTAATTATTTCCTGTTTATCCTAATTGCTTACATGCTGTTTTCCCTGTTAGAAGCTCACCTTGGGGGCAAGGGCTGTCTTTTTCGTCTTTTTGTATCTCCAGCACTTAGCAGAGTGCTTCATCAATATTTATTGACTAATTGAAGGTATTTTGATGATATAATTACCCTGTACTTTCTGACCTAGCATTTTAGTACTTCCAGTAGGAATTGGTACATCTTTTTTAAAAATTAATTAATTAATTAAATCCCCCCCCCCCCAACTACATGGAATGGTAGTTTTCAACAGTCATTTTTTGCAATATGTTGAGGTTTACATTTTTCTCCCTCTTTTCCCTCCTGCCTCCCCCCGACAGAAAACAATCTAACATAGGCTATACATGTATAATCATGCTAAACACAGATCCTTGTTAATTATGGTGTGAGGGAAGAATCAAATCAAAATGAGAAAAAACAATAGAAAAAATCATAAGATCTAAGATAACTTTTAAAAACTGAAGACAGTGAATTTTGGTCTGCATTTAAACTCCACAGATCCTTCTTAGATATGGATGGTGTTTTCCATCACAAGTCTTTTAGAATTGTCTTTGATTAATGTGCTGCTGAAATGAATAAATTCATCATAGTTGATCATCACCCACTATTGCTGTTAGTGTGTATAATGTTATTTTGATTCTGTTCACTTCACTTATCATTAGCTCTTGCAAGTCTTTCCAGGCTATTCTGAAGTTCCTGTCCCTCATGCTTTCTTTCTTTTTTTCTTTTAGGTTTTTTTTGCAAGGCAAATGGGGTTAAGTGGCTTGCCCAAGGCCACACAGCTAGGTAATTATTAAGTGTCTGAGACCGGATTTGAACCCAGGTACTCCTGACTCCAGGATGCTTTATCCACTGTGCCACCTAGCCACCCCCCCTCATGATTTCTTATGGAACAATAGTGTTCCATCACATTCATCTACACGATTTGTTTAGCCATTCTTCAATTGCTGAGCATTCCCTCAGTTTCTAATTCACTGCCACAATGAAAAGAGTTGCTATAAATATTTTTGTATATGTATTTCCTCCCTTTTTTGTGATCTCTTTGGGATATAGACCTGGTAGTGGTATTGCTGGATCAAAGGTTTTATTGCCCTTTGGGTATAGTTCCAATTGCTCTCTAGAACAATTGAATCAGTTCACAACTCCACCAATGATGAATTAATGTCCCAGTTTTCCCTCTCCAACATTGAACATTTTCCCTTTTAGTCATACTGGTCAATCTGATAGGTGTGATGTGGATATAAGTCTTTTTGATTCTTGGGGGAATATTATGAGATAGATTTAACTTCTCTTTTCCTGATTCATATCATTTCTGAAGGGTTACTAATCTTTATTCCATGGTGTCTTCTCTATAACCCAGACATTAATACATTTGTTGGATTGTGGTTCATGTTTATCCAGCAAAGTTGGGAGAATACCAGTCAGAGGTCAAAAGTAATCAGAAGTGTAGTCTTAAATTAATGGGTCTAGGTATCTCTTGGGACTCTAGAAAATTCTCCTTTAACATTTATCAATCATGGGGCAGCTAGGTGGCTCAGTGGATAGAGCACCGGCCCTGGAGTAAGGAGGACTTGAATTCAAATCCAGCCTCAGACACATGATAATTGCCTAGCTGTGTGACCTTGGGCAAGTAACTTAACCCCATTGCCTTAAATAAATTTTTTTAAATTAAAAAAATCATTAAAAAATTTATCAACCATTTTAGTTTTCCCAATGACTTTTGAAAATCTAGAATGAGTTACTAAGGAATAATATGGATCAATAGCTCTATTTAGACCAGGGATTCTTTTTTTAATGTTATTTTATTTCATTTTTACAATTGCATGCAAAGATAGTTTTCAACATTCATCTTTTTGTAAGCTTTTGAGTTCTTCACTTTTCTACCTTCCTCCCTCTTTCCTTTCCCCCCCTCCCCTTGACAGTGAGTAATCTGATATAGGCTATATGGGTACAACCAGGTTTGATATATTTACATATTAGTCATATTGTGAAAGAAGAATCAAAACTAAAGAGGAAAAAATCATGAGAAAAAAGCATAAAACAAGTTTTAAAAAAGTGAAAATAGTATGCTTCGGTCTGATTCAGACTCCATAGTTTTTTCTCTGAATGCAGTGATGGCATTTTCAATCACAAGTCTTTTAGAAATGTCTTTGGTCACTGAATTGCTGAGAGGAGCTAAGTTCATCATAGTTGATCATCATATAATACTGCTGTTAATGTATGCAATCCTGTAGACCAGGGATTCTTAACCTGAAGTCCATAATCTTTTTTCCCCTTAAAATATACTTAGTAGAGGTAGAGTCAAGATGTCAGTGTGAGGAAAGGATTTCCTAGGAGCTCTCTTTCAAAACATTCCAAAAAACCTTAAAATTATGACTCTTACTAAATTTTTTGAGACAACTCACAGAAAGAACCACCGAGGCAATGCTCCAGTCTAAGGTAATCTGGAAGATCATGGGAAGGTTCTCCTCCATGGGGTTGGAGGAGGCAGCAGCATAGCCAGGATCACCACACCCGAGCAAAGGAGTTCTAGCCTTCTGGAAACAGGTCACAGGGCACCTGGGTCCCTGGGGGTACTGAATCCTCACAGCAGAAGCAGTTTCCAGACCTCCCAACCAACAACAAGCACAATTTGGAAGATCAGTGGAGAAACTTCTGCCAGAGAAGCATGAAGCCCAGGTCATGGCCCTCAATGCAGCTGTGGCCCTTGGTGCAACCCAGATCCTGGGAAATGGAAGCAGGCCCATGGAGCCATCCAGCAGGGAGCCCTTTGGCAGCTACTCCCAGAGTGCTCAGCGCATGGAAAATAAGGGGTTGGGGGGAAAATGTCAAGGTCTTTCTGCTCTTGCTAAGACAGGACTCTGGTGCTTTGTTCACATTCAGACCCTGGTTGCAGTCTGGGGGCCCCCTATAACCAGAGATCAGGGATCCTCTTCACAGCTCCAAGGCAGAGGGGAGTGCTTGTGGTCATCCACAGACCAGAGCACAGGCCAAGAGAGCAGTCAGAGCCTCTCATAAGACATTGTGGGAACTGAGGTCCTTGCAGGGGTGCCCCAATAACACTCAAAAGCTTGGGAAGCTCCTCAAAACCAGGGCACAGGCTGGGAGAATGAATAAACAGAAAAAAAGGAACCTGACCATAGACAATTACTTTGGTCCCATGGAGGATCAAAACATACTCTCAGAAGGTGTCAAAGTCCAAGCTTCTGTATCCAAAACCTCCAAGAAATATAGGAATTGGGCTCAGCTATGGCAGAGGTCAAAAAAGATTTTGAAAATCAAGTAAGAGAGGTAGTGGAAAAATATTGGGAAGAGAAATGAGAGTGATGCAGAAAAAACATGAAAACCAAGTCAGCAGCTTAGTCAAGGAGACTCAAAAAAATGCCAAAGAAAACAATGTGTTAAAAACCAGTTTAGGTCAAATGGAAAAAGCAGTCCAAAATATTAATGAGTAGAATGAAAAAGCAAATGTAGAATGAAGCTAAAGGAAGCTGATGACTTTGCGAGGAATCAAGAAGCAATAAAACAATACCAAAAGAATGAAAACTTAGAAGAAAACATGAAATATCTCATTGGAAAAACAACTGAACTGGAGAACAGATCCAGGAGAGACAATTTAAAAATTATTGGGCTACCTGGAAAAATGCCTTGACTTGATTTTTAAAGAATTTCTATAGGAAAATTGCCCTATATCCTAGAAGCAGAGGGCTAAATAGAAATTGAGAGAATCCATTGTTCTCCTTCTGAAAGAGATCCTCCCAAAAATAACCTGCAGGAATATTATAGCCAAATTCCAGAACTCCCAAATCAAAGAGAAAATATTACAAGCAGCCAGAAAGAAACACTTCAAATATCTTGGAGCTACAATCAGGATTACACAGGATTTAGCAGCATCCACATTAAGAGCTCGTAGGGCTTGGAATATAATATTCTGGAAGACAAAAGAGCTTGGAATGCAATGGAGAATCAACTATCCAGCAAAACTGAATATCCTCTTCCAAGGGAAAAGATGGATATTCAGTGAAATAGGGGAATTTCAAACATTATTGTTAAAACAGCCAGAGCTGAACAGAAAGTTTGGTCTCCAAGTACAAATAGAGAGGGTGGACAGGAAGGGCAAATTATGAGGGATTTAATGATGTTGAACTGCAAGTATTACTGCATGGGAAGATTATATTGATAACTCATATGAACCTTTCCATTTAATAGAGAAGTTTAGAAGGAACATATTTAGACAAGGCCCAGGAGGGAGCTGGATATGAAGACATAATACATTGTAAAGATGGAGTCAATAGGTGAAAAGTGAAAGTACAGGGAGAAAGGGAAAGGAGAAGTAGACTGGGCTAAGATATTTTATGGAAAAAGGTCAAGAAAAAATTTTTTCAATAGAGCGGAAGGGGGGAAGGTGAGGGGAAATGAACAAGCCTTCATTCTCATCAGAAATGGCTCAGAGAGGAAACAGCCTACACACTTAGTAGGGTATAGAAATCTTTTATCCTAAAGGAAAAAGGAGAGGAAAGGGATTGGAGAAAGGGGACAGGGGGCGGGGAGGGAAGGGAGGGTGTAGGTGGATAGAGGCAAGGGTAAATCATGGGGGAGGGTAGTCAGATACAACACAATTTTTTTGTTTGTTTTTTTCAAGGTGGTGGGGTTGGGTGACCTACCGGGACCACAGGATTGGGTGATTGCTGGGTATCTGGGATGGGATGTGGGCTCCAGGCCTCTTGGCTCCAGGGCTGGTGCTCTATCTGCTGTGCCACTTGGCTGTCCCATAGCACACTTTTGAAGAGGAACAGAGTGAAAGGAGAGAGAAAATAAAATAAATGGGAGTGGGGAGGAATGGATTGAGGGAATTGCAATCAGCAATAGCAACTGAAAAAATATGGAAGTAACTTCTCTGATGGATTTTTGATAAAGAATGTGATCTACCCCAGAGTCAGAGCTGAAAGTTTCTGAACACAAACTGAAGCTCATATTTTTCTTTCTTTCACTTTATTTCTTATGAGTTTTTTTATTTACTCTTACAAGAAGACTATTTTAATAATGTGTAAATAAATAAAAATGTAAATTAAAAATTATATATTTGGTAACTGTATAACTTTCTGGCTTCCTTCAAGTCTCATATAAAAACTCACCTTCTACAAGAAGCTTTCACTAACTGCTCTTAATCTTGTATATACATTTCATGTATAAACATAAAATTTATCCTGAATATAGCTTGCTTTGTAAATATTTGCATGCATACTGTCTTCCCTAATAGATTGTAAATTCCATAAGGGTAAGGATTGTCTTTTGCCTCTTTTTTAAAATTCCCCATCATTTAGCATAGTGCCTACCAGCCCACATAACAGGTACTTAATAAATATTTATTGAATTGAATTTCAATGTAATTTGTTTCTCTTAAAGTCTTCTGTATTTTATTTTATGCATTTAAAAACATTTCCCTCTGAGGTGTTCATAGTCTTTATTAGACTGCCCAATGGGTCATGACACAAAAGGATTAAGAATCCCTGCATTAGAACTTGAAGGAATCATGCATTTATATTTCTGGCATGGGTTAGGCAAAGTCCTTCTTTGAGTGAGGATGATAAACCAAGAAATTTCAGGGAAACTGTCTTGAGAAGCCTAATGTTCCTTTACCTAAGTTTCCTGTTGTGTAATCACATTCATTCTATACATAAGGCTAGGGAAGGGGAAGTTACTTTTCTAAAATCCCATAGAGAATACAGTATGATTATGGGACTCAATCTCATGTGCTAAGGATTAGTTGAAGAAAATGGGAATAGACTGAGAAAGAAAAGTTTTGGGGAGGGGACATATGATTGCATTATAATTTTAGAGGAGTTGTCATAGACAAGAGTACTTCGTGGAATTCAGAAAAATATGGAAAAACTTATTTGAACTGATAGTGAGTGTGTGAGAAGAACCAGAAAAACATAATACATAGTAACAGTAACATTTTTGATGATCAATTGATAGACTTCGCTCTTCTCAGCAATACAGTGACCCAAGATAATTCCAAAAGACTCATGATGCAAAATGCTATCCACATCCAGAGAATGTATTGATGGAGTTTAAATGCAGACTGAAGCATACCATTTTCACTTTTGTTTGCTTTTTAAATATTTTTCTTTTTGTTCTTTTTCTTCTTTCACAATATGACTAATGTGGAAATATTTTACATGATCACACATGTATAAACCTATATTAGATTGCTTGACATCTTAGGAAGGAGGACAGAAAAAAAATTGAAGCTCAAAATCTTTCAAAAAATGAATGTTGGCACTGGCCCTGGAGTCAGGAGTGCCTGAGTTCAAATCTGGCCTCAGACACTTAATAATTACCTAGCTGTGTGACCTTGGGCAAGTCACTTAACCCCATTGCCTTGCAAAAACTAAAAAAAAAAATGAATGTTGAAAATTGCCATTACATATAATTGGAAAAAATAAAATACTGTTATATAATAAGATTTAATCTTTTGGGTCCCAGAAAATAGAAGAAGAATCAAAAGTTATATTGCAGGGATTTTGGCTTAAAAACAAAGAACTTTCTAACAATTAAAGCTGTCCAGCCATAGAATCAACTCCTTTGAGTTCCTTGCCTCTGTTAGGAGGAAACTGGACTAAGTCCAACTTCACAGATGGTGTAGAGCATTGTGCTAGGTGTTGAGTTGGATACAGTGTTTAGATAAACCTTGGTACTTGACTTCTTGCAATTTATGGTCTAGCAGTTTGAATAACCATTTGTTAGGGATTTATAGAGGAGATTAATAGTTCATGGGTCCCTATTGCTCTCTCTTTGAGATTCCTTTTTAATTCTAAGATTCCATACTTCCATGGTCCATAGAGCAACATGATGAAAAGATTCAAATTTAACTAAATAACCTCTTAGTTCCTTCCAGCTTTATGGTACTTATGATTCATCAATTTGAGGTTTAAAAAAATGGGTATTTCCTGTGTCAAATCTAGTGCTTAGTTCCTAGGGTTTATATGAGTCATACCAGTTTTGGCTTTGAAATTTCCAATTCAAGATGCTTATCCCCCTTTTGAGTGTCATCTTGTCACCTGGATTCACAGAGAGTGTAAACTGGAAAAAAAAAACTGTTTCCTATATTTCCATATAATCTTGCTTATATTAGTGGAGTAGGATTACTGATTGAGTCAGAGAAGAAAAGCTCTGTATTGTAGAAAACTTGATTTTCTCAAACTTTCATTTGACTCCTTTGTTCCCATGACGGAAGTCTAGGGGAAAAGATTTGGCTGGAGAGGGGGAGAGGTTGAATACCTGATAGTATCCTTCTATCTCCCTGCCAACTGTGTGAGTCTATGTTTTGTTCTCCTCTCCAGACGGTTCTGCTTCCCAGGTTCAGCAACTTCCTAACTCTCAGGTACTGTGGCCCGACGAAGCTGTCTGCCTCCGAAAGAAGAAGAGACACTCTCGCCCTGATCCCTTTGCCCGCCTCTCAGACCTGTGCCATCGCCAGCTTGCTGAGGACCAGACAGCCATTCTCAACAGTGTGGATCATGATGACTCAGGCCATGCCACCTTGCTGTAGCTTAATGCCAACTGGGCAAGAAAATTGTTTAGGGGGATGGGGAGCAGAGGGGAGAGAATGAGCTATAAGAAATATATGTGGGGGGTGGGGGTAGATAGAGTGGGCTTGACTGACATGGCATGGGGGTAAATTTGCTTCTTCCATTAGTAAATGGCTTGCCTTGAATTTTCTTTGTGGGAATTGTGCAAATCTTTACTCCAATCTGGACCATTTCCTTCCTCTTCTTTCCTTTTGGAATAGTCTTTGGGTGAAATCCTCAGTCCCTTGGCCAGTTGGTCTCACTCACAGGGCAGAGGAAGGGAGGTATAAACTGTGAGTGGAGAGTGGTGGGAAGTCATATGAAAGCAGGGAAAGATTCCCTAGATAGATTTTTCTCACCTCCTCCAACTACCTTTGGGATGATTAAGGAAGAAGAGGAAGCCAAGTGTCTCCATTTCTCCCTTCTTTTTCAGTTTTTTAAATCCTGGAAGACAGATGGATTTCCTCCTCCCTCCACTTTCAAGCTTACATATTTATAGATATAGCTACAGATACATATCTATATAATGTATGTATATATATATATATATATATATATATATATATATATATATATATATATATATATATATGTTTAGATTGGTGGATCATGCAGACCGAAGTGCCACATGACTTTCTGTGGTGTAGGAAGGGAGAAGCAGGGAGAAAGATGAAAGACTACAGCAGACAACTGTATGTCTGTGGGTGGGATGAGCATGGGGGTTGATGGGAGGCCCCAGTGTCTGTCTCAGGATTATTAGTCCTCCTTTCAGTGAAATCCACATGTACCTGGCAGAAGCTTACCATTTGTCTTTGCTTTCTCTCATGTAGAGAAGGTGTGGACCATTGCTATGTTTGCCAAGCATCCCCCACCTCTTCCCTTACTATTTTTTTTCTAGCCCCTAGATAAAGGAAATATGTTTTGGCAAGGGGCCTGGCTGGCAAGTTCCTTCTCTCCACCGTCCAGCCAAGGTTCCTGAGGCTCAGGCAGGAAGGCCTCTGGGTACAAACTCCATTTCATTCTTCACTTCCTCCTTGGTCTTTCCAGGGCTCTGAGCCCTGTGGCTGAAGGGGTCCCTTGCTCGACGGCCTGTCTACTAAGCTGAGTGTTGGGCTGCCTCAGCTCTATTGATGTCCTGTTCCAGCATGGCAGCACCCTCCCAAGTGCTACTTCAGAGCAGCTGGTAGGATTCTTTCTCCCTTTCTATGGGAGCTAAAACCCCCAGAACTGACTGATCTCCATTCGTGTAGCACTTCCAAGTGCGCACTCAAAAGATCTTCCTCAGCCTCTTGGTAAAACTTCCTCTTCAACCTCTGGCTCAGATAGAGTAACATCAGGTATATCCTGAAGATTTGAGGTTTCATGGTTTCCGACAGGGGAGTCACCTAACTACTCTCCCCTCAGTTCTCTTCTGCTGGAGCTGGGCCCTGGCCATCCTAGCCCTAGGGAGGAACATATTCTCTGATCTACCTTTGCCAAAATATTGTCTGTCCAGACTATTGGTTTCTGGCAGCTTTTGTGGAGTCATCTTGGGGTTGCTTACGGAATATCACTTCCCAAATGGTAAGCTGCTAGCCAAGAGCAAGACAGGATGCCCTGATGGTGGTGAAAGTGGGTGGTGGTGGTGGGTCTCTCCCTCTCTCCCTTTGGTTCTTCCCTAGCAGAATGACCACCAGGCATCTTCTTGGTGCTGTTGTCTTGGTGCATTTCAGGGTCCCAGCTTCTCCTCCAACTCCTACTTGGATGCCAAGTTCTGGAGCAGTAAAATGGCCAGGTCTTACTCCACCTGGTTCAGTGATAGTTGCCAATAGCTGGGCCCTAGTGTTTGGTCCTGTCCATCTGGACTGGCCCTCCTAGAACTGGGCAGTCTCATCTGCCCTGGGGCTTTTCAATTGGAGGGGGATTTGTCTCCCCAACCATTATGACTGGCCCCCTGGTGCTTCCGCTTCCCAGCCTGATGGGCCGGGGAACAACCTCACCTCTGAGTGAGGTTCAGTTGAAGCAATTCAAGCTACCACAAATTATTTCTAACCAAGACAAACCTGGAATGAAAGGAATGGGGAGAAGGTAGGGTTCTCCCACTCTGGCTATGTCTGGTCTCCATTGTCTGAGACATTTGTATTTTTGTTTGGCAACTGGGATTTTGGATGATGCTTCCATCTTAAATCATCCAAATCCTCTCTACCCCTGACTGTCAGGGTGGCTGGTCTTCCCCCAGTGAAGTCCCAGGGAAAACAGAGGAGAGAAAATTGGGCGATCCCATGTCTTCTGACACTCTGTCACTGTGCCATGCTGTGCCCTTCATTTTAGTGTCAGTACTGGGCAATCTCAGTATGTGAGCATCATTGATGTATTAAGGAATAGGCATAGAATCATATTTTAGTTAAAATTGGGTGAAAACCTGCTTGCATTCTGCCTGTACAAACTTGCTTTTCTAGGAGTAGGAAAACTTAGGTTACCTCTACAAACTTGGATCCTTGGGTCTAGAAAATCAATATCATTGATGAGATTAAATCTTCTTGGCTGTTGGTTTTTTTTAAACTTCAAAAAAAAACCCCATCGATTAGATTCTGAACAATAAAGCCATCCAAAAGAAGGAGTTAATACTAGACCCAAGGGTGATTGTTATGGGAAAGGACTTAATATAGTAAGTGGTAGGAAATGGAGGTGAATGGGGAAAGTTGAGAAATTTAAGGGATGAATCTTGTTGTGTCCCCCCGAGTTCAACTCAGTCTATCCTACAAATTTCAGGTCCTGGGAGTTAGCAGAATATCTCTCTGGGAGATTTTGGCATGGTTGTTGGCATGATTGGCAAGGAGGAGACCATCATTAAATAGATTGCTAAAGGCTTCCACTGCAGGAAATTTCCTGCAGCACCAGTGTGGGCTTGCTGAACCACTATCATGCCCCTAGTCTATTGGAGACATGTTTCTTGCAGCATCCTAGCAAAGGGTCCTTTTCTGATTGGGAAAAGTGTGAACACCAGAAGTATGCTTTGCTGTTATCACTGTGGAAGAGGCAGTGGCAGGGCTGTTTGTAGTTAGGAAGCTACAGGTGCTTTGGGTCAGAGAGGCCCCTGGGGAACATGTGAAAGACAGGTTCCCTGGACTGGAAGGGGAGGGGGAGGGAGGAGGGGAGCTGCTTTGGGAGTCTGTGACTTTCTACTATGACATCACCCTGCTATTCTGTGGACTTGACTTGGGAATGAAGAGTCCTTAAGGCTCTGTTGGACTTCCTTGTCTGGCTGAACCAAGAGGAGTCTGTGAACCATAGGGAGAGGCAAGGGGAGCACTCACTTAGCAAGCCTCTGAGTGCCAGCCTTCTTTGGGATCTCTTGAAGTGATCTTGGACCCGGATTTTTTTTTTTAAAAGAAAACAATCAGAAAAATACTCAAGTTAGGAAGATTTGGTATGCTTTGGGGTACAGGAAATGATACTTCATGATGTTGGACCATTAAAATGAGACACTGGGCTTTTTTTAAAGTAGGAAATTTATGTGTACATAAATACATACATGCACGTGCACTCATCCACAGAGAAATCAATTCACCCCATTCTTCTGGTGTGGCCAGTAAGTTATGCCCCTCGATCCTTACAAAGGTGCTGATCTCATTTCTTCTTCCTGCCAGCAGATGTCTCTTTGCTTGGCATATTAGACCAGACAGGATTGGATGTTGTTCTCTTTGCCAGCTGCTAGATTTCTTCTGTGCTTTAGTATCTCCATGACTGGGGACGGGGGGAGAGAACACAGGGCCAGCCTGCACCACCTTCCCAGGGGAGGAGCATTTCATAGAGTGGGCAGGTTCTCCCCTCTTTGGAGAGCTTCTTCAAGGGTAGGCAGCTTCCCTTATTGCCTGGCAGCTACTTTGAGTCTTCCTTCAAAGGTCTGATAGGGTATGGTTAGGCAACCATGTTTTTACCCAGTGTGATGCAGAATAGAGATTTTGCTGACATTTTGTCTATGTGTGTGTGTGTGTGTCCATGACTGAGTGTGTCTGTCTAGAATAGAGATTTTGCTGACATTTTGTCTGTGTGTGTGTGTATGTGTGTGTGTGTGTGTGTGTGTGTGTCCATGACTGAGTGTGTCTGTCTGCAAACCTCTCTTTAGAACTTTTCTTTGTCCCTGAACAATTAAAGTAGCATTAGATTTCCTACTGTCTTCAAAATCCCATTTTATCTATTTTATCCAAGATCCTACTCTATGTGAAATACAGAACCCCTGGCTACCCTCTTGTAGAATCTAATTGCCTTGCAGGGTAAAAGCTGCTTTGGGGGGAGTCCTAACTGTCCCAAACATTGATCTTTCTCCTTTTTTTCCTTTATAATACATCTAACTTCAATTGTCTTGATTTTGTTCTTGAAGGAGATTGAAGCTAGGGAAAGCATAAAATGTATCCCAGGGGATCTTAAAGCAGAAAGTACAGGAGAGTGGATATGAACCCTGCTTCTGTTTAGAGAGAGGAAAGAGCAACTGAAGAGGTGGCAAAAACGAATAGTATCCCAGCCTTGCTCTTCATTTTCTGATTACCAGATAGGGTTGATTATGTGTAGCCATAAGACCTTGGGGGGGGGGGGTCATGTGGGCCCCACATGAGTTCTAGAACATTGGCCTTAAAGGTAGGGCTGTGAGTACTGAGACACCATTTCCTTATTTAAGGAGTGCCTTGATCCCAGTAAATTACCTGGGTTAGTGCCCCCCTTCCGTTGAGGTGAGGTATGATCTGGGAAGGATGGGATAACTTTATTATGGGAAGGCTGGTGGATGGTTTTTGATGTTTTCTTCTCCTCCAACCTATATTGCCGTTTTCTATTTGGTATCCTCTGGTATGGAGTTAGTTTCTGTGCTGTCTCTTAATTCTGTTCCAAAGAGGATGGGGAGTTTCAGAGTTTTGAGTACAGGTACATGTTTTCAAAACAGTGACTTCTCAAAGGGAAGGAATGAATGCAGGAAGAAGCAATTGATACCTTTCAGGATTTAAACCTGGGGCTGAGGTTTGTTCTAGTTGAGGAAAATTCCTTCTGGTCTATTTTAGGAAGAACTTTTTTGGGGGGCTGGGTAGGGGCAGGAGAGAAATTATACATACAATGTTTAATAATTGTGTAGAGAAACAGAAGAAAAGCTAGCAATTTGTCATGACTTGAGTTTTGGGGGGAGTCCTAGAGAAACTTAGTGGTTTAAGAGACATGAAAGAAGATTGTTGGGGAGCTATAAAGATCCCTTTTTAAGATAGCTTTTCATAATTCCATCTAGAGGTTAGGGATTTCACCTATCAACATTCTTAGTCCAAACTCAGCCCTTGTGCTTCTGTAGAAAATGGAAAATGATTGGAACTGTGTTGGCAATAGGATCACTTGCCCTTGGGAAAGGGGTCTAGAATATATCTAATGGTCTATCCTAGATGGGGGGAGCCAAGTGGCAGGCAGTAGGAGCTAGACAGGGGGAGGGAATAAAATTCAATTGCAAAGAATACGTTGGAATATGGAAAACTATGGAATGTGGGGCAGAGAGGATGGGGTAGAGGGGTTAAGGGATCATCAATTACATTTTCCTAAAAGGGACCAGAGTCTAGTGTCCCAGGCTTTGACCATCTAGGGAAATATAAAAGGGTTAGGTGTAAGAAGCCTAGAAGATTGGAGAATTGGTTGTCAGAAACAATGAACCTGATTGAAAGGATGAAATTGTGGTTGAAGGAAAATTGAGGGACAGTTGGGATTGAGGAATAATTGAGTTTTTTCTTATTTATTTTGAGACCTAATGCTATGAGATTAAGCTCCAGTGCAAAGTATTCAAGCTGGAGATTTCTCTTTGGAGAGTCCCTTTGGGATACAGGTTCATTTTATCCATATTCTCCGCTGGGGCTGCTTAGGCTTTGACCTGAAATATTGTCCTGTCCTTTCTATCACCAGCCATCCATTGTTGGTTGATAAGCTTCCTGAGACCATTTCTTTTTAATAAGGAGAAATGTCCAGACAGTTTTTTCTTATTGTTCTATTGGTCAAGGAGCAACTTGAATTTGTGAGGTGGCAAGGAAGTCCAGGAAGGGGATGGAACTGAGTCCTCCTATTCCATAAGCTTTGTTCTCCCTTCTTAAGGAGCAGATATCTCACTTCAGGCCACAAAACTCCTCCTTGACCTTGAACCTTGGCCTTCTACCTTCCTTCTGGAAAGTCACTGATAGTCACTGCCTCTGTGTAGCAAGGTAGGGTCAACTGAAACTGTTCTTAAACCTGAGACCCCAGTCCAGTGACAGACCCTCCTTTCCCCTTTTATCTCCCAATTCTGCCTCCTTAGTCTTGAGGTAGAATTATAAATTTTCCTGCTTAGGAAGAAATTCAGAAATAAAAACTGAAGTCTTGGGGTGGCTAGGTGGTGCAGTGGATAGAGCACCAGCCCTGAAGTCAGGAGTTACTGAGTTCAAATTTGGCCTCAGATACTTAATAATTACCTAACTTTGTGGGCCTTGGGCAAGCCACTTAACCCTTTTGCCTTACAAACAAACAAACAAATAAATAAATGAAGCTGAGGTCTAGGTCCAGCTTTTACATTCTCTCTCCCTCACTGGTTCAGATCTATGTCACCTTTCCTTTCCTCACCTAAAACAATCCCTTGTTACTGAGTCCCAACTTCTTCACTTGTGAACAGATCTTAGCAAACGTGGCTAACCTCTTCATATGGCATGGGTATTAGATTATGGAGGATTTCGGAGCTTATGGGTATAATTTCCAGTGTAAACTGGGAACGGTTTGAAAAGTACCCCATTCATTTCCTAGAGTTTTTATGACAGAGCTTTTGGAGGAAGGGGAAGAGAAATTAATTTATTCTGAAAAATAGCAATAGTGGTTTATCATACTTTATAGGCAGCAGAATCTGGGCAATAAGCATTAATAGAACACTGTGTAGGCCATTAACAGGAAGTGTTTTGAAATCCCTTTTGTTTAATATTCGGTGTTTCTTTCTAGTATAGACCCAAGAAAGTCAGGGTTCTGAATAGGATTAGGGGGAGTAATTTCCTGCTTTGGATCATCTGGTAGGGAAAGGGAGAGGAAATGAAGTGAAGGTGTGTTGTGGGCTTAGTTCCCATCTCCTTGGCTCTTCAATTTATGTCTTATACTCCCTAGTGGTTATTTGAGTTTTGGTGGGTCCTTTGAACTTTCTGGTCTTTGAGGCACACTCCTCTTCCCTTCCCTCCTAGTATTCCTGGCTGTCCTGGATTTGGTTCAGGAAAGAGGCAATACCCTCCCCCCCCCTTTCTCCTCTTCCCCATCCCTATTTCTTCTTGGCTCCAGGGGTTCTGAACTTGTGCATGGCTTAGGTGGTGTGGGGGTGGGGAAGGGGAATCAGGGAGGGGAGGTGGGTTGGTTTGGGTTGGGGGGATTTGAATTATTCAGCCTTAGAGATGTTGCAAGCATGCTTTCTGGTGATGATTTCACATAAATAAGTGGAAGGGGCAAATGCTTCCCTACACTTCCATATCTAGGATGATGGCTTGGGGGGCTTCTCTTCCCTTTATCTTAGGGTACTTGTGAGAGGTCATTTCCAGTGGAAATAAACTTTGTGGGCCACCTGGAAATCCTGGGTGAGTAAACTGCTAACAAACAACTATTTAGGGAGCCTACTTCATGCAAGTTACTTGGGGAGGTCTGTCATTAAATAGCTGGGTGCTGTCTCTGTGTGTGGGGAGGAAGATGGTCCTGACTTAAAAAACTCCCTCCCCTTTTCCCCAGGAGCTGAACCTCCATCCACCTCTGTAAACATTCAGGGGCTGCCTTTTCTCTTTGGACTTGGGGAGCAGAATAATGGCCTGGGTCTCTCTGCCTGAGGCTGATTTATGTGCTTCTTTCCCAGTTTCAGGAAGAGTCTGCTTATATGAGTGGGAGTGTGTATGTTTGTGTGTATTTGTGTTTGTGTGTATGTATGTTTGTGTGTGCATGTTTATGTGTGTGGGGGGGGTAGAGGGAGAGAGGAAATAAACATGGAGATAGGGGAGGCAAGATTTTGAATCTGCCTCTAAGGGGAGCCAAGCTCTCAGTTCCCAATCCCCATTTTTCCTGAGCAATATCATGCATAAGATACCCTCCTTCCTGTTGACTCCCAGCCAGACAATTTTTTTGTTTTGGCAGGAGGATTACAGAGGAAATCTTCCATCTTCAGTGTATTTTTATGAAGATTGTACATAAAATTATATAGATATATAATTTGTTCTATTTTAAAGAGAGAGGGGAACTTATGTAAAGGTGGGGTGGGTGGGAGAGGGCACAATGAGAAGAGGCAATAGCAGTAACTAGTAGGCTGCCAACTAGTGCTGCATTGGGAGGGGTAGAGTGTGGGAGGGCATGAGATTAGAGCAGGACAAGAGGAGTGGGAGAAAAGTTTTACTTGAGCTGTATTCAGAGTTCTCCACCTCTGCATTCATATATATATTATGTGCATATATAATATATATATGAAATGTGTATCAAGACTATCTATCTCTATATCTATCTATATGCATATATATGAAGTCATAGTTTGCTTTATTTTTGTACCTGTGCTTTGAGACACTTCAGACACAACCACCTTGCCCAGGTGGTCTGGGATCCTTGCTCCTTTCTTAAAGTCACCTCTCTCCTTTTCCTTGCCCCTTCCTTCTAATTCCCCGCCCCCCACTCTTTTCCCAGATGCCCGGGTCTCTATCAGATATACTAAAAGGAGCATCAAACAAATGGAAAAACCTCTCAGATGTTTGCAAAGAGGGTGGAGAGAAAGGAAAGATAGGGAAGCCATGGGTCTGATTTCATTCTGCACACGATGTCTCATGGTGGGGAATGACCCTGGTTCTCAATTGCAAGACAATTGCAAGGCAGATGACACCAGGGGAAAGCACCATGGGAAAGAGCTGCCAGAAGGGGATGCTTTGTGAGCAATTCCCAAAATTCTCTGGCCAGGTTTCTAATCATCTTAAAGGTATCTAGTTCAATCATGACAGTGTTAGAGATGATGAGACCTGGAAAGGCCAGAAAGCTAGAAGGGGACCCACCATAATACCTGTCTCATAATAAGGCATCTCTGCCTAAATCATCAAGGAGAGGCTGAGAGAGACCATGGGCATGGATCTATATGGTACTATCAGCAGTGCCAGGAGTAAAGAGACCCTGGCTAATGCTTCAGGTTCTTAGAACCAGTGGAATCTGGTGTCTAGTATAAATATAAATATGAAATTATATTATATATATATATAATATTTTTCCAATTGTTATTCTTTAGTGGCAAAACAAAATGCAGTTTGAAATGGAATGGCACAGCCCTGGGGGCATTGAGTGAATGGGAGAAGGGGATGGGGGTGGGAATTAGGGAGCAAGCTCTCTGGGAATGACTGGGATGGGGGAATTGGGGGGGGGGTGCCCAGTGTATGGGCTTTTGCAGAAGCCAGAGTACTGAATTGCATGTTAAATGTAAAGAATTTGATATAAAATGGGGCCCTCCTAAAGTTTGATAGAAAAACTTTTGTTGAGTGGGTAGGGGTTTCCCTGGGGACTTAAGACCTCCTCTGCAAGGATCTTGAACCTTGTAACCTCAGCACTTGTTTCTTAAGTGGTGTGACTTCCTCTCTTTTTTTTCCAGGAGATCAGTTAGATGTTTGGCACTAGGTTGGATAGTATAGAGAAGTGGGGGGGGTGCTCATCTTAGCTTCTTGCTTTTGTTCCTGATCATCACCTAGAAAAAAGCAATATTAATTCCCAGATCCAAATGGGCTGCTCTATAGGAGCTCCTATAACTCTCAGGAGTTGGGCTGTTTGGGGACTATGGGAGCCAGAATGCCTCAGCTCCTTCAAAAAGCTTTTTGCAGCCCTTGCTATTCTTGAATTCCTGGAGCAGCTCTCCCTGGGTTCTGTTAGATTGGTTGCTCAGAAGAACCTTACATCTGACTTTGCAGCACAGTGGACCCTGCCCACATGGGAGCAAAGGGGATTTTTGTAGTGTATGCAACAAGCAAGTCCTTGTTAGGTCTTTGAATCCATCTTGGGGCCTTCTCATGAAGTCAAAAGAGAACAGACACAGATTACTAGAGAAGGCTCACAGGGAAAAGGTTTGTTAGGGTTTTAGGACTAGGTGACCTAGTGGTCACACAGTGGGCTGTGTGGAAGCCCCCTAACAAAAGTGGGGCCTCTAGTGCCTGAGGGTGTTTTATGATTTCCTCATATTACTCACCATCTCTGCATGTACTCATGGGGAGAGCTATTCTCCATCTCCTAGACCCCCATTCCATTTCTAGAACATGCAATCATTAGGACACCAGGAGGTTCACAAAATAATCTCTCCTTTGAAGGACCAGGGTAGATCAGGACACCAACCTCCTCCTTTCCTGCCAAACTGCATATGGACAGAGATAGAGGAATTCCCAAGTTTGTGCCCTTCCTCTCAGTCCTCCTCAACTCATTTTCAAGACTTTGAATTTGAGGGGAGTGAAGAGTCAGATGATTCAAGGGAAGATACTCCCTGCCTGTCTTAGGCAACTGGATCTTAGAGGGAGAACAGCCTCTCTTCCATCATTGCCTGCTCCTACCATCCAGGGCCCTACCAGATATGGTAGAAAGACAAAGCTACCCCATTTCTTCATCCTTCCAACTACATCTCATTCACACCTAGGGTGACCAAAGTGGGCAATTGGGAAGAGTGTCTACCCCAGTATTCCCATCTCCAGTTTTCCAGACACAAGTACTCAGAGGACTGGGTTTGTTCTTGCTGAGCAGCCCTATGTCAGAGATGATTTGCCGCATTTTTAGCAGGGTTGCTTTTCCCCATCCTTATTGGATGTTGGGGGTTTTTGGTGCTTTGCTTTTCTAGGATGGGTAGAGTATACTCCATCATATACTTGTTTTTACAGTAAGATACGAGTCTGAGCCTCATGACCTGACTGAAGAGGAACAGCTGTGGGTTTCCATAGCCCCTCTCTTGCCTTGCTTTGGTCTTCCTTTTGGTTGGGAGAAGACTGGTTTCTCCATCTCTCTTCCCGCCAGATTTTCAGCAAAGTTATTCTTAGGGGAAAAAAAAAACTGAAAAAGGAAGCTGGGATAGGGGACTCTATGGAAAGCTTCACAAAGCACACTCTGCCTGTAAAAGATTAATCCTCTAGATGCCAAATAGTCCATAGGGTAAGGGGTCATTTCCTCCATCATCCCTACTTGACTCTTATGCCTGGGGCTGTCCTACTGTGTGGAAATGGCCTTGATCCTTGGAACTATCAACTACCCTAGAATTGGGAGTGTAGGTTTGGAGTAGGACAGAATATTTCCTGTCACTAATGTCTTCCTGACATGGGAGGCCAATCTTCGATCCTCTGTGGAACTGATTCTTCTGATTTCTGTGTTGGAAGCCACGGACACAGGATGGTGGTGTCAGAACACACTTGTCCTAAATGTCCTTTGGAAGCTTGCTGTCGTATATCACCCTAGTTCCTAGCTGACTCTTTTTCTTTCATAGGGAAAAGTTCTTTTGTTCAGCATATAATTCTTTAACTTCACATCCTTTTGACATTTTTAATAAAAATGTCCTCCCCCTCCCCAGTCTACAGTCTGTAGAAAAACGAAGTCAGAGAGGAAGAAGCAGTAGGGTCACCTAAACACCACCTTCCCCTGCGACCCCTTAGAATCTCTGTACCTGGCCTGGCAGCCATTCGCATCCTTTCTAGTCCTTTTCTGATGACTTTGGGGAGTCTGGGTGATAATTCTTTTTATCTTGGGATCTCACTTTCTCTGCCCCCCTCTCTCATTCCTAACTCTTCCCTTTCTTCTTCTTTGAATTATTTTTTTTGGGGGGTCACCACCCATCAATGCCAGATGGCTCTCTTGTGAAGACCATTTAAACCTCGTTTCCATTTCTTGAATGTCTAGTATTACAACGTACTGCGCTAGGGTGCTTTATGGTGCTGTTTCCGAAGAGGCCAGCCGAAGCGAATCACCTTCGTACTGCTGGCTCCTTAATTTGTCGTCTTTTGTCTTTTTTTCTTTTTCTGGGAATAGGGTGGGAAATGAGGGAATGGGGAGGGGGGAGGGAGGGAGGCAAAGGGGAAGGGCTTTTGTTGTTTATCTTTTTGGGGGTGGGGGGTGGGGGGTAAAATTAGTTGCAATGGGTGGCTGACTTCATGGTTTTGGTTGCTGACTGGTGCACGTTGATTAAAATTTAAAGACACACACCAACAAATTGCACAGCTGCACACAGCAGAACACCATAAAATGTGAGTCTGAATGGCAACTAGAGGGTTAACTTTTGAACTTCAGGTATGTAACTCAAAAGTAAATCAAAAAAAAAAGAAACCACTATTTTTTCAGTAAACTTTTTTTTTTCTTCTGTAAAACAAACTTAGAAATACAAACTACCAGAACACGAACTCGGTGCTGTACCAAAGCCTTATATGAACTTATTCCGTGCTCTGTATAACCTGTCTCTATTGAGATCTTTGCTCTCCTGTTTCCCCTTTCTCAAAAGCCTGGGAATACCAGCTGTGCCCAGCCTGGGATCAGGACCTGGGAACCTGTGGGGCCAAGGGGAGCCAGCCCTGGATAAGGGATAAGGGAGCAGGTGGTGATCCTGGGGATGGATGTGAAAGGTGTGGGTAGGTGCAGGAGTGTGTGTGTGTGTGTGTGTGTGTGTGTGTGTGTGTGTGTGTGTGTCTGTGTGTGTCTGTGTGTGTGTCTGTGTGTGTGTGTGGTTACCCCATGGGTGTTAGTTGATTTATTGTGGGTTTAAAGGAGTGGCCTCAGTTCTGGGAGTTGGAGTGGGGAGATGATGAAAGTGTAATCTTCATAATTTTCCTGCCTTTCCCTTCTATGTGGGATTGGAGGTGGGCTGGAAACAGCCAGTCTGGTTATCCCCAGAAACTCCAAACAAAGGCACTCCCAACCACCAAATCTTAAAATTCCAGGCCTGGAAATGAATGACCTTCAGTGGTCATTCTATCTCTTCCCCACAATTTCAGAACCCTGCAGCTCCCATCCCATTCTAAAAAAATTTCCAGGAAAGGAGATAACATAGTAGTTCTCAGCTGTCCTTTCTAGCCACTGGGTCAATTCCACTCGACTACCCATGCAGGTGGAATCCCTTTGGTTGTGCTAATTTACCCCTCTGTCCTGACCATCAGTGAAGAGCTAGCCCAATTGGCAGTTACTAGAGGCGGCTCCTAAGCCACGCCTGGCTCCGTGGCCCTAAGCAATAAAGCCAGTTCTGGCTGCCAAGGGCAGTAACTCCTTTGGCCTTAGACTGTTGCCAGTTAAAAACCCAACAAGTGAATTCCCTATCTAAAGCTGGGAGAGAGACGTCGCAGCCCTGCCTTAACTCAGGCCACATGTCCCAGGCTCCACTTGCTGATATTTTCAGGCTTGCTGAGTACTAAACAACTCATCACCAGTAACACTGCATGTTCATAGACTGGATTTAAAAAAAAAAGACAAAAAAAATGCAGACACATAAAGCAATGGAATGGTGGTAGGTGTGCCCAGTGAAGGAACTCTGGGAGGGTTGCAACTTCCATGTTGCTGTGGGTGAGCTAGTAGTCTATGGATCTGATTAAAAAAAAGTTTAGCATTGAATTGCTCCTCATGTAACATTACTCTGCTTTAGAAATGTTTTGTATTTTGATATAAATAAACATTTCCTAAAAAAATAAGCTTCTGTTCTTTATTTCTGTTAGTGGCTAGAAATGATTTTCTGAGTTCATTTAATCAATTTCACTGATTCCAGTTCTTTTTGTTTTTTTAGGTTTTTGCAAGGCAATGGGGTTAAGTGGCTTGCCCAAGGCCACACAGCTAGGTAATTATTAAGTGTCTGAGGTCGGATTTGAACTCCAGGGCCAGTGCTTTATCCACTCTGCCACCTAGCCACCCCCTGATTCCACTTCTTTAAACCAGACCAGCTGACAAATACATCCAAATACATCCAAACCAGATTAAAGTGTGATGCTTGTCCTTTGTTCTCTAAGACCATGACATCAGAGAGGTGATGCCATGACAAACAAATGAACTGGATGTGAGGGGGTGGGGGTGGGGCTGTGCTGAGTCATTAGCCTCACTTTCTCCTCCAGAGACATCTGGCTCCAGGGACCAGATATGAATCAGAACAATTAGAGATGGTGCTGTATGTGAGGCAATCAGAGTTAAATGACTTGCTCAGGGTCACACAGCTAATAAGTGTTAAGTGTCTGAGGCTTAATTTGAACACCTGTCATCCTGACTCCAAATTCAGCCTCAGACACTCACTAGCTACAGTCATCTAGTCCCAATTGCTTCTAAAATAAACAAACCAAAAATCCCAACGAAATATTTAACAAAATAAATAAAAAACACAAAACATAGATGATAATACATTTTAAAAACAAGTCAATATGTGGCTCACAGGAACCTTATGATCAAATTTGTCTGACTCGTCGTGACCACACTGTCCTTGGAGTTTTCTTGGCAAAGATACTGAAGTGGTTTGCTATTCCTTCCAGTGGATTAAGATAGAGGCTAGGTGACTTTCTCAGGGTCACACAGATGGTAAGTATCTGAGGTTGGATCTGAACTCTTTTGACCTTAGTCCCAGCACTATCCACCATCCTTGATGACGATGAAGATAATATTTCTCCTTTGTTTTCTTTCTTTCTTTCTTTTTTTTTTTTAAGGCAAGGCAAATGGGGTTAAGTTGATTGTCCAAGGCCACACAGCTAGGTAATTATTAAGTGTTCGAGATGGGATTTGAACCCAGGTACTCCTGACTCCAGGGCTGGTGCTTTATCCACTTTATCCACCTAGCTGCCCCTTCTCCTTTGTTTTCAAGGAAGACCATAACCTTAGGGAGGTGATGTCATGACCTGCTTTGATTTAGATTTGAGTGAGGGGGATGCTATGTTAAGTCACCATTCTTTTTTCTTAGGCACCTTCTGAGGCCAGTGGCCAGATATGGATCAGAATGCCTTTGTGTGAGGCAATCAAGTTTAAATAACTTGGCCAAGGTCACACAGCTAGTAAATATCTGGGGTTGGCTTTGAAATCAAGTCCTCCTGACTTCAGAGCAGGTGGTCTACTGTGCCATCTAATTCACTTTTTTGTGAACATATTAGAGGCTCGCATTTCTATTTGAATTTCACACCACTGTTTTAATTGACCTAAAGTTTCTCTTCTTCCTTTGTTTCTAGGTTTGACAGATGATCTAATCCACTAACTGCACCCCCACTCACCATATGAATCTACTTTAGACACTTTATAAAAATCATAAAAACTTAGGTTCTGTATAGATCAGGATTACTTTTATTATAGGTGGTGGAAGAAAGTTAATGGATTTCATTACAGTCATATGTAGATACGTTCTCTAGATGATTTCCCAATTGCAGTTAGGTGATAATCTTAACAAAGACTTACGATCGACTCTCTTGGCAAAACTGAAAAATAGAAGTTTCTTTTTGGATCTTCTATTCCCTTTGTAGATATGAGGGAGATTTGGGTGCAACATTTAATTAATAAGTTTGATTTAGGTGATATGACTTGATTTAACAGGGGTCCTCTTCATCATGACCAATTCAGGAAAATCACCTTTTCCCATCCTTGTCCACTGGACCCAAGGCACTGGATTCTTTAGTACTACTTACTGACCAGCTAAAGACTCCCACCACTGAGCACCAGACCTCATTTCAAATCTGCTTATTTCTTGTCCTCTTCTTCTGTCCCTAACCCTAAATCAAAATTCCCATTCTCTAGTCAGTTAATTTCATTTGGTCTGTAATGTAAGCACTAAGGATTAATAACTCCATTTATTACTTGAATTACAAAACAAAATGTTTAGTATTTAACTAGAAGGAACATGATAAGAATGTTATGTCATGTTACTCTATGTCCCTGGGGCTTGCACCCTCTCTCTCCACTTCTTTTTTACCTTCTTTCATTTAATTTTTTTTTAAACCAAATACCTGTCACTAACAAGGTACTGTATAAAGTGCTCCTACATTGGCCAAGCTAAAGAATGACAGCATAGTTTTAATTGTTCTAAACACAAGATAGAGTTTTACATTCCCAATTTTTAATCCCTCTTCTCTCAAGTGTGTCATAGAGAAACCTAGGAGCCTTCACTAGAGAGGCTTCAATAATGGGCTATCCTGAGAGTGTACTATATTTCTTTTGGTATCAAGTTTATTGCTTTTGTAACCATAGTAGTCTAAAAGATCATTTCCTAGGTTATAGAAAGCTTATAATCACTATTGGTGGTGGACAAGGCATTCACATAGTAAAATTACAGTTCTTTTGAGTATTAAAGACAATTCTTCATTTACAAAATATTTTCTGGGGTGGCTAGGTGGTGCAGTGGGTAGAGCACTGGCCCTGGAGTCAGGAGGACCTGAGTTCAAATTTGACCTCAGACACTTAATTACCTAGCTGTGTGGCCTTGGGCAAGCCACTTAACCCCATTGCCTTGCAAAAACCTAAAAAAAAGTATTTTCCTAAAAGAATAATGCTGCTCTTTGGTTATGTAGATCTGGATTTTTCCCCCCTATTTGTTTGTACCCCCTTTTAAAAATAGTTTCCTTCTCAAAGGGATGCATTTAATTAACACTAACTGCCAAATCCTACTATCCCCCAATTTTCTTCTAAATGTTGGTTCAGTATTGCAGCAAAATGAAATAAAATATTTCAGATGGTGTTGAATAAATGAAGGAAAGAAAGAGCATTTAAATACAGCTATGTATTCTGCATTCATTTATGAATACAAATACAAAAAGTAAGACAGTTCTGGCCCTCAAGGATCTTACAGTTTATGGGGTCAAACAATGTACATATAGAAATGATAGCCAGGGGAAAAGGTTTTGGTTTGGGAAAATCACTAGGATGCTGAGTTGATCCATAGGTCAGTCAGCTGGTATGCATTTTTATTTTATTTTTTTTTAGGTTTTATTTTTTTTGCAAGGCAAATAGGGTTAAGTGGCTTGCCCAAGGCCACACAGCTAGGTAATGATTAAGTGTCTGAGACTGGATAGGTACTCCTGACTCCAGGGCTGGTGCTTTATCCACTGTGCCACCTAGCCACCCCTGGTATGCATTTTTAGAAAGGGGTGAATGGGTGTTCTAGGAGGACTAGCACTTTTGGTGTGAGGACTTGATGAACCCTTGGGGGGCGGTATTCATCCATCTTTGGTGGATATAAACCTTCAGCTCTAAGAATCTGTAGCATGCACCCCAGTAAACCATCTTGTCAGACAGGCTAAACCAGATGGAGGGTAACTAACAGACCTCAAAACTATTGGTGAGTTAAGGTGAGTATCTACCCCAAGCATGTGAAGACTTTCCCTTGCAGAATGAGCAAATGAGAATAATTTGCTCCAATGATCATGAGGGTGACTGAAGCAAGCCCTATGGAGTGCTGAGAGCTTGGGGAGACATCAAAGACTACAGGGTCATCTTGATTTTTTCTCTTGCCACTGGACTTCGATGTCTCTGGAAGAGAGATTGAGGCTGATGTTGACTTGATGTCTCATTTAAATGTCTCATTTAAATCCAGTTCACTCATGAGTCAAGTCATCACCCTATGATGTCATGGGTCCTTTTTGAAAAATGAAAGAAAACTCTTTAGAAACAACAGTTATGACTCATTTGATTAAAGTTCCCAGAGGAAGAGGTGTAAAACAAAACCAGGGCAGATAGAGAATGGCAGGAGTGGACATCTAGATGGGCTAGGAAGCATGGTCTAGTCTGACACAGTTAGATATGGTGGTCCAACTAAGCTTGCATTCACTGAATCACTTAGCCTCAGCCTGGGAATTCCAACACTGAGTGGATCAACTAAGCCAGGTACTTGGTCATTATGAGTCCCTGAAGAAGGTCCGGGTGAGGAGAATTAGGGTAGCCAGGTGAAGAAGGTGGTATGGCAATTTAAGGGTGATTGGACAGCATTAGTCAAAGAAATATTTTGAGGCATAGAGTAAATTCCTCTCTGCCAAATTTCATGCTAATTCTGAACTTATGTTTAAATCTGTTTTCCCAACAAATATTTGTTTTAACATTTGTTATTCACTTGATTTTCACAATAACAACTATGAAGTGGGAATTAAAGGATGTTATCCACATTTCAGAGTTGGACAAACTGAGGTTCAAGGAAGTTGTTATTTGTCAATATCACATAACAATTCAATGGTGAACCTAGGACTTCTTTCTTTTGCAAGGTAATGGGGTTAAGTGACTTGCCCACAACTAGGTAATTATTAAGTGTCTGAGGCCAAATTTCAACTCAGGTCCTCCTGACCCCAGGGCTGGTGCTCTATCCACTGTACCACCCAGTCGCCCTGAACCTAGGACTTTCAGTGCTTTGTAGATTCATTCCCCCACTCCTACCTCCTATTCATAACTCCAACAAACTGTCTTTTTTTACCTTTATTTTATTTTTAATTTATGGAATAAAGTAGAAATTTTCATAACATTATAATGAAAAAGATGATTGCACATGAAACTATAAATGTACAAGTTGCTATTCCTTTTAAAAATATAATAAAGTCATCATATAAGTTTCTTTTTTTTTTTTACCCTCCCATCCCCTGCCCTAGAGATGGCTTCCATTAGATACATATAAGTGTGTGTCTATGTACAAATATAAATGTATATACAAGCCCCAGCCTGGGGCTAAGTGATTCAGTGAGTGCAAGCTTAGTTGGAACACTATATCTAGCTGCATCAGACCATGCTTCCTAGTCCATGTAGATGTCCACTCCTGCCATTCTCTATCTGCCCTGGTTTTGTTTTACACCTCTTCCTCTGGGAACTTCAATCAAATGAGTCATAACTGTTGTTTCTAAAGAGTTTTCTTTCATTTTTCAAAAAGGACCCATGACATCATAGGGTGATGTCTTGACCCATGAATGAATTGGATTTAAGTGAGGTAGAGTTGCATCAAATCATATATATGTTTGTGCATATGTATACACACAGATGCACATGAAAAATTATTCTATACATGCTTCTATGAATATTCATTCAATTTCTGGGGTTCTCTACAATCACACCTGCTCTTAGGAAGCAATCTGACATTAGTTCCTTAAATCTTAGAACAGTAAATCTCAACTGTTTTGATCCAAAGGTCCCTTTACATTCTTAAAAATTATTGAGGATTCCAAGAGCTTTGATTATGTGGATTACATTGATATTTGCAACATTAGAAAATAAAATGGATAAAAATATGAAATATCTATTAATTAAAAATAATCCTATTACTATTAACATAATTCTGAATGAATGAATTTGAATGAAAAATATAACTATATTTTTGAAAATGAAAATAATGAGAATGGCATTGTTTTGTATATTTTTGTAAATGTCTTTAATATCTTAATAGAAGACAGCTGGGTCCTCATATCTACTTTTCCTTTCAATATGTGGTGATGTTATTTTGTTTGAAATATATGCAGAGATTCCAAACACAGAGATATATAGTTGGAAAAAGGAGTGTTTTAATAGGCAAATAATATGTTAGTGTTATTATGAAAGTGGTTTTGTCCTCTTAGACTCCTTGAAAGGGTTTTGGGGGCCTCAGTATTATGACTCTGAGAACTGCTGCTTTAGAGTAAATGAATCCTGGCATTCCTTCTCCCACAGGCAATGTAATCATGGAATATTAGAACTGAAAGGAACCTTAGAGATTAATTATCTAGTCCTATCACCTCATTTTCTAGAAGAAGAAACTATGGAATCAAGTGATTACTTTGTTTTTTATAAAAATTATCTGCTTGTAAAGGGAATTTATGTGTGTGTATGTGCTCTTAATATATTTTTTCCCTGCTCCTGAAATCACAGGTAGGTGGTTGTCTACTTCACATATACATAAAGGCAACCTGTTCTTTTACCCTCTGTCCATTAAGCTCATTCTATGTTCCAGTTGAAATATGTTCCCTGATTTAAGGGTTTGAGGTCTTTGAAATAAATTCCTATTCAATTTAGTGTAAACAGGTATTTCTTTAGCACCTGTTATGTGCTATTCTCTGTGGTAGGCATTGAGGATTCAAAGCCAAAAACTAATGGTTTCAACCTTCAAGGAGCTCTCAGGGATGATGTAATTAGATCCGCTTACATCTAAGAAGTAAAATATTTGCCCATAAGTCAAATCAGAGCTATTAGAAAAGTATAAAGATTTACTTGAAAGGATACTGGATTATCTGTCTAATCAACTCATGGTACATTACTTTCCCAGTCAGGATTCAGTTCAGAGGTCAACATTTTAATTTATAGAGCATTATTAATGAAAGCTGACATTATGAAATTGTAAAAATGAAAGAATAACTCAAAGAACTCCCTCTTGTTATAATGCCTTCTCTTCCACTCTCCCCCACCCCCCCATGTTCATTTTAGGATAAACAGTCTAAAAACATAGATAAGTCTTATGAGGTCAGCCTTGAAAATAAGCACTGGCCATTGTCCCAGGACCTGAAAGCAGTTGGGACTGGTAGGGAAGGGAGGCAGAGGAGAAGTATGGTAACCTCCTATTTTGAATTATTTGCATTGATGGGAGAGTACAGACATATTTGTGTGAACAAAATGGAGTAATTCTTAAAATGAAGTAGCTCTAGATCCACAGAAGAAAACATGGTGACTGATGGTACATTATTTCTCATTCATTGTTATTCCTCATGTATCAAGAAAAGTTTCATTTTTACAGTACTTACTGAATTTTAAATATAAAACTGACTGAAGTACCTGACTGTCAAATCAGTGAATTTTACTCACCAGAAAGTGTACTTGTTAGCAACAAATCTCAGTCAACAGATGTGTAATCTTAAATTGTGATTGAGTCGTTTTTTTTTTTTAGGGTTTTTTTTTTTGCAAGAGAAAATGGGGTTAAGTGGCTTGCCCAAGGCCACAGGGCTAGGTAATTATTAAGTGTACTCCTGACTCCAGGGCTGGTGCTTTATCCACTGAGCCACATAGCCACCCGGTTTGAGTCAAGTTTTACTGATGTCAAAGAAGTCTCATTTTCTTATTCTGAGTGGTTCATTTTCCCAGATGGGAAACCTAATTGGCTTATATGGTCAATTGTAAATGGAACTTTTGGGTTGAAAAGGAATAAAAACCTGTTTAATTCCAATGCTGAGAGACCAAGCTATGAAAAGGATCATATAGGCAGGATTATTTCTTATTCTGTTAAGGTCAAAGTGTTGGAGCAGGAATAAGCACTCAGGTTCGGATCTGGGCTCTGAGTTTCAGTGTCCTCATCTTTAAATTGAGGAGGTATGGACTAGGGGACCTTTAAAGTCCCTTACAACATCAAATCCCATATCCCATGATGGTGAAAACCATAGGAAGTAGTCCTGGGGCGAAATTAACTGCTCTAGGTCAATATGGAATATATATGTGTGTGTGTGTGTGTGTGTGTGTGTGTGTGTGTGTGTGTAGAGATTATTTGGGAATTAAGGGAAACATAATGGAGGGACACCCAAATCTTATCTACCACCAAGCAGACATTACAGAGAAAATAGAAGGACCAGAACGCACCTTTTATAGGTGCTTTGTCCCAAGGAACTTCAGGATAATTTCAGAGAATCTCCTTTGTTTTGTATTTTTTTCCCTTCATATTTCAAGATATCTCTTGGGAATAATCAATTACATTTATTCCCTTAAGCATGGGGACAAACATGAGCAGAGCCTTTGAAGTCAATCTTGATCCAGTTAACTCTTCCATTCATATATCCCTTAGTATATAAAATCACATCTTTCCAGGAAATTGGGTGATCATTTTTCTTTTTTGAAACTTGCTGTGATGATAAGATGATGCTAAGATTATGTTTCTCTTAAGTCCCAAATATTTATATATATTTTTTCTATTGGCAGCTTCCTACAGATTATTATCTGAAATTTATTCTAGACTAAACAAGAAAACTTCCAAGTATCAGTAAGGTCCCTTGCCTTGGTATCTGACTTCTCTCCCTTTCACCCAGGAGAACAAGGATGTGCCATTGTCACATCATCAATGACTAGCCAATCAGACTGCAGTTTTGACACAACACCCCTGCCCCTATTATCCTGTGGGCATTCTAAGGTTGCTCCTATGGAAGGAGGGAGCTAAGGGGGAGGCCTGGCTTGAGGCAAAGGATGATTATTACAACATGGATGGTATACATAATAGTCCGGCAAAAAGTAGGATTTTGCTTCCCACCAAAAACCAGTTCGGTAAGTGCGATTGCTTGTGGTTAAAAAATCCCAGGGATTAGATTACTGAATATGCCTTTTAAAATGGACAAAAGAAGCTAAATATGGGCTGTTGGGAACTGAATAGGACCTAACTTTGCCCTTTCTCTTCTAGGACATTGAAGTTGTGGAAACCAAGGCAGTGTCAGTGGTGCAACACTGGCTGAAAAAGGTTAGAAAGTTCTCTGAACATATATCCCCATTTTCACAAGGTAGAGACTACCTAGGCAGGGGTCTCCAGTAGGGTCAGGGATCTATACTTCTTTGTGTGAACTATTAAGAGACTCAACTTCAACATTTAACTGCAATTGAGCTCTGATGATCAAGAAGGTTAGAGCTGACATCTAACCGCCAAATTTCTTTGCAAACCTTTGGGGTGTGGAATAAGTTTAACTAAGATTATCAAGCATATTGGAGTGAGAGTTTGGCTGTATCTTCTTTCGGTTCATTAAGGTCTTAAGGAACTGTTTGGGGAATTCTTTCCTCAAAGGGAGAAGCCTGGGGACTTGAAGGCTCTTGAAGTCTCAGAGAGGATCTGCTTATATTTCAGACTGAAGAAGAGATTTCCCAAGGAATCAAAGAAAAGGTGTCAAACTGTCCTCCGATTCATGGCCAAGATGTACATGTGTCAAGAGATGTGGTAACAGGGGCAACAGTTGGAGGGTGGGAGGAAATCAGGCCAAGAGAAGAAACTGGACCTCAACACTTGTCATGACTTTCCCCTTCTCTGTGTATGGCTGAAGAGAGAGGATGGGGTTTTGTGTGGCTTAGTCATCTCTTTCCTGCCTTCTCAGGGGAGCTTACCAGCGATTTCATTAAGAGTGATTGGTTTAAAAAAAATTGATTGGTAAGGGGTGGGTGGGGATGACTGAGAGAGTTTCCCTAGAACACATCCACAGAGACTTTGGAAAACTGAGTTGGTAGGGAGATGAGGAGGAGAGATTGACTCGACTTTGTTCCATACTTTGAGAAGAAATCAGAGACCCTCATCTGGGTTTTTTAGATGAAACATCATATCTCAAAATGTGACTTAGCAACAAACCATAGCCAAGAGGTCCTCGAGGAGAGAACAAGGATTCAGTTCATAAGATGGAGGTAAGACATACTCACTTGGATCCCTAGAAGACAAGACCCCCTAATAATGGTGGAGGGGGTGGCATTTGGTCAAAAAGATAGTTCCCTTTGAATTCTAAACTAGTTCATATTTCCAAGTATTTTCTCTGTTTTCCAGAAAAGTACCCTTTGGATTGGAATTTTTCCTAACTTTGTTCCATCTCTAGGGGTTATTTTTTTTTCGTAAGCTTTATGGTAAGCTTTCAAGTGATTTATGGGGGGGGGAAGTCCCTCCCTCCACCTTTTATGCTTTCAATTCAATTTCACATTTTTCTTGTTTTTGCACCTGAATTGTTCAGAAGTCATTGGACTTTAAAAGCTAAAGGAAAATAAGCTCTTAAAATGCAAAAGTCAAAGCCCTCATCTGCAACAGAGATGAAAAGAGGTTTCTTAGTGCCTGAGGCTAGAATTCTCCATTCTACTTTCCCCATGCCTTTGCAATATTGTCTTGAAGTCTGTCAGCCCTCAAATTGAATCTCCAAACCTCTCCCAAACATTCCCATTCATTTTCCTGACCTACAGACCAGTGTCCCTCAAGGCTAAACTCTTAGGCCTCTCTAAATATCTAATTTATATATCATGTAATCTATAAGCATACATTATAAATTTTGTCACATATTTAAAATTATATAAGGTTTATATAAATTATAGGATCTGTGATTTAGAACTAGGGAAAAAACTAAGGATCATCTTTTTCTATCTTATTTCACAGATGAAGAAATTGAGGCCCAGAAAAGTTAAATAATTTGTCCATAATCTTACAGATGGTCAGCACCAAATATGAGATTTTGAAATCAGGTCTTCTAACTCTAAAACAAGTGTTTTTCCTCACTTTATTATTACTACCCTTTAACAATTATGACTCAACCTAAGAATTGCAACATCTCATTATCCCTTTCACTAAATGAAAGATATCCATGTACAAGAGATCTGGCCTCATGTAAAAGTGCAATAAATAGTCACTAAAGCTATAATAGAGAGGTCTTAGAAACTTTGGCACTTAAGAAATCTGAGGAATCAAATCTTTGATGTGGATGCTCCCTCCACTGCTATGACTCATGGCACCCATCAATACCTTTGAATCTGGTGCCATTCTTCTTTCATGGATCCTCCAAAGAACTTCCTGAAGTTCTAAAATCTTCCTTCTAGGTCTTTATATATTACAAATATCAGTGTATCTGTCTGGCTATTAATCTGCATTTCTACCACATAAATTACTTTTCCAATCACACCTACTTGTCTAGTACCCTAATGCCACTTGCCCTAAATCTTAGGGTGGGATGAGAGGCAACACGGTATTCCATGTCCTCTGCATGGTCACCATTTGGATTATGCTACCTACTGCCTGTCTGTCCATTGCTCCCTGAGTCAGATCTTGTACAGGATGTTATCCATAATAGTGATGAATACTTTTATTTAAAATATATATATGTAAAATACATTGTTATTTTATTTCTCACTATGTCTTGATAGTATCAGTAAATAGGATTCCTTGTTGGAGGAAATTCTTTAAAATATTTTATTGAGTCAAGTAATTTTTTTATTGTTAATAAGCAATTAAAAAGTAAAATATTGTGCTCTTTGTAATATCAAGTTAACTTTATGATTATGTAAGAAAATGCATTTATATATGTGTATATATGTATATATTTATATACACATAAATTATGTGTACTTGTTTTTTTACATCCATTTTTCCTGACTTCTTAAATGTCATTTATCATAATCTCAGATTTTCTTCAAGGTTAATTTCAAAATACATATAGATAATTCTCACAAAGATTTTTTTCCTACGAATGAGAAAGTAGGCACATAGATCAGTTGTAACAGGTCTTTTCTATTATATTTTTAGATAGAAATGTCATTCATTGTTTCCATTCTTTGGTAGACATATAATTAGGACTTTTTGTGTATGGGTCAGCATCACAAACTGTTCTAGTCCATATGAAATAGGATAGAAGGAGTTTTAGCCACTGTACTACTATGTATATTTTGGTTAGGGGAATAGAGAGAACGCCCTCTGGGACATGCCCCACCCCAAGGGCTGAGGACATGGCATACTGCGTTTCCATATCTTATCCCATCCTAACAGAGAAATTGTTTTGGATATTTCTGTTTTATTGATAAGTGGCATGAAGGTACTATCACAAGTAAGGTATGATTAGAAAAGGAAGTTGTTATGTAGTAGGAATGCAGGTTAATAGTCATGTTGCTTCTGCTGCATAAAGACCTAGAAGGAAGATTTTAGCCCTTTAGAAAGAGTTTCTTGGGAGGATCTAGAAGCAGAAGAATGGAACCAGATTCGAAGGTGTTGATGGGGACCATGAGCTGTAACAGTGGAGGGAATACCCACAGCAAAACTGGGATTCATCAAATTCCTGAAGAAGCAAAGGTTTTACAAGAATTCTATATTATAGGTTTAGATGACTGCTTACTTCAGCTCTACATGAGGTTAGATATTTTTTGCATGAATATAATTTTTTTAGGTATTATTAGAGACAGGAATGATGAAATTTTATAATTTAGGTTAAATCTTGACTGGAACAGTGGGGAAAAAGCACTGGTTTGGGAATCAAAAGACCTGAATTCAAACCTTACATTTGATGTTGACTATCTGTGAGTTCTTGGGCAAATTGTTTAACTTCTCTGGGCCTCAGTTTCTTCATCTGTGAAATGAGATGGAAGTAGATGATCCTTGGTTTTTTTCCTAATTCTAAATCCTATATTATATAATCTATAGATATATCTAATAAATATGTTATAAGTATATAGCTAAATATTATAAAATATGTAAACTATATAAATTATATATTTATAAATTATAAATTATTCATATGCCATCTCCTCCAATCCATGGCAATTAAAAAATACCTCAGACTGATTTTACTCTTTTAGGACAAACTATCTTACTATAATATACATCTGGAAAACAAATCATAATTTATGCAGCTTTGTATTAGATATCATATGTATTAGATATGTATTAGATATCATTATATAATTATATTATATCATTATATATGTAATAGATATCATATATAAAAAGACAGAGAACCTCCATCAAGGAACTTGTCTCATGTCTCATACCCATGAAAAATTAAATAATAAGCTATCACAGCCTAGTATAAGTGAAAAATGAGATAGTTTGTGTTATTAATTCAGAAGAGAGATGTAACTTTGCCTGAGGGTGGTTGAGAAAGTTTCATTAGAGAAGTTAGTGAAGATAGATCTGGATCTTGAAGGACAGATTAGAGTTGGATATGCAATGAGGAGAAAGTGAGGGTTTCCTCTCAGGTTAGAGGAACAATTTGAGCAAAGTTAGGAGGCAGAAAGCATATTGTGTTGGGAAGTCTACTAAAGCTTGAAAGCTTTATAGAAAGACTTGGGCAAATAAGCACATTATAATAGGACCAATTGATTATTGTTCCTTCAAAAAAAATAACCAGTGATACTATGAGAAAATAAAATGTCAATAACTTGAGCATTGCCTGTGGTGTTGGATTTTTTTCTGTCACCACTCCTAAACAGCACCACAAGAAATTGAGATGCAACAGATTCACAGATTCCAAGGTTTTATTTGAATTGTAAGGATCATGGAATATTTATTTAGATTTTGGAGAGAATATTTCTTTTGATATAGATGATTGAATGTTTCTTTGCTATATCACTTGCCTTCTATGCAACTTGGGGAAATAATATAAGACCTCTGGTTTCTGTATCATAATAAAATATGAGGGAAAATGATTGAGAAACTTGTTCAATCTGACCCAAGCTATATGATAAACTATAAGCTATATGATGACAAATATTATGATATCTGGGGAAATTGATCAAAAGCTTTATGGTTTTTTATAATTCAGAGATTCTTAATCTGGGGACTTTGAATTTATGAAAAATATTTTGGTCACTTATTTCAATATAATTAGTTGCCTTTGTAATCATAGTGTTATTTCATGTATTTAAAAATTATTCTGATAAGAGATCCCTGAGGGAGTCATAATCTTTAGGGGACCAAGCTAAAATATTTTTATAATCCATTTTAGCAGTTTTGTCCTTGAGTAGCAGTTTTGTGGAGTGGATAGAGTGAATGAGATAGAGTGGATAGAGAAAACCTGAAAACCAAAATATCTAAATGACATTTTGCAGCCACACACGTGTCTTCCAAGTCCCAAGTGATGTGAGAGATGAGGCTATGCGGGAGAGGATAGAGCAGGTGAGAAGAAGGTGAGACCTCTTTCAAAAAGACTTTTCTGGGTTCCTGATTTGGGAGTAAGAATATTCACAGCATAACCCAAATGGCTAAATTTTAGATTAAGAGGTTTTATTGTTGGATCTTTGCTTAAAAGACTCAGGTTTATTTAGTAATTGACCAATCAGTCTAAAAATAGGAGATTTATACAAATCTCTTGAAGGTTGCTGCTGGATGAATTTTACATTGTGTCAAAGCAAATCAATTGTTCTTCATTTTCCTTTCCTATCCCATGAATTCACCCACCCAAACCCACGTTCTGGGCTCATTTTCCTTCTATGTAAGTAGGAATACACACTCAGTTGGACAAGGAAACTTCAAGACAAGTATCCGACCATTGTGATTCCCTTAGAATTTCTTGCCCCATGGAGCCCCAGATGACAACTGTAATTTCATATCATTTCTCTCTCATCCTCCTAGTGTGTCTCATGTTATGGTTGAATCTGCTCCCTGTTCTCAATCCTCATTCACAGACCTCTAGGATCACCAGGTAAGATAAACAATAAACCGATTCAGTTGTAGGAGGTAAGAGGTGGAGAAAAGGGAGGCTAGAGAGAAATAGGCATGCCCCGGTGGGGTGGCATTTCTCTGGTTCTAGGAAGAACTCTAAAGCAAGATTCACTTGTGACTTTGATTCTGGGAGAAAGACCTTTGTAACATCACTTGCTCAAAAGCCCAAACTTCAAAAGGATCATGAGATCCTGCTTTTAAGGGGGGAAAAAACTTCCTGAAAATCAAGATCATAGGAAATTTTGCTCCTTGTGACTAGGAGTCACTAGACCTGGGTTCTAATCTCAGTTCTGCTATTAACCAGGTGTGTAATCTTGGATAAATAATTTTCATAGCTTAAGTTTCAATCTCTCCAATAACTTCACACAAGCAGATGAAAAGATGAGACCTTTTCCAAGAAGGCTTTTCTGGTTTCCTAGTTTTGGGGGTAGAAATGTTCTCAATGTAATTCAAAAGACTTAAGTTTTAGAGTATTCTCTTTTGCTGTTGGGATCCTTGCTTAAAAGACTTGGGTTTCTTCAGTCACTGCCCAATTAGTCTAAAATCAGATTTATATAAACCTCTTGAAAGTTGTTACCTAGTGAATTCTACATTCTGCAAAAAAAACAGCTCAATTGGCCTCCATTTTCCATAGTTGTACATGAAATAGTGAGGGGCAGCTGTGAGACAGTACTTTGAAAAAACTAAAGAACTAAAACTAAAGAAAACTAAAGAAAAAACTAAAATGTAAAGTCAAAATTAAAATTATTATGGAGCATTCATATATGAGGCTTCTACTAACTGGTCTTCAAACAGTATTTTATGGAATAGAATTAATTTTGTAGAGGGGAATTCATGCATTGGTAAAATGATAGTTGAGTGTCTTAGGGAAGCTAGGTGGCACAGTGAGTAGAGCACTGATCTTGAAGTCAGGAGGATGGGAGTTTGGATCCAGTCTCAGACATTTGACATGTGTCACCTTGGGCAAGTCACTTAACCCTGATTGCCTTTCATACACAGCCATCACCAGGTGTCCTGATTCATATCTGGCCAATGGATCCAGATGACTTTGGAGGAGAAAATGAGACTGCAGACTTAACATAGCACCCTCTCACTCTAATCCAATTCATGTGTTTATCATGGTATTATCTTACTGATGTCATGGTCTTCTTCAAGAATGAAAGACAAACCATCGTCAACAACAACATAAAGACATACTTCCCTTATAACTTCCTCTTAAGACTCAGGTCCAGGGTTTGGGTGAAGAATAGAGAGATCTGATCATCCCTATGACTTGGTCATTACTCCAGTTCTGTGCTCACTATTCTGTCTACTTCTCTGCTTTGAACCTCCAGGTTGGTATCATTCAGATTCACAGAGCAACCTGCACTTGAGGTCCTCCTCCCCCGACCTTGATGTTTGACCAGTGCAGCATCTCTTGGGGAAAGAAAATCCATCTGATGAAACTGTAACTGTGACAGTGGTGACATTTGCATCTTCCCACTAAACTACTAAATAGACATGCTATTTAAGAACACTTTCCTATGTGCTTGTGGTTGTGCTTCCAATATCCTCCAATCCCCTTTAATTTGAAGACTTCCTGGAGAAACACCTCCGACATTGTTCCAGCTCAGAGATCCTCCATCTAAGAGGGAAGAAGGAAAGTTTGTGACCCCATTGAATAAGCTAAATGGTTTCACTAGCTATACTACTAGTTACCACCAGGTGGTAGTGTTTCTCCACAAAAGATGTGATTATGTCTCTTTAGGCGAGGTGGTCAGTCAAATGTACTGCAGGTATTGAGTGCTCAGGTTTGGAGAAATCTTTGCATTGTTGGGGAAACCATAAGAGATTATCTAAGTCTTGGCTCCTGTCTTTGAGGAACTAAACAGGCTAGTTCTCTAGAAATCACATGTATTTACATGTACTCAATTGAGAACATATACAAAAAACATATAGAAACAGCAATTAAAATACTGTGCAAAGTGATTCAATACATGCTGAGAGACTCCAGGAGAAAGCAGTCAGAATTTCTAGGAAGCTGAAGAGGACATTGGACCTGAAAGCAAAAAGACCAAAATCCAAATTTGGTCTCAAAACACTAGTTGTGTGTACCTAGGCACTTCCTCAGTTTTCTTTTCTAAAAACGGACTAAAAGTGCTTATCTCTCAGTGATTGTGAGAATAAATTAAAATATTGGTGAAGCATTTTGAATAAAGTGTTTTTTAATGTTATTTAATCAGGAAAGGCTTTTGTGAAGAGGTGGGGTATGCATAGGGTTTCTTCTTTGTTCCTAATATTTGAAAAAAAGAATCATGAGACCTGTGATTGAGTTACCAAGTGATACCTATTGTTTGCTGCTTTTGGAATTTATTGTGATGTAGGGTATGCATGCATACAAGTACACATATGTGAGTACATGCAATCATCTAGTATTGTGGGAAGAGACATTAAATTATGGCCACAGAAACTTTAAACCTTGGGTGGAAATGAAATCATTAAGTGGCTCAAATGGAGTTTTGTTCTGTGCATGATTAACCCCAGGAGGAGAGTTTGGGAACAAATATGCTGCCTCTACCTGTATTACACAGGGGACTGAGCCATGGTGAATTAAAAGAAAATCACTGGCAAATTTGGGACCAGTCAGCTGTGACCAAGCCATTTGTGTAGCTAAATGGAGCTGAAAGAGCTAATAAAGGCTTTGTGGGTCATAGATCCAAAAGGAGAGGATAGAAGAGGGGAGGAGGGAGGGAGAGAGAGAGAGAGAGAGAGAGAGAGAGAGAGACTGAGAGGGGGGGGAGAGGAGGAGAAAAATGGGGGGGAGAGGGAGAGATGGAGGGGGAAAGAGAAATGTGGGGATTGGGGTCATTCTAGGATATCAGATTTTTGGTGGTGGTGGTGTGGTACCTACTTTGTGTGCCAAGTATCATGTATATCTTCATTCTTAACATTAAGTTCCTAAATGCAGGTGGCATTTTATAGAACATTGTAAAAAGACAATTGTTTAGCCAGGTCTTGTCCTTTGGGAGCTTGTGATAGAAGATTCACTGATACAGATAAAAGGAGAGGACATACGGAAAGAACAAATACATTAAGAAAATACAAGAGATGAATATTTAAATCGCCTACAGGTTAGGGGAAATATATTAATATGGAGAAATGGGGGGAAACTGGAGTAGTTACCAAAATTCCAATAAAGAGTGGAGAAAATGAGGGGTAAAATTGTTGAGTTATTTTCTGGCCAACCATCTAGGGAAGTCTTATAGCAGAGATGAACTAGAAAGACACTTGTATGATGAGAATTAGACTGAAGAAAGCTGAATATTTAGGCAGACTAGAAACAATGAGAATAATAATGAGAAGCACCATGGCATAGTAAAGAGAAAGATGACTTGGAGTCAGGAAGACCTGGATTTAAGACCTGCTACTGGTACATACTTGCTTGCTGTATGACATGTACAAAACATTTAAACTCTCAGTGTCCTTGACCACCTTATAAGACTGGAAGTTGTAGAGGAGGTATTTCAATCGTATTGGTGGATGAAACCCCTCACCATGAGTTCTTCTCACTGATGAAAGTATAGGTCAAGTAAAAGTAACAATAATAATAGCTAGCATCCATAACATTGAGGAAGAGATAGAATGACTATTTGTAGAGAGGACTCTTACTGTGAGTAAGGCTTGAATTAGGCGAGCTTTTGAGATCGCATCTTTGCAATTCCTTGATTTGACAAATTCAACTAAAGCTAACAAATGTACTATCAGCTGCTATATAGTATATTGTAGAAATGGGGATGGTAGTATACTTTCATATAAAACATGGTTCCAGTCCTCAAAGTTTATATGTCAGTAAAAGAATAAGACATATACATAGACAAATAAAATAACACTAACAGCATTTATAAAGGACTTTTAAGGTTTGCAAGGCACTTTCTATACACTGTTTCATTTGATCTTCAGAACAATCCTATGTGATAGTTGCTATAATTCTTATTTTAAAGATGAGGAAACAATCTGAAAAAGATTATGTAATTTACTTAAGGTCACATAACTAAAGTGTCTGAAGTAGCATTTGAATCCAGGTCTTTCTGACTCCAAAGATAGCACTTTTAACCATTATACCACTTAGATATCCTCAATGTATATATGTCTTTAATGCATAAAACAAAATAGATGTACTAAATAGGTTCAAACATTCTCAATGTGTAAATACCTTTAATACATAAAAACGATATGAGTATTAAATAGATGAAAACTAAATTGCTGTGATCTCATAAGGATTAAGTTCATTACAGAAAGTGAAGGCTTCATGGAAGAGGTGATATTTGAGAGGAGGGTGGTGGAATAATTGGTATTTATTTCTTTGAGACTGTCCTCACAAGGATCCTGGCTCAGGATAAGGTGGAGTTTGGGGGTGGGTTGTAGCAGAAGGTAAAATTAGAAGTTATGAATAATTGGAAGAAGGTAGGATTAGAAGGTATGAATAATTGGAGTGGAATATAGGATTCAGAAGTTATGCCTGAGACTGACATGGAGTTGAGGTGGGGTGGACAAGTTGTGGCAGATGAAGTGAGTCAGCTTGGGGAATGGGTCCTGAATGAAAATTTGGAGGTTCAGATGGAAGCTTTGGCCCAGAGCAATGGGTGATGCTGGAGATATTTGTCCTGCAAGGCTGAGACAGAAAGGGTACAGAGAGAAGACTCTGGAAGACAGGCTAAAGGTCAGAGCTTCTGCCCAGACCAAACCATGAGTCTGTAGAGAGGTCTTTGGAAAGGTCAAACTTCAGGACCAGGAACAGGAGGATGAGACCGGAATCACTAACTGGATTTAGGGGGAAAAGACTAGCTTTAGATTTTGAAATGCAGTCACCTGTGCCCACATCTAGCTAGGTAAGAGCCTTTGAGAGGGAAGCCTCGGATGGCAGCCGGAGGCAGACTCTGCCGCCTGAGGCACAGTTGCAACATGTCGGTGAATTATTGATCGGTGTTAACATTACAGCTCTGACAACACCATTACTGACTTTGACTTCATGTTTAAATCATCACTCCAACAGCTCTGAAATACAGTATATTTTATTTAATATGTAACGAACAGCTCTCCTTTCTGTTCCAGTTCCCTTTGCTGATTCTCCGTGGCAGTGCTAGCGGAGAAGGAAAGAAAACTAACTCCCGGAAAATGCGGAACAAAAAGGGACTGTGAAGAGCAAGCGTTCTGGGCACGCGGGCACAGTCTGGGATTGGCAAGGGCACGGACAGAAAAGGGCACGGCCTGGACAGAATAGAGTAAAAGGGGAAGGGGGATTCAGAGTAGATCAAAGATACTCTAGATAATAAAATGTCTAAGGGAAGAAGAGTTCAAATGGCAGACATGGGATGGAAAAAAATGGGGTCATTTAAACTGGGAAATTAAGTCTCTCTGGAAATCAAAGCGACGGTGAAAAGAACGCTGAGATTTGCAGAGTATCTAGGTTCTAATTCCAGCCCCACTAACTGTGCCCTTGGGCTTCGGTTTCACCTGTAAAATGAGTTTGGAATAAATGATTTTGGTCCCCTTTAGCTCTAAATCCCATGATCATAAGAGATAGTGGTTTTCTGAGTTATCCAAGGACTTCAGTTACACTCTTTCTTCTGTGGTGAACTCTGAGAAAGTGAAGGGGGCTGTCCCTCAGAGGAACTGGCCCCTCTGAAAGATGAAGAAAAATGAAATGATGCCTTTAAGAAAAATCCACAGCAAGCCCCCTCTCTTCTCTCCCCGCTCTCTTCACTGATTTGTAAGAGGAGCCTGAGTGGAAGACCAGGGGCTCCGCCTGGAGTTGATTAACCAGCAGCTAGAATGCCGGCAAAGTGGAATTGATATTTCACAGAAATCGGGAGGAAGGGGAAAAAAAAAAGAAATCCAGCCTCTATCAACCAACCAAACAAATTGTTCAACATGTTTTCCAATTACTTGGCAGGCTCCAGAGCGATGCTCGAAATTCATTTTCCATCCTGAGAGGGGGAAAACAAAGGGGAGAGAAAGCAGCAGTTGTTCTTTACAAGTTTGGGAAACTTTGCTCCAAGCCAGACAGATCGGAGTGGATGGGGGTAATGTGGTGGAAAGCGGCTTTGAATTCATTAGAGATTTTTCTCTCGCTTTCCCATGCTTCTACCCCCACCTTTTCACACACACAATTTGTTTTTTTTTCTTTGCCTGTTTATTGTGCAATTGGGGTGGGGAAAGAGGGAATTAGATATTTTGTAAAGCTTTGTCTCAAAATCTGTGAAAAAAGAAGGCAGGAAGCTGAATACAGACCGGCTCAGGGACTTAATGGCCACATTTAGAAGCTGCTGTCCTTCAGGTAGATTTCTGAGGTTCGGTTGGGGTGCATTAGAAAGGAAAAGGAGGGTGAGGAATATGTCTAAATATGTTTTGGGTATTGATTGTACAAATTATATAACAAGTAGTGAGCAGAATATCATCTTATTACTCAAGGAGAGAAGTGGACCTACTGGGTTTTCTTATCTTCTTTTGATGCCAGTTTACTGATTAACCGTCAGTTTTAATTTTTTATCATTTATTTTATCATTTATACCCCCCCTCCTCCCTTTGTTCTTGAAGTCCTGGTGGTCCTACATTTCACCAGGAGAAACAGCCACATGAGCAGTGAAGCATGAAGATTCTGGGATGGCCAGGCTGAGGGAGGGATCAAGGTGGGGAAGACAAGGAAGGAAGGGCATCCACACTGTTGATAGGTCATCTTGTCCATCCCAGATGGGTTCTGACATACTTTCAACAACCCAGGGTCTCCTACTGACAGAACAATGGTTAAACAAATTCTCTTGAATGTAGTATCACTGTGCTTTAAGACATAGGGGCGGCTAGGTGGCATAGTGGATAAAGCACCGGCCTTGGAGTCAGGAGTACCTGGGTTCAAATCCGGTCTCAGACACTTAATTACCTAGCTGTGTGGCCTTGGGCAAGCCACTTAGCCCCATTTGCCTTGCAAAAAAAAAAAAAGAGATGGTGGATACAAAGAAGCATGGGAAGTCTTATGTGATCTAATGTAAAGTGAAGTAGACTTTTAAAATAAATTGTATTATCTTTTTTTATATCACTGCAGTTTCCAATGTTTATTCCTCCTCCTCACAGAGAGCCCTCCTTCCCAGCATTTCATTTAAAAAAAGAGGGAAAAGCAATATAGTAAAATTATTGTCTAATCAATAGGAGACCCTGGGTTGTTGAAGGCTATGTCAGAACCCATCTGGGATGGACAGGAAGAACTGTCAACAGTGAGGATGCCCTTTCCTCCTTGTCTTCCCCACCCTGATCCTTCCCTCAGGCCTGACCATCACAGAATCCATCTGAGTTGCTTCACTATTCATAGGGCTTGGATGAGTAAAATGTAGCATCACTAGGTCTTCCCAGCTGACCTGCTCCTGACTTGTAAGGTCTCTCAGGTCTTACTATCTGTACTTCCTCTGTTTTGCAGACCCCTGGTACTGTCACATAATATACTGATAAAAACTAAGGCTCCCTTGTCATATTTCTTTCCCTCATGGCCCCCACCCCAAATCACCAACAGCATCCTGAAGACTTCTGGGTCTTTTCATCCAACTTAAAGCTAAACTTTTATATTTTATTGTTTCTTTCATTGAGAGTGTGAGTTCCCTGATGACAAAAGTACATAACTTTATATTTTTGTTTCCATTGCTTAGATCAGTAAGCACTGAATATAACTTATCATTTTCACTTTTATTCACATTTATTCACTTATGAATGAATGAAATTAATGAAAAAGAAAGTATTAAATGGTTTCTGTAGTAAAGGTGATGGAATAGTAGAATAGAATCTAGAGGGTGCTAAAAATTAGCTCACCAGCACTGACCTTAATTGTTAATATGTGAGTTTCTTGTCTAGAAACCAATAGAAATATTCTGGGAGGAACTGGGTCATATCTATCTTAAAATTTTTATTGTGAATGAAATCAGAAGACAAAAGGAAATTTCAGCCAAATGAAAGTTTGACTCATGATTCCTATTAGCTCTCCTTGAAGAAGCAAATGAAGGAATTGGTTTTAATGCATGTCTAAAGCCAACAAGGAGCATCATTTCATGGGACATTTGATTATTTCATATTATAGTTCTCATGATGAGCATTTGTACAGAGCACCATGAAGATAATTATAGCTTATGCTGACATTTGTTGTAGAGAATGAAGAGGTAGAGAAATTCTATGAAGAACCTAATAACACCCTCCAAATTAAGTAAACATTTTTAATACTTATTGACTTCAGCATAAATGTAGGTGTAGAAAAGGATAGGGAAAAAATTACCTGTAATCAAGAAAATTTTTTTAAATTCCAGAGGCTTGGAGATAATACAGATGCTTCAAACCTATATATTATGAGTAATTTTTTAAATAAGAGAATTGGGAGATATTAGATTTGCAAAGCACTAAATAATATCACAAAAAAATGAAAATGGTTATGACTTAAGAGGTAGAGGCAGCATACTATGGTGGATAGTGTGCTACCAGTAAAGTCAAGAAGATCTAGGTTCAAATCCTACCTCTAACATTGATTAATTAGATAACAATTAGATAACAATGGGTAGGTCATCTATCCTCAGTCTCATCAGTGGGTATTCCCCAAAGGGTGTCAACAAAAGTTAAGCAGTCCTTAGCTCTCTTCTTCTCTGCTCTATATTATTTTGATAATCTTAGTTCCTCTGGGTCCAAATATCATTTCTATACAGATGATTCTTACATCTACATATATTCAGCCCTACTCTCCCTCCTGATATTCAGTACAGCATCATCAGAAATTAGATAATATCTAAGTAGATAAGTCTCAAAGGCATCTCCAATTGAACATGTCCAAAACAAAACAATAAAAAAACCTCATGTCTCTCATCTCCCAAAGAATTGCAGGAGGACACAGAGTGCCCTACTCTCCCTCCTGATATTCAGTACAGCATCATCAGAAATTAGATAATATCTAAGTAGATAAGTCTCAAAGGCATCTCCAATTGAACATGTCCAAAACAAAACAATAAAAAAACCTCATGTCTCTCATCTCCCAAAGAATTGCAGGAGGACACAGAGTGCCATAGGAGGCTATTAATGTAGATAGAATTTTTATCTTATGCTCCAACTGTTCTGTGTCTGGTAATTCTATTAACTTAGAGGACGTCTCAGTCATCCCACCTCTGAAACCATATTGTCCGGGAAAACTTTGGGGAAAGCCATACCCATCAGCATAAGAGTCTGATGACTCTGGGCAAAGATGGGAAGTACAATAGAAAGTAAAGAGATTCAACAGCATGCTAAGGAATCTGCTTTCATTAATAGCAAATTCAAATTCCTTGGGGTACAATTTTTTTTTTTAGGTTTTTGTAAGGTAAATGGGATTAAGTGGCTTACCCAAGGCCACACAGCTAGGTAATTATTAAGTGTCTGAGACCAGATTTGAACCCAGGTACTCCTGACTCCAAGGCCGGTGCTTTATCCACTACACCACCTAGCCGCCTTAGTACAAATTTTTTTTAAAATAACCTTTCAGGCCTGTTTAGAGTAAAGAGCTAATAAGCATCATTCTCAGATAGGAAAGAAAGGCAGTTCATAGGTGAGGGAGAGATGGAGAAAGGGGAATCATTCAAGGAAGAAAAGAGTATATGGAATGCAAATTTATTTGGCAAGATTTATTATAAAAATTAGAAAATATTCCCTGTTAAAGGAATTTATTTACTTTTACATTTGCAAAAGCTGTCCTTTCCCACAAACTGTAGGATCTTTTATCCAAGAGTAAGTGGTTTCAATAGTAGATGAAACCATCTGCTTTTTATCTTTGCATGGGGGCTAGAGACTTGCTAATATTAGGTTACCAGGTCGTTAGGGGATTTCAATATTGTTAGTCCATCAAGATGCTGAAAAATAATTGTGATTACTATTTTTCCCCTATACTACCTTTATGACATTTCTTTCCATTCACATAGTTATCATACTCATAAGGGCTCTATCATGACATTACTTGATTATTGCATTAGCCTTCTAATTATTCTCTCTGCCTCAAGTTTCTCCCTACTCCAATCTATCTTCAATTCTGTTGTCAAAATGATTTTTCTTTCAACATAGGATTGACTATGTTATTTTCTTTATAAATCCAGTGATTTTGTTGCCCTCAGTGTGTCCCAAAAGTCTTAGTGCAGTAATAACATATCAAAATCAATAGCTCTAAGCTATTGAAGCTTAAAACTGCACTGTGACTTTTGGGAGGCCTTATATGAATTTCTTTGTTTGGCATTTAAAACCCTTTACAACCTGGCCCTTTTCTACTGTACCAGTCATTTTTATCCCTTCCAAACAATATTTGATACAGCTTCACTGGTCTACTTGCAGTTTCTCAAATACCACACACCATTTTCCTATTCTGTGATTTTTTTTTCCCCACTGGTTGTCCCCAGAACCTTCCCCTCTGAGGTTACTTTTCATTTACACTGTATATGTGGCTTATATGTACAGAATTACTTTTGTGTTGTCTTCTCATTAAAATGTGAGCTCCTTGAGAATAGTTACTGTTTTGCCTCTTTTTTTAATCTCTCTCACTTAACACAGTGCCTGGGCCCGGCACCTTAAGTTCTTAATAAATATTTGTTGAACTGACTGACTGAATATTTTCCCTGCTTGAAAAATGAACTTGAGAAAATAACCAAGTGAAAACTCGTATTAAAGAAGATAATTAAACATATAACAATAATTTCCCAGCCTTTGTTTCTTAATTTAATTTTTTTTATTCTTTAATTTTAAAGGAGGAGGGGCCTCTAGGTAATGAGTTGGATAGAGTAGCCACCTTGGAGAAAAGAGGACCTTAGTTCAAATCTGCCTTCAGTGCCTTACTATGTGACCCTAGACAAATCATTTTAAACAATTGCCTCCAATTTTTTTTAAGAGGAGAGAACATGGTATGGAGCAATAAAACAGAGAATTATTTAAGAACTTCTAGGCTCCCTTGGAAAAAAAGAATAGTGGATATAGATTGATCATTATAGAAAAGAGAAGATTGAAGGGAGACTTAAACAACTATTTTCAAGTCTATGGAAGGTGATCATATAGAGGAAAGTTGCCTGTTGCTCTCAGTTTTCCCTAATACTCAAACAAAAGGAAATGATCACTGGAAAATATAAAAGAAAAGTTTTCTGGCCATGGTGGTGTTCCAGACTTTGGAATGATTCTTCTCCACATGGGAAACAGGATGAGACAGTGGAAAGTATGTCAAAGATATCCGAAGGCCTGGGTTTGAATTCTTGCTCTCTTTTTTACCCATATGAACTTGGAGGGAAAAAAAAAACGCTGTTGACTTTATTTCCTCATCCATAAAAATGAAAGATTCGATTAGGTTACTTCCAGTCATAAACCTATGATTTTATAATTCATTTGTTTTGATGCAGTGCTGTCTATATTGTCCTATTTTCTTTAACAGTGAGTAAGATGGGAAGATTTAGACTAGACAGTTAGGTGAACTTGGAATTATTCAATTACCAGACCCAAAGAATAGTCATTAATAAGCTGATATCAGACTGGAAGAGAGGTCAGTAATTAATCCACAAGTATTTATTCAATGTTTACTGTGTTTCAGGTATTGTGCTAGGCAGCAAGGGTATAAATATAAAAATAAAATAATCCTTGTTCTTAATGAGTCAGAATTCTAGTGAAGGAGACAGCAGGTACACATCAAAGTATATACAAAATTGATCTAAAGTTTGAATGTAGTATATTATCCAATACATTACAAAGATGTGAGAGGTTGCTAATAATTAGGGTTCAAAAAATCTCAATAGGTAGAAGGTTGGCTAAAATCTAATGAGGTAAAATTTTGTAGGAATAAATGCAAAGTCCCATCCTTGGGTTTAAGAAAAATCAATTTTACAACTTTGAGAGGGAAGTGATATGTCTACAGCAGTTTGTCTGTAAAAGATCTTGAAGTTTTTAGCGGACCACAACTTCAATGTGAATTGACCCAGCAGCCAAAAAAAAGTCAATTTAATATTAGGCTGCATTGAGAAGTTTGGTTCCCAGAACAAAGAAAATTACAATTCCATTGATTCTGTTCTGGCAAAGTCATATCTGGAGAGTTTTATGTTCATTTCTGGAAAACACATTTCTTGAAAGATATTGATAAATTGGGGGTGGCTAGGTGGTGCAGTGGATAAAGCACCAGACCTGGAGTCAGGAATACCTGGGTTCAAATCTGGTCTCAGACACTTAATAATTACCTAGCTGTGTGGCCTTGGGCAAGTCACTTAACCCCATTTGCCTTGCAAAAAACCTAAAAAAAGACATTGATAAATTGGATGGGGAAATGAGGATTCTAAATGATATTAAAATTATTCCATAGAAAAGATCAATTGGAAGATTTGAGGATGTTTAGCCTGAAGAAAAGAATTCAGGTTTGGATCATGATAGTAGCTTGCAGGTATTTGAAAGATTATGTAGAATAAAGTTTAGATTTATTCTTTTTGGACCTAGAAGTAAGGTGCAACAAAGAAGTAGATTTAGGTATTATATGGAGAAATGCTTCTCAATAGAGAGGGAAGATGAAATGGTTCAGTGGAAAGAACTCTGATTGTGAAGACAGAGGATATAAATCCCAACTCAGCTCAGATCTCTGACTTTATCAGATGATCTTTAGGATCCTTTTCAAGTAGAGGCAGCCAGGTGGCACAGTAAATGTACTGCTGAGTGTGGAGTCAGAAAGACTTGAGTTCAAATTTACCCTTAGATTATTTCTAGCTGTACAAGTTATATAACCTCTGTCTGCCTCAGTTTCCTCAACTATAAAATGGGGATAATAATATTTACTTCACAGGGTTCTAAAAAGGATCAGATGAGAACTTAGTATGGTACCCTGGAATATTGCAAATGCTTATTAAATACTTTTTTCCCTTATTTTCAGGTTTAAATTATGATCCAAATTAGAGGTATCCAAAAGTATAATAGACTTTTGTAGAAGGAAGTAGAGACCTTATGCCCCTTAGTAGAGGTCTTCTAGCAAAGTCTGTGTGACCATTTATCTGACAAGATTATTATACAAAGCCTTTTAACTCTTAGATTTTGTGATTCTCTAATTTTGAATCACTATGAATTTATATCAGAAAATTGTCAATTCTGATAAATACCTTAACACCAGAGGTATTACTAATTACTACAACATACATGAGAAATACAGGAAAATGTGCAAGAAGCACTAAATAAACACAGGAATATTTGTATTGTATACAGATCAAAATGAAGGGCATTTTATGGGTCAATGAAAAAAAAATTTATGTGGCTGAAGTCTCCAGTTTAATCAAAATGAGATTCATTGCTTCTCATTCAGTTAGAAATAAAAAAAAAACTTCACAGAACAAATGAGAATTTCAAGAACAAGATGTTCTAGAGGATTTCTGGGACTTCTGGAAATTTAAAAACAAAAATAGTGTCCCGTTAATATGGAATGATTTTGAAGTAATCCTCCCTGGAGCTAAGGGTGATGCTATCTTCTCTGTGACTTCCCTGAAATTTTTCAGTGATCAGCAGAATATTCTCTCTAAATTTCTTTCTAAGGGAATCCATATTTCAGGTGGAGGTGGCCCTACTATAGCAATTCTATGACTCTTGGATTCTTATCTATCCTTGTGGCTCCCCTGGGATGTAGGAGTCAAAGACAGACTGGTATATCTTTTTTCGAACCAACAGATGGTGCTCTTGACCTGGGGTTGCCAGCATCTGACTCTCCACCCCTTCCACAAACACCCCCTTAGTCAACCCCAAGCTGTTTGTTGATTTCTCAGATATTTCTCGCCATGTGCACTGTAAACAAGCCACTAGCTTTCTCCCATTAGCATCTTTAGTCAACTCTCAACCAGTCCCCTCTGAAAGACATGTGCTGGAAGAGTAAGAGCCGGATTACTGCTTGGGAGAACAAGCTTTTTGCTTGTGGTTACTTGCACCGAGAAGATGGCTGAGGTCTTCTGTGGGGTGGGGGAGGAGATTTTATAGACTGAATTTTATCCTACTCCAGGCAGATCTATCCTCTTTGCCCTGCCAGATATGTAAGCAACAATTCCAGGCATTTGTCTTTCTACCACTCCACTTTCTTCTGAAAGGGAGATCACCAGCAATGAGTGTCATTCTCTTAGCAACCAGAAAATATAACAAAATGAGAAACAGTGGGCAAATTAGAAGTAGCCTTGGGACCCAGATTTCCTTTTTTCCAAGCTTGAACCTGCAGTAACTTTGTGAAGAGATTACATTTTGATTCGTGTGTCTTCCTTTTCAAAGTGTTAGGACAAGGACCTGTGGTCAAGTGTCTTAGAAATGCAGAACTCAGAAGAATTCATCTTTTGATGACCTTGGCATATCAGTCATTTTGGTCTAAAAAAATTAGGTGTATTGCATGAAGTTTGGGGTAATACTCCTTTTCCTTTCTCATTTCCCTTGTGAGTTAGATAATAGGGATTTAAAAAAAATATTTAGTGTATTGACCCATCTGGGAAACACCCTATTGATACAGTCTTCACTTAGAGAAAATAGAGAGAATTTTTATTTGGTTAAAATATGCAGAATCTCTGAAGAACCTCTGAGATTATTGAGTCTACTCTGAACTGGAACAATTACCACAGCAAATATTCATTAAGTAAACATTTTTTTTCTATATGTAGAACTCTGTGCTAGCTGCTCAGGGATTGGAGGTGGATACAAAACTTAGATTAAAACAAAATTTCTGCCTTAAGAGAGCTTGAATTCTTGTAGGGAGATGAAGCACCAACCCAGATAGATGATGCCCAGTATGATATGAATATATTACAGGGTGTTTGAAAACTGATTGGCATCCTGGGATTTGTAGTTCAGAGGGACATGTATTCCTCTGCAACCCCATGATTTATCTGGACTATAGCTATCTTTAAACTAGAAGGAGGGCTCAAGTTCTACTTAGGAGTTTTAAAATGAGACAAAAGGAAAGACTGAGAGGAAGAAGCAAAGAGATCAAGTTCCCTCACCTGGGATTTAACAGCTGAGCTGTAAAGACATGGCATCAGGTGAAAGAAGAAACTGATAAAGGAACTGATCCATGGCAGAGTGGCCTTAGAGAGACTGACCATTAGGCCGCTGCAGGCATCTTAGAATATAGGACTCTCACTGAAGTATTAGATTGTACTCACATCTTTGGGGGATGGAAAGGGAGTTTCTAAAGGTCTACACTTTCCCTCGATTTCCCATCCCTATGCCTATACAATAACAAACACTTTTTTTTGCTTTCATTCCTAAGGATTTTCTGAATCCTAATCTTGTCCTAAATATAAGGAAGCCAGGGGTTGACTGGAAGCATACAAAATTTAAATTAAAGAAGAAAACCAAACTTTTCTCTGAGAGCTAAGCAATTTTCTTAACAGGTGGACTTGAACTATTGAAATTGTATACAAACTCTATAAGATGACATAAAAGGGGAACCACAAAGACCCCTTTGATCATATTATACAAGCATTATATTATTATATAATAATGGTTCATTATATTGCCTCTAGGTCAAAAATGAGCTTGACTGTTGAAATAGAGTAAGTTTGATTTATTTTCTAGACCTAAATGGGAGAACAGTCAGAGAGGAGGCAGCCAGATCTCTGTGTGATTCGGCTTTTAAGTATAGAGATTAGGACACAATCAGAAACGTTTCCCTTCCTTATCTAACTTTCCCCATAATGGTTTTGATATTTTGGGGGTCAACATAAATTAAATGAGAATTATTTGAGAGTTTTGCAGAAGCTGCAAATACACAAAAATAATACACAAAGACCAGCAGTTGACACAGAAAAAGTTTAAAAATTCAGAAATTAATTAAATGTATAGCATTGCATAATAGCAATACATTTTAACTGAAATTTATTTTATTTTTCCAGTTAAATGCAAAGGGAGTTTTCAGTATTCATCCATTTGCCAATTTATTGGTTCTACATTTTTCTACTATCCTTCCTTCTCTCCCTCCTCCCCATAGTGGGGAACAATCTAGTAAAAGTTATATATGAACAATCATGTTTAACAATTCCATACTAGCCATGATGTGAAAGAGGAATTAGAACTAAGAGGAAATGTGGATGGCACGATCTGTAACAGGTCTTTCAGAGTTTTTCTTGAATTCTGAACTGTTGAGAGGAGCTGTGTCCATCATGGTTGATATCTCACAATGTTGTTGTTAGGGTAAACAATCTTGGTTCTACTCACTTCACTCAGCATCAGTTCTTGGAAGCCTTTCTATGCTTCTTTTAAGTCTGACAGTTCATAATTTCTTACAGAATATTAGTGCTTTATATCATTCATATACCATAAGTTGTTCAGCCATTCCCCAATTGATAGACATCCCCTCAATTTTCAATTGTTTGCCAGTACAAAAAAGAACTGCTATAAATATTTTTGAATATGTGAGACTTTTCCCATTTTTATGATTTCTTTAAATATAGACCCTAGTATTGGTATTGCTAGATCAAAGTGTATAAGCAGTTTTATTGCCCTTTGGTCATAGTTCTAGAATTCTCTTCCAAAGGTCTGGATCAGATCACAATTTCACCAACAATGTATTAATGTCACAATTTCCCCCCATCCTCTTCAGTATTTATTCATAATTTCCCCTTCATTTCCCTTTTCTCTTAGCCAACCTGATAGATGTGAGGTAAGTACTTTATAATTATTTTGATTTGCATTTATCTAATCAATAATGATTTGGTATATTTTTAATATGATTATAAATAGCTTTAATTTCTTCTTCTGAAAGCTGCCTGTTTATATCCTTTAATCATTTATCAATTGAGCAATGACTTGTATTCTTATAAATTTGATTCATTTCTCTATTTTAGAAATGAGTCCTTTATCAGAAATACTATCTGTGAAAATTGTTTCCCAGGTTCCTGCATTCCTTTTACTCTTGTTTGCATTGCCTTATTTGTGCAAAATCGTTTAAACTTGAAATCATCCATTTTGTGATTTATAATAGAATAGTAACATATTTTATCTTTTAATACCATAACAATTCAGACTTCTTCTCTGATATGAAGGGAAGGCCAACATTTTTATGTGGATTTTCCAGATCATGGGAACTCTGTTTCCCTAGATCCTTTTTCTCTGTGATATTTTTTTGTTTTAATTATTTATTTTTATTTTTATTTAATTTTTTAATTTTATAATCCCCCCCCAATCTTGCTTCCCTCCTGCAACTCCCACCCCCACAGAAGGCAGTCTGATTGTCTTTACATTGTTGCCATGCTATACATTGATCAAAATCATATAAGGAAAAATATATAGAGAAAAATCATATAAGGAAAAAATACAATATAAAAATAAAAATAAAATATAAGAAATGACAAAATTACATATTACATAAGATAACTTTTACATCTAGGTAATTATTAAGTGTTTGAGGTTGGATTTGAATTCAGCTCCTCTTGACTCTAGGAACAGTGCTTTATCCACTGCGCCACCCAGCTGCCCCTTCAGGGAGTTTTTGTATTTCTTTTTTCCTTCTGGCCAATTCTATTTTTCAAGATGATCTTTTCTTGAGTGAATTTTTGTGAAATCATCTGGTCTATTGTACTTTTTATGATGTTTTTTTCTTCAGGGTTTTTCTTATTTTTTACAAATAATGTTTTTTATACATTACTAAAATAGTCTTGTTTAAGAGTAAACATAATACCCTCTTCCCCCAAGAAAATATATACCCACATAAGCGATAAAGCAAAGGGGAGAGAAAAAATCAAAATTAAAATTAAATAATAATAATAATAATAATAATAATAATGATAATAATAATAATAATAGGTATGGCCAGGTGGCGCAGTAGATGGAGCACCAGCCCTGGAGCCAGGAGCACCCGAGCCCAAATCCAACCCCAGACACCCAACAATCACCCAGCTGTGTGACCCCATGCAAGCCACCCCAACCCCATTGCCCTACAAAAATAAAAAAAAGACCCAAAATAAAATAAAATAGTAATAGTAATAATAATAGTAGTAGGGGTGGCTGGGTGGCAGACAGATCACTGGCCCTTGAGCCAGGAGCACCCAGGTCCAAATCCGGCCTCAGACACCCAACAATCACCCAGCTGTGCAGCCCCAGGCAGGCCACTCAGTCCCATTTGTCCTGCAACACCACCACCCCCAGAAAATAACAACAACAACAACAACAACAACAACAACAACAACAACAACAATAATAATAATAATAATGACAATAAAATGTGCTTCAGTCTGTGTTCCAACACCACCAGCTCTGTTGTGGGTAGATCACATTCTTTAGGATAAGTTCATCACAAAAGTTAATACCATATTTTTCCACCATTGCCATTACTGATTGCAACTCCCTCCATTCATACTTTTCTACTACCATGAACTATGTTTTCTCTCTCCTTTCTCTCTCTGTCTCTGCTGTAGGGTAGTTGAGTGGTGCAGCAGACAGATCCCCAGCCCTGGGGCCAAGAGGCCCCAAACCCATATACCACCCCTTACCCAGCCCTATGGTCCTGGACAGGCCATCCAATACCAGCCCCTTGCAAGAAGTAAAAAAGAAAATATGTTATATCTGACCACTCTACCCCCATGGTCCATCCTCTCCTCCATCACTCATATTCCCCCCTTCCCCATCCCCCTTCTCTCCTTCTTACTACAGATGTCTATACCCCATTAAGTATATATGCTGTTTCCTCTCCTAGCCACCTCTGATGATAGCAAATGTTCCCTCATTCCCTCTCACCTTCCCCCTTCTATATCATTGTAATAGCTCATTGTAATAAAGAAAAATCTTATTATATCAAATATCTTAGCCTATTTCTCCTCTCCTTTTCCTTTCACCCATTACATTTCCCTTTTATCTATTGACTCCATTTTTACACCAAAATATATCTTCAAATTCAGTTTTCTCCTGTGCTTCATCTATAAAAGCTCCTTCTACCTGCTCTATTAAATGAGCAGGTTCATATGAGTATTATCAGTATCATGTTTCTATACAGGAATACATGTAATTCATCATCATTAAGTCCCTCATATTTTCCTCTTCTCCTCCACTCTCTATGCTTCACCTGAGTCCTGTATTTGAAGATCAAACCTTCTGTTCAGCTCTGGCCATTCCAACAGGAACATTTGAAATTCCCCTGAATCATTGAAATTCCATCTTTTTTCCCTGGAAGAGGACATTCAGTTTTGCTGGGTAGTTGATTCTTGGTTGCATTCTAAGCTCTTTTGTCTTCTGGAATATTATATTCCAAGCTTTTAATGTAGGAGCTTTTAATGTAGGTGCTGCTAAGTCCTGTGTGATCCTGGCTGCAGCTCCACAATATTTGAATTGTGTCCTTCTGGTTGCTTGTAATATTTTCTCTTTGACTTGGGAGTTCTGGAACTTGGCTATAATATTCCAGGGGATTGTTTTTTTTTTGGATCTCTTTCTTGGGGAGATTGGTGGATTCTCTCTATTTCTATTTTGTCTTCTGCTTCTAGGATATCAGGGCAATTTTCCTTTAATAATTCTTTGAAAATGATGTCAAGGCTCTTTGCCTGATCATGACTTTCAGGTATTCCAATAATTTTTAAATTATCTTTCCTAAATCTGTATTCCATATCAGTTGTTTTTTCAATGAGATGTTTCACATTTTCTTCTAATTTTTCATTCTTTTGGCTTTGAAGTATTGAATCCTGATTTCTTGTAAAATTAGCAATCTCCCTGAGTTCTATTCTTTGTCTAAAGGATTTGTTTTCCTCAGAGAGCTTTCTTATATCCTTTTCCATCTGGCCAATTCTGCTTTTCAAAGCATTCTTCTCCTCAAAAACTTTTTGAGCTGTTTTATCCATTTGACCTAAGCTGGTTTTTAACATGTTATTTTCTTCAGGATTTTTTTGGATCTCTTTGACTAAGCTGCTGACTTCATTTTCATGTTTTTCCTGCATCTCTCTCATTTCTTTTCCCAATTTTTACTCTATCTCCCTCACTTGATTTTCAAAGTCTTTTTTGAGTTCTGTCATGGCCTGAGCCCAATTTCTGTTTTTCTTGGAGTATTTAGATGCAGGAGCTTGTGCTTCCTCATCTTCAGATTGAGTGTTTTGATCCTTCTTGGGATCACAGGCAAAGTATTTTTCAATGGTGTTCCTCTTTTTTCTCTGCTTACTCATTTTCCCAGCCTGAGCCTGGTTTTGGGGTGCTTCCTGAGCTTTTGGGACACAGTGTGTGAGGTTCTGTCCTTCTTCCTGGTCTGTGAATGACCACAAGCGCCCCTCTCTGCCACGGGGCTGAGGTGGGGGGGCTTGCTGTTCTATGGGGGGGCCTAGACTGTGATCAGGATCTGAATGTGGTCAGAGCCTCAGAGTCCTGTTCCAGGGGCAGAGGACAAGAGATCTGCAGTCTTTCTTCACTCCCCTCTCTCAGCTCAATGGGGCTCATGCCCTGGGGGCTCCTGCTTACCGACTCCGCTTTGGTGGCCATGCTGCTCTCTGTGTGCCCTGAGGGCTGGGCTCCACCTGCTCACTCTGGCAGAGGTGCCCCACTGTTCCCCTACTTTGTGCCCAGTGCTCCCTGGGGTGCAGCTCAGGAGACTCCCCCGCTGCTGTGAGCTGTAGCTCCCAGTGCCCTGAGGCTGCCTCCGGGAGGCTGAAGTTCTTTTGCTCTGGCCGGCTACCCCTCCAACCTGGGGGAGCAGAGCCTTTCTGCTCTTTTCCAGGTTACCTTGAGTAGGAGAACTGCCTCTCTGGGTCCCTCTGTGGGTTCTGTCTCTCAAAAATTTAGTTAGAGTCCTTAGTTTAGAAGTTTTGCTCCAGAGCAACTGAGAGAACATCCTCTCCTGTTGCCATCTTGGCCCCGCCCCCTCTCTGTGATATTGAAGAGAGAACTGCATATCCTCATTTCCTTCTTTCATTTCTAGAATGGAGAAGGGGACAGAACAGATCAAGTGCCTTCTGAAATTCAACTCTGAAATTCTGTACCAATGCATTGTTTTAACATAGATCTAAGGTTTTAAGAGTTGTTCTGGGCAAGAATGTATATAACTAGGGACAGCTAGGTGGTACAATGGATAGAGCACCAGCCCTGGAGTCAGGAAGACCTTAATTCAAATTTGACTTCAGACACTTGATACTTCCTGGCTGTGTGACCTTGGGCAAGTCACTTAACCCTATTGCCTTGCAAAAACTTAAAAAAAAAGAATGTAGGTGAAAGAGAGAGAGAGACAGAGAGGCGGAGAGACAAAGGCAGACAGACAGAGGTAGACAGAGAGAGAGAGAGAGAGAGAGAGAGAGAGAGAGAGACAGACAGACAGAGGCAGGCAGACAGAGAGATTCCCACCAACAAGAGAACAAGAGGCTCAGAATTAGAGGAATAACTTGAAGAGGAGACAGAGAAAGAGAAACTTAGAGGTAGAAAGAGAACTGGGAGACTGTGATGTCTCTAATACCAAAGAAGGAAAGAATATCCAATAGGGCATGATCCCTAGTGTTAAAAACTAAAGAGAGATCAAGGCATATTAGGATAGGAATAAAAATCTTATTGATTTTATGATTAGGAGGACCCATTGGTGATCTTAAAACAATTTTATCCCTTAATTACAGGGACTGAGAAAAGAGAGGTTTACAAGGAACTGAAGCCACTGGATACAGATAACTTTTTCAAGAAGTTAAAAAATAAAAGGGAGAAGAAATAGGAATGGTAATTAAAATAATAATTTTAATTTAGCATTGTGAAGATTTAGGAATTTAAGAAGTTAGGAAGAAATCCTATTATGAGGGAGAGATTGATAATATATATGAGAGAGAATGATCAAAAGATTGAGGTCAATGAGGAGATGAGGGAATTGTATCAAGATTGTAGGACAGGGATTAACTTTTGCTTGTGCTTAGAATAACTAATTTTCTGGAGGGAAGGAAAAATAAGTGATGATACTGAGAAATTTTTAGGAATAGAGGAAAGAGATGAAGGGATTTATTCCATATTTATTCCATTCCAATGCTTATGAGGAAGGAAACTTGTTGAATTGCCATAAGATGGGGGTGATGAGGATAGAAGCTTGGTCATAAGAGCAGTGAATAAAATGTTTAGAACAATTGTCAGGGAACAGATAAATTGCTGATAATAGTAGAACAGAAGGATGACTGAGTAGAAGAAGATCAAATGAAGTTCTATATGTACTATTAATTTAGAGCGGGAGACATCACCCTGATTTTGCTGTTTTCTTTAGTGATACCATGGAGATAATTTACACTAGAGTTTAAGATAGATTGTATTATTTGCATACTTTGAACTCTGCTTTCATGAGTTTTCTCTGAAGGTATTTTTTGAAGAAAAGAAAGGTATGTTTCAACTGCCCAGTTAAAGGAATGAATCTTGTAGGCAACCTCAACTTGAGGTTTCCAATTGTTGCTGTTGTCTTTCATGTTTGAAAAAGATCAAAATGATATCGCTGTGTCAAGGTCAAGGAACAGTGTTTCTAAATGTGGTTGGTCAGACCAATATGAGCTCAGAAGGCTCTGCAATATGTATGCCACAAATGGTCCATATAAACATGTGGAAAGATTTCTAAGTTTACACTTCTCACATTTCATAGCACCTTCTTTGATTTGGGTGTGTCATGCTGAGTAATACTGTGGCAACATTTCCCATGTCTCACAATCATTTTCAGGTTCTTCAGAGAATGTCCTTCTATTGCTTCTTCTGACCTCTGTATGAGCTCCTGCCTTGTGTGAGTTCTTTGGAAAATAATCTTTTAGGCAATATTTGTTTGTCATTCAAACAATATGGGCTGTCCATTGAAATTACGCTATCTGCAGTAGAGTTTGAATGCATGGCAGTACAGCTTGAGAAAAGACCTCAGTGTCCTATGGCTTATCTTGTCAGGTCTTCAGGATCTTCCTAAGACAATTCAAATGCTGTCTATCAAAAGACATAATGCTGTTATACCATTTAGGTTTCACAGGCATACCACAATGAGGTCAAGGTAATGACACTGTTGGCCTTCAGTTTGGTAGGCAGCTTAGTACCTTTTCTCTTCTGCACTTTCCTTTGGAGCCTCTCAAAGATTTCCAGTGACAGTCAAAGAGTAAAGGAATTCTTATTATGGTACTCTGACTGGTTTCTGCTTGGAGATCTCCTGGGATAGAAAACATACTAACTGAGATAGTCCATTCTTTTGGAGAGCTATAACTTTTATCAAGTTTTTTCTTATCTGCTGCCATTTACTTCTGCAATGTCTCCCCATTGTTTCCTGCTTTGCCTTCTGGAGCCAAGGAGACTAAAATTCCTCTTCCATTTGATGATCTTTCAAGTATATGAAGAAAGTTTCCTTACAGCTTCTCTCCCTCCAGCTAAACATCTCCAGTTATTTTTATTTATCCCTATAAATGATGGTTTTTAGTTATCTTGCCATCCTTTGAATGGCTTCTGTTGTTTTGAGATCCTTCCCAAAACATGATGTCCAGAATTCAATTCAATTCACAATGAACTTTTAATAAACATCTACTAAGTGGTAGACACTGTACTACTTAACGCTGTTCAATATTATTACCTCCCTCAATATTTAAAATTTTCTATTAATTTAGCCTAAAATCTTTGGATATTTTTCTGTACTGTTGGTATCAATATGAATTGAATTTATTGACTCTTTCTCCTTCCTTACCCCATTTAAAAAAGCAAAATAGAACAAAACAAAAGCTACTGTTTAGTCATGCTTCTATCCTATATCCATGCAGCTGATTCTTTGAACAATCACTCTTTTTTTTCCTAATTTAAATTTATTTTTATGAAAGATATTATTTGAATTTTACATTTTCCCCCAATCTTGCTTCCCTCCCCTCCCCCCCACAGAAAGCACTCTGTCAGTCTTTACTTTGTTTCCATGTTGTACCTTGATCCAAATTGGGTGTGATGAGAGAGAGAAATCATATCCCTAAAGAGAAGAGAAGTCTAAGAGGTAACAAGATCAGATAATAAGCTATCTGTTTTTTTCTAAATTAAAGGGAATAGTCCTTGCACTTTGTTCAAACTCCACAGCTCCTTATCTGGATACAGATGATACTCTCCTTTGCAGACAGCCTGAAATTGTTCCCGATTGTTGCACTGATGGAATGAGCAAGTTCTTCAAGGTTGAACATCACTCCCATGTTGCTGTTAGGGTATACAGTGTTTTTCTGGTTCTGCTCATCTCACTCAGCATCAGTTCATGCAAATCCCTCCAGGTTTCCCTGAAATCTCATCCCTCCTGGTTTCTAATAGAATAATAGTGTTCCATGACATACATATACCACAGTTTGCTAAGCCATTCCCCAATTGAAGGACATTTACTGGATTTCCAATTCTTTGCCACCACAAACAGGGCTGCTATAAATTTTTTTGTACAAGTAATGTTTTTGCCCTTTTTCCTCATCTCTTCAGGATATAGACCCAGTAGTGGTATTGCTGGGTCAAAGGGTATGCACATTTTTGTTGCCCTTTGGGCATAGTTCCAAATAGCTCTCCAGAAGGGTTGGATGAGTTCACAGCTCCACCAACAGTGTAATAGTGTCCCAGATTTCCCACATCCCTTTCAACAATGATCATTATCCTTCCTTGACCAATCACTCTTAAAAGTGAACTTGAATAACCCTCAAGCATCTGATCCCCTAATTTGTCCCCCTCCCATACACACATTGACTGCTTCCAGAACCAGAACAGTTAAGGAGTAGCTCAGTCTTCCTTAAACCACAGCTTAGAAGCCCCACATTTTCATTAACTTTTCCCTGATTGTGACAGACTAGACCATGTGACATCACAGTATAGAGCAAAGGATATTAACTTAAAACAGATGCAAGATACATAACAATGAATTAAATGAAGCAGCAGTAGTCACAACAGTTCATTTTCCAAATTACCACTTCCTAAACCTCTAGGAACAGAATGCTCTAAGTCTGCTCATTCTACTTGGTTTAGTCCACTACTGCTTTGGCATTCCTCTCCTGGCTGTATTTCTAACTGTGAAACTTCCTTCAGCACATGGGGACTTTTCAGTCCCCTTCTCTCACTTGTAAGTTCTTTCCAAGGCTTTCATTTTGTCCTTTGCTTCATTCCCCTTCCACTTGTGCTTTTGTGTCTAGGAAGTTTGCCACTATTCCCCAAAGTGGTTCTCTCTCTTCAACCCTTTTTTTAAAAATTTTTTTTTGCAAAGCAAATGGGGTTAAGTGGCTTGCCCAAGGCCACACAGCTAGGTAATTATTAAGTGTCTGAGGCCAGATTTGAACTCATGTACTCCTGACTCCAGGGCCAGTGCTCTATTCACTGTGCCACCTAGCCACCTCTTCAACACTTTTAGTTTTCTTTTAGGTGCAGTTTTTTCTCATTAGAATGTAAGTTCCTTGAGTGCAAGGACTGTCTTTCTTTTTGCTTGTCCTGGTATCTCTAACACCTAGCACAGTAGATAGAACTTAGAATATGTTTAATAAATTGCCTACTTGCTGGGAAAGGGATTTGGAAGGGGCTCTAAGATACCTGTGCCTGAAGGCTAAATCTTTGACCCCCAGGATGAACTACACTTTGGTGTGGGAATACTGCAGCCTCTATCCCTAGAAGGGTTTACTTCTAAAAGTGGTGAAACATTACAATGACTTTATTACTTCCTTTTGGTAAACAGAAAGGGAAATGCCTAATGCGTTTCTCTCTATCATGGGTTGTCCTAGATCCTACTGAAAAACAATGTCACCAGCACTAGCTAGAGCTAGAAACATTTATTTTCTTTTGGCTCTGTTGTCCTGGTCTCTAGCCCAAGTCTTGTCCCACTGAGATTTCCTATACTCCTTTCAAACCAGGTACTCTAAAAATTGCTTAGCACTGCAAAGACTCAGAGGGAGATTTAATTCCCAAAGAGAGCATGTTGTTTGGCTTTCCCTATACATTTACCTTTCAACCCTACTAAATTTTATCTTAATAGATTTGGCTCTGATTCTAGCCTGTTGAGATCTTTTTGGATCCTGTTTGATGTTCAAACCATCTGTAAATGTGATAACTATGTCATCTATGCTTTCATCCAAGGTATTGATAAAAATGTTGAACATCATAGTGCCAAAAACCGAACACTAGGCCACTTCCTCAGGGACCTTCCTCTAGTTTGATATTTATCCATTAATCCCAATTATTTGAGCCTAGTTATTTAGTCATTTCCAAATTTTCTTAAATATAATTTTAACACTTCTCTGGGAAGTGCCCCAAAAGACATTCCTGTGATTTTTGTGCTGTGTAAGTGGAGGGAGATATGATTCCTGATTGAGAGAACGTTGAGTGTGATAACTAGGAAACATGTAGGGGAGTTGGTGGTAGACACACTTTGAGAGAGGATGTAGAAGGGGCTCAGTTGAGGATGGGTAGCCCTTAGCTTATACTCACTAGCTTAGTTTCTTAACACCAAATGCAGTTTATACAAAATACATCATAAATAGAAAAGAGGAAAATAAATGCCCATATCTTCTATATCTTTAGAAGTGTCATCCACTTTACTTTCTGATCTGCTTTGACTTCACTCAAGTTGCCTTGTCCCTTGTGTGGGAATCCTATTCCAACCCCACTCACCTCAGCTTTCTATCTCCTCTTTCTGTGTTGTCTTTCTCTATTAAAAAGTAAGCTCCATAAGAGTAGGGGCCATCTTGATTTTGTATTAGTAGCACTTAGCACAGTGTAAAATGCTTATTAAATACTTTATCTAATCTTGTCTATCCAAATAGAACAGTAAGCTAAAAATTGAATAAATTCTACAGATTAGAATATAACAAAGAATACACAAGAGTAATTGAGCTCTTGAAATGAAAGATAATATCTCAGCTAAAACCAGAAAAGAAAGAATAGTCCTACTCAGGGGAGCTGTACTCTTAGAAGTTTCTATAGTTGTAAGTTCTGGAGGGTCAGGGTATATGAGAACCTTCTCCTATATGCCCAAATGTTTCAACCTATCATTTCAACGTTTACACCTTATCTGTGGTCTTTCTATTTTTTCTGCATTCCTGGAGGCATCAACTCCATTATACAGATACATACAGAATCACACTCACCACTGTTTCAGTCAATGAAGAATTATCTCTCTCTCTCTCTCTCTCTCTCTCTCTCTCTCTCTCTCTCTCTCTCTCTGTCTCTGTCCCTGTGTCTTTTTGTCTTGGTTTCTGTCTGTCTCTCTGTATCTCTCTCTGACTCTGTCTCTCTCTGTCTCTTTCTCTGTCTCTGTCTGTCTTTCTCTTTGTGTGTATGTATATGTGTGTGTGTGTGTGTATGTGTATGTGTGCTTTTCTCCTTTTGCACTTATGTAGCATGCAAGTTGTAGGACTTTCATGACACTAACCAATGAGGTATTATATTATTATATACAATTACATCCCTTCCACATTGCAGGGATTAGGGGTGTGGTGCCCCTATGATCTGGAAAATCAGTGTAAAATTTTTTGATCCTACCTTCATACCAGAGAAAAATTCTGAATTGTAATGATACTGGAAGATAAGATACATGGATATTATACAGTTCTCTCTCTCTCTCTCTCTCTCTCTCTCTCTCTCTCTCTCTCTCTATATATATATATATATATATATATATATTCATATATTTCTGAGGGTTTTTTTGGCAAGGTAATGGGTTTAAGTGACTTACTCAAGGTCATATAGCTAGGTAATTAAGTGTCTGGGGTTGGATTTGAATTCAGGTCCTTCTGACTCCAGGGCTGGTGCTCTATCCACTGTGCAACCTAGCTACCCCTATTTCTGAGTTTTTAAACTTTTTCTGTGTCATTGTCTGGCCTTTGTGTACTCTCTGCAGCTTCTACAAAACTCCCAAAAGGTTCCCATTTAATTTCTTATGTCACTCTATGATATTTCAAAACTGTAATGGGTAAAATCATGATATGGAAGAGATAATTATACTATCACTGGGTCTTATGTTTCTCTAACTGTTCCATAAGGTCTTCGGAAAGACTTTTGTCAAATATCTTGAAAAAAAATCTAGGCATACCTTGTCTATAACCTTTCTCTGACTTGCTGGTTTAAGTTAAATTTATTTTCTCTGAATCTGAATTTTATTGGGAATTCACAGTTGCTTCTCTCTACTAAAATGGATTGGCAACTGTTCTTCAACTTAGTCTTAAGGAGCTGATTGGAACAGAAAGAGGTTAAATAACTTTCCTAGGATCATTCAGCTAGTATTTGTCAGTGGCAGGACTTTGAACCTATCTCTTTTGACTATGAGGCTGGTACTTTCTCTACTATGACAAGCTTCTGCAGTTGGGGTAAGGTGGTGTGCTAGCAGCGTTGTTCAAATATTCCTATGTCCCCTTCCCTCACCCTATTGCTGAATCATTGCTTAGATGATGTTTCCACTATGAGGCTCTTTGCTTTTGGAAATTATATCAACTGATGTATAGTTTTCTTTCTTTTTGGCTCTGAGCTTCCAGGCAGAGATAATGCTTCTGGCTAAAATCTTGTTTTAGATCTCTCTTTCTTCTCTAGGGATGTTTCCCCTTTAATTGTCTCTTCCCAAATGAATTCCCAGTAAGTACATCCAGATTAGCAATGCCAGTGGTTAACATTGCTTATATTAATGAAGTAAACATTTAAAATTCAGAAAGGTAAATAGACTTTCTCCATGCCCAGATGGAAAGGCTTCAGGCTCCTATAAAGGATTCTAAGGAGAGAAAGAAGATTCAGGAGAATGTGAGAGATCAAGAACACAACTATATTTTCCCTGATCAATCTAAACAATCTTATTTAATGACAATGACAATAACAATACCCTTGTTTTACAGAGGAGAAAGCTGAAAGCCAACAAGGTTAAGTAACTTTTCAAAGTCCCACTAATAGTAAGACTCAAAATTGAGTTTTGAGCCTAGATTTGATTCCAGAATGAGTATTTTTTCCCCATTGTACCCTGATAAGCTCTGTTCTGGCTGCCTCTTCCTGAATTAGTGCCTTAAAGCTCTCTAAGGCTTCTTCTGGTGTTGCTTTCTCTATTTTGGCATCTGTGAATAGGATCTGGGGTTTCTCTCTGAGATTCAGTTCTTCTCCTGACTTCTATAATTCACTTGGGGGCATGGTCTAATCATTGTTGTCCTTTCTGTAATTAAATTCTGAATGTTCAATGACCAACTATTTTGTATTACCTTTTTTCTCTTATAATTAAATTTTAGTTTTTCAATTACCAAGCATTTTTTCTCCCTCCCATCTCTACCTCCACTGAAAACAAAACAAAACTCTTCTAACAATATGCATAGTCAAGAGAAACAAATTTCTATATTTCTATAGACTCATTAAAATATATGTCTTGCTTTCTATATTTAGTCTATTACCTCTTTGTGAGGAGGTGAGCAACATTCTACAGCAATAATCCTTTGGAATCATGGTTGATCATTCTATTGACCTTTTCCTCTTTAAAAAAATGAAAATGAAGTTAAATTGGCACAATGTCTCCATGACAATCACATAAGTAGCTTTTAGTGGTCATTTTCTTCTCTTTCAAAAAATGTTCACAAATCCTCTTTCTAGTAATAGTCTAGATTTTGCCTGGAATTGCATAGAAACTCATGATATTATATATTTCAAAAAATCTACTTTCTACCCTTTTTTGAAAATGAGATGGCACTTGCTTATCTCTAGAACTATGAAACTTTATCATCAGAACTAGAACTAGAAGAAATTTCAGAAGTCATTTAGTTCAACCCTCTAATTTTTCAGATGAGGCAACTGAGACCCAGGAGGTTAACTGACTTACCCAAGATCACAAAGGTATTGAGGATCAGATGATTTGAACATAGAACACTGTTGTATCCACTATATTAGACTCTTATTTCTCCCAAGTCTCCTTGAGTTTTTTTGTTAATCATCATTGTTATCTCATTGAACATGTTCGCCAGTTTTTTTTGTTTCCTGGAGTGGATATAACTTGGTTTGCATTATTTGAACTCATTGCAGGTAGCTAGTTACTCTTACATGATCAATCACCTCAATTATCTTTATCTTCAATTTCTCACTACCTGTTTTTCAAATTTGTCCTTTCTAGTAAAAATATTATTCTCCTTGGTAGAGAAAACAAGATCAATATATTTGAGTAGTCTTGCCTTCTTTGTATTGTCCATCATCATAATTTCAACCCTCTTGAGCAACAACTATCTCTTTTTCTTATTTTCTTCTGGCCCAAAACATGGCTTTAAAAGACTAATTTTTTTTGTCCTTAGCATTTATTACCAGTCTCAAATTGCTTTGATTTTTACTTTTCATGGTACAGTACTATTTTTATCTTTATAGTGATTTTTTCATCCTTAGTTATCTATCTTTGCTTCAATCTTTCATGTATACAATTAAAAAAAAACTGATGTTGATTATTGATTTTTTTTTTACCAATAAGCTTGAGTTGCGTAGTCAGAGTCACATTCTTTGGAAGTTTCTTATCCCTCTTGGATTAATCTTTTCTCTAGCATTCTTGACTTGGGATTTTATCTAGTATTTTTCTCAAATCTTTGGAATACCATATATGGAATGGTAAGATGTATTAAGACATAAATACATTGCATATTCTCTTCCCACTAATCTGCACTGCTTTTTATCTAGTTGATATTTACCTGCCTACCGCTATCTTGCATCTCAAAGAATTTGTAAAAACTCTATTTAGAAATAAAGTACCAAGAAGGCAGAGGACAGTGGCTTGTTCAGAAGCAAAATGGATCCCCTGACACCTTCCTGCCAGAATCTTAGTGTTGTAAGGGATGTTAGAGGTCATCTAGTCCAACTCATATGGGAACTAGAATATGGGAACTTGTACATTCCTGATAAATTAACATTTAGCCTTTGCTGGAAGATCTCTAGTGATTGGGAATTTGTTATTTCTCAAGGCAGGCCTTTGGAATGCTCTGACCTAAGTAGCATTCCTTATGAATATGATGTGGAATGATGAATAGATTTAAGGGATTAGATTGGAGGATAAAATAGCTAAGAGCTATGGATAGAAGTTGCATTATTTTGTACAGGAGTCAGTAACAAAAAATTCCAAAGAAAAAGATCAAGAAAAATGACTATCTGATGAGGCTTTACAAATAATGAAAGAAGAAGAAGAGTAAAAGGGAAATGATAAAGATAATGATATACAACCAAATGCAGAATTCCAGAGAATAGAAAGAAGAGATAAAAAGAATAAAAAATAAAGAAAAGAAATATAAGAAAACAAAAGAATGGGAAAGGTCTCTTCAAGAAAAATTAGAGCTATGGGGTGGCTGGGTGGTGCAGTGGATGGAGCACTAACCCTGGAGTCAGGAGTACCTGAGTTCAAATCCTGCCTCAGACACTTAATAATTACCTAGCTGTGTGACCTTGGGCAAGCCACTTAACCCCATTTGCCTTGCAAAAACCTAAAAAAAAAAGAAAAAGAAAATTAGATTTATCAGGGGAACATTTCATGCAAGAAATGGCCATGATAAAAGACAAAAATTCTAGGGACTTAACAGAAGCAGAAGAGATTGAAGAGGTGGCAAGAATACACAAAAGAACTATCCAAGAAAGATCTTAACATCATCAGTTACCATGATCAATAACCATGATCTAGAGCCAGTTATTCTAGAGAAGGAAATTAAGAGGGTCTTAGGAAGCACTACCAACAATAAGGTTAGAGGAGATGTTTGAATTCTAGCTCAGTTATTTAAAATTCTAAAAGATGATACTGTTTAAGTGCCCCCACTCAAGAGTGTCCACTTGATTGGAAAAGATCAATTTATGCACCAATTAAACAATTGCACTCATTTCATATACCAGCTAATTTATGCTTAAAATTCTGCAAACTTGGCTTCGGCAATATATGAACTGATTATTAGAGGAGCAGATTGGTTTTCAAAGAAGCAGAGGACCTAGGAGAACAAATTGCTAATATTCACTAGATAATGAAAAAAGGACTTGTAAGAAAACATCTACTTCTCTTTCACTGACTTCATTAAAGCTTTGACAATGTATCACAACAAAATGTGGCAAATTCTCAAAGAGATAGGAGTACCAGATCTTCTGATCTGAGGAACCTGTAGGTAGATCAAAAAACAATTTTGAACTGAGAATGGAACAGACTGATTGGTTTAAGTTTGACAAAGGAATATGACAAGGCTTTATATTGTCACTTTATTTATTAACTTATATGCAGAGTACATCCTATGAAATGCCGGACTGAAGAATCAAAAACCAGAATTAAGATGATTGGAAGAATTATCAACAATCTTAGATATGCAGATAATACCATTTTGATGGCAGAAAGTGAAGAATTAGGAAGCCTCTTTATGAGGATTAAGAGTGTGTAAAAGCTATCTTGAAGCTTAACATTTAAAGAACTGTAATCTTGGCAACTCTTCCCATCACTTCCTGGCAAATAGAAGGAGAGGAAATGGAAGTAGTATCAGATTTTGTATTCTTGGGCTCAAAGATCATAGCAGACAGCAACGACAACCATGAAATAAAAAGATGTCTTCTCCTTGGAAAGAAAGCTATGGCAAATCTGGAAAGCATATTAAAAACCCCCCGAGACATCACCTTTCCAGCAAAGGTCTGTATAATCAAAGCTATGGTTTTTCCAGTGGCAATGTATGGCTGTAAAATTTGGACTATAAGGAGAGCTGAGTTCTGCCAAATTGACTCTTTTGAATTGTGGTTATGGTCCCTTGGACAATAAAGAGACCAAATGAGTCAATACTCAATGAAATTAAATCAGATTACTCACTGAATGGTCAAATACTGAAGGTGAAGCTTATATTCTTTGACCACATATGAGAAGACAGGATTCACTGGGAAAGATTCTGATGTTGGGAAAGACTGAAGAAAAAGGAAAAGTAGGGTGATGTGGAGATGGATAGTGGAAGCAACAAACATGATATTGGACAGACATGAGGAGATAGTGGTCAAAAGAGCCTGGAGTGCTATGGTTCATGGAGATACAAAAAGTCAAAGACAAATGAACGCTGAATAACAACAACAATTGTCAAAAAAAATTTCCCCTGACATTACAATGACTAGGTCAAGGTAAATAGGATTTTCTCACAACAGAAATTAGAGGGTCCCAAATTGGTCCCATAGGAATGGGAGATATTACTAGAGGTCACTAAAGGGAAGGAGGGTTAGAATGAGTAATATTCTTCGCTCAGTCTACAAATATGTTTCTTTTAGTTTGAAGGGTCCTGAGGGATCTGAAAATTCCAAGCCAGAAGTATACTTTTCTGCCTGTGCTACAATATATTGGACCTCCATTCAAAATTCATGTAGGATATGAGCTAGGTATCTTTGTGCAGGAATGGTGGTGGGAGTAGGGTGGGGAGAGGAGAGTTGACCATTTTCAAGCTGTGGGGTCCAGCCTTGTGTCACATTAATTACTTGGCTACAGTCTCTCTTCTTTTTCCCGTAGATTGAAGGAAGATCTCAATGAAGATAGATTGAAGAAGGCAGAAAAATCTGTGAGGAAGTGGTATCCTTGTTGAGATGTGAGACATCTTTTGACAAGGACTGCAAACTTTTTTGCATGACTGCAAACTTTCAATCCTTTCTATTTGAGAATTAGTTGGTTAACCAATCAGTCATCAAGCCTTTATTAAGCATGTTCTCTATATACTAAGCATGAATGGGAAATGCAAAGACCACAAGTGAAATAAACTCTGCTTTCAAAGAGCTTTCATTGCAATGGGAGAGACATGACCACATATAAGTCTATGCAAAATATAAAGTAGCCTTGGGGAAGATACTGTGAGTTGGGGGAGAGGGTCCTATCTCTTCCATGCCTGGCTGTCCTGAGAAACAGCAGACATATACAGAGATTTGAATCTATGGACATAAAGTATATTACTACAATATGTTCCCTTTAGCAACCCTTTTCCTCATCCTGTATAATGGAAGGTGAAACCATTCAGGCTAACATATATGCTTGTCCTGATAGAGAGTTCCAGATGGAGGGATGGAAAAGCATTTATTTAGCACCATGTTAAGTCTGAGGATACAAATAATAAAAGAAGACAGTCTTAGACAACATGTAAGGGAGAGTTCAGTTTCATGCTATATGGAAAGATCAAATGGTACTTATGCTTTGGCAACTAAGACTAGAGTAGAGAGAAAAACTCAGAAAACCTTGGAGAGCAGTGGCAGGAAAGATGGTCTTCAACCACTGATGGTTGAGAAGAAGGTAGTCTGTCCAAGAGTAAAGTGGAATGGGTTTTAGAGTTGTCTCCAGCAGAAATATAGAACTAAGTTGGGAATTGGGCAATGGAAAGTTGGGCTGGGGAAATGGATAGCTAGTTCATTGCCATGGAAGCTGCTGGTGGAATTTTGGTCCAGTGATTGTCTTGAAGAGGGCTGTTGGAATCATATAATTTCAGAATTGGAGAGTTGGAAAGGACCTCAGAGACCATCTAGATACATGAAATGTATCTCCATCAAAAAAATTTCCCTCCACCTTCTTGCTCTTTGGGTTAGGCTGCACTCCCCATTTGAACATGCAGAAGTTCACTGTGGACAGGAATGGTGTTGTTTGAGTAGAGAGATGTATCAGCATAACCCTCCCACATTCACCATCTTTGGGCCTCTAGATTAGTCATATTCTGATTTAGTGCAGTTAGCAAGAATAATTGGCTAAAATAGGAAGCTATCATCACATCTCTCTCTTCCCGTTCACAGCCAAACTCTAGAAAAAGCTGTCTACACATCTCATCACCACTTCGCCTCCTCTTACTTACTGCTCAACCTCTTACAGTCTGGCTTTCAACTTTACCACCAACTGAAACTGTTCTTTTTAATGTTACCAAGTGATCTCTGAAACTGCTAACTCTAAGTCTTTTTCTGGGTCTTCAAACTCCTTGACTTCTCTGTAGGTTATACTATTGACTTCTTCTTGGATAGTCTATTCTCTTTTAGCTTTCATGACATATTTCTAATTACTTTTTCAAACTCCTATCTCGTTGACCAATCTTTCTCTTTGCATATGACTTCCAGAGCTATATATCCAGCTCAAATATTTCTCCTGAGTTCCAGTCCTGCATCATCAATTGTCTGTTGGACATTTCTACCTTGGTGTCATAGACAATTCAAACTCAACATGTCTAAATGGAAGCCTTTGTTCCATTTTATACATAACCCAATTTAGAAGTCTCTTTCTTCTAATCCTACCCATCTTCTCATCTTCCTTATTTCTGCTGAGGACATCACCTTCCTTCTTGTCACTTCAGTTCACAAATTTTACACTATCTTCTAGTCTTCCTTCTCTCACTGCCCATGTCTAATTAGATCTGGATCAATGGATCCACCTTAGCAGCATTTCTCATCCATTTCCATTCTCTCTACTTAACACAATCAGCTCTAACCCTTATCAGACAACTTGCATTCTAAGTCAGGCATCTCAACTCCATTTTTAATGGGAGATGATAAAGAGGGAGCAAATGTACATTTCCCAGGCCTAATGTTCTGATGAAAGGCAGTGGCATCATTTATATTTTAAAGTAGAAGGGAAGAAAGCTGGTGCTTTAATGGGGCTTTCCTCTACTTTCTTTGCATAACAAATGCTCTCAGGTCTAGAGATTTTCAGAGTGTTCTTCATCTGTATTTCAGGACCCCCACTCCAACAACTTTAACAACTTGTAGAGTTCTACCAAATTTGAGAACTTTATTAAGCCTCATAAATAGGTGGAGAATAATAATATTAATTATTAATATTATTAATAATTATTAAGCTTAATAAATAGGTGGAAAAATTTAATTTTTTATGATGATCAATTCCCAGAGTTCATCTAGTTAATGCTCCAGCCTTGAAAGTATTATACTTAATCTGATTGTGGGATTATATATTTTGAGTTAGAAGGAACCTTACAGGTCAATGAAGAAAAATTCTCACTTTGCCAATGAAGAAACTGAGGCATAGGGAGATTAAGAGACTTGTCCATATATAGCTAGTCAAGCATCTAAGAGATCTTTGGGATTTTAATTTAGTGCTCTATTCATAAAACTGTATTATAATCCTAGGCAGATATGGGCTTATTCCATTCTTAGAGTCTTGAATCCCCCTTGTTAATCTATTTCATTCTCTCAAAAATATCACCTTTGGCCTATCCTAATATACCCAGAACTACAGAATATAAGGATTGGAAAAGACCTCAGAGTTCATCTAGTGTAACAGTATTTACAACATTACAATAAGTAGTGAGTCCATTTTGTTCCTAGATTTCTTAGAGATTCACTTCCCTTTCTATGTACCTAAGACTAGCCCTTTTCCCTTGACCCTTTCTTATCCTGCCTTGTTATATCATGTACATTCTTCTCACCTTCAATATTTCTGACTCCAAAAAAAAAAATAACTTTTCTCCCCTGAAATGAAAGGATTTGTGTCACTAATATGAAATTTTTGCACTAGGATGAGTCCTAGTGGTAGCAGGGGGTCCCTCTGATTATTGTCACAATGATGGTTCTTATAGAGATTAGCAGCTTCAGGGGCAATCCCCTGGGATTATTGTTTGTACTCATTACTGAACACAAAAGACCCTTCCAAGGAAACAGTCAAACTGAGAGAACAGACAAGCACCAAACTCCTTTTAGAGGTCATTTCCTTGTGTGTCTTTTCCAACCTCTCTCTCTGTCTTTCTTTCTCTCTTTCTGCCTTTCTCTCTCTCTTTTTTTCCCTCAGGTGTCTCTGTCTCTCTTCTCTTCTCTCTGTTTTCTGTCTCTGTCTTTCTCTGTCTCTCTCTGTCTTCCTCCCTCCCTGCATTTCTATCTCTGTCTTTGTTTCTGTCTCTATCTGTTTGCATCTTCATTATTTTATTCATTTAGGACAAATGATACTGACATCACCATTCCTGACAGGGTTCTATTTTGATGCCCTAAATCCTTGCTATGGAGAGTGGAGAGTCACTGATGATGTCTTGACCTGGAGGTCCACAGAACTATAGAATTTGAAAGTTGGAAGATATGTCAGTGGTCATCTTACTCCATCCCATACATGAAAAGAGTCCTGTGATAACATCCCTGACTAGAAGTCATCTGGTCTCTGCTTGAAGACCTTCAGAGGGAAACTTCTTCCTCTTCAAGGGAAACCACTATGAGGTAGCTCTCTTCTCTTAGCAATGGAAATAATGGGGCATTGACAATTTCTATTCTTTTCTTCTTCTAATCCTCCTAAGATGATTTCTCTCCTGAGAGCCTAGGTAGTTCTTTTCAATCATCCTTTGTAGGACAAGCTGCTTCTTTTTCTCCTAAGAGAGTTTCAGTATTATTTTTTAAGCTCTATATGTCCAGCTAGCCATACCCATTTCCCCTTCACCCTTGATTCAACTTTCTATTTGTTTCACCCATTTACCCTACCCACAGTCCACTCTATCAATTTGCACTAGCCTCTAAATATTCCACTCACCATTTCTTACTTATTTTGCCTTATCTAATTAACTAACTTCTCCTTTTCCATGAGTCTTATACAAGTTCTGCTTCTTAAGCCTTGATCCCCCTTAATCTTCTTTAATCCTTTTATATTCTTCTCAATTCTCTTCCAACCTACTTCTCTCAAATTGAAGCAGAATCTGGACATGGAGATCTTTCTTCAAAATTTCCTCATTTCCTCCCAAATTTGCCAATTTTGTCTTCTCCAAATTCAATCTTTGATCTGCCTCACTAGACTAAATTGCTCCAAATCACCCATACAATTTTCTTCTAGTTTGTCACAAATTCTCTTCTTCCAAGATCTTGTTCTATTGAAACCAATAGTAGATTGGGGACAGGAGCTTGTGAGCAAATGATGTTATATTTGTAAAGTACTCTTTGTCTTATATATCTAGTTAAAGAAGAAAGAGGGAGAGGGAAGAAAGAATGAGACAGAGACATAGTAAGCACTGTATAAATGCTAGCTTATCACTTTTTAAATTTTCAATGTGAGCATTTATACCTGGGAAATCAGTAAATACTACATATCAGGGCTTGGATTATGGCTTTGATGATTGTCTCTAGACTTAAGAAAGTGTTGCAGAAAGTGCTAATAAGATATATTCACTTTTTAAAAAAAAATGTACCTTGCTTTCCAGGGATCTCATTGTTAAATATTTACCAGCAGTTCCCTGCCCATAAGGCAGTCAAAATGAGGTAAGGAACCATAGATTTGTAATCAGAATGAAAATCCTAGATCTGGCACGTACTTTAACTTGTTTGATTTAGGGGTAAAATGAGTTAGAGGATTTGTGTTTAAATTCTATTGCTGATCCTTTTTTGAGTTAGATGGAACAATGTCTAGATCACTAAACTTGGAGTCAAGAAGACTGAGTTTGAATTCTGCTACAGACACTAGCTGTGAGACTATTAAATCTGTCTGCCTCAGTTTCTTCTTCTGTAAAATGGAGATAAAAATATCACCAATCTCAAAGGTTGTTGTAAGACTCAAATGAGATAACCTATATGAAAATGCTTTACAAACTTCAAAGTGTTATATAAATACTAATTATTATTATTATTATTATTATTATTATTATTATTATTACCATATGGTAGGGCCTCAGTTTACTTACTTGAAAAATGAAGGGATTGGATAGGGTAGTTTCTGAGATCTCTTCAAGTTCTATGATTGATGATCCTATGAACTTAGTTTTCAGTCATTTGTATGGTGAAGTGTGAATTAATTGGAACAAAATAAAGAAATTATCTTTATTGATATTCAATAACCTTGTCACTTTTTTACATCTTTAAAATTTTTAATTTTCAATATGTCCTGTTTGCTATAATCATTTGTTTTACATGATTTGACATTGAGTTTATAAGATTTTTGCCATATATTTAATTTTTTCTTAAAAAATCTCTACTTTTATAAATTAGATATTAAGGACCACTTGAAAAACAGTCAATTTTTCTCAATCTAGTCTTGATTATATCCTAAAGATTTTCAATGAGGTTTAAATTGGGTTAGTTCCCAAGCCACTGAAGGATACTTATCTCTATCACTTGGATGACTTTATTAACCTTTTGTCAAATGTAGAAGGGCACAAGGTCATGGTGCAATTTTTTTGCATTGAGGAATTTCTATAAATTTGGAACAATTCCAAATATATCAACATAAATATTATAGTTTAACATTTTCTCAATGAGGATGACTCCTAGGTCTATTAGAACTAGGAAAAAAAAATCCCCCAAATGTTTTTAGAATCCTGTTTAACAGTCTGTTGAAGATCCCCAGATCTTACAGGATTACCTGAAATTCTTTGGAAAAGGGTTTTGATAACTTACTTTGAAAAAGTAAGTTTCATTAGTAAAAACTATCTTTTTCCTTATCTTTAGTACTCTCTTCTTGAAATTGTCTTGCCCATGACAAATATATATATATATATATTTTTTTTTTTCATAGCAATGGTTTAAAGCTATGTTGTTATTTTTAAGCTATTATTTTCAATGTTCTTCTAATTTCAATAATCCTATGCTTCATTATGGAGTAATCAATAACAACCCATCTAGTTAACAATTGATGTATGGCATGAAACCCAGCATATAACAGATATATAACCAACTCAAAGACTGGAAGACAGCTCAATCTGACTTTCATCTGGCTAAGGCAAATATGCACATGATCATTGCCCCATAAGGCCTCTTCTATCTCTACTATTCAATAATCTTGACTAGGAAGTGGAGAGTCTGCCTGCTGATTCTAGGACCTGTGAAGGGAGTTACCCCTATACTTATACCTCTATACTTCAGTACTCTGCAGCCAATTCTAGAAGGGAGTGCTGCGGAAGGAATGAAGAAAGAAACAAGCATTTATTAATTAAAAACATGTCCCAGGCCCCATGCTATATGCTTTATAAATATTCTCTCACTTGATCTTCATAACAATCCTGGGAGGTAGATGTTATTATTATTTCCATTTTACCTGTGAGGAAACTGAGGCCCAGGGCCACACAGTTACTAAGTGTCTATTTGAACCCAGATCTGCCCATGGTCACACAGCTACTAAGTATCTATTTGAACTCAGGTCTACCCAGGGCCACACAGCTACTAAGTGCTTATTTGAATTCAGGTCTGATTGCTCTATCTAAGCATGGATGATCTGATCATGCCATGGATGATCATCATTTATGTTTGTTCTTAGGACTTTTCGGTGATAGCAGGTACATCATCATGTCCCTGATCATAACAATATGTGAAAAATATATGATAAAGACTAAATCCCTTGAACATTTGACCTTGGGTGACAGTAGGGAGGCAACCTAGAAAGGGCTAAAATTTAATGAGAAATTTTGTGCTTTGTTGTTTTCATGTTCAACCCTCCTTAACCCTAAGGATAGGGAATGTTAAAAGTTTGAAAGGACTGGATAAGAGGTCTATATTTTCTGACCTTTCCTCACTGGAAATTTGATCTTTATCCATTTTTTTTGACATTTTCCAAATCCCATGGTACATGGACTGATATGATCAGGGATCCTTTGCATTTGTACAGGTTCTATAGTCTATATCTCTCTCTATAAATGACTATGACCCAAGAAGGAAAAATGATTTGCCTAAAGTTTTCCTTCTAGTAAGCGACATACTTTTCCTAGGGAGTGGCTGATTGTTCCCCAAGAATGGAATTGTCTATAAGAGTAAAGTCATGGAGAAGATGGGAGAAGGATTGTAGTCATAAATGTATGAACTAGGAGTAACTTTTATTGTTGGCTCAGTGGTGGAGAGGTTATAGTTGACTCTAGGTGAGTATACTTATCCTTATTCCATTGAATGACCTCATGTCTTTTATTAACACACACACACACACACACACACACACACACACACACATACACACGCACACTTCCACCTACACCTTGGGAGATAATAAGACATTCTAGACAGCAAAGAATAATACAATAAAAATAAGAAAAATACTAAACCCAGCCTAAAGTTTTCAGGGCAGACTGGCTATTATACAAAGCTCTTATGAAAACAAGGTTGAGTACTATCCTATACCATTTAACTTCTACTACATACCATATTGCAGCTGATGGAAGGTGCTAAAACAAGGGCAATTAAATACACCTGACAAGCAACAAACAAGAGTTAAGTGTTTTTTATTATTACAGGTGCCAGGCACTGTGTATACAAATATAATGAATGAAACAATTTTTACTTGAAAGGTGTTTATGTTCTAAGACTCCATTCAAGGAAACCTTCCAGGAACTCAGGTTCTGTCTGTGAAAGGAGTCAGGTCACCATCCCTTTTTGCAGTGCCCCCAGGCACCCAGATATTGACATGCAGGAGTGGATCTGTCTGTCACTTCTAAGGAAGAATGCAACAACTTTCCTGGAATAATTCTAATGAAGATTTGGAGTCGGCAAGTAGTGTAGATTCCAATTCAAATTTCAAGAGACTTTGCAGAGCATGTAGCTGATTTGAATTGGGTCCTATCACTCCAAGGGCAAATGCCTCAACACTTTCCAGGAACCTATTGGATACCTGAGAAACTACAAGACCTTAAGGCTTTGCTTAGGCTCTAGAAGTATTAGATGATGATGTTCAATTCTCCAAAGAGCTAGAATACTATAAAAATCTAGGGACCCAGAGGTCCTCCAGAGATCATTTACTCCATCCTTCTACAATGGAGAGATTTTTCTTCAATCGAATCAATCAAATGTAATTATTCTGCTCTTAAAGAACTACAGAGGGGATTTTTCTTAAACTTAAAAAAATTTATATTTAACCAAAATTCCCTGCTAGACACTTGTTTTCCAGCTTACCAATTTCTTGCCTATTTGGAAAAGACTTGCTGATAATGAAGTTGATCAGGGACACAAAAATGAGATCTAGGAGAAATCTCAGTGACTTTTGCACCCCTTTAGAGCAAGGGAGGAGGAAGATGAGAAGAACATCTAGGCTTCTCACATAGCTGCTCAGGCTCTGTGACTGTGGGGGATAAGTCCCTGGTGTGTTTTTATCAGTATTTCCATCCAACATTCCCTGGCTGCTTTGTCTTTGCTTTGCATTTTATCGATACCACCAGCAGATCCTGCTGTCCCCTTCTGTGGGTTTATTAATATTGCCCTCTGATCTATGGGTAGCTGCCACACTTTATATTCTAGCCCCATCCCAGCTTCTCCAAACCCAGACACCATATTTAATTAGATTTTCTCCCTGGCTCAGGCAAACACAAATTGAACTCCCAGTATATCTCTATTGCATTGGAGTTAATGCTGGCAGAAGCAGACAGATCTCCCTCTCTTTCTCTTCTCTTCTAACTCCCCTTCCCCCACATTAATATTCTTACACAAGCACTAACTTCCAACTTGAATCCTTGGTTCCAAACTCTGAAACTCATTCCCCATGTCACCTGCTGCCATTGAGAAGAATAATGTGCCAAAGGGATTTACTTTGTTGATCTTTCTCAAGAAGTTGGTTCAGAATATAGACAAGGTAGTGTGTGTGTGTGACAGGACAAGGAATGTGGTCCTAAGAGATGAGGTTCCTATCTGTCTGGAACGATTTAAAATGAACTAAATAACCTTTCCCGGTTCCCCTTCTTCCTACCCTAAGAATCTATGATTCCAATCTGGCATAATTTCAAAGACAAGTCTCTTATAGCCATTGCCTCTGTGTTTTTTTATGCTTCAGTTACAGATGGATAAATGTGTAAAATGAGGTGGTGAACAAACTTGACTTTCTTTGTAGCTATGAGGATGAAGATAACTACATCCTCAGAGGTATATTCAGCCACTGGACAAATTGCAAGGAACATAGAGCCAGAAGGAAGGGGCAAAAAGAATTCCATCATAGTCAGTGAATTCAGATAGCCTGACTGTCCTCCTTCTATATAAAGGTTTTTTTGGACCTAGTTAAAAAAAGTGAATTATAGGATGATAATAATAATAATAATAATAATAATAATAATAATAATAATAATAATAATAACAACAACAACAACAACAAAATAAAATTAAGCTTTAAAATTTGCAAAATGTTTTACATATGTTATCTCTTTTGAAGTTCACAACAATCCAACTATTATTATCTCTATTTTATAGATGTAGAAACTGAAGCAGAGAAAAGTTTAGTGACACATGGCTAGGAAATTCCTGAGATAGGATTTGAACTCAGGTCTATCTGACTTTTTTTTTGAATATTAGAGGTCATCAAATCCAACCATCTAATTTTACAGGTGAGGAAAGTGAGGCCCAGAAATGTTGACCAAAGTCACATTGCTAATTGTGATAATGATGATGATAATGTTTATCCTTCACTCTTGAAGAAGATAATGGCATCAGGGAGGATGACAAGCACATAAATTGAATTTGATTGAGAGGGTACTAGTCTAAGTCACTAGCCTTACTGTCTCCTCCACTTTTGTCTGTGTCCAGTGGCCAGATATGAAGTAGAATGACTAGAGATGGCCCTGGATTTGAGGCAATCAGGGTTAAGTGACTTGGCCAAGGTTACATAGCTAGTAAGTGTCAAGTGTCTGAGGCTGGATTCAAACTCTTGTCCTCCTGACTCCAAGGTCAGTATTCTATCCACTTAGCCACCTATCTATCCTGCTAATAACTACTGATAATTGTTTAAGATATGGTTGAACTCAGTTCTTCCTAACTTTAAGACCAACCTTTTTTTTTAGTTGCAGCAAACTTGATAGTAATGCCTAAGGAGGGAGTTCTCATTTTCCTTCTGCTTTTGATCACTTGGAGGTATACCACTTGCTAATTTTTGTTCCTGGGAAATGTAGTAAGAGCTTATAGCTTATAGGACTCACCTGGTTCCCTCCCTACTGGGCATGGGTGACTTTGACAGAGGATTGCCCAAAGGCAATAGTATCATTAGGGAGTCCACTGGAGACTCCTTTATCTTCTCCCTTCTCTGCCAGTGAAAGTGTGTTTGCTACAGTCAATAGAAACCTAATTAAGCTATTTATCTGGAAAGAGCAATCTAAACACTGTGAATATTATGGATCATTCATTCACTAAGTAAACATCCATTAAGCACCTACTCTGTGCAGAATACTACAGGGAATATTGGGGAAATATAAAGTTTATTAAATAAGATAATCCTGGTCTCCCTGCTCTCAGGGGGTTTACAATCTAATAAGGGAATTAAGTACAAAATATAGATAAACTTCAATGTACAGAATTATCTAATAAGTGCAGTAAGGGGTTATAAAATCACAAAACAATTAACTAGATTTATTAAATGCTTCTTACTTGCCAGATGCTGTTGCTAAGTGTTAGGGATAAAAAGAAAGAAAAAAACAGTATTTGTTCTCAAATAACATCCATTCTAATGTGAGAAATAACATGCAAACAATATGTACAAGGTAGAGGAAATAATATGAGGAGGGGAGAAGAAGATTTCTCTCTAAATGACTTCAGTTTTTTTTTTTTTGCTGAAGGATGAAGTCATGTCTTCAGTTGAGAGGACAGAGGAATGGGGTACCACTGCAAGCTTGAGGACAAGCAAAATGTTTCAGAACAACTGCTGGGGAGAGGGGGATATCAAATTGATTAGTGGGCAATAGAAGAGTTGACTTGCTAGAGGAAGGCCCCAGATGAGATTAGATAACATAAATTTGTAGTAGATCCAATCATCACAGTTTCATGACTTCCTCCAGCAGTACATGAATAGGAGCAGAGACAAATGGCACAAATAATTCAAGATTATGGTTTGGCAAGGAATGATTGATGATAAGGCACAGGGGCAACTCCATTTGAGAATGGGGGATGAAGAGTTGGACTCCATCACTAAGAGATCAAGATAGGGAAGTAAGGCAAGTGTAGCCAGCATGGGGTGGGGTGGGCAGATAACCTTAGAAAGAGCTGAGGGGTGAGGTAGTGGATACCATAATGAATAGGGTAAGATGATGTAAGAAGATGGATTATAAAAGATTATTATCAGATAAAAACATTTCAGAATTTACAAATGTGGATATGAAATACTTGTTGGTGATAGCAAAATCAAGAGTTTAAAAGATGTGTGGCTGAAGTGGAATAGGGGGCTAGATAATTAGAACTGAGTAGATTGAAGAACCAGAAAATTAGAGTATTTGATGGGAGCTCATTTGTGGGTTAAAGTTCCTTAGGATGAGGGCAAGAGTTGTAGAGAGAAAAACTATACTGTAGTTAGTCAACAAGCATTTATTAAACACCTACTATTTGCCAGGGATTAAACTCATTGAGGGAGAAGAAAGATGACTGAGGAAAAAGGAACAGAAGGAAATTTTGAATTTGATCTATATTTTGATAATGAAGAACCTCAGAGGAGGAGAGGATACAAAGAGATGATGGTAAAGGGAGAGCCCAGAAATGGCAGTGGGGAAAAAGGAATATTCTGACTCTCCTATTACAACCATTGTATTGGGGGCATGTGGGTAATGATAGAAAATGTAGTCATTCCTTAAAAGAATGGCCAGGAAAGCACTGTTATCAGGAGGGAGACAAGTTTAATGATTGCCCAAGAAAAAAGTGAGAAAGGAAGAGATTAATACAAAAAAGTTAATTTTGGAATAGGGCATTTTAGAGGGCACAATGGAAGGAGTGGGCAGATCCAGAGTGTGACACTGAGGGCATAGGATGGGAGTTAGAAGTGGGGAGTTAGGGATGGGGAATGAGGTTTTCTAATCAGAGATTAAGGGTTTGAAATCATAAGAATACAAAGTCTAGGAATAGTGGTAGTGTGCTAACTATTAGGGAATGGGTCCAGACTTAGAATAGTTGGTAGGAGAGAGGTTTGTTGAGCAAAGTAGGTAATTCTATTATTTAAGGTTCTCTCTCCATAAGATTCAACCCCATGGCAGATGGTGATGTCATATCCTTATAAGATTCCAGGGAGCCTCACTCACTAGTATCTGGAGTTCAGGTAGGAGAAATCAAAATTTAAGGTGGAGAGCCCAGGGATTGTTGGGGAAGTTCTTCCTGCTGAAGCAGGAAACTGTGGAGGTGGCAGGAGTACAAGAGAAGTGTCAAAGTGCTCAGTGAGGGCCACAGCCCCATATAGTCAAAGGAAATAATGCATATAAAATGATGTGAAAACCTTAAAACCCAATATAGAGTAGATGCCATTATTATCAGGATCATTATTAAAAGTCAATGGAGGGACGGCTAGATGGTGTAGTGGATAAAGCACCGGCCTTGGAGTCAGGAGTACCTGGGTTCAAATCCGGTCTCAGACACTTAATAATTACCTAGCTGTGTGGCCTTGGGCAAGCCACTTAACCCTATTTGCCTTGCAAAAAAACTTAAAAAAAAGTCAATGCAAAGGGATCACAGAAGATTCTTTATAAGAATCTTATAATCTCAACTGTCTTTTAAAAATTGGAATAAGATGACTTCTGGATTTAGGATGAGTATAAAAAAAGCAGAAGGGAACACATAAGGTATATCTGGGGGAAATAATGATACCTAGCATTTATATAGAACATTAAAAAGTTTGCAAAGCACTTTACCTAGGTCATCTTATTTGATCCTGACAAAATCCCTCTGAGGTGAGTTCTGTCATTATTTCCATTTCACAGATGAAGAAACAGACTGATTTGAGGCCATCTAGCTAAGTAAGTGTCTGAAAAAGGATTCCAGCTCAAGTGTTTCTGATGTGTGGAGGAGAGTAATATGAGTTAATGCTGAAACTGTGAACAGTTTATGGCGAGCCTTGAATGCTAGAAAGAAATTTGAATAAGGGATAGCCTTTAGAGGTTAAGCAAGGGTAACTTTAATAGGTTAATGTGACACTGAGACTTTTGGGAAACCTCGTACTTTGTATATCATTTGTTTTCACTAATACGTGGACATTCTGTAGCCCCTTGGTAGTTCCTTGAGGACTACTCTGTTTTTTTCTTTTTGTCTCCTGGACCTGTCACATGCCAGGTACTTATTAGATACTTTAGTGATTGATTTGGAGGAAACTGTAAATCATTCCCTTTGTGGACTGCTGAAGGGACTGGGATTGTTCAATATGGAATATCAGAGTATTGTTCAATTATCTGAGTTTCTTATCACGTGGAAAAATGATTCAGACTTTTTTTGCTTGACATTAGAAAGCTAACCTAGGAACACTTGGTAGAAGTGAAATTAAGATACATTTTGGTTTTTACATAGAAAATTTTCCTAACAAAAAATGCTGTGCAACAATGAAATGGTCTGCCTTGGGAGTGGAGGAGGTAATGGTGGTGATAATGGAGAAGGTAATGAGTTTTCCATCATTGGAGTTCTTTAAGTGGAGAACAGATGACTCCTACTGGGTTATTGTAAAAGAGCATCCCTATTTAGGTAGAGGCTAGATCAGATGAGCTCAGTAGTTTCCCACTAGTTTTGAGATTCTATTATTTTAGGAGCAACAATTGGGGACCATATACTGAGAAAATGCTTAGGTGTGGTTGTAAATGGAGAACGTTTTCTTTTTAAATTTGAAATATAATTGAGTGGAAGCAGAATATAAATGAGGTTAGACTAGAGGAAGAGTCAGGTAAAGAACTGTATTAAGAAAATGGGCTGGTCAAGGCAAAATTGATAATTCTTGGTTACACTGAAGTCAGGATCAGCAGCACTTTATAGTTGATCCGGTTCTCTGGCTTTGAAAAGAAGATAGTGTAAGGTCTTAAAATGCCAGTGTCAGGAATTTATACTTGGTTAGGAGAAAGAAGAGGGCATGATTATAGAGCTGTTTTAGAAGGATTATTCAAATAGTAGTGAAGAAAATGGACTAGAGAACAATTTTAAAAAACACTGCTTTATAATATGCTTTGAACTCTATTCATGTTATTTCTTCTTCTCCATTCTTCCTCCTCCCTACTATTGCTTTCCTTGTTAATTGTGGGTATTTTTTATGAATTTTGTTGCCATTTTTGTCTAATTCTGTAAAGTATACCCTTGATAATTTAATCTGAACAGAATAAAATCTGTAGCTTTCTCACTTTTATTATATTTCACAGCTTGGTGATGGACATTAATTGCAAATATATAGCACTTTAAAGTTTGCAAAGTTTTTTACATATGTCAACCTGTTTGAGTCTCACAATACCTTAAAAATAGATACTTCAGGCATTCTCATTCTCATTTTACCAATGAGGAAAATGAAACAGTGAAATTGATTTATTAATGGTTGTTTCATGTGTTAGAGATAGGGTTTAAATCTAGGTCTTGCTTATTCCCAAATTCAACACTCTACTTTGTGCTGCCTCTTACAATATTGAATACTTATTATTTGGAGTGGTCCTTTATATTTTTGAGGATGTTATTTTTGGTTAAATTTATATAAAATCCCTATTAGTTAAATTTCAGATATGCAGTGTTATCTTATTACTTTAAAGGATATTACTCTTTATTTGCTTTTTCTAACTTTTGTTAATATATAGGGAGAGATACTGTTGATTTTGGTGGATTTTTTTTCATGCTACTTTAATGAAGAACTTAAATATCTTTTTTTGATTTGGTTGATTCTCTAAGTTTTTTTTGTGGCAAGGCAATGAGGTTAAGTGGCTTGCCCAAGGCCACACAGCTAGGTAATTATTAAATGTCTGAGGCCGGATTTGAACTCAGATACTCCTGACTCCAGGGCTGGTGCTCTATGCACTGTGCTACCTAGGCACCCCTCTCTAAGATTTTCTAAGTAAACAATCTTGTAATTTGAAAATATAGATTTTTTTACCTCCTTTATAACTTTAATTATCCTCTTGATATCTTTCTTCTTGCTAGCATTTCTATTACAATGTTTTTAAAAAATGATGTTGATTATATGCATTCTTGTTCTAATCTTATTGGGAAAACTTGTTTTTTTTCACTAAGAATAGTGCTAGGTTTTGTATTTAAACATGTACTTTAAAAATCATATTGTATGAACATCATTTTCATCTTATATTTTTAATTTTTTTACACAAATTAGTGTTTACTGAAGTACTTTTCTATATATATGTATTTGGGGTTTTTATGTTATTTTATTTTTTGCAATTATATTCAAAGAAAATTTTCGACATTCATCTTTTTGTAAGCTTTTGACTTCCACATTTTTCTTGTATTTATAGATTTAGCCATATGGTCCCTTTGTTGTTTTTATTATTAATGTAATAATTATGCACACTGTTTACCTAATATTGAAGCATTCTTAGTATAAATTTAACTTGCTCAGAATGAATAATTTGATATATTGTTATAGTTTTGTTAAGTTTATGTTATTTTATGCTTTTAGACTCATATTCATTAATGACATTTCTCTATAGTAGTCTGATTTATCCATTTCAAGTTTGATTGTAAGGATAATATTTTTCTCAAAAAAGATTTATAATATGTCTTCTTTCTCTACTTTCAAAACAGGTGATGTAGCTTGAAGATTATTTTTTATTTTTTTATTTTAATTCAATTTTATTTTATTTCAGTTCTAAAAGTTCTTCTTCTTTCCTCCTTTCCCTCTTGAAAAAGCAAGAAAAACAAAACCCATTTTATCTCTCTCTCTCTCTCTCTCTCTCTCTCTATATATATATATATATATATATATATATATATATATATATATATATATACACACATATACCTATATATGGGTATGTATATATAGACACACACATGCACACACACATATTTTATATAGTCACGCTAAATAATTTCTTGCATTAGCCATGTTTTAAAAAATTGAAAAAAAGAAGTGAAAAGAAACTTCAGTTTGTACTTTTCATCTTTTTCATTTTTGATTATAGTAATTTGGTGTGTTTCTTTAAAAAATTACCTAACAACTTATCTATTTTATAATTTATTTTAATAAGAGCTCCTAGTTTGAGTCATTCAATTTTTTTTTAAACTTTCAAGTTTGTTATCCTCTCCTTTGATTTTCAGGATTTTTATTTTGGTACTTATTTAGGATTTTTAAAAATTTATTGATTATCTAGTTTTTTTGATTGCACACCCAGTTTATTTATTCTTTCTTCTACTGATGAAAAAAAAATAGAGACTTAAATTTTCCTTTAAATACTTTGACTGAAGTAAAATGTGAAAAATCTGAGTAACTTTCATGAGTTAGTTCTATTGCACTATTTCTTAATGGGAAAAAATCATCCATTACTCATCAGTTTTATTATTTGTTAAGAGTTCTGTAACAAATTCACGACAAGTATTGAAGTACCATCATATTTTCATTTATTATATTTGGTCAACCTATTTATTAGTATTTAATATTTCTCCAGTTTTTGGATCTGTTTCTTTGTGTGAAAAATATTTTGTAATTGTGTTCAAATAGTTCATGTGTGTTTATTACAAGTAGACTTCCAAATATTTTATATTCTTTTTTATTGCTTTATTTCTAGGATTAAATATAAATTTCTCTGTTTGATAGTTAAGGTGGCACAGAATCTATTCCAGTCTATTTTTCCAAAGAGACTAAATATTACTTCCCCTCATAAAAAATTGACTGCATCCCATAAGTTTTGGTATACAGTCTTCTGTTATTATTTTTAATGAAATTATTTATTATTTTTATAATTTGTTCTTTATTTCATTTGATCACTTATTCTTTAGAATTAAGATATTTTGTTTCCAATTAATTTTTAATCTTTGCTTCAAAGGTCCTTTGGTGAATGTAATTTTATCATATTATAATTGGTAAAAGATACATACAATATTTCTGTTTTTCTGCAGTTGTCTGTGTCCTAATACATGGATAATTTTTGTCATACTGTCATAAACAAATGATAAATAGATATGCTCCTTTCTATTTCCATTCAATATTATTCCTAAGTCCATAATATTTAAATTTGAAAAAATTCTATTTAGGTCCTTAACTTTTTTCTTTCTTTTTTGTTTGTTTAGATTTATCTGGATCTGACAAGTGAATCAAACCCCTCCCCACTTACAGTTTTACTTTCTATTTCTTCCTATAACTTATTTTAACTTTCCTTTAAGAATTTAGTTACCATACCATTTGGTACATTTATGTTTAGTATTGATGTGTAGTTTCTGTGTTTATCTCTTTTAACTAGATATTTCTTTTTATTTTTGCTTGGTCTGAGATCATTATTTCTACTCCCGTAAGTTTTTGACTTCAACTGAAGAAAAACGGATTCTTTATCAGCTTTATATTTCTATTTTAAGTGTATTTCTTAAAAACAATGTATTGTTAGATTCTGGTTTCTAATCCATTTTCCTTTTATCTTCCATTTTATGTGTGATTTTATTCTATCTACATTCACAGTTATTATTGTTAATTTTGTATTTCCCTTCGCATTATTCTCTTATATGTTTCTTTTTCATTTTTTCTTTCTCCTTCTTTAATAGTCCATTTTGCTTCTGACTAATACCTCCTTACCATAATATATCCCTCTCTTACTCCCCAGATGAGAGTATGGTTCAAGTGTTACACAGTCTTCCTTCTTGAATGCTCTGTTTATGATAATTTTCTGCATCTTCTCCCTGTTTCCATCCTTCAATGCTCTTATCTTTTTTATCCTTTCTGATCTTTTTATGAGATAATCAAAACATAACAGAATTACTTCCAGTGCCTCTACCCAGTTCATTGTATATGATGAATATAGAGTTCTGAGGGAACTACATAAGAGAAAGTTGTTTAAATGAACAAGTTGTTTACATGATTTATTTTTGCTTTATAATTTTAGCATTCTTGTATAATTACAAGATAATTGATAATTTCATTCAGATTTTTATTTTTGTTGACATGTAATTCATAATTTTTTTCTTGCTTCCATTTAATTTGCTAATTTAGTTTTCTTCTTCAACTTCAAAAATAAAAATAGCACCTGACATTTTTATTTGATTTAAAAAACATTTTATTAACATTATATCATTTTTATCTTCACAAAACTCTATGATCCTTTAATATTATTCTCATTTTAAAGAGAATGGATCTTAAAGCAGCTATTTGTCCAATGTCTTTAAGAAGTTTTGAGTCAGAGATGTGATTTCAGTCAAGTCTAAGACAAGTACTCTGTACACTATATCTTGAAATTACCTGACTAATGTTATACATTTTAAAACAATAGCTCTTTGCTTTATTAGTTCATTAAAAAGGCAATTCCTTTTTTCTCCTTTAGTTTTCAAAATTTCCTCATCTGAGTTTACTTTGAAAATATTGATTTCTTAATTTTCTAACGTTTTAAATTGAATTTTCAGTTTATTCTTACTTTTTTAATAGCATGAGTGTTCAAGGAATCTAAATAGACATTTAAGGTTTAGCTACCTCCAATATATATTGGTATATTATATGACTATTTTAATTTTCTTTAAAACTTTAAATTTATTTTTAGGGTTTGGTTAATGACTGATTCATTTAATATATCTTTTTGTTCTCCATTGTTTCTTAGACTTTTTCTCATTTCCTTTATTGAATATTTTTATTACATCATATATAAAAGGTTTTTAGAAAGAACTTCTGATTAGATGAAAAATGAATATACTTTATAAGATTTCAATCAATTATCTCCAAAAGTATGTATTCATTTGATTCAACATTCTCTTCAAGTTTACCATTTTCTTCATGCTTATCTGTTTCTTTCCTTCCTTCTTTCTTTTTTTTTTTTGAGTAGTTGGAAAAACTCAAGTTAAAATGAGCGTAGCTAAATTGTACACAAGGATCCCTCCAGGCTGCCTATTGATTCAGAACATAACATACTAACATTACCCAGATTCGATTGTATTTTTATTTATTTTGTTAAATATTTCCAATTCCATTTTAATCTGGTTCTAAACCTGAGTCATATCTTATCCCTTTAGTGCAGAGAACTTTGTGATGAAAATCCCTATACTGAAGCAGGTCATCACATACGCTGCCACTTACAGTCTTAGCAATGTACCTGGAGCATTGAAAGATTAAAGTGAATTGTGGAAGGTTACACAACAGGACAACTAAGTAGTAAAACGAGTCAGGAAGACCCAAATTCAAATCTGGTCTACTGTATGACCCTGGGCAAATAACTTAATTATGTTTTCCTCAGTTTCTACAACAGTAAAATGAGTTGGAGAAGTAAATAGCAAATCACTTCGGTATCACTGCCAAGAATTACAATCCTGTTCTTCTGCCCCATCAAATAAAGGGGGCCATGAATATGACTAAACAACAATAAAAACACACAGCCAATACATGACAGGGGAACACATGAGAAATAGGTCTTACTAAACTGACTCTTAGAGAGATTCCACAGTGTGTCTCGATTCTCTGTTAGATTTGCCAAATTTCAGTAAAGGAATGTTAACTTTCCTATTGTTATGCTTTACTGTATACCTTTTAGGTAAACATTGCTTTTTGGTTAATCTTTCCTTTGAGTACTTATTTGTTATACTATCTGGCACACATTTACTTGATATTACTATTGTTTCATAATTTTGACCTTTAAGCAAAATGTAGTTTCCCTATTTATCTCTCTAGATTGATTTTTATTTTACTTGAGATTATGATTGCAATTCATTTTAATTTTTTAATTCATTTTTTAGAAATCTTTTCTTTTTAAAATTTTAGTTCAGTCTTTTCCTCCCTTCCACATTTTCCAAACTTACTGAGAAGGCAAGAAATGTGATAGCAATTATACATGTGAAATTATGCAAAACATTTCTATATCAGCCACATCACAAAAAAATAAAAAAAGAAAATTATACTTCAATTTGCAGTTAGAGTTCTTCAGTTCTCCCTCTGAAAAGAGATGGCATTTTTTCATTATGAGTCCTTTGGAATTGTCTTTGATCATTGTATTGATCAGAGTTTTTCACAAGTAATCATCATTACAACATTGTTAGTATTGTCTAAATGGTTTTCCAGTTCTCACTTTCTTCAGAATCTGTTCATATAGGTCTTGCTATGTTTTTCTGAAACCATCATTTCTTAAAGTATGATAGCATCTCATCTCTTTCTTGTGCGACAACTTGTTCATCACTCCCCCACTGATAAGCATGCTCCTGAGTTACAATTCTCAGCCACCATTAAAAGAGCTGCTACAAATACTTCTGTACATATAGATCATTTTACTTTTTCTTTGATCTCTTTGGAATATAGATCTAACAATGATATTGCTGGATCAAAGGGTATGCATAGTTTTATATCCTTTTGTACATAATTCCAGATTATTCTCCAGAATTGCTAGATCAATTCACATCTCTACCAATAGTTCATTAATATACCTATTTTCTCTCATTCCCTCCAGCATTTGTCATTTTTGGTACATGTGAGATGGTAACTCAAAATTGTTTAAATTTTCCTTCTCTAATTAATAGTTATTTAGAACATTTTTTCATGAGACCTTTGATGGTTTTGATTTCTTCTTCTGAAAGCTGCCTGTTCTTATCTTATGACCATTTATCAACCAGAGAACAGCTCTAATTTTTATAAGTTTGATTCAGTTCCCTATATATTTGAGAAATGAGGCCATTATCAGAGAAACTTTCTGTAAAGTTTTTTTGATATTTATTTCAGTGTTTATCACCTTTTAGCAAAATATACTTTTCCTTATTATCTCTTTCACTTAGATCTATTTTTGCCTTTGCTTTGTCTGAAATTATGATTGCTATCCTTGCCTTCTTCACTTCAGCTGAAGTATAATAGACTGCTCCAATTCTGCATTTCAATTCTCTGTGTGTCTTTCTGTCTCAATTGGGTCTCTTGTATACAATATATTGTTGGATTCTGGTTTCCAATCCATTTTGCTATCCTCTTCACTTTGCTATCCCATTCACTTTCATAGGTATGATCACTAACTATGCATTTCCCTCTATCCCATTTCCCTTTGTTTATCCTTCTCTCTTTCTTTTTATACTGTCCCTCCTCTAAAATGTATCTTGCTTCTGTTGTCTCCCCCAATCTATTCCCCCCCCTTGTCATTGCCTCCTCTATATATTTATCCCCCTCCCCTCTTATCTCCTTATTGGGTAAGATAAATTTCAATTCCCAACTGAATGTGTATATAAATTCTTCCCTCTTTGAATAAATTCTGCTGAGTGAGGTTCATGTATTTTCTGCTACCCTTGTTCCCATTTTCCTCTCCTCTATAAGAAGTCTTATGTGACTCCTTCATGTAAGAAAATTGCCTATTCTACCTCTACCTTCCCCTTCTCCCAGTGTTCCTCTCTTTATTGCTCCTACACTCTATTTTTGGACATGATCCCAATATAATCAATTCACACACATGTCCTTTGTCTAAGCAAACTCCTAACTGCCTTAATAATACTAAAATTTTCAGAGTTACATGTATAATCTTCCCATATAGGAATGTAAACTGTTTAACTCCATTGAGTTTCTTTTGATTATTCTTTCCTACTTGTCTTTTTATCCTTTTATTTGGAGTCTTCTGTTTGAATGCCAACTTTTCAATTTAGGTCTGATCTTTTCATCAGAATACTTGGTGGAAGTCCTCTCTTTCATTAAATATCCATTCCAGAACCTCCCCTTCACTCCCTGAATGAATATTTTAAGTTTTGCTGAGTAGATTATTTTTGGCTATAATCCAATCCTTTTGCTTTCTAGAATATCATATTCTAAGCCCTCTGTTCCTATAATGTTGAAATTGCTAAATCTTGTGTGATTCTGACTGTGATATGATGATATCCATGATATTTGAATTATTTCTTTCTTTCTGCTCCCAATACTTTTTCCTTCAGCCTGGAGCTCTCAAATTTGGCTACAATATTCCTGGAAATTTTCATTTTGGAATCTCTTTCAGAAGGTGATTAATGAATTCTTTTGATTTCTGTCTTATACTCTGGATATAAGATAATTGAGACAATTTTCCTTTATAATTTCTTAAAATGAGATGTGTAGACTGTTTTTCTGACCATGGCTTTCAGATAGTCTAAATAATTCTTAAGTTGTCCTCAATTTATTTTCTGTTTTTTCAAAGTTCAAATTTTCTCATTTTAAAAAATTATTTTGACTTTGTTTCATTTTTCTTAAAGTTTTGTGGAGTTATTAGCTTCTACTTTCCCAATTCTAATTTTTGAGAACTCTTTTTTTCAGAGAGATTTGTGCTTTTTAAAAAATTTGACAAATTCTGTTTTTCAAGGAGTTTTTTTCTTCAGTGACTTTTTATATTTCCTTTTCCATTAACTTCATTATGTGCTTTTTAAAGAATTTATTTTTTATGGGTTTTTGTGCTTCTTTATTCTATTATTCCAGTTCCCCTTTTTTAAGTTGTAATTTTCTTGGTTGTTTTATGCCTCTTTTTCCAACTATTAATTCTCATTTCATAATATTCTTGTATCACTCACATTTCTTTTCTCAATTTTCCCTCTACAATTCTTAGATTTTTCTTTCACTCATTCTTTTTTTTTAAGGTTTTTTTGCAAGGCAATGGGGTTAAGTGGCCGGATTTGAATTCAGGTATTCATGACTACAGGGCCAGTGCTCTCTCCACTGTGCCACCTAGCCATCCCTCTTTCACTCATTCTTGCTGGTCCTGAGTCCAATTTTTCTTTGAGGCTTGGCTTTAGGTGTTTTCACATTTTAGTCTTTTTCTAATTTTATGTCTTAGTCTTCTGAGAAAAATGTGGGTGTTTGAGTTCCATGAGAATGTGAATGGAGGATTGTTAGTTTACATTACAAAGACTAGGGTCTGCCTATATTGTTGCCTACTGTTGCCTTAGTACCTGAGTTAAGATAAAAAGTTTGCCTCCATTTGATCAAAAACTCATGAGGTTACCCCCATCTGTTTTTAACATAACCTAGTCTTGACCTTCTCCTTCGCACATGCTCAAGGAGATCTAGCTGTTCTTGCTCATTAGTATAATTAGTATATTGTATAATGAGCAGGATGGATTAAATGTATGGGAGCCAATGAATCACTTGATTGTGTCTCCAGCCTATGGTTGGCATGAGGGGGCAGGAACAAAGCCTTTCAAAGTGCATAAAAGACCTTGTATTTTGGGATTTTCCCATTCTTCTCTCCCACCATGAGGGAGATGTGCCATTTTGTTAAGATATATTAATAAAAAAAAATTTTAATCACTCTGAACTAAGTATTCATGAGCCATTTATAAGTCTTCCCTGCCTCTGTAATAGCTTTTTATTGGTCAAGTTTTTTTTTTTTGTTGTTTATTCATTTCTCCAGGTTATTCCTCTAATTTGAACTTTATGTTTAAGTAAAGCTCATCTGGGGCTGGGGAAGCACTAGGCCAAGTTTCAGGCTTTTTGTGCTACTATTTTTCCGAAGTAATTCTGGGTTTACCAATTTTTGGTGCTTCCTACTTGGCATTATCCTGGGAGAAGTGAAGTCTCTGCTCCCCTAGTTTGTGCTCTGGTCTTTACCAAGGAATAACCCCTGCTCCCTTGCAGCTATGTATTGTGATTTTAAATGAGGTTCGGGTTCGTTCCTGCAAATGACACTCTCACTGACACTTGTAAAAAATGAAAGTATTTTAATTACACAACACAAGGACTAGATTGATTACAATAACATCCAATACAGCAACTAATACATTAAAGACAATGGGTTAGTAATACTATAATCAAAGTAGAAGAAAAAGATAAAGATAATATCACCAACTCGGGGGAGCACCAACTCTGAACAGTCTGTGGCTGGGGGGATCCCAAATTCTTGTCCAGCCTTTCTGTTAAGTCCCAGTTTGGGAAAGAAAGGAAGAAAGAAGAAAAGAGAGAAAGAGAGAGAGAGAGAGAGAGAGAGAGAGAGAGAGAGAGAGAGAGAGAGAGAGAGAGAAAGAGAGAAAGAAAAGTCCCAGGCAGAATCAACTCTCCATGGGTGAGATTCCCGCCAATGCTTAGAGCCTCAGAGTTATCAGTGGAGAACAGAGAAGGCTATATGCTAATTTAGTTGAGAGGGAGTTCCTTTAACAGTAATATGGGAAAAACCTATAAGTCTAGCAGTTTGAAAACTTCAAGGAAATGCCATAGAGGGCTGGAAGATTGTACTTTGAATAAGGTCAATACTGTGAGAATAGCCAGTTCTCCCCAGTACTACCTGTGTATTCCAAGGAGTGGCTGGCTCCTGGAGTCTTTGGAATGCGGCCAAATCATCTATGGAATGTCCAGAGAGGGGGGAGGGAAGGTAAATTCATGAGGAAGGCACATCCTCATACAGGCTCAAGAGAACTTACTTATAAGAAAACTTCATTTTCTTATTCAAGCTACAAGTACTAATGATCCTCTTGGCTCTATTTTAACAATGACCAGGTCCCCTATTCTCTTGTAGCCACAAGTGCTATTGTTCTTCCTAGCCCTGGAACTGTGATCCAGAAGTATTTATGGGCAACAGAGTTGCCAAGCAGTGACAGCTGCACCCAGTGCCAAACCAAAAATTTTCCTGACCAGTTGTTCAATCCCCTCATCAACTCTGAGATGAGAGCTTCTGTCTCCAAGGCTCACCATGCTGGTCAGGAGTCACAGACCTTTCCTGTTGACCTCCTAAGTTGTTTTAGGCTGGAAAAAGTTCTCTCCAAAACCTTTTGTTGTTTCTGAAATTCCAAAATTTGGCTTGAGAAGCATTATTTTAAAGTTGTTTGAAGGGGAATGTTGGGAGAGTTCAGCTGGATTGCTGTATCTCCTCTAACATTTTTGGTTCCACCTAACAATTAACAAATTAGTAAAGATATAGGATATAAAATAAATCAACACGAATCATCAGCATTCTATAAACTATCAATAAAACCCAGCAAGATAAGATAGAAAGAGAAATTCTATTGCAAATAATTGCAGACAATATAAAATTGAGAATTTGCCAAGACAAATTCAGTGACTATAAGAACATAATTACAAAACACTTTTCATGCCAATAAGGACAGATCCAAATAATTAATTAAAGAACTAGTAATTGCTCACGAGTAGGTTCAACCAATCTAATAAAAATGAAATTCTTCCCAATCTAATTTATTTATTCAGTGCCATATGTATCAAACTATTAAATAATTATTTTATAGAGTTAGAAAAAGATAGCAAAATTAATTTGGAAGAACAGAATGTCAAGAATATCAAAGAAATTGGTGAAAAAAAAAGTAAAGAAGTTACTTTGCAGTATCTGATTTCAAACTATAGTCTAAAGTGGTAATTATAAAAACAAGCTGGCTAAGAAAAATAGTACCAGATCAGTGGAATAGATTAGGTACCCAATGCATAATAGTAAATAACTGTAGTAATCTAGTATTCGAAAATCCCAAATATCCAAGTTTTAGGGGTAAAAACTCATTATTTAACAAGTCTCTAGGAAAACTGAAAAAAAGTATGGCAGAAACTAGGATAAGATCAACATTTCACATTGTGTATTTTGATAAGGTCATAGTGTGCAAATTATTTAGTCATAAAGGATAATATCATAAGTAAATTAGGGCAATATGGAAAAAAATGTTCATATCAACTTTGTGGGTAAGGAAAAATCTTATTACCTAACAAGAGATAAAGAGAATAATGGAGAGTAAAAAGCATAATTTTGATTACATGAAATTAAAAAGGTTTTGTACAAACAAAAATAATGCAACCAAAATTGGAATTTCCTTCTAATTTTGGGGAAAATTTTTATAGTAAGTTTCTCTGGTAAGGGCTTCATTTCCCAAATATATAAAGAACTGATCCAAGTTTATTAAATTATGAGCTATTTCCTAATTGATAAATGGTCAAAGAATATGAAAGGTAATTTTTGGATGAAGAAATCAAAGTCACATGAAGTAGGGAATTGGAAAGTGAGGGAATACCCATCAATTGGAGAATGGTTGAACAAATTATGGTATATGAATATGAAAGAATACAATTATTCTGTTAGAAATCATGAGCAATGGGGTGGCTAGGTGGCACAGTGGGTAGAGCACTGGCCCTGGAGTCAGGAGTACCTGAATTCAAATCTGGCCTCAGATACTTAATAATTACCTAGCTGTATGGCCTTGGGCAAGCCACTTAACCCCAATGTATTGCAAAACCTAGAAAGAAAGAAAGAAAGAAAGAAAGAAAGAAAGAAAGAAAGAAAGAAAGAAAGAAAGAAAGAAAGAAAGAAAGAAAGAAAAAGAAATCATGAGCAAGCAAGACTTCAGAGAGGGATGGAGGGACTTGCATGAACTGATAATGGTCAGGTAGGCAGAACCAAGGGAAAATTGTACACATTGACAGCAATGTTGTGTGAGGATCAACTGTGATGGATAGCTTTTTTGTTTTTTGTTTTTCTTTTTTGGCTCTTCTCAGCAGTTCAGTGACCAAGGACAATTCAAAAAGATTTGTGATAGAAAATGCCATGCACATCTAGAGAAAAAACTGTGGAGTCTGAATGCAGACAAAGCTTTCTGTTTTTCTTTTTAAACTTTGTTTTATGTTTTTTCTTTTTTTCTGTTTTTCCCCTTTAATTCTGATTCTTTTTTCACAGCATGACTAAAAAGAAAATGTGTCAAACATGTTTGGACATGTATAACCTTTATCATATTACTTGCTGTCATAGGAACAGGGGAGAAAAGGGAAAGATGTAGAAAAATATGGAAAAATGTGGAATTCAAACAAAAAAGTCGAATGTTAAAAACTATCTTTGCATATTATTGAAAAAATCAAATGAAATAACATTTAAAAATCACATAAAATGCTCTAAATCACTATTAATTAAAAATGCAAATGAAAGATACCACCTCATATTTATCAGTTTGGTTAATTTGACAGAAAAGGAAAATTACAGATGCTGGAATGGATATAAAAATTGAGATACTAATGCATCATTGTTGGAGTTGTTCTGGAGAACAATTTGTAATTATGCCCATCCTTTGTGCATATCCTTTGATCTAGCAACGTTCCTAGGGGTGTATCCCAAAGAAATCAAAGAAAAGAGAAAAGAACCAATATAATATATATATATTATTTATATACATATAAATAATATATATATATTTATAGCAGCTCTTTTTGTAGTGGCAAAGAATTGAAAATTGATAGAATGATTATGAAGTGGGGAATGGCTAAACAAGTTGTGGTGTATGATTGTGATGGAATACTATTGTTCTATAAGAAATGATGAACAGAATAGTTTCAGACTTATATGAACTGATGCAAAGTTAAATGAGCAGAACCAGAAGACCATTGCCTATAGTAAATTGTATATTGCATAATATTGTATAGTATTATATTGTACAATATTTTATAATAATCAGCTGTGACTTAGGCACTCTGATCAATACAATGATCTAAAACAATTCCAAAATGCTGAAATGATGAAAAATGCTATCCATCTCTGGAGAACTGATGAATTCTGAATGAAGACTGAAATACACTTTCTAAAATTTTTTCTTTTATATGTGGCTGTGCATTTTCTTTTGTAACATGGCTAATATGGAAATATGTTTTGCATGAGTTCATATGTGTAATTGATTTCATATTGTTTGACTACTCAGCTGATGGACAAGGGGCAGGAAGAAGGGAGAGAATATGTAACTCAAATTTAAAAATGAATATTTAAATTTTTTAAATATAATTGGGAAATATTTAACAAAGTAAGATTTAAAAATCTATTAGTTTTTCTGGATAGGTTAAATCTGACTTTTCAATGTTTATCTCATACATACTACTTATCTTCCTTTGCCATCAATTTGCAATACATCTAGGGCATGTTATTACATAGCTTTCTGAAATGGAGTATTGAGGCTACTTTTTTAAAATGCATCTTTTTTTCTGGGAGATCAATAATTCTCAGGTTACCTTGATGAGCTCTGTCCTCTAGTTTCATTATCTTCATTTGTAGTGATCTCAAATCCTTTTCCAGGTCTATTGCTTTTAAATTTTGCTTTGTTATTTGTTCTGTTACCTCTGTTTTTTGTCTTCCATTTCAGCCAGCTTATTCCTTTGAGAATCCATTAATTTGTTTACTCATTCTTCTAGCTGTACTTCTCAAATTGAGACTTTGTTAGAGACATGCTCTGTTTATTTCTGGAGGGAATATTGGAACTTTTATTTCATCTTGGTCTGAATTTTATGGAGTTCTATTTCTGTTTTCTCTGAGTATTGAGTGCTTTGTTCTTCAAAGATCAGGCAGCTCCGTTAGGGACCAACAAACTTTCAACAAGCCCAAAATGGAGTGATCTAGGACAGTGCCTTCCTGGTCTAGGCTTTACAAGTTCCAGCTTCTAGTTTAGGTGTGGGTGATACAATTGCAATATTACTCCTCATTGGAGCTCTAGTAGACTGCCCTTGGTAGTAACTCTGATCAGCTAGCTGTAAGTCTCTTCAGGATCAGAGTGATGGAATTATAGGCTTTCCCCTTGTTCTGAATTCTCTGTCTTGACCACTGGTGCATGCCCTGAGTCTATGGGCTGAACAATCCTGCCACTCAGGTCAGATTATCAGATCTATGTTGCCTTAAACTCTTTTGCATCTCAGCTCTGACTGAGATCACAGAACATAGTTACTGACTGTCCTTTGTTCCTTATACAATAGACAGCCTCAGACTTCATACTTAATGAGTCATGACCCCACTCCCTGTCTTAGTGCATAGCCTAGAAGTCCCAGCTCACATTTGCGGCTGCAATGCTTTGTGCAGGCCTTCCTAGCTGGACTCCTTTCCTATTGCTCATAGAACTCTGGTTGTCTATGATGATGGAAGAAAAAATAAATCAATGCTGTTTCCTTGGATTTTCTACTCACAACTTGGTATGGTGTTCTTCCTTGATCTTTGTTGATGTAGTTGTAGGAGAGAGATGGTTTGTATTGATTTCTTCTATTTCATCCTATTTGCTATCTCTGAATTCACTGATTTGTTCACATTTTCCACTGACTAAAGTGGAAACTAAAGTTTTATCCACCTTTAAAATGTCAGACATTCTTCCATTCTTGTTCTTAATTCAATCAACCTCCATGAAGATTCTTGAAGTTGATCTGGCTTTACTTTGGGGTATCTTGCCTTGGTATCATTTTTTCATTCTAGATTTTGTCCTTTCTTTTACCTTGAACTATTTATTCATAATGTAGTATGGGTAGAGATCACCTCATCCCTTAATTGATGGTCTCAAGTGAAGCTTCAGTTGTCCACAATTGTGATATGTAGGAGCTACTATTCATTGGAGGACTCTTCCCGAAAGTATTGTACTAGAAATGAGGATTGTGGAATCCATGGAGTTTTGAAAAAAAGAAGAGTATATGGAAACCATGTAAAAAGATAAGATGGAAAGAACCTATGCCCTTTAAAATATTTGATAATCAGAGCTGCTGGATAATTAGTCATTTTATTAATAATGTTAGCATTTTATTTATAAAAGAGGTCAGTGACACTCTCAAATGCCAAAGACCTATCATGACAGTGGTGTCACAGTTTATGTGCCTTTGAAGAGTGAATATTCCTGAGGGTGACAATCAGTTCTGATTGGTTCACAATTAATGAGAGAATGAATATTACAATAGAGAAGAACCTATTCTTTTGGGGCGTAACTTCGTGTTATTTATTCTGAATTACCCCCAACATTGGGCAATCTAATCAAAGACTCTATCCCTACCCAAACTTGATTAAAAGTACAATGGGCTTCCCTACCTTAGATCAAATTCCTGTAAGATTGAGTGGGGTCTGACCAGTATTGAGGAGAGTTAATTCAGTCTCATCATCAGTGATATCCTTCAAGAGACTAAACTTTGAAATGAGAACTATAAAATGAGGGTAGAACTCTGGATCTCTGTGAATCATTGGTTATTAATAACCATTTTTCTCAAGAGAAGGGAAGGGGAGGGAATGGGAGGGAATGAGAGGGAGGAGAGGAGGGGGAAGGAAGAGGAGAGAGGGGAGGGCAGCAGAAGGGGAGGGAAGGAGAAAACTGAAATTGGATGTAGAATAAAATGAAAAAAGGCAAATCAGTGAGATCTGAGGGGATGAGCTTGAGAAGATAGTATTGGAAAGTTGTGATCAGGGTAGACATTAAAAGTGACCATGTCAGATAGGGTTGGGCCATAGCATGAGATTAATGTCATCTGAGGTGATGGTCCCTGCCAAACATAAAGGTGTTCTGAACTCAGCATCCTGTCAGGACTATGAAGATTACAGAGGGAAAGTGAGAGCTTCCATTCTTCAGCTTGCCCAGAAGGGCCCTCTTCCTGAGAGTCCAAGTGAATATTCACACTCAGGAGGCAATTTAAGCTTGCACCACTCAAAGTGTGAGTTGCCCACTGGTTATACCTTCTCACTCCACTGGGTGGTTTGAAGAATTGAAGGGTAATTATAGTATGATTCTCCTGAAAGAGTAGAAGTTTTACTTCTGCTTGGAGGAAAAATGCTTTAGTTAAAGGAATAATTCTTATTGGGGGACTTTCAGGTGCTCTGGCAAGCTGAAGGGGAGTGATTTTTTTGATACAATGATCACATTTCCACTTCTCTGTTGTCTTTACCTGAAAGAAGACATCTTTCTCTCACCAGAGAATTGGGTTTTCTTTCTAAAATTATGGTCCATGCCCTCCTGGTTTTCAATGTATTTTCCCCCAATTTTCCTCCTTCCAAGTCAGCACTGAAAAAATAGAGATAAAATATCAGTTTCTCATCTTCTTTCTCTTTGGGTTCTCTTCCATTTCTTTATTTCCATATCACTCACAATTTGGCTCCGCTCTCTCTTTATATTCCTTCTTTATGAATTGTTAATTAACATTAAAAATAATTTTATTTAGCTATGCTGAGCTTACATTACCTGTTCCAGCAAATTCATTTTTTTTTCTTTCAAGTTTGCCATATTAGAGGGGTCAAATCTTTTATTCCTCTGTTAAGAATTTTAAGCACACTGACAGAACACATTTTCTGTTTTCAGAGGGACAAAGAGCTAGGCCTAAACTGAATAAGAGGAAGAAGGAGAATGGACTGGCTGACATTTGAGAAATTGCACAGTGCTTTCAATGATACCAATCTTTTCACTGGCAAAAAAAATCCAAACCACCAACATCCCCAATAACACCAATACTACCAACAAACATCCAGCAACCAAAACCCAATCTACTAGTTTTAGCAGCAGCAGCATTTTTTAAAGATTTTATTTATTTTGAGTTTTTCAAATTTTCTCCTAATCTTGCTTCCCTCCCCCCCCCATACCCCACAGAAGGCAGTCTGTTAGTCTTTACCTTGTTTCCATGGTATACATTGATTTAAGTTGAATGTGATGAGAGAGAAATCATATCCTTAAGGAAAAAAGTATAAAAGGTAGCAAAATTACATAATAAGATAAGTTTTTTTTTTAAATTAAAGGCATAGCCATTGGTCTTTGTTCAAACTTTACAATTATTTCTTTGGATACAGATGGTATTCTCCATCGCAGATATCCCAAGCTTGTGCCTGATTGTTGAATTGATGCAATGAGCAAGTCCATTAAGGTTGATCATCATCCCCATGTTGCTGTTAGGGTGTACAATGTTCTTCTGGTTCTGCTCGTCTTGCTCAGCATCAGTTCATGCAAGTTCTTTTTGTCTTCCCTGAATTCCCATCCCTTCTGGTTTCCAATAGATCAATAGTGTTCCATGGTATACATATACCACAGTTTGTTAAGTCATTACCCAATTGAAGGACATTCACTTGATTTCTAGTTCTTTGCAACCACAAACAGGTCTGCTGTGAATATTTTTGTACAAGTGATGTTTTTACACTTTTTCATAATCTCTTCAGGGGAAAGACCCAGTATTGGTATTGCTGGATCATAGGGTATGCATATTTTTATTGCTCTTTGGGCTTAATTCCAAATTGCTCTCCAGAAAGGTTGGATGAGTTCACAGCTCCACAACAATGTATTAGTGTCCCAGATTTCCCACATCTCTTCCAACATTGATCATTGTCCTTTCTGGTCATATTGGCCAGTCTGAGAGATGTGAGGTCATACCTCAGAGATGCTTTAATTCGCATTTCTCTAATCAGTAATGATTTAGAGCAATTTTTTATATGGCTAATGGATTGCTTTGATTTCCTTATCTGTAAATTGCCTTTGCATATCCTTTGACCATTTCTCAATTGGAGAATTACTTGTTATTTGGAAAATTTGACTCAGTTCTCTGTATATTTTAGAAATGAGTCCTTTGTCAGAAATACTAGTTGAGAAAATTGTTTCCCAGTTTATTACATTTCTTTTGATCTTGGTTACAGTGGTTTTGTCTGTGCAAAAACTTTTTAATTTTCTATAATCAAAATTATCTAGTTTGTTTTTAATGATGTTCTCCATCTCTTCCTTGGTCATAAACTGCTTCCCTTTCCATAAATCTGACAGGAAAATTACTCCTTTATCTTCTAGTTTGTTTATAATATTCTTTTTTTATGTCTAAATATAGTATCCATTTGGCTCTTATCTTGGTATAGGGTGTGAGGTGTTGGTCTAATCCAAGTTTCTTCCATATTAACTTTCAATTTTCCCAACAGTTTTTATTGAGGAGAGAGTTTTTATCCCAATAGCTGAATTCTTTGGATTTATCAAACAGCAGAGAACTATCATCATTTGCTGCTATTGCACCTAGTCTATTCCACTGATCCACCACTCTGTTTCTTAGCTAATACTAGACAATTTTGATGACTGATGTTTTGTAATATAATTTTAAATCTGGTAAGACTAAGTCACCTTCTTTTGTACCTTTTTTCATTGAATCTCTGCAGATTCTCAATTTTTTTATTTCTCACATGAATTTACTTAGAATTTTTCTAACTCATTAAAGTAAATTTTTGGAATTTTGATTGGTAGGGCACTAAACAGGTAGTTTTGTTTTGGTAGAATTGTCATTTTTATTATAGTAGCTTGACCTATCCATGAGCAGTTGAGGTTTGCCCAGTTATTTAAATCTGATTTTATTTGTGTGAGAAGTGTTTTGTAATTTATTTCAAAAAGTTTTTGAGTCTGCCTTGGCAGGTAGACTCCCAAGTATTTTATATTGGCTGAGTTTACTTTGAATGGGATTTCTCTTTCTACTTCTTTCTGCTGTATCTTGCTAGTTATATATAGAAATGTTGAGGATTTATGAAGGTTTATTTTATATCCTGTGACTTTGCTAAAGTTGCTAATTATTTCTAGTAGTTTTTTAGATGACTTTTTTGGATTCTGTAGGTATACCACCATGTCATCTGTAAAGAGTGAGAGTTTTGTTTCTTCCTTCTCAATTCTAAGTTTCAATTTCTTTTTCTTCTCTTATTGCTGAAGCTAATATTTCTAACACAATATTGAATAGTAGTGATGATAATGGGCATGCTTGTTTCACACTTCATCTTATTGGGAATGCCTCTAGCCTATCCCCATTGGGTATGATTGCTTGTTGATGGTTTCAGATAGATACTGCTCATTATTCTAAGGAACAATTATTCCTACACTCTGTAGTGTTTTTTAGTAGGAATAGGTGCTGTATTTTGTCAAAAGTTTTTTCAGCATCTATTAATATAATCATATGATTTCTGACAGATTTGTTATTGGTAAAATTAATTACACTAACAGTTTTCCTAATATTGACTCAACCCTGTATTCCTGGGACAAAGCCTACTTGGTCACAATGTATTATTCTATTGATAACTTGTAATTGTTTTGCTAAGATTTTATTTAAGATTTTTGCATCTATATTCATCAGGGAGCTAGGTCTATAATTGTCTTTCTCTGTTTTAACTCTTCCTGGTTTAGGTATCAGCACCATATTGGTGTCATAGAAAGAGGTAGGCATGGGGTGGCTAGGTGGCGCAGTGAATAGAGCACCAGCCTTGGAGTCAGGAGTACCTGGATTCAAATCCAACCTCAGACACTTAATAATTACCTAGCTGTATGGCCTTGGGCAAGCCACTTAACCCTATTGCCTTGAAAAATCAGAAAAAAAACCCCAACCAAAAAAGAAAGAGGTAGGCAGAGTTCCATCTTCACCTATTTTTCCAAAGAGTTTATATAGAATTGGAACAAAATGTTCCTTAAGTGTTCACTTGTGAATCCATCTGACCCTGGAGATTTTTTCCTTAGGGAGTTCAAAATGATTTGTTGAATTTCTTTTTCTGAGATAGGGTTATATAGTTATTTAATTTCCTCTTCATTTAACCTGAGCAACTTATAGTTTTGGAAATATTCATCCATTTCACTTAGATTGTCAAATTTATTGGAATAGAGTTGGGCAAAATAATTCCAAATTATTACTTTAATTTCCTCCTCATTTGTGGTGAGGTCACCTTTTTCATTTATGATTCTAGAAATATGGTTTTCTTCTTTCTTTTTTAAAACAAATTGACCAGAGGTTTACCAATTTTATTGGCTTTTTCATGAAACCAACTCTTGATTTTATTTACTAGTTCAATAGTTTTCTTGTTTTTGATTTTATTTATTTCTCCTTTAATTTTTAGAATTTCTAATTTGGTATTTTACTTGCAGTTTTTAATTTGTTCTTTCTAATTTTTTAGTTGCATTTTTAGTTCACTGATTTCCTCTTTCTCTAATCCAGCTATTGGGATAATGTATCCCCATTATGATCCAAGAAAGATGTATTCAATGTTTCTGCCTTTCTGCGATTGATCATTAGGTTTTTATGCCCTAGTACATGGTCAATGTACTAGTAAGTGCCATGTACTGCAGAAAAAAAGTATATTCCTTTCTTTCCCCATTCAATTTCCTCCATAAGTCTATCATATTTAGGTTTTCTAACAATCTATTTACTTCCTTAACTTCCTTCTTGTTCATTTTCTGATTCTATTTATCTGAATCTGAGAGCTGGAGATTGAGGTCTCCCTTAGTAGAGTTTTGCTGTCTATGTCTTCCTGTAGCTCTTTCAACTTCTCCTCTAAGAATTTGGATGCTACACCACTGGGTGCATTCACATTTAGAATTGAAATTACCTTATTGTCTATGGTACCTTTTAGGAGCATATAGTTCCTTCCTTATCTCTTTTAATGATGTCTATTCTTCCAGCTGCCTCATCTGAGATAAGGATTTCTACCCCTGCTTTTTTTTCACTTCAGTTGAAGTAAAATATATTTTGCTCTAACTTTTTATCTTTATATGTTTCTCTTTGCTTCAAATGGGTTTCTTGTAAGCAGCATATTGTAAGATTCTGGTTTTTAACCCACTCTGCTATTTACTTACATTTTAAGGGAGAGTTCATTACATTCACATTCAAAATTATAATTACTAACTCTTTATTGCCCTTCATGCTATCTTCCCTATGTTTGTATTTTTCCTCTTTTTCCACTTTATCCACATTACCCAGCATTTTGTTTCTGAATACCACCACCTTCGGTGTGTTTGCCCTCCTATACCAACCCCCTTCTCCTTTGTTTCCCCTTTCCCCCTTTTCCCCTTTTACCTTCCCTTCCTTCTGTTAGTTCCCCTTTTTAACTCTTACCTTTCCCCCTCCTCCCCTTTCCCCCTTTTAATACTTGAAAGATAAGTTTCTTAACTCAACTGAGTGTGTGTAAGTTAACTTTAAGTCAAGTCTGATGAGAGGAAGATGCAGGTGGTTCTCACCTCCTCCTTTCTTCCCCTCTATTGCAATAGGTCTTTTGTACCTCTTAATGTAATGAGATTTACCCCATTCAATCTCCTCCATTCTCCAGTCTCCTTACTATCCCCCTTTTTAAGGAGGCATTGTTTTTAAATCATTCTTTCTGAGTCACAGAAAAGTCATGAATGTCTATCACTTATGGCTAATTATATTCTCTCTAATAGAGTTATAATTCTCAAGAATTATGAGAATCTTTCTCCCAGGTGGGCATATGGCCAGTTGCATCTTATTGGACAGCAGTTTTATTTTTCTTTAACCTTTTTTTTAAAAACCTTTTCATGTGTCTGTTGAGCCTACTGTTTGATGTCCAAATTTTCTATTTAGCTCTGGTCTTTTCATCAGGAAATGTTGGAAGTCTCCCATTTTGCTAAATGTCCACCTTTTCACCTGGAAGAGAAGGCTCAACTTTGGTGGATAGTGGATTCTTGGCTGCATTCCAAGCTCCCTTGCTCTTCAGAATATCTCATTTCAGGCCCTTCGAACCCTTAATGTTGATGCAGCCAAGTCCTGAGTAATCCTTGTTGTGTTTCCTTGGTATTTAAATTGTTTCTTTTTGGTTCCTTGTAGGATTTTATCTTATTTGATAGCTCTGGAATTTGACCACAAGATTTCTTGGTGTTTTCATTTTAGGATATCTTTCTAGAGGGGATCGATATATTCTTTGGTTCCATGATATCAGGGCAGTTTTCCCATCACTAAATCCCATAATATTAAGTCCAGGCTTCTTTTTCCCCTCTTCAATATTTTCAGGAAGACCTATAATTCTTAGGTTGTTCCTTCCTGATCTATTCTCTAGGTCAGTAGCTTTGCTGATGAGGTATTTTACATTTTCATCTATTTTTTTGATCATTTGGTTTTGTTTAACAGAATCTTGTTGTTTCATGAAGTCATTAGTTTCCACAGATTCCATTCTTTTTTTAGATAAGAATTTTCTTCATTTTTCTTTTGCAACTCCTTTTCCAATTGGTCAATTCTATTTTTGAAGGAGTTTTCCTTTTGCCCAAGTATTGTTTTGAGAGATTTATTTTCTTTTTGTATTTGTCCAATTATATTTTCCAAGGATTTGTTTTCTTGTTGTGAGATGTTAATTTTCTCTTGAGTTTCTTTTCCCAATTTTTCCAATTGATTTTTAAGTTCCTTCCTGATTTCTTCAAGGAAGTCTTTCTGGGTTGGAGACCAATTCATATTCTCCTCAGAACTGTTAGATCTCTCTGGGTTAGAATCTGTTTCTTCTAAGTTTTTCTCTATGGTTCCCCCTTTCTGCTGGCCTTTCTTCATTTTCCTAGGATCTTGTGTTGAAGTAGGGGCTGGCTCTCAGAGGTTTGCTTTTGAAAACCTAGAGGCTTTGTTCACTTGGTTGAGTAATTCCAAATGGGCAGTCAGTAGGTGGTGCTGGTGGCTTTCTCTGTAGTGTTTGAAGCTCTCTCCCTAATTCTGGAGGGAGTGAGGAGGGAGGGAAGAAGGGCAGCAGGGTCTGAGTTGACCTTGAACAATGGGCTGGGCCCTGGTGGAGGTAGTTAATCTCCCTTTCAGCTGAGTGATCTCTGTTGCCCTCCCTGAGCCTGAGGGGGAGGGGGTGGAGGGCTGTTACCATTCATTTTGGGAAGAATGTGCTGCAAAAAGTATGGAGCTCAGATCCCTTACCCAGCTGGTCATTTTCTGGGTTCTGCAAAATTCTGTGCTGGAACTCATCCTCCTGTCAACTGGGACTGACCATAGCTCTTCTCCCCCTGGCCAAAGATTCTGAGGCTAAATTTGGTCCTCAGACTCTTCACTTACCAAAATCTCTGTGGCTAAGGCTGGTCCTCTGCCTTCACCCCACTGCTGTCCCTGTTCTTGCCCTCTGCTCTCCATTCCCAGTTCATCTATGGTCCCCTGAGACAGACCTTGTTGGTAAGGTATTCTTCTTTTTCTGGGTTTTGTCGATCAAATCTCTGTTAAGTGGTTTCTTTCATGTTATTTTTGAAGGGAACCAGGAACACAGCACAGTGCCTACCTTCTTTCCACCATCTTGTCCAGAAGTCCCCATTTTCAACAGCAGCATTTTTTGATAATGTTCTGCAGAAATGAGTCAGACAATCAACAAATGTTCAGAACTGCAGGTGAATCAAAGACCAGTGGAAAAAGACCGTAGTGGCGGTAAGTAGGCTGAAGCATAGTATCAGTGAGGTCTTATGCATAAGAATGGCATAAAAAGACATAAAGTGATATATGACTAGAAAAGGTGGTGAACTGATCACATATCAAGGTCATAGGCTAAAAGCTAAGTAGTCATACTGTCTGGCCTGGGGCATGCTGAAGGCAGCTCAGTAGGTTCTGAGATCTAATTGTTATAGTATCAGTATTGACAAATCTCTGATTGCTCTAAATTGGGGTTTGATCAATTTTTTATTGATTGTCTAAATTAAGAAAGGGTTAATAACATAGATCAAACTTCTAAGTATTTGTGTGTGTGTGTGTTCTTCTCTCATTCCCTAACCTAGTTATATATTTACCAAAACACTCCTTGTACTGCACTATAAAACTGAGCTCAGATCATTAAGTCATCATCAGACTGGAGGATTAGTGACTGTAAGCTAATAATAATAATAATAACAACAACAACAACAATAAACAATAATAGTAACAATAATAAAAACAATAATTATGATGATGATGATCATCATCATCATAATAATAACTGGCATTTATGTAGTCCTTTACAGTTTGCAAAAATCCTTTATATTCATTATCTCATTTGGTCTTTACCACACATTCCTGTGTCCAGTTCTACTGATCTATTTGCCACTTCCATTTTTTGACATGGCATTTTCATTGCTTCTCCCCCATAAAGAGGTCTTCCTTCTCACCTCCACCTCTTGCTTTCCCTAGGTTCCTTCAATACTTAGCTCATATCCTGTTTGCAGAAGGATACCTTACCTGATCTCCTTAAACTGCTGATGACTCTCCTCTGTGATTTACTTCTATTTACACTGTATATATCTTGTATGTACATAGTTATTCACATATTATGTCCCCTATTAAAATGTGAGTAAAGGACCTGTTTTTACCATCCCAAGATTTGGAACAAGGTCTGACACATAGTGTGCACTTAAGAAATTCTTGCTGATTTGAGGACAGCTTGAATGTCCAATGGTATATACAAAATATTCAAAGACCTAACCAAAATGGAATGGTGGAAGGCTACCACCATTTTGGGTACCTGCACTGTGGAGTGTTTGTGGGAGGACAAGGAGAAGAAATACCCAGAAAGAGAGGGTGTGGATGATTGGCATTGACATTCACAGTAACTCAGCAGTTATTAAGCACCTACTGTGTACCAGATTCTGTGCTAAGGATATAGAAAGATCAAGTATCACCAAAATATCCAAATGGAACATTTCTTTTAAAAAGTTTCCTTTTTTCACTATACAAAGATCACAATTATTTAGGTTACTCTGCAAAATATGTGAATTGGAGATATATCAGGCCCTGGCAGGAGAGCAGAACAAAGATTTTGATTTCAGGAAAATGTCTTGTCTCAGTCTACCCTCAATATCTTCTCTGAGGGGCTGACTCCTTCATCCCTCTTGTTGACTCTGTGACTTCATGGGGTGACAAACTGAGCATTACATGTATTTAATATGCACCAAACCCTAAATATTGAGCTGGAGTACAACTATAGTAGGTCACATTGTTGTTGAAGGATTTGCTAGTTTCCTGTGAAGAACTTACAACTCTGACCCTGAAGTATAGTTGTATAAAGAAAACACAGATTTATTAAAAAGGTATTACAACCCAAAAGAAAGAAAGAGAGAGATAGTTAAGAGTTCTTTAAAGGCCACTTGGTTTGGATGCAGCAGTTTAACCAGGCAGGCCAGCTGCTACATTAGAAACCATAAGATTAAGAAATAGTTAAAAGTCCTTTAGGTTACAGACCAAAAGATTAAGACATGGTTAAAGTCTTTGAATGTCTTGTTCTTTTGGGTGTGGCAGTTTAACCATTAGAAGTCAAAGAGGTTAGCTCAGTAACCCCACTCAGGATCAATGGGAGAGGTGGCTTTGTTGGGAGTGGTCTGGATCTTACATTGGATAGCTTGCCTTTGGGAGTGGTCTGGGATCTTGTATTGGAGAGATTGCTGTGGCAGGTGTTGCTGTAGGATGGGCCCCAACTTGGTTTAATGTCTCAAACTATCTCACATGCATAATCTAGCACTAAGTTGACCCACTGGTGAGCACATGGCCAGGGTCAAAGTAAAGGTCAAGTGCAGAAGAAGATTACAAAATTTGCTTCCAATTACAATATTCCTCTATGCCTATAATTCCCTGCTTTAAAATGAATTTTATTTTTCACTCTATCTAGTCTCCTGGGGCTTTAAGTAGCTTCAAATCACATGTGACCTTGTGTTGAATCCTCTCACAGGATGTAAAGCAATCCAGGTGTGTTTGGGGATATCATACTGTTGTGGCTTACTTAACTTCCCCTTCACCCCTCCAAAAGCTACAAATTTCCCTATGTCACACAAGATGAGGGGGTGAAGATGGGTTGTTATCTTTAGCATTGGAAGAATATGAATTCACAAAAATGAGACCATCGGGCTATCAAAATAAGCATCTGAAATTAGAGCTTTTAAAGTTCAGTATGTGGATTTTGCAAAAGTTATGCAAATAAGACTAAATGCCTCGACTGAGCAAAAAAAATCATATACAATCAACACTTTTCCCTCTAAATACCAATCTAAATTTCCTGATCAACTTATTTTCATTTTGGAGTCAAGCTGTCCCTTCTTCAGTCTGGGTCTGTATTTGAGTGCTGCTGGCTATATGTTTGTAGCTGCACATGATATGATTCATCTTGTTTTTTCCCTTTCTTGAACTCAGCCTATCACCTGCCCTGAGCTCTTCTTTCAAGGCTATTTTTTTTACCTTTGCATTTGGTTACAAAAATATTGACACAATTTATGTTCCTTTATTGCTGAATAACTCAAAATAAAGCTCACCCCCCCCAATATTCATGAAGCTTTATTTAAGATTACAAGCTCCTCAAGGAAAGCAACTATGAGTTTACAAAAATGCAGACACTTGATTTTATTTTGCTTTGTTATTACAGAATAACTCAAAATAAAACTCAAAAATAAAACAATGCATTTTATATATACAAAACAAAACAAAAATATTCATGAAGCTTTAAGATTACAAGCTCCTCAAGGGTAGCAATCATGAGTGCTTAAGGGAAGGAACATGGTATAGTGGAAAGAGCATCCGTTCTGGAGTCAGAAGACCAAGGTTCAAATCTAGCCTTAGACACTTACTAGCTGGGCAAGTCTGTTTCATTTACTTTCCTCAAATTTTTAAATGGAGTCATTATAGCACCTGTCTGTCAGGGTTGCTGTGACGATCAAATGAGAAATATGTAAAATGTTTAGCACAAAGCCTTTCACATTAAAAGGTATTTAGTGATTCCTTTCTTCTTCCCTCTTTTCCTGGCTTTCTTCTTCCTTCTTTATTTCCTTCCTCCTTCTCCCCTCCCTTCCTCCTTTACATCTATCCTTCCTTCCTTCCTTCCTTCCTTCCTTCCTTCCTTCCTTCCTTCCTTCCTTCCTTGCTTCCTTGCTTCCTTGCTTCCTACCCACCTTCTTTTCTTCCTTCCATAGCTGAACCAATTACTCTGTTGTTCTGGGCTTCAGTTTTATCATTTTTAAAATGGAGGGTAGTAATTTCAATGAAATGGGGAGTTGTGGTTTTTGTAATATGGAGGGTGGTAGTTTTTGTAAAATGAAGTGTGGTAGTTTGGAGATGATTTCTAAGGTTTTTTCCAGTTCTATACTTATGATCTTATGCTAAAAATACTTGTGTTTAAAAAATATATTATTCTTAAGGTTCTACCACTATACTTCTATTTAATAGGCAACCAGTAGATACAAGTTGCTTTCAACAAAGGCACTTAACAAGTGGTCTAGGTTAAAATAATAAAAATAAAATATTCCTACCTGCTCTCTGGTTGAACTCATTCACAAAAACCAACAGTGTTGGTGGTCAAATCTCAAGTAGAACAATAGAGCAAGAATGTGGCTAAGGCACAGATATTCCTCCTAAACCACAGACCTTCTAAGTTTGTCCTCTCCTGTAGAGTGCTCACAAAATTCTCTTATGTGTATAATACCTCTTTTGAGTGAGTTATTTAGAGATATCCCCATGGTCTGCTCCTCTATATAGGCAACTGAGCTCTCCATGTTTAGATCTAGTTCTCTATTGAGTTCATTACTGACTTTTAGCTTACTACTGTCCTGTCTTTTGAAACCACTTCCTCCCTTGAAAGACTGTCTCTATAGGCTTATCTGTCTGGAGTTTGTGTCTTTGCTTCCTCAACTCTGCCTCAGACTTTCTGGAACTGACTCACCACCTGCAAGATGGGTTGTCTCTCTCCTTCTGTTGAGTAGCTGTGCTTCTGGGCACCATAGTTGATGAGGAGGGAGGGGAAGAGAGAAGGTAGAATTCTTTACTCCCAGAGGTGAAAATTTGTTCTTTCCTGACTGCTAGACAACTAACTCTCCCTCTCTCCTTATCTCTCCCCTTTTGCTTTTCCCTCTTCCCTTTCTTCATCTCATTTTCCACCTCTCAAATAGCTACTGACTCTCTCTAGGGTTGAGCTATTAAAAACCTTGAGATATGGTTAATTTTCAGCCCAGTCAATCATGTTGCCCTTTTTGACTCAATCATCTCAGGTTAAATGCCTTTTCTATGGCTTGATCTTTTAAGGACCAAGTCTTTTACCCTTATATTCATAAGATCACAACATTCAAATTGGAAGGGCCCTTAGAAGGAATCAAATATACATGCCTCATTTTATAGATGATGAAACTGAAACTCAGAGATTGTTTCTTGCCCAAGGTTGCACAAGTAGGAAGTAGCAAATCTGGGGTTCAAATACAGTTCTCTTTCCACAATTGAATAGCATTGTGTTGTGTGTCTGTGTGTGTGTGTGTGTGTGTGTGTGTGTGTGTGTGTGTGTGTGTGTGTTAAGGTGAATAATTGTCAAACTCTTCTCTCTCTAGGCAATTTTTCTCTTTCCTTGTACAATATGTGGTGGAATCACTTTGATACTGTTTCAAACCCTTGTTAAGTTTTCTATTTAAATGTTGTTTAAATATGGTCTGTTCTGTAAGAAATACTGGCCTTACAACTGTTTTTGGTGTAAGCTGAGATTTTTGTGATTCCAAGTTCTATATTAGAGTCAAGTTGTAAAAGTTTTTGGTTGCTAGGGGGATGGTTTGATTCAAGTTCTCTCAGCTAAGACCTACCAAAGGAAATTTTTTAAAAAAGCTAATGGGGTAGAAAGAGAAACAAGGAAGTTGAAGGTGTGTGTTTGTGTCCTTTCTCTCAGATGAGATGGGAGTCAGCCCCTCCATCATTTAATTAAAACAATTCTTTTTGAGTCAGTAAGGTACTTCAGTGAATAGAGCTCTGAGTCTGGAGTCAGAAACACTTGAATTAAAATCCTGCCTTGAACACTTTCTAGCTGTGTGACCATGACTACTGTCTGCTTTAGTTTTTCATCTATAAAATGGGAATAATCGTAGCACTCACCTACCAGAGTTGTTCTGAAGATAAAATGAGATATTTGTAAAATGCTTTGAAAACCTTAAGGTTATTTAACTGTTAAACTAGTAATCCTTAAATATTAATTTTATGACCTTATTGGGACAGCTAGGTGGTACAGTGAATAGAGTGCTAGGTGTGGAGCCAGCAAGACTCATTTCACTGAGTTCAAATCTGACCTCAGGCACTGATAGCTATGTGACCCTGGGCAAGTCACTTAACTGTATTTGCTTTGATTTCTTCATCTGAAAATGAGCTAAAGAAGGAAATGGCAAACCCTTCCAGTATTTCTGCCAAGAAAATCACAAATGAGGTCATGAAGGACATGACTGAAACAACTAAACAACAAATAGCCTTATTGTTCTTTATCCTGTGCAACTTCTCTAGGGGTAACATCTCTTTTTTTTTCTGCTTCAGTGGTATAATTCCCTCTTGGTTTTACTTCTACATATCTGATTGCTTATCTTATGTCTCTTTTGCTGGATCACCTTACATTTCCCATTCTCTTATCATAGATATCCCTCAATACTTGGTCCTAGACATCTTCTTTTCTCATTTTACTCTCAACCTTGATGACCTTATCAATTGCCATGAGTTCATTTATTATCTCTATGCAGATGACTCCCATATTTCAGTATTTAGCTCAAATATTTCCTTTGTAATAGACTCCTTCAGGACCATCTGGATATATCTTCCTGGATGTTCTATCAATATCAGTAACTCAGTATTGATTGTCTTCCTTTTTCCCTTAAGCTAAGCTTCTCTGTTTCTGTTAAGAAACCACTCTCCTTCCAGTTATGAGTCAACCTTTCCTTTACTCTAAAGGCAGATAGTGTGGGCTAGCTAGGCCAACATACTCTGTGAGATCATTCCCATTAACTCTTTTTCTTCTTCCTAGGGTACATCTATATTTCTCTTTTCATCCTGCCCCCATGCCAAGCCTTGCTTATTCTACTTCCAAAATAAATCTTTTATATTCATCCTCTCTATTGATGGCAACCACCTTAATTCAGGTCCTTATCACCTATTGCCTATTGTATTTTCAAAGTCTCTTATTGGTCTTATTGCTTCCAGCTTTTCTACTTTTCAATCCATTTTGCACAGTTGTCAAAATTCCTACTATTCCTAAGGTAATCTCATGCAGTCTACCTTTCTTGAATTATTCACTGATGTCAAGGTCTAGTCAAACTGAATTACAACATTCCATTGAATGAACAGAGTAGAACAGTGAGTTTAGGCATTCTTATAGATTGTTCTAGAATTTTCTTCCTCTTCTTTGCCTTCTAGAATCCCAATATTGTTAAAAAAATATGGTTGACTGAGGAAATTCATTAGAATTTTATATCAGTTTTATGACATCATGTTTACACAGGTTCTGGATAATGGAGGATACTCTTGAGCTTTCCTAGTTACCAAAGGAATGAAGCAAGGTTGTGTCCTTGTTCCCATGCCTTTTACTATGATTTTTTCAGTGATGGTGTTGGATGCCTTCAATAAGGATGAAAATGAAAAATTAACTTGAAAAGGCTATAAACCAAGACTAAAGTCAAGGGAGATTTGGCATGTGGCTTTTTGTTAGCTGATGATGGTGCACTCAATGTAGCCTCTAAGTCTGAGATGCAACAGAATATGGTTCAATTTCATGCTGTTTGTGTTCATTTTGGCCTGGCAATTACACCCAGAAAACAGAGATTCTCCATGGGCAAGTACCATACTATCTAAATATGGAACTATTAGTAATAGCAAAGGGAGAAGTTTTAAATACTCTAGATTTGAATACTTTGGATAAGTTCCTTAACCTTGGTAGTATATGTTCTAGAAATGTAAATATAGATGATGAGGTTGGTATTCTCATTGCCAGAGTGAGGGAAATGCCTATCAAACTAAAGTCATTGTGTTGACCTCATTGTTGTATTCCTGAGAAGTCTGGATAGTATACCATAACCAAGATAGAAAACTGAATTACTTCCATTTGAATTGTTTTTGGAAGATTTTGAAAATCACCTGGAAAGATAAGTTATCAGACATTGAAGTCCTTTCTTGAACTAAACTGCCAAGCATTCAAACTCTTCCATAGAGAGCACAACTCCAGTGGTTGGCCACATTATTCAACTACAGAGCATGAATATTCCAAAAAAACTATTTTATGGTGAACTCACACAAAGCAAGTCTTCACAAGAAGGTCAGAAGAAGCCTTTAAAGGACATTCTCAAGGTCTCTTGAAGAACTTTGGAATAGATTATGAGTCTTGGGAGATACTGGCACAGGACTGCCTAGATGACTTTCCTGGAACAAAGAAGGCCCTATTCTCTATGACCAAAGAAGAATAGCAGTAGCTCAAGAGAAACATGAAATAGAAAAGATTTAAACATTTCCACTCCACTTCCGAATATTCATGTGGACCATTTCTGCCTCACTTGTGTTAGAACCTTCCAAGCTCATATTGATCTGATTAGCCAGTTATTCACCTTGTACCTTGACATCCACATAGTGGTATCATTTTGGTCCTCTTTGAGAACAAAGGACAACAACCACATTGTTTCAATAATTTGTTCACGTGCTACCTTTTATGTAAAACTTTACCTGAGCATCCTCTCCCCAAGTTGTTACTTTTCACTCTCTCCTCAAAGATCATACATTTAATTTTCTATTTAATAGTCTTCCTTTGTGAAATTCAAGCACCTTAAGAAAAAGGACTATTTTATTTTTATATTTGTATTTCTATCTTCAGTGGCAAGCACAATACATTAATAAGTATTTGCTAAATTGAATTGGACTGAAAAAGTTAAACAGTTATATGATTGTAACCTTTCAGTGCACTATAATGCTTATGCATTAAAAGGCAATAAAGCAAAATAGAGAAGCCAGAAGGAATGGCAAGACCATGATTTTAAAGAACTTGAAGAACTTAAACAAGAAAAAGCCATTGTCAGCTAAGGGCAAACCTCCAAGAAAGGGTTTTTGATACCAAGTTGGGCTAACATTCTAGAAGCTATACTTGATGTCTGGCTCCAAGGATATATTGTTCAATTCAGACAAAAATCAGGATTAAAATAATACATATTAAGAAATAGCAAAGAAAATGATGGAATTTAAAATCTTAATTCTTTAAACCTGTGTTCTATATATTTATCATCTTTTAGAGTCATAGAATATTAGAATAGTTCTGAGATATTCTTTGGTTCAGCACCATTATTTTAACAGATTAGGAAATTGAAGCCTTTCTGGTCTTGGTGGTCCTTGTCTTTGCTGCTGAGTGACTTATACAAGTGACAAGATAACTTGAAGACAGGAGTGCTTAGGTTCAATGGCATTAGAACCAAATGTTTACCCACACTTAGACTGGCACTTATTTTAAGCCCCTAAGGGTGATAGCTATGAGGCTCCTTAGGGAGGGGCAAACTGACCCAGATTGGAAAATGGAGCAGGTTAAAACTTTTGTGGAAGTTGGTATTAGGATTGGCCCTCTAAGTGGCTTTTGTGCTTCTAGCTTGGGTGAAATGAGTGATCTAGTTTTTTTGTTTTTTTGTTCTTGCAAGGAAATGGAATTAAGTGATTTGCCCAAAGTCACACAGCTTAGTAATTATTGAGTGTCTGAGGTTGAATTTGAACACAGTTCCTCTGGATTCCAGGGCTGATTCTTTATCCACTGTACCACCTAGCTATCCTTGAGTGACCTAGTCTTAAAAAAATTCTTTAAAAAAAGGAAAAAAAGAAAAGATAAGATTTTGAAACTTTGAGAAGTAATATGACTTACTCAAAGTCATGCAACTTACTGGTACAGAGTTAGGACCAGAAGTAAGTCACCTGACTCTTCATCCACTATTTTTTGCCATTAAATTTGGTGTTCCATAGCATTTCTGTATTTGGCAATTTAAATAAAGAGTTGTTTTTGGATTAAAAAAATACTGACTAGAAAATTCATGATTCTCACTGGTCTCTTAGAATAAAGACCATATGCTACATAGCCAAAGTACTACTACTCATCAGGTGCCTAATTGCAGGCAAAGTATCTTAGAAGAATAAATAGCCATTCAACTGCTGATTTTGCAGTGCCCAAAACAAGAATACTGACATCATTCATAGACCCTTTTAAACCAAGTCTGTCTCCAAAGTCTGTATTTTCTGTAAATCTCCCTTCTAGCTCTATGTATGAAATCTTTCCCTAGGTCAGCTACACTCTAGAATTTTGTAAATATAATCTAACCAACTCTATTTCCTTATACTCTCTGCTTTTTAGTGTAACTCAAAATTATACTAAAGTTCAAGGTACTATTTGGGTCAGGATCTACTCAAAACCACAGTTTAAAATTTCCCATCTGACGTTTGCTCTTTAGAAAACTAAAAGGCTCAATAATTCAAAGGAAAGGGATTTAATTGTGGATGGGTGGAGGCTTTGCTGGTTGTTTCAGGCAGAGTAGTGAATAAAGAGACCAACTTTCACCTTTCCTACTACTACTGCTGACTCTGTTTTGTTCAGTTGAGTCTGACTCTTTGAGACACCATTTGGAGTTTTATTGCCAAAGAAATTAATGTGGTTTGCCATTTCCTGCTCTAGCTCTAATTTTAGAGATGGGGGGGGGGGGAAACTTAAGCAAACAAGGTTAAGTCACTTGTCCAGGGAGACACAGCTAGTAAATATCTGAGACTGCATTTTAACTCAGGTTTTCCTGTCTCTACTGTGCCATCTAACTGCCATTTCCCTATCAATTCTCTTTCTGGTTCAAAGCAATCTGGGGTATGACTATCTCAGAGATTACTGATATTTTATTAGTTTTTTTCTCAAATTCAGGGATTCTTTAACTGATAGTTATGAAATTATGTTTTACAGAAGTATTTTGTTAGTTATTTCAACATATTTGTTTCCTTTGTAGTCATTTATTTTTTGTATTTAAAAACCTTATTCTGAGAAGGGATTCGTATTCTTCATCAAACTACCAAGGGATTCCATGACTTGAATAAGTTATGAATCCCTGAGCTAATCAGTTTTACCAACCATTTTCCCAACTAAATCTGAAGAAAATTTTTTCTCCTAATAAAGGGTTAACTTTCCCTTTTAAAATTCAATCAGTATACCTATTAATTTGAAAACAAATCATTATAAATGTCTTTTACTGTAATAACAGTTTCAAATAAAATAGGGATTCAATTAAGTATTTAAAAGAAGAGACTTTTACTTGTATTTTATGATGGCTATAATAAATGTGTGAGGTTTGAACCTGTTCCTCTTACTACTCAGCCTACCATCATTCAGAGAGGAAACAGAAAAGTAAAATAGTTGAATGAACAACTGAGAGCTGAGTTTATTTCTTGTTAGCTCTATAGGAAAGCAAGGCACAACTATCGACTGGTTCTTGTTGGATCCTTAATTGATACAGCTATTAGTTCCCAGTCAACTCACTATTCCAGTCTGTTCTTGCTGATGCAGGGAATCATGGTCATAGGGAACATTGTAGTTGGAAACAAATTTTATAACCTTTTGTTTGCACTGTTAAAATCTTGTAATCCTACTGATGCTGGTAACCCTCTGTAATGTTAAAACACTTCCCCTTGACCTCCAGGCTGACTGTGGCCATGTTCTCACTGGTAAAGTCAAGCTAGATTATGCAGGCGCAACAAAAATCATCTTAAGACCACCCTGACCAGAATAAAACTCTCCAGTGTAAGATCCCCAACCACTACCAAAAGACAAACTCTCCAAAGCAGGATTTGTACAACTCCCAATCCAAGGCCTTTTATCATGGACCCTGAGGGGGTATTTAAGGAGACTGGTCAGTGCTGGTTCTTTTTCTTCCTTTGGAGTTTCTGTGCAAGTTAATTTAGCAGCTGGTCTGCCTGGTTAATCTGCATTACTAAAATCCATGTGGCCTTAAATTTTTCTTAACTTTCTCTAACACTCTCTGTCGTAACTACTTTTTAATTAATCTTTTTTTTTTACACCTACATTCCTGGGTCAATTCGGGATTCATCACAGGAAACACTAAATCCCTGTAACATTACTGACCCACCCAATTACAACTCTTTATGTTTTATTCTCTACTGTGCTACAAAGTCTCAACTCTACTTGATTTCCCCATGTTCTGTTGCAAAGGCAGCATCTAGTTTCTATCCTCACTACTCTAGTTTTGTACTGCCTTGGAAGATAGAAGCATAGGGGACTAGCACAGCTCATAATCTGTTTCTGTCTTGGCTTTTAATTGGAAGGATGTTCTTAAGTCAAAGATCCAGAAAACTAAGAAAATTCTTATATACTAGCCTCCCCGCCCCACACCCTTCATTAAGTTTTCACTACTTTGTGGAGGGAGGAGTTTCAGAATAATAGAGTAAATAGCCAAGAAAAATCAGCCAGAAGACACAGGGAATATTCTTCTATAGATTTCCATGTCACTATTGGGAGAGGGTATATTCATATCAGAGACAAAATATGCTCCCAGGTTCTATAGTGGTTGGAATACTTCTCTTCCTCTGAAACTTCTTTTTGCTTCCCAGAATGTTCCTGCTGTTATCTACTAGGATGCTTCCTCCACTGAGCTGCCATCTGCTCCTTCTTCACTGAACTGTTAGACTGTTTTCTTTGCTGAACTGCTACTGCCATTTGCTGCTTTCAATTGAATTGTAGCAGCTTGGCATTCATTTCCCCAAAGAAGTGTTTACAACTCTATTGTGAACTGATCCATAGCCTAAGGGCTATTTCAGTTCCTTTGTGAATCAGATCCATAATTTGCACCTAGCCAGCTTAAAAGAGAGCTTCTCAGGTCAGTCTCTTTTTGACTACTTTACCCTTGGTGGGAATTCTCTTTCACTTGGTTTTAGATGAATAAATTCCTTTCGATTTCCACAATGATCTTATCTTTTAGATTCCCAACAAGCAAATTACAATGGAGCTTTTCTTAGTAGTGAATGTTTGGAATGGAGCTCATGAGTTTTACCTGAAATTCCTCTAGTTATACCTCTATATTGAATGTAATAACTTTGAAATTAATGTAGTTTAAATTAATTTTACTCTTTAAAGTACTACTCTGATTTCTCATTATGGTGTTGAAATAACCCTGGGTTCTCAAAGGCCATGCTAGCAAAGCAAAAACTAACAGCATAACAATCACTTTTGATCATGATCAGAGTAATAGTGTCTACTGTTTCACTATTAGCCTAATTAACTATGGAGAGACTTGTCATTTGGTAAAAGGTTGGTCATTAAGTGATTCATTTGCTTTGACAACCTGAGAGACAAATAAAAATCATTAAATTATACTTTTGTTACTGTTGTCATTCAGTCTTTTCAGTTATGTACTACATTTTGTGACACCATAAGGGATTTTCTTGGCAGATGTGGCTTGCTGTTTCCTTCTTCAGCTCATTTTATAGATGAGAAAGCTGAGGCAAACAGGGTTTAAGTGACTTGCCCAGAATTATGCAACTAACAAGTATCTGAGGGGAGATTTGAACTCAGGAAGATTCTGACTATAGGCTTGACATCCTCTCTCCACCCTGCTACCTAGCTGCCCAATCTCTCTTTTACAGAATCATTTAATCTCAGTTTGGGAAAGGGCCTCAGAAACTATTTGTTCCATCCCCTAACAATATAGCAGTACTCACTAACACTGTCAACATGTGGTCCTCCCACTACTTCTCAAGGACCTCTAGTGAGGTGCAATCTATTATATTCTGAGGTGAGCCAGTATGCTTTTGAATAACTCTAATTATTAGGAAGATTTCCTCATCATATTGATTACCTTCTTTGTTTCCTCCTCTAAAAAACAAGGAGTTGGAACATAGTTCAAAAACCGTATGATACTATTCCTATACCTCTCTGAGCTAAGGATTTTTAATGCTCTGTTATATGGCTAGATTGAGCTGTCTCATTTATAGGTTCTCACTCCATCAATAAATAAAACATTTCTTCCACTGATATTCTTGTCTGTGTCTTTTCATGAGTCATTAGACTAGATGATCATAGATTAGTGTTTATGGAATCTAGGCCTCTTGTTTTACAAATGAGGGAAATGAGGCCCAGAGAGGTTAGATTAACCTTCCTCGGGTCAAACTGGTACAAAGTAGCAGGGCTGGGATTCAAAATCAGGTGGAGGTAGGTGAAGAAATTTGCTCAAGGACACATAGTCCAATTTCAAATCCAGTGCTCTTTTCACCACACTAAGGATCTTTTTAGTTGGTTCCTGAAACTTCTTAGAAGTTAGGTGGAAATATGAAGTGATCAGTTTTGGTCTACTCAGGTTGCCAAGGGACTGCGCAGATGCTTAGGGTTGACCTTCTGTTCTCCTTGGTTCAGAGGGAGGCATCTCACAATGGCTAACTTGGTTTTCCTCTATAATCTAAATCTTACACTCCATTCAGTTTGCTTAACTACTTTTGGGTATGGGCTTTGGATTCAGGTCAAAATGTCTTCTCTTCATGCCCCTGCCTCCAAGCAGGCCTTCTTATTACTGTCCCTGCCTAGAGACATTGCCTCTTATTCTTCAAGGCAAAGCTATACTTATTTACTCTATTGAGTCACGACTGCAATCAGTAGTGCAGCCTGGCAACCCTCTCTGGATGGAGAGGAGGGGGGGAGAAATAGGAATGTTGAGTGAAAGTCATTAACCAACCCTATTTTCCGTCTCCCCCCATTCCCACCCACCCCACACATGAAACTAATTCAAGGCCAGAAGAGACAGGGCTAGACAATTATATTCTGAGTGCACATTTTATTAATGAAGGAAGGGGACAGCAGAAGAGATTCTAATTATACTATAGTACATCTGATCTAATTATGCTAATAGACTGTTATGGCTCATCAGAAGGATTCCCTGGATAGGCTGATATCAGGAATCCCCTTAGGGATCTGGAGAGAGGCTGTTTCTAGGACTTGGGAAACCAACAGAGATATCCTAAGCTCTAGTGACCATCTTCTTTTTAGTTCCTCTTGTCTTCAGTTAACATCTCTGTGAGGAAATATGGATAGGGGACTGGACCTGGAGTCAGGAAGACTTAGGTTCAGATTCTGCCTCAAACTTATCGGCTGTATGACCCTGGACAAGTAATTTAATTATTATAAGCCTCATCTCAGAGTTTCCTCATCTACATAATGGGATGGGGAGGTTTCAACTCAATGGCCCATAAGCTCCAACTCTATACATGAATCTGTTATCCCTGCTCCTGTGAAGGTAAAGGATGGGAGGGGCCCTGCTTAAGAAATCAAAGAAAATCCTCAGGAAGAAAAGTTTGTCTGAAGTCAGAAGAAGACAGTTCCCTGCTCCTCCTGTCTGACTTCAGTAGATCTCCTAGCACCAGAACTGGAGGCTGCTGGTTTGGTTTTTATGTTCACTGGTATTCTTTTTCCTGGAATGAAAAGTAACTTACTTGGCTTTTAAATTCAGTGTTAACACACACACTTACCTGAGCATTTATCTAAGCAGTATCTTTCTGAGTTTCTTTTTTTCTCTCATCCTGATCTTGCCCCACCTTGCCTTTAAATACATCAGTTTTCCTTTGGGCTAGAGTTTTTCTCATAGATCCTGCTGGCTCTCTTCTTTAGTAAATCCTCTAGTCTACTTTCTCTGAGGCACAGATATATTTTCATGGCTGAGTGAGACCCAGTACCAGCCTCCTATGGGAGGGACACAGCAAACTATCCATAGATTCTAATTTTAGGGTTGCTGGGAGGGCCTGCTGTCAACTCAAAATTCCTTCTCTCCATCACCTTCCCACTCACTTATTAGAACTTCAATGATGAAGATGTAATAATAATTATAATTACAAATTGCTTTAAGGTTTACAAAACATTTTCCTTACAATGCTATTAGGAGATAGGCAGCAGAAACATCATTATTCCCATTTTCAAATATCCATTTCAAAATATACACTCAGAATATAATTGTCTACCACCATCTTTCCTGACCAAAGCTCAGATAGGTTAACAATTTCCCCCTTATCTTATAAGCCTCTCATCCTAGCCTGTTAAGTGACAGAGCTAAGACTGGAACCCAGGATTCCTGATCATTCAGTTATCTTTTTATTATAGGACTTGGATCCCTGCTCATATGCAAATTTCCCAGAAAGGGATAATACTTTAAACTGTTATCTGTTATTTTTACCACATGACGAATGCTTCAGATCCTTTCTTTAAAGAAAATTTTTGAGCATAGGTCTGAGAGATAAGAAAAATCACAGCAGCTACCAAAGCCAATAAGGTAGTATAGTGTAGTGGTATCCAATATGAATAGAAACAAACTATATAAGGATTCCTTTGGTGGCATGTTGACTTAGAAAAATACATATTATTGTTATCTATGTCTTATTATATTTTATTTATTTTGTTAAATATTTCCCAAATACATTTTGTTTGGAGTCTGGCTGTGACTGTGGGTCTGGCATTGTGAGTAACGCATATTTGACCCTTCTGGTCTAATGGATAGAGCATTAGACTTAGAGTCAAGAAGACATGAATTCAAATTCTACATCATGCACTTAGTAGCTATATGATACTAGGAAGGCCACAACCTCTCTCAACCTCTGTTGAAAAATATAAGCCTCATCTCTTACCCTTTTTGTAAAATTGGAACAATACTAGCACCTTGTTGTGAGGATCAAATGAGATAATGCATACAAAGTATCCAAACTGCAAAGCATCATATAAACAATAGTTATCATCATCATCATCATCATCATCATCATCATCATCAGTAACTAAAGGAGATCAGCACTGAGATGGAGAGGATGGTAAAGACTAGGGAGACCTGGGGCTGGTCCAATTTTGACCTTTGTCTATCCCCAATGAGACTTTTTCAGAGCTTGAATGGTTTATGTTGCCAGAAGACAAGATCTGTCACATTACAGAGATAATTCCTGTACATTGAATGGGCATGCCTTTCTCCTGTGGAGAAATGAGAAATTTGGAGTCAGGGCAGCAACAGGAGAAGATAGGAATAGAGAAGCAAATTGTTGAGTAGTAGGAAGGGGAGAATTACAAAGTTTGTTTACTGTATTTTCTGAGCTCCAAGTTGAATAGACATTCTGACCAAAGATAAGCTGTTCTTGGACTCCCTTGAATGTACCCTCTCTTTTCTTGAAATCTGCTTGCTCCTGGGATATATGAATACCCTAGCCATGAGGTTTGTTTAGGACTCTAGGATTTTAAGTTGGACCAAATTTTCTGACAAGATGGCTGATGGATTCTATTCTGAGGGAAATGCAGAGTTTTAGAAGAGATAGCAGTTATCAACAACAGCTAACTGGACTTAGATATCAACCTATCTTCAAGGCCTGTCAAAGTTTAAAAAAACAGAATAAAATATTGAATCTCTAGACAGTTCAGATGCTAGTGATATCTGAAAATTCTCATTGTGGCAATAAGGCAAAAGAATCATGTGGACATATGATGGAGATGGCATTTGTGTATTGGTAAAGGCAGTTTGTATTGGTAGATGTTTAGTAATAGTCTCAGAAAAAACATAAACACAACATACTTGCATTATTAACATTTTCTCCATTGCTTTCCTAAATCTAGATGATCAATAAAACAATGAACCAAGTCCTAATTTAGCATTTGATGATTTCAGAGAGAAATCCTCATACTGAAAATTTAACAACTGACTGGCTCTCAAAAGCTGATTTAAACTGGCTCCAAAAAACTCCTAGTAAAGCATAGAAAAACAGTGGTAATGGAAGTGTGGTTATGGTCCCGTTCATCTTGTTACAGTTTCTACTTTAGGAATTTGAACATTGTATGTTGACTAAAAGAGTTGATCCTCCACCCAGTCTTCTTATAATAACTTTAATAATAACTTATTAAAGAGGAGAGCCAGCAGGATCCTTGAGAAGAGACTGGAGTCCAAAGGAGAACTGGTGTATTTAAAGGCAAGGTGGGGCATGATCAGGATGAGAGGAAAAATGAAATTCAGAAAGATATCACTTAGATAGATGCTAAGGCAAGTGGATATGTTAGCACTCTTAACTTAAAAGCCAAATAAGTTACTTTTCATTCCAAGAAAGAGAATCTTTTAATTTTTAATTTTTTTAAATTTTTTTAGTTTTTGCAAGGCAATGGGGTTAAGTGGCTTGCCCAAGGCCACACAGCTAGGTAATTATTAAGTGTCTGGGCCGAATTTGAACTCAGGTACTCCTGACTCCAGGGCCAGTGCTCTATCCACTGCACCACCTAGCCGCCCCCCAAGAAAGAGAATCTTAAAATATAAGATTCCTTTGGTAAATCTAGGCTACTGTTTATATAAGATCTTAGATTCAGGTATCTGAAACCCTCAGAGGAGGAAACTGAGACCCAGGGGGAGTTCAGTAATTGACCCAAATTACATAAGCAATAAGCATGAGGTGGAATTTGAACACAGGTCTTTTGACTCCAGTGCTACTATTCTTTTCCATTGTATCATGCTAACTCTCTTCATGGGGGCGGGGGAGATTTGTTTCCTAAGCTGATAGTTTGTGTAGGAAAGTATTGCAGATTTTGATAGGTCACTAGGGACCCTGTCTTTCCCCTTTGTGAGAAGTCGTTGGCACTGGTCATCACTGCTAAAGGAAATACCAAGAATTCTAAATGAAGAGAAGTTAGAAGTAAAATATTGAAATTGTTATTTGTCTTTTCTAAAGAAGATCATGAGATCAGGGAGGTGATCACTGTGAAATGCAAGTGAAATAAGTAATGAGAACTAGACAGGCTAGGGCAGGACAGCAAGACTTAGAAAGTCAAGGATTTATAGGTTGTATCCTAAAGGAAAAGAATACAGGAGTTGCCATAGGGAGTCAAGTGTTTGTCCACTCTTTCCCTCATCTCCTTTCCACTGTCCAGTTTCCTAGAAAGGATTTCATAGCTGATATTTAGTTTTTCAGGGTAAGCATTCACAACTCAGAAATCGGTCAATACTACAAATCAGGGTTTGAGTGATTATTTTATTGATTGCCTTAGACTTAATAAAAAGTCTTAGAGAAAATGTTAATAATGCAAAGTGACCCTAAATGTATGTATGAAGTAAATATTTTTTTGGCAGAACTAGTTGTTAAATGTATACTATCAAACCCTTAATTGTGAGGCAGCATGACATAACTCAATAGACCACTGGTCTTGGACTGTCAAAACCTGAGTTTGAATCATGCCTCTGACATCTGTTAGTTGTATGATCCTGAGCAAGTCATTCAACCTCTGAGTCTCAGTTTCTGATTTGCAAAATAGGAATAAAAATTCCACCTGTTTCTAAGGGTTTTTGTGAGGATCAAATGAGCTAATGCATATGAAGCACTTTTTCAATTCTTAAAAATGCTATATAAATATGAACTGAATTATAATCACTAACATTTACATAGTACTTTAAGGTTTGCAAAAGTACTTTTCATATATTATCTCATTAGGCTCCCTTCCATGACAGGGACACCAAGGAAACATCATGGAAAGGCACAGTGATTATCCTTGATGTTAACTTTAGAGGTTAGTTATATGCCCCTAAATGAAACTTTACTAAATTCATCTAAAGTGCAAAGGGTTGTCTCAAAGAAAACTTGCTTTAAGGATCCATAATATTATTATTGCAGGTACTCCTTTCACCAACCAATTTGTGGTTCTTTTTCTGCCATGGGGGAAATGTGAGAGTTTACAACAGCAACTAGCAGTTTAAAAAAAAAATAATGCTGATGCAAAATGCATTTTGTTGTTTGTTTTAATTATCATCCTAATATTGCCTTGTAGCTATGTTCTCCCCCTGCAGCAATGCTAACCCAAACACAGCTGCATCATTGGGTTAGTGCTGGAGATGAGACCCAGAAGGAGCGAAACATTACAAGCACAACATGAATTGGACTTAATTTGCTTTTTACTATCTAACAGAAAGGGACCTACCCAGGGCCTAGTTCAAATACTATCTCTTCCATGAAGTTTCCCCTAGATTTAAAGTTAGTAAGTCTTATATTCAAATCCTTTCCATGGCACTTACTAGCTATATATGACTGGGTATCTCTTAACATCAGTGAGCTGTGACTCTCACTTTTCTCATCTCTAAAATGAGAGAGAGATGTATTAGATTAGGAGTACACATAAGGACAAAGAGCACTAGACGACCTTTAGGATTCCTTCTAACTTGAAGTCTGTGTGGCTATAATTTTTCTTATTCTCAGTTCTTCTCAGTTCCAAAGGTCCAAGTGGATCTTTGCTTGTCCTTTTCATATTTTTTATTTTTATGATTTCATTTGTAGAAGGAGGTTTCAGTGAGGCATTTCCGCTATCAATGCCACATCTTATAAGCAAGTTATAGTCCTAAACTCTTCTTCCATTTAACAATGTATAGTTAGTATTAATATTCCTTTTCTCTCTTCTCTTCTCCTTTTTTCTTCCACCTATTCTTCCTTCTTTCCTTCCTTCCTTCTTCATCAGACATTGAGTTCCTTGAGGGCAGGAATGTTGCCTAATCTAAAATCATTCTGCCATTGACCTAGTATAGTATTATACACACTGGTGTTTAACTGATATTTTTAAAATGAATTGATACTGACATTTAAAAAATGGCAGATAAATGGTGCAGTGGATAGAGTACTGGCCTTGAAGTCAGGAGGACAGAAATTTGAATTCAGCCTCATTTATGAGCTGTGTGAACTTGGGCAAGCCATTTAACCTTACTGCTTCACATCCAGGGCTTTCTCCAGTCATTCTGATTCCTATCTGGCCACTGGACCCAGACGATTCCCAGGACAGTGAGGCTTTTGACTTAGCACAGCATTCCTTCACTCAAATCCAATTCATGTCCTTGTCATGGCATCTCCTCCCTGATGTCATGGTCTTCTTCGAGAATGAAGGACAAACAGTATTATCATCATTATCTGGGATGGATAATGAGCCCTAAAAATCTAAAGTTTGTTGAAACTAACCCTCTTAAAAACCCAGCTCAGCCTATTGGAGTGACCTTTAACTTGGATTGTTGGTGATAATTTTCTCTATAGGAAATGAAGATGTGTTTGTTAGAATTCTTTTTGGGATATAGAGGATTTATTTTGAAAATGAGAAATACCATTAAGTAGGGTTCTGTGGTTAAAGGTCATTGGAGCAGAACTTATAAACAAGCTTGTTGCTTTAAATGATAGCTCTGTCTACATACAAGTTGCCCTGTATAATTCATGAGGTTTTAGTATAATTCACAATTAAGGATCAGCCAACTTATTTCTTTGTTCCTGTTGCACTTTTGCAACTTTGTGGTTTCTAGTGTGAAAACTGACAGGTCTGGCTAGGACAGCTTGTTGGGATCTGAGATATCAGTGTATTACTAGAGAGTTCATGAATAATGCCATATACTAGGCTTGGGCAGAGTAAATGACAGCAGTGAAGCAGCTCCAAAAAAGCTTTTTTTACCTTGGTATCCCATCAATTAAATTAATATATATATATATATATATATATATATATATATATATATATATATATATATGTCAATTGCTGTTTGAAAGTTCTGAAAGGCAGTTTTCATTCACCCTGCATAGTTGGAAGTGTCTTGTTCTTCAATCCATTAATCCCTTTGAATTTGCTCTGGGTAGACTGTGAAATCATCTGAGTTGAGAAATCACTTAATGGTATCCAAATCCTTTGAATATTTGATACTTATTTTAGGATAACAGGACTTGGTGGGGGACTTTGCTGGGAAAACACTGGAATAAATTGTCTTGATGGCAGTTGGAAAGGTTTATAACATTTGACAGTAATGGAAAATATTGTTTTTCCTGTAACTATGAAATATTGTGCCAGACTTGGAGTCAGGGAGGCCTAGGTTCAAATCCCACTTCTGACACTAGTTGTGTGATATCTCAACTCCCTATGATTTATCTACAAAGTCATAGATGGGTTATGGTCTTTTTTGGAAGAAGTTCCCAAACTGGTGGATGATTTGAACTTTACCTTGCATAGAAAGACTAAAGCAATACCATTAATATTTACCTCATACAATATTTTCTTTGAAGCTCAGTTCAAACACCTTACTACATGAGGTTTGTCAAGTTCAGCTCTATATAGTCTCCTCTGTACTTATTTGGATACATGTTGGTTGCTAGGTGGTACAATGAAAAGAATATTGGATATGGATTCAGGAAGACCTGATTCAAATAGTGCTTCAGACCTGAATTGATTGTGACCCTAGGCAAGTCACTTTTCATCTGAATTTGTCTCAGTTTCCTCATCTGTAAAAAAAAAAAGAGAATAATACCTCCTCAAAATTGTTGTGGGGATAAAATATGTTATTTGTTAAGTACTTTATAAATGTTGTTGTTATTATTATTTTCTTCCCCATTAGAATGTGGCCTCCTAGAGGATACTATTTTTATTTTTATATACTTACTGCTTGGCAGAGTATACAACAAAGAGTAAGTGCTTTAAAAATGCTTATTGATTGATTGATCCCTCTAGTTGCTAGTGCCCTTCCCCTAATTTTTGTATACATACATATGTAGATGTATATATCTAAATACAATTATACCGATATGCATATATAGGTAAACATGCATGTATGGATACACATTCATATATGTGTGTATATAAAATAAATACAAGGTAAGATACACACACACATATGTTGTTTATTCTTTGTTTTCAAAGAGGACTAGTGACATCATGGGATATCTTCACTTGCTTGTCATTGGATTTAAATAAGGCAGTCATCAACTTCATTTCCTCTTCCAGAGTCAGCAAAGTCCAATGGCAGGACCAGAATCAAGTGGAGATGGTCCAGGATGCAGGGGATGACCCTGGTGTCTTTAATGCATGACCAAGATCTAAGTGCTCTACAATGCCTGCTCTGGCCACCTTCACAAGCACTCATGCTGGGGGTAGACATCCCCCTAACTCATTGATGTATGTTTGGAGAATTTAGAGAAGATTAGGACCTCTGTTGTGAGGATTTGTAGAATCCATCTTCAGGGCTGCTCATTCACTTTTGGGGCTCTACTTTCACTGAACTCTCATCTGTGACACAACCTGGTATGACTGGCTCCACTGACAGGCTTAAACTAGATTCAGGGTAAATGACAAGCAGTACACACATACACACACACACACACACACACACACACACACACACACACACAATAAGCTAATTAGCTGGTTGGATATATGCACCTTGATAGTTAAGAATAGCTAACATTTATATGTTGCTTTAAGGATTACAAAATACTTAACAATTTCTCCTATAAGCATCCTGCTAAAATCCTGTTTTCAAAAATTCCCTCATGAGGAGGTCTCATTTTTATTCCCATTTTATAAATGGGGAAACTGAGACCCAGAGAAGTTAAATGATTTACCTACAGCCACATAATTAGGAAGTGCTGAAATCAATTTGAACTCAGGCTTTCCTGCCTCTGGGTCATATATGAAATCTATTGCCCTACCTAGTTTGCCCTTGAGGGCAGATATTATTTCATTTTCATTTTTGTATATCCAGTGCCCAGGGAGATCATATATTGGTGCTTAATACATTTTTGTTTTTGATTGATGAACAAGGTTACATAAACACCATCTACTCCTCCAGTTCATAACCCCTCAACAATCTCTGATGGTTAAATGATACTGAATTAAGTATATATATGTTGATTATTATATTTTCTCAGCACACATACTATGTAGTAAATGTCTGTCTCCTTATGGTCCTTTGAAATTTCATTCTCTTACATGAGGAACAAGCACATTGAATTTTTTGCAATTAGTTCTCAGTCAATAAGAGATGGGGAAGAAATACCTGTCTTCCACCATCTGGTTATGACTGTTTGTCAAAAAACTGGAGAACGAAGAAAATTTAAGATTTCCTGAGTCTAACTCTGAGAAGCTGAACCTCTTTGCTTCTTTTACAACTCAGTCCATCCTGCATAGTCATATCTCCTCTGTGTGAGTAACCTATTTAAGAGAGAAATCTTGCTCAAAGCATGACTAGAGACTTTCCATCAATAAAAGCAGATGCAGTATGGCAGGTGCCCCAAACCTTGGCTTCATTTCCTTGTGTCTCCCCTCCTCCTCCTCGGGCTGCTTCCTTTCTGTGGGGTTGGGTCCTCCTGGGAGTTATCAGGTGCAGCTGTGCACTAGCCCTCACTGTATGAGATGGAATTCAGCTGGAGGCAGTGAGCATTGGGGGGGAAAAAAGAGCCAATTGAATTTGGTTTTGGACTAGCTCCATTTCCTGAAAGGCATGAAACATTTTGGTGGGGGGGGTAGGGGGGGCGACTTCCATTCTAAAGTGGTTTGTCTTTTCCCAAAGGCCATTACTGTTGCCAAGAGCTCAGGGCTTATAGTTGGACGCTGCCTTAAAGATGAGACTTGAAGTAAGCGTCAGTGCTGGGGCTAGGTGGATTAGGTCTTCAGCATTTTTTCCCCATCTCTTCTTTCCTTACATCTTTACCTCTACTCTGTTCTAATAGTAGTACAGGACAATGGATTTAGTAATTGATGACTGAAGAGGCGTGGAGATCCTTAGCAATAAGCCCAGTGCTTTGGTTATGAGGACCCTGATTGCTTGAGGTACTTTTAGGTCAGGATTCTGATGAGTTTAGGATGAAACTATATCAGAACTCTTCACTTAGAAAGGGGGGTCCATTGTTCATACAAAAACTGACAGAAATATTTTAGGTTATATGGCATGAGGAAGTAAGTTATCATCTAGGAGTTCAATGATGCTGCTTTTGTCCAACTCTAAAAAGATAAAGGGAATACAATCATAAAGGGTTTTCTCTCTTAGTCATTGATGGCATTTTTGCCTTAATAGACTAATCCTTTTCCTGGAAAATCATAACCTTCCTGTGAGTTGGTGTGGCTTTAGAAAGGGTCAAGGAACAGTAAATATGTTTGCTGCCTGATAACAGCAGGAAAAATGGCCGGAGCAGATAAGAATCTGTATATAATATTTGTAAATCTGATTGAAGCCTTTGGCATTTTCAGTTGTGAGAGTTTTATGGAAAATTATGTTAAAATTTAATTGCCTGGAGAAGTTCATCAGTTTTGCATGTCAATCTCATGACAGGGTGCATGCCTGGATTCTGGATAGTGGACAATACTCTCAAGATTTCCCAGTCACCAATGGAGTAAAACAAGAATGTGTCCTGGCTCCCATGCTTTTTAGCAGGATGTTGTTATCAAATGCCTTCTCTGAGGATGAACACAGTATCAATGTCAGCTACCACCACAAGCCAAGACCAAAGTGGAGGTATGTTGATGTCTTTGGTTTACTGATTATTGTGTACTCAATGCAGCCTCTGAAGGTGAGATGCAACAAAGTATGGATCAATTCTCTGCTACTTGTGCTAATTTTGGTCTAACAATTAACACCAAGAAAACATAGGTGCTCCATCAGCCAACACCACACCATCCACATGTGGAACCATCGATTACAGCAAATGGAGAAGTTTTGAGTATTTGCCTTGGTAGTGTACTTTTCAGGAAGGTACACATTGATAATGAGGTTGATACATGCATTGCCAGAGTTAGCTTAGTGTTTAGGAGGCTTTCCAAGAAAGAGTGGGAGAGAAGCAGTAATAATTAAACTAACCACAAAACTGAAGGTCAACAGAGCCATTGTGCTGACCTCATTGCTGTATTCCTGTGAATCTGAACAGTCTACCAGTGCTGTGCCAGGAAACTGAATCATTTCCATTTAAATTATCTCAGGAAGATTCTGAAGATCACCTGGCAGGAGAAGATACCAGACCCTGAGGTTCTTTCCTGAGTTAAACTGTCAAGCATTCAATCAGCGCTACAGAGAATACATCCTTGGAAAGGATACTGCCAAGGTAAGTGAACTTGTCCACAGCACTCAAAACTTCTCCATTTGCTGTAATTGATGGTTCCACTTATGGATGGTGCTGGCTGATGGAGCACCTGTGTTTTCTTACTGTTAATGGTTAGACCAAAATTAGCACAAGTAGCAGAGAATTGATCCATACTTTGTTGCATCTCAACTTAAGAGGCTGCATTAAGTGCACAATCACTTGCAAATAGAAGATCATGAACCAACACTCCCTCCACTTTGGTCTTGGCCTGTGGTCTTTTCAAGTTGAACAATTTGCCATCTGTGTGGTAGTTGAACTTGAGGCCAGTTCATCCTCAGTGAAGGCATTTGATAACATGGGTAAAATCATCATGCTAACAAGTATGTGAGTTAGGACACATCCATGTTTCATTCCACTGGTGAATGGGAAATCTGGAGAGCATCATACACTATCCAGAACCTGGGCATGAATGTCATCATGAAACACATACAATACTGATGAATATATCCTATACCCCAAACTTTTTAAAGCTTAATTTGCATCATCAACATTTTCTTCATCACTTTTTTTAAGTCTGGACAATCAACGAATCCTTCATCGGTAGCCTTTGTTGAGTTCTAAGGTGTAAATGCTTGCATTGAAAATTTAACAGTTGACTCATGAAGCCTGTTCAAGCCTCATTCAAAGGTTTAGAAGACTGTCTTTGTTACCAGACTCTAGAACTTAAAGTGTATCTCTTGTATGCTGTGATGTCAGTCAGCTTCATGCTCCATTCTCCTCTACATGGATCCTACAGAAATAATCACTTGATTCTCCTTCCTTTGTGCTCAGTCTGCATTCCCCATTGCCTCCACCTTATTTTAAGTGTTAGAGGTACTATCATTCTTTGTCACTGCCCCAACTGACATTTATTAAGAGACTAACATTCTGTTAAGATCTATAGATACAGTTCTTTAGACAGTGCTTTCCATGAAGGCAAACAAACAAATAAGGGACAAATGTTTTTAAATCAATCATCATCCAGGCACCGAACTAGTCACCAAAGATACCAACACAACAGAGAGAGACCTCCTCTTCCTCAAGGAATTTGTTGTTTGTCCTTTATTTTTAAAGGGGACCAGTGATATTACAGAGTGATTGATACCTTGTAAGTGAATTAGATTTTACATTACATGAGACAGAGCTATAGAGTCTCTCCTCCAGTCACTGGGAATTCATTGAACAAAAGTCAAGATGACTGGGGTTTATATTCTATGTAAAGAAAATCCAATTCCAGTAACTAATATGACTTTCTGGGAGAAGAAGCATCCTCTTACAGTCTTACTCCCATGTCTATGAGAAGGCCATTATTAGAATGTAGGAACAGATCAGGGATGAGCTTCAGGTGAAACTGGGGACAAAGAGAGGAGCAGGGTGCTGCTCTGATTCTGGGCCTGAATTGCATCATCTGTCATAGATTTCTCCCAACACTGATGTTCACTATTATAGGTAAAAATCAGTATTCTATCTCAGTCCCTTTTGTGGCCAAATCTAGAGAAGAAGATTCTTGTAAGGGAATGAGTTTCCTTTTCTTGTCTTGTTTTTTCTTGTTGGTTTAGAACAGTGGTGCATGCTCTTTCCTCACTAATCCCTCCTCTAATAAGTGTACCGACCTGAAACAATTGACCTTAAAAAATAAAAATAAATAAGCAGCCCCCAGAGCCCTTGCAGGCAGTATTAGCATTCTCCAGTCTCCCTGGTCTGTGTCCTGGGAGTCTTGAAAGAAATGAATCTTATTATTAGTCTGCTGCCAGTGACTGTTCTTGGCTGCTCCCTGCTGTAATAGCTATGGCATGGGCTGGCACTTGGATCATGAAGCTGATGCCCTCTCTGATTAACATTAGGATGAGAAAAGAGACAAGCCCATATTGCCAAGTCCAACCAGTTCTATTAGAAAGTTTGGGTCACAAATCTGGGGCCTTCTGCACCAGAAATTACAATAGCCACAGAATAACAATGATTGTTAACAGTTATATAATGCTTTCATGTTTGAAAAATGGTTTACATAATCTAATTTTGTCCTCTCAGTGCTCTGGGAGGTCGGCATTATTATTATTTTCATTTTACAGATAAGTAAACTGAGGCAGATAGCATGTAAGTGACTTGCTAGGGTCACACAGTAAATGTTTGAGGGCAGATGTGAATTTGGATCTTCTTCACTCTGGGTTTAGTATTTTGCCTGATGTACTACCTAGTTGCCTCAAATTCTGCAATCAAAGTCTTATACTTTGGTAAAAGATTAGCTACAAAAGTAAAGAAAGTCTGGCTAGATGATAGTATGTGTGGAAATTATCTGAATATTTCTTGTTGCAAACTAAAAAGGAGTTAATGGTATTCTATAGCAACTAAAAAAATCTAATATAACTTCTGACCAGCACTTCTCATTCCTCTCAAAGACTCATCCAAATCTGGTCTAATTTGGAGGTCCTGACCCCCATCTTTGTCTTTGTTGCTTTCACTTGGAGTAGTTCCAGGAAGATATCCTAATAAATAATATAATTTGTGTTCAGGGTTCCTAAAATGTAAGTTGCAGGGACCCCAACTCATAACATAAATAGGATTAAAAGGATTAAAGCAAATTAGATAGCTTTTATTTTACCCCAAAGAAAATTCTTATATTTATATATTATATATAATTATGTAATATATAGATTTATATATTATAATTATGTAATATATATTTATATATTTATATATTATATTATATTTATATTTATAAAGGGTTCCAAACACAAACTCCAGTGGAGTCAAAAAGAAACATGTTACCAATCCCATCTCCTGGTGGACTAGGTGATGGACTCAGAGGAAAGATTGAGATATATTATTTTTCTTTTCTTTTTGTAGGGCAGGGTTTGTGGGACACTGGGGTTAAGTGACTTGTCTAAAGTCACAGAGCTAATATCAAGTGTCTGAGGTCAGTGAACTCAGGTCATTCTGACTCCAGGACAGGTACTCTATCTACTGCACCACTTAGCTTCCCTATTTTTATTTTCATGGACTTGGCCAGTCCAGGAATGTTTTTTTTTCTTAACTATACATATTTGTAACAAGGTTTTTCTCTTTTGTTTTCTCAATGTTGGAAAGTAGGGAAGTGGGATCGAGAGAAAATGCGATCTGAAAATAAAATGAAATTGATTAAAAAATACAAAGAACATACAGTACTTAAAAGTCTCTATACCCAGAAGGGAATTTGGGCTTGCTTTTGGGGAAATACTTAGACATTCCAGTGAAACTCTCTATCCCTTAGTATCAATCACAGTCTCCTCCAAATTTTTAGTGCAAATTAGAACTCTCTTTTGAAGGTTTTTAATCTTTTCTGTGCCATGAACCCTTTTGCCAGTCTAGCAAAAACCTGTGCCTACCTTCTCAGAGTAATGTTTTTGGTTTTTGTAAGGCAGTGGGACTAAGTGACTTGGTCAAGGTCACACAGCTAATATCAAGAGTCTGATATCAAGGTCACAGAGCTAGGTAATTATTAGGCCATATTTGAACTCAGATCCTCCTGACTCCAGGACTGGTGCCCAGTCTACTGTACCAACTAGCAGCCCTTAGAATAATGTTTTTAAAAGAGTAAAAATAAAATGTAAAAGTTTAGAAAGTAAATCAGTTATGTTGAAAAACAGTTATCAAAAAAAAGTCCAAGTTTATGGACCTCAAAGCTAAGAGCTCCTACTTTGGAAGGTAAATATGCTTTTAGGGTTCCTATATAAATAAATTAAAGACTTTTTTTTGCCCACAAACATGCTGTATCATGGTACCTTCTCTCTCTCCACAGGATAAACAGTGTGCAAACCCTTAAGAGTCAGAGACTCTTGAATTTGGAGGTTTCCCCAAGACAATCCCCAAAATGTAACTTCTCTCCAGTTGTATGACCATGTACATGTCTGCTTCTAATATGTACTTTAGAAACCTTTAAGTTTTTTCAGTTGTTCCTATTTAGGAAAGCCCATTCTCTGGATCTTCCTCATAAGTCACATGTAAAAATGTTTCTGCTCATGTTTATCATCTCCACATCTTTCATGAGTTTCTCCTTTTGAACTCTCCTGCCTCCAGTTGGAAATAGAGATGTGGAGAGAGAGAGAGAGAGAGAGAGAGAGAGAGAGAGAGAGAGAGAGAGAGAGAAAGATTACCTGCAGGTCTTAGGTCTACCTTCTGGAAACTACAGCTCATGAGCCCCTGTTGTGAATTTACCATTAAAAACCAATAATTAGTTAAAAATTAAGGCATTGCCTAAGATGCACAGTATGAGAAGCTGCTCTAAAATATTTGTCCAGTGCCAGAGGCTCTTCCACAATTACATGCAGGACTCATGGGAAGAATGGGCACACAATGGAAATAAAATAGATGTGGGGAACACATGTTTGGAATACTCTCCTTCCTTTGTGCTGATCACTGACCTCCCTGGCTTCTCTTAAGTTTCAACACAAATCCTTCCTTCTAGAGAACATCTTCTTAAATCTTAATTCTAGCGCCTTCCCTCTATAATAACTTCCCATTTATCTTTGTATATGTATTTGTTTGCATTAGAATGTAAATTTCTTGAAGTCAGGGGACTGTCTTTTGCCTCTTTTTACTTGTCCCCCCACCCTGCAATGCTCGCTTTCTGGCACATAGTAGCCACTTAATAAATATTTCTTGATTGTTGTGACCAAGACAGCTCATATATCAGTTACTACCAGACCCTGATGTTCTTTCTCTTCTCAGGGAGCTCTGATCCTGCTCTTCCCTAGGCAAAGTATATTGTAGGGTTAGGTGGTGGTGGAATGAATCACTCAGCTGAGCTCTTAGTTCTCTTCATATTGACTTCTTCTCTCTTGAGACCCTTTGCTGGTGCCAATAGTCTTGTTCTTTGAAGCTCCTATATACTTTTTTTTAGTGCCCAACTGAAATTTTTTAAAAATTTTCTTTAATTTATTTGCACATTACTAAAATATTCTTGTTCTAAGAGTAAACATAATACCCTCTCCCTCACAATAATATAAAACCTCATGAGAAATAAAGTGAAAGAAAGAGGAAAAAAAACTGTTTCATTCTGTGTTCTAATACCATCGGCTCTGTCTCAGCTGGATTGCTTTCTTTATCATAGTCCAATCAGAGAAGTTACTTCCATATTTTTCCACAGTTGTTGTGGCTGATTGTAATTCCCTCCATCCATTCTTCCCCAGTACCATCTATTATATTTTCTCTTTCCTTCCACTCTATCCCTCTTCAAAAATGTGCTGTGGGGCAGTCTAGTGGCACAGCAGACACAGCACTAGCCCTGGGGCCAAGAGGCCCCAAGCCTACATCCTACCCTAGAAACCCAGCAACCGCTTGGCCCTGTGGTCCCAGACAGGTCACCCAATCCCACCACTTTGCAAAAAGTAAAAAAGAAAATGTTTTATATCTGACTATCCTCTCCTTTGATCTACCCTCTCCTCTATCACCCACATCCACCCTCCCCTTCTCCTGTCCCCTTCTCTCCTTTTTTCTTCTAGATTTCTATACCCTATTGAGTGTGTATGCTGTTTCCTCTTTGAACCATTTCTGATGAGAATGAAGGCTCCCTCATTCCCTTTCACCTTCCCCCCTCCATAACATTTCAAAAGCTATATGTAATATTTTTATATGAAATATCTTAGCCTGTTCTACCTCTCCTTTCTCTTACTCTCAATACATTTCCCTTTCACCCACTGACTCCATTTTTACAATATATTATACCTTCAAATTTGACTCTCTCCTGTGCCTTATGTATAAAGGCTCTTTCTACCTGCTCTATTAAATGAGAAGGTTTATATGAGTATTATCAGTATCATCTTTCCATGCAAGAATACATGCAGTTCATTATCAAGTCCCTCATAATTTACCCTTCTCGTCTATCCTCTCTATGTGGAGTTCTATACTTTAAATATAAAAACTTTCTGTTTAGCTCTGGTTATTTCAACAGGATCATTTGAAATCCCCCTGTTTCATTGAAAGTCCATCTTTTCCCTTGGAAAAGGATGTTCAGTTTTCCTGGGTAGTTGATTCTCATTTGCATTCCAAGCACTTTTGCCTTCTGGAATATTATATTACATGCTCTATGAAACCTTAATGTGGATGCTACTAAGTCCTGTGTAGTCCTGACTGTAGCTCCATGATATATGAATTGTGTTCTTTTGGCTGCTTGTAATATTTTCTCTTTGACTTGGGAATTCTGGAACTTGGCTATAATATTCCTGTGGTTTTTTCTTTTGGATCTCTTTCTTGAGGAGATTGGAGGATTCTCCAAATTTCTATTTTGTCCTCTGCTTCTAGGATATCAGGACAATTTTCCTGAATTAATTAATGAGGTCAAGGCTCTTTTCCTGATCATGACTTTCAGGTAGCCCAATAATTCTTTTTTTTTTGTTTTCTTTTTTTAGATTTTTGCAAGGCAAATGGGGTTAAGTGGCTTGCCCAAGGCCACACAGCTAGGCAATTATTAAGTGTCTGAGACCGGATTTGAACCCAGGTACTCCTGATTCCAAGGCCAGTGCTTTATCCACTACGCCACCTAGCCGCCCCCCCCCCTCCAATAATTCTTAAATTTTCTCTTCTGGATCTATTTTGCCCAGATCAGTTGTTTTTTCTTTTCAATTAGATATTTCACATTTCTTTCTAGTTTTTCATTCTTCTGGGCTTGAATTAATGTGTCTTGATTTCTCGCAAAGTCATCAGCTTCCTTTGGCTCTATTCTACATTTGAAGGATTTGTTTACCTCAGAGAGCTTTATCTCCTTTTCCATCTGACCAATTCTGCTCCCCCCCCCCCTTTTTTGGCAAGACAATGGAGTTAAGTGGCTTGCCCAAGGCCATACAGCTTGGTAATTACTAAGTGTCTGAGGCCAGATTTGAACTCAAGAACTTCTGACTCCAGGGCCAGTGCTCTATCCACTACACCACCTAAGTGCCCCCAATTCTGCTTTTTAAGGTATTCTTCTCCTCATTAACTTTTTGAACTGTTTTATCCATTTGACCTAAACTGGTTTTTAATATTTTATTTTCTTCAGGATTTTTTTTTGGATCTCCTTGACTAAGCTGTTGACTTCATGTTTTTCTTACATCTGTCTCATTTCTCTTCCCAATTTTTCTTCTACCTCCCTTACTTGATTTTCAAAATCTCTTTTTGATCTCTCTCATGGCCTGAGGCCAACCTCTATATTTCTTGGAATCTTTAAATGCAGAAGCTTGGACTTTGTCATCTTCAGAGTCTGTGTTTTGATCCTCCATGGGTCCAAAGTCATTGTCTATAGTCAGGTTCTTTTTTTTTTCTATTTACTCATTTCTCCAGCCTGTGCCTGGTTTGGGGGTGCTTCCTGAAATTTTGAGTATTATTGGGACACTCCTGCAAGGTCCTCAGTTCCTTCAAGGCCTTAAGAGAGGCTCTGCCTGCTCTCCTGGCCTGTGATTAAGAATAAGCACACCACTCTGCCCCAGTGATGTGAGGAGGGTCTCTGCTCTATGGGGGTCCCAGGGTGTAGCCAGTGTCTGAATATGGTCAAAGCCCCAGAGTCCTGTTCCAGGGATAGAGGACAGACCTTGGCAGTCTCCCTCCTACTCCTTTACATTCCGTGTACTGAATGCTTAGGGAATAGCTGCAGGGTGGCTCCTGCTGGGCAGTTCCATAGGCCTGCTTCCATTTCCTGGGATCTGGGTTGCTCTGTGGGTTGCAGGCCCATTGAGGAGGGCCATGCTGGCCTGGACTTCACACTAGCTCTGGTAGAGGTCTCCCTGTTGATCTTCCAAGTAGTGCTTGGTACTCCCTGGGGTGGCAGGTCAGGAAATTGCTTCTGCTGCCAGGAGCCTGTGCTCCCAGGGACCCAGACCCCCTGAAAGGCTGAAGCTCCTTTGCTCAGGTGTACTGCTGCCCCCTCCAACTCCATGGAACAGAGTCTTCCCACTATTTTCCAAGTTACCTTAGGCTGGAGGATTGCCTCACTGGATCCTTCCATGGGTTCTGTCTCTTGAAAATTTATTAACAGTCATAATTTTAAGGTTTTTAAAATATTTTGGAGAGAACTCCCAAGAAAGGCTGTTCTCCTGCAACCATTTTGTTTCCCCCCACCTCCATATACTTTAAATGCATCCCAGATGATTACTGCTACTTACTACTACTACTACTACTACTACTACTGCTGCTGCTGCTGCTGCTGCTGCTGCTGCTACTTTTTTCTTCTTCCTCCTCCTCCTTCTTTTTTCCTTCTTCTTCTTCTCTTTCCCCCATATGTTTGAAATTGAATGTCCTAGGGTAAAGGTGTCCAAAAACTCCTCAAGGTCTGCATACAATCAAAGAGCACCAAAAGATAAGGGACTGCTTGAATGTTGAATGGTGCAGCTGCAGGTTGGACACACCTCCCCCAGGGAATGGAAAACTTCAAGGGTGACTTCTCAGTTTGCTAAATTCCTGGGACTTTACTCATGTTGGCCAATTCAAGCCTTAATTTCTGGATTAAAATGTCCTCTTGACTATTCTCTTTGCTTCTAGTCTCTCCAATTCATCACGCACACTGCTATTAGATTCATTTTCTTTAAAAAAGTAAAAACAAATCTAATTTCATCATATTGTTTCCCGATTAAACAAACAAACAAAACCTTGTTTGTGTTTATTTAGAGATTGTTCCTTACCTCAAATAGCATGACTTTACAAACTCCAGCTAACTGGATGTGATTTCTCCTGGGCTCTATTATCTAATGGAAGGGAGGTGGATGAGAGGGAAATTCCCTTCTTGCCCAAATAGTTATGGAGTGTTCTCTCTTAGTGCCTGGACTTTTGTTCAATTGCTTTTGTTTATTAGAATTGGTTTAAAAAGATGTCAAACAATTGTTTAAAAGGCAATTGGTCTGGGCAGCTAGATGGTGCAGTGGATAGAGCATTGACCTTGAAATCAGGAGGATGGGAGTTTAAATCCAGTCTCTGACACTTACTAGCTGTGTGACCTAGGACAAGTCAGGTAACCCTAATTGCCTTGTATCCAGGACCATCTCCAGTCATCCTGATTCATATCTGGCCACTGGACCCAGGCGGCTCAGAAGGAGAAAGTGAGGCTGGTGATTTAGCACAACACCTCCTCCCTCAAATCCAATTCAATTGCTTGTCATGGCATCAACCTCCCTGATGTCATGGTTTTCTTCAAGAATAAAGGATAAGGGGTGGCTAGGTGGTGCAGTGGATAGAGTACTGGCCCTGGAGTCAGGAGTACCTGGGTTCAAATTTGGACTCAGACACTTAATAATTACCTAGCTGTGTGGCCTTGGGCAAGCTACTTTACCCCATTTGTCTTCCAAAATACTAAAAAAAATAAGAATAAAGGACAAACATTATTATTATTAAACAGTCAATGGTACATCCCTTTCAATTTTACCAAAGGTTTTTTTCATACTTCAGAAAAAGATTCAGGAATCTCCTCTTTACACTTAAACATTTTTTTATCTGTCTCTAATATTTTTGTGATTACATCCCCTGAACTAGGATTGTTCAGAAAAACAAATTCTTTCCCCCATCTATTGAAGAAGGAGAAATTTCACCCCCCAGTTCCACATTTGCTACCCCTACATATAGAAACAAAGCACATGGTAAAACATGAAAAGAGATTTCTGAAAAGGGTCAGAGAGAGTTGTTGTCTAGCTCACTTTTGTAGATGGAGAGGCAAATGATTTTTAACCAACTAGTCATTAGGAAACAACCTTATTCTCCCAAACAGTTTGGCCGTATGGATATTTTCACATTTCATTAGAAGGTACTTTGAAGTTGTCTTCATTGGATGTCTGTTATTCTCTGAACATTTCTTTCTCTCTTAAATAATCTTAAATTGCATAAGTAGAAGCATAGAACAGAAATGATAGTTAGACAGTGGCTTGTCTTCCTGGAAATATTATGGCCAGTTCACCTCATTCTAAGAAGGATATTGCCAAGCAGAATCACACCCAGAGGAAAATGAACAGGATTTTGAAGGGACTGGAAAAATACCATGGTTTCTTGAAGGAAAGTTACTGCTAACTGTTCTAAATTATTGGAAGAGCTGTCATTAATGATGGATTAGAGTTTTCTTGGTTTCAGAAAGCAAATAAGATCGATGGGTAAAAGGCAGATTTTATCTTGACATGAGAATGACTTTCCTAACAATTAGAGTAGTCCACAAGTGGAATGACTTCTCTCAGAAGGTAAATAAGCTCCCTATCACTAAAAGATTTTCAAGCAGAGGGTAGATGAATATTTGTTGGAAATAGTAGATTATTGTTTCCATACTAATAAAACTATATGGTCTCTAAGATCCTGTTCAACTTGTAGATTCCATAATACCTTTTTCTCAAGAGTAAATTAATTGAACTTATAGAATGTTAGATCTAGATAGGAATTTAGAGATCATTTTATAGTCAATGAAACCGATGCCAGCACAAGAAACTTGGGACATTTCCCCTTCCACCCCCAGAAATAGAGTAGAAGTTTAGAAGTCAGGGAAAAGGTTGGAAAAGATGATCAAAAAAAATTTACAACAAAACAAAACAAAACAAGAATCTGACTATAGAAACTTATTATGGTGCCAGGCACAAACTTAGGAGATGACAGAAATATAAAAAAACACCTAAGAGCAAATTTTCCAAAGAAAAATAGAAATTAAATTTAAGCCCAGGAAGAACTCATGGAAAAGTCCTCCAAAGAATTTAGAAATCAAATAAAAGAGGTAGAAGAAAAATCCAGAAATGAGAATAATGCAAGAGAATCACAGAGTTAATAGTTAAAAAAAATTATTTAAAAATAGAATAGGCCAAATGAAAAAGTAGGTATAAAAGCTAACTGAAGAAAACAATTTTTAGAAATTAGAATTAGTGGTAGTGATTCTTTTTTCTTTCATTTTAAAGATTTTATTTGAGTTTTACAATTTTTTGCTAATCTTACTTCCCTCTCCCCACCCCACCCCCCAACAGGAGGCAGTCTGTTAGTCTTTACATCGTTTTCATGGTATACATTGATCCAAATTGAATATGATGAGAGAGAAATCATATCCTTAAGGAAGAAAAATAAAGTATAAGAGATAGCAAGATTAAATACTAAGATATCAGGTTTTTTCCCCCTAAATTAAAAGTAATATTCCTTGGTCTTTGTTCATATATACCACAATTCTTTTTTTGGTTTTTGTTTTTTAGGTTTTTGCAAGACAAATGAGGTTAAGTGGCTTGCCCAGGGTCACACAGCTAGGTAATTATTAAGTGTCTGAGGCCGGATTTGAACTCAGGTGCTCCTGACACCAGGGCCGGTGCTCTATCCACTGTGCCACCTAGCCTCCCCTCTATGATTCTTTCTCTGGATACAGATGGTATTCTCCATTGCAGATAGCCCCAAATTGTCCCTGATTGTTACACTGATGGAACAAGCAAGTCCCTCAAGGTTGATAATCACTCCCATGTTGTTGTTAGGGTGTACAATGTTTCTCTGGTTCTGCTCATCTCACTCAGCATCAGTTCATGCAAATCCCTCCAGGCTTCCCTGAATCCCCATCCCTATGGGTTTCTAGTAGAACAATAGTGTTCCATGACATACATATACCACAGTTTGCTAAGCCATTCCCCAGTTGAAGGACATTTACTTGATTTCCAATTCTTTGCCACCACAGACAGGGCTGCTGTGAATATTTTTGTACAAGTGATGTTTTTACCCTTTTTCATAATCTCTTTAGGGTATAGACTCAGTAGTGATATTGCTGGATTAAAGGGTATGCACATTTTTGTTGCCCTTTAGATGTAATTCCAAATTTCTCTCCAGAAAGGTTGGATGAGTTCACAGCTCCACTAGCAATGTATTAGTGTCCCAGATTTACCACAATGCTTTCAACAATGAACATTGTCCTTTTTGGTCATATTGGCCAGTCTGAGAAGTGTAAATTGGTACTTCAGAGATGCTTTAATTTGTATGTCTCTAATAAGTAATGATTTAGAGAAATTTTTCATATGACTAAGGATTGCTTTGATTTCCTCATCTGTAAATTGCCTTTGCATATCCTTTGACCATTTGTCAACTGGGGAATGGCTTGCTTTTTAAAGATTCTTTCAGGGCAGCTAGGTGGCACAGTGGATAGAGTCAGGAGTACCTGAGTTCAAATCCGGCCTCAGACACTTAATAATTACCTAGCTGTGTGGCCTTGGGCAAGCCACTTAACCCCACTGCCTTGCAAAAAAAATGTAAAAAAACCCCTAAAAATTCTTTCTCAGTTCTCTGTATATTTTATAAATGAGTCCTTTGTCATAAATACTAGTCATAGATGATTAACCTTGATGGACTTGCTCATCACTTCAGTGCAACAACAATGGACAATTTTGGGCTATCTAAAATGGAGAATACCATCTATATCCAGAGAAAGAAGTATGGACTTTGAACAAAGACCAAAGACTATTACCATCAAATTAGAAAAAAACAATTATATTATTTTGTAATTTTACTATCTCATATTTTATTTTTCTTCCTTAAGGATATGATTTCTCTGTCATCACATTCAACTGAGATCAAGGTATAAGATGGAATGAATGTAAAGACTAACAGAATGCCTTCCGTGGGGGGGGTGGGGGGAGGGAAATAAGAATGGGAGGAAATTGTTAAACTCAAAATAAAGAAAATCTATAAAATTTTTTTAAAAAGTAAAAAAAAAAGAAATACTATTTGTAAAGATTGTTTCCCAGGTTACTGCATTTCTTTTGATCTTGGTTACAGTGGTTTTTGTCTGTGCAAAAGCTTTTTAATTTTATGTAATCAAAATCATCTAATTTGGTTTTAGTGATGTTCTTCATCTCTTCCTTGGTCATAAACTGCTTCCCTTTCCATAGATCTGACAGGTAAATTACTCCTTGATCTTCTAGTTTGTTTGTAATATTGATTTTTATGTCTAAATCCTGTATCCATTTGCATCTTATCTTGGTGTTGGGTGTGAGATTTTGGTCTAAACTGAGTTTCTTCTATACTAACTTCCAATTTTCTCAGCAGTTTTTATTGAAGAGAGAGTTTTTATTCCAATATCTGGACTCTTTAGGTTTATCAAACAGCAGATTACTGTCATCATTTCTTGCTATTGTGCCTAGTCTATTCCACTGGTCCACCACTCTATTTCTTAGCCAATACCAGACAGTTTTGATTACTGATGCTTTATAATGTAATTTTATATCAGTTAGGGCTAAGCCATCTTCTTTTGCACTTTTTTTCATTGAATCCCTGGAAATTCTTGACTTTTTATTTCTCCATATGAATTTACTTACAATATTTTCTTGCTCATAAAAGTAATTTTTTGGAATTTTGATTGGTAGGGCACTAAACAGATAGTTCAGTTTTGGTAGAATTGTCATTTCTTTATATCAGCTTGACCTATCCATGAGCAATTGATGTTTGCCCAGTTATTTAAATCTGATTTTATTTGTGTGAGAAGTGTTTTGGAATTGTTTTCAAAAAGTTTCTGAGTCTGCCTTGGCAAATAGACTCCCAAGTATTTTATATTGTCTAAGGTTAACTTGAATGGGATTTTCTCTTTTTAGGTCTTTCTTCTGTATCTTGCTAGTCATATATAGAAATGTTGAAGATTCATGAAGGTTTGTTTTATATTCTGTGTCTTTGCTAAAGTTGCTAAATTATTTCTAGTAGTTTTTTAGATTATTTTTGGGGGTTCTGTAGAGATAACATCATGTTATCTGCAAAGAGTGAGAGTTTTGTCTCTTCCTTCCCAATTCTAATTCCTTCAATTTCTTTTTCTACTCTTATGGCTGAAGCTAGAATGTCTAATACAATATTGAATAATCATGGTGATAATGGGCACCCTTGTTTCACCCCTGATCTTATTGGGAATGCCTCTAGCCTATCCCTGTTGAATATAATGCTTATTTATGGTTTCAGATAGGTACTGCTTATTATTCTAAGGAGCAGTCCATTTATTCCTATCCTCTCTAGTGCTTGTAGTAGGAATAGCTACTTTATTTTGTCAAAAGCTTTTCCAGCATCTACTGATATAATCATATGATTTCTGATAGGTTTGTTATTGATATAATTAATTATACTAATAGTTTTCCTAATATTGAACTAACCCTGCATTCCTGGGATAAATCTTTCTTGGTCACAATGTATTATCCTAGTGATAACTTGTAATCATTTTGCTAAGGTTTTATTTAAGATTTTTGCATCTATATTCATCAGGGAGATAGGTCTGTAATTTTCTTTCTCTGTTTTAGCTCTTCTGGTTTGGGTATCAGCACCATAATGGTATCATAGAAAGCCTTAAACAGAGTTCCATCTTCACCTATTTTTCCAAAGAATTTATATAGAATTGAAACCAATTGTTCCTTAAATGTTTGATAGAATTCTCTTGTGAATCCATCAGGTCCTGGAGACTTTTTCCTTAGGGAATTCACTGATGGCTTGTTGAAATTCTTTTTCTAAGATAGGGTTGTTTAGATATTTAATCTCCTCTGAATTTAACTTGGGCAACTTATATTTTTGTAAGTATTCATCCATTTCATTTAGATTGTTAAATTTATTGGCATAGAGTTGGGCAAAATAATTCTGAATTATTACTTAAATTTCCTCCTCATTGCTGGTGACTTCACATTTTTCATTTATGATATTAGCAATTTGGTTTTTCTTCCTTCTTTTTTTTATCAAATTGACCAGAGGTTCATCAATTTTATTAGTTTTTTCATAAAATCAACTCTTGGTTTTATTTATTAATTCAATAGTTTTTTTTGCTTTCAATTTTGTTAATTTCTTCTTTAATTTTGAGAATTTATAATTTGGCATTTAATTGGGGGGTTTCAATTTGTTCTTTCTCTAATTTTTTAGTTGCATATTTAGTTCATTGATTTCCTCTGTCTCTAATTTATTCATATAGTATTTAAATATATAATATATTCCCTGACAGCCACTTTGCATGAATCCCACAGGTTTTGATATGTTATTTCATTATTGTCATTATCTAAGATGAAATAATCACTTCTTTATATAACTTGTTTGATCCAATCATTTTTAAATGAGGTTATTTAGTTTTTCAATTAGTTTTGGGTCTAATATCTCCCAATATTTCATATGATTTTTAATGCATTATGATCTGGCAAAGATGTATTCAATATTTCTGCCTTTCTGCTCTTGATCATTAGATTTTTATGCCCCTAGTACATGGTCAACTTTTATGTAAGTACCATGTGCTGCAGGAAAAAAAGTATATTTCTTTATATCCCATTCAATTTCCTCCATAAGTCTATCATATCTAAGTTTTCTAACAATCTATTTGCCTCTTTAACTGCTTTCTTGTTTATTTTATGATTTAGATTTATCTAAATCTGAGAGTGGGAGGTTGAGGTCTCCCACTAGTAGAGTTTTGCTCCCTATATCTTCCTGTAGTTCTTTTAGCTCCTCCTTTAAGAGTTTGGATGCTATCCCATTGGGTGTATACATATTCAGTATTGAAATCACTTTATTATCTAAGGTACCTTTTAGGAGGATATAGTTTCCTTCCTTATCTCTTTTAATGCTATTTATTTTTGCAGCAGTTTTGTCTGAGATAAGGATTGCTACCCCTGATTTTTTTCACTTCAGCTGAAGCAAAATATATTTTGCTCCAACCTTTTACCTTTAATCTATATGTATCTCTCTGCTTCAAATGAGTTTTTTGTAGGATTGTAAGATATTGTAGGATTCCAGTTTTTAATCCACTCTGCTATTTGCTTATGTTTTAAAGTGAGAGTTCATACCATTCACATTCAAAGTTACAATGACTAACTCTTTATTGCCCTCCATGCTATCTTCCCTGTCTTTGAATTTTCCCCTTTATTCATTTTATCCACATTCCCTAGCATTTTGTTTCTGAATGTGTGTTTACCCTCTTATGTTGACCCCCTCCCCTTTCTCTTCCCTTCCTTGACTACATCTCCCCCTCCCCTTTCCCCTTTTAATTCTTGAAAGATAAGATGTTTCTTAAGTCAACTGAGTGTGTATGTAAGTTAACTTTAAGCCAAGTCTGATGAGAGGAAGAGTCAGGTGTTTCTCATCTCCTCCCTTCTTCCTCTTTATTACAATAGGTCTTTTGTACCTCTTAATATAATGAGATTTTTCCCCATTCAATCCCCCTCCATCCTCCTGTCTCCTTCCTGTCCCCCTTTTTAAAGAGGTAGTGTTTTTGAATCATAGACATAAGTCATAGAAAATCATGAGTATCCATTACTTCTGGCTAAGTATATTCTCTCTAATAGAGTTACAATTATTGAGAGTTATTACAGTCTTTCTCCCAAGTAGGGATATAGCCAGTTTCATCCCATTGGATAGCATCCTCATGGATAAGTAATGAATATCCATTACTTCTGGCTAAGTATGTTCTCTGTGATAGAGTTATAATTCTCAAGAATTATGATAATTGGGGTGGCTAGGTGGCATAGTGGATAAAGCACCGGCCCTGGAGTCAGGAGTACCTGGGTTCAAATTTGGCCTCAGACACTTAATAATTACCTAGCTGTGTGGCCTTGGGCAAGCTACTTAATACCATTTGCCTTGCAAAAACCTAAAAAAAAAGAATTATGATAATCTTTTCCCCCATGCTGAGATATAGCCAGTTTCATCTTATTGGATAGCAGTTTTTTTTACCCCCCCCCCCTTTTTTATCTTTTCATGTGTCTTTTGAACCTTCTATTTGATGTCCAAATTTTCTACTTAGCTCTGGTCTTTCCATCAGGAATTGTTGAAAGTCTCCCATTTTGTTAAATGACCATCTTTTCTCCTGGAAAAGAAGGCTCCGCTTTTCTGGATAGTGGATTCTTGGCTGCATTCCAAGCTCCCTTGCTCTTCAGAATGTCTCATTCCAGGCCCTATGATCCCTTAATGTTGATGCAGCCAGGTCCTGTGTAATCCTTACTATGACTCCTTCATATTTAAATTGTTTCTTTCTGACTGCTTGTAGGATTTTCTCTTTTATCTGATAGTTCTGGAATTTGGCCACAAGATTACTGGTGTTTTCATTTTAGGATCTATTTCTGGAGGGGATCGATATATTCTTTCAATAACCATTTTCCCCTCTGGTTCCATGATATCAGGGCAATTTTCCATCACTAAATCCTGTAATATTAAGTCCAGTCTTTTTTTTTCTCTTCAGTGTTTTCAGGAAGGCCTATAAATCTCAGGTTGTCCCTGCTCAATCTCTTCTCAAGGTCAGTGTCTTTGCTGATGAGGTATTCCACATTTTTTTTTAGTTTTTCTAACAGACTCTTGCTGTTTCATGAAGTCATTAATTTCCACAGGATCCATTCTTTTTTTTTTAGAGAAGAATTTTCTTCATTTTCCTTTTGCAACTCCTTTTCCAATTGATCAATTCTATTTTTGAAAGAGTTTTCCATTTGATCAATTGAGGTTTTGAGAGAATTGTTTTTTTTGTTGCAAGGTGTTAATTTTCTTTCCCAAATTTTCCAATTGATTTTTAACATCTTTCCTTAATTTCTTCAAGGAAGTTTTTCTGTGTTGGAGACCAGATCATATCCTTCTCAGAAGTTCTAAGTCTCTCTGAGTTAGTGTCTTTTCCTTCCAAGAATTTTTCTACGGACCCTCCTTTGTGCTGGCCTTTCATCATTATCCTAAGACCTTGTGTTGGGGAGGGGCTGGTTCATAGAGGTTTGTTGTGGGGATCCCTAGAGGCTTTACTTGCCTCTAATATCTTCATCTGGCAAGCAGAGGGTGCTGGTTGCTTTCTCTGGAGCCTCTGTGACCTTGACTGATGCCCTCTCTCCTGGCCTAGAGGGAGTGGTTGAAGCTGTTGAACACTTTTATCCTTGATCAAGGGTGGGCTATACCCATGGGTGAGGTAATCACTGTCCCTGTTCACAGCTGAAGTGGTTTTGCTGCTCACTCCTCAGGCTAGGGCAGAAGGTGCGCTGCAATTATGTTTGTGCTGGGAAGAGGCTTCAGCTGAAATGAAGGTATGGACTTTGAGTTCTTCCAAACCAGAGGGGCCCAGGGATCCCTGCCTGCAGCTCTCCCACATCAGAACTCTCCCTCCAGCCATTCCTGCAAGCTCCAGACATTCACCCTCACAACCAAAGCCTCTGCTCCCTAGTTGACCCACCCCCTATGGCCCACCAGGCTCTAGTCCTGCTGCTAATCAGGATCTTGGGCTCTCACCCAGTCCCATGCTCCTGGAAGAGTATACCCTCTGCACCTGGATTCACCCATGATCTTGGAAGACAAATCCTGAGGTAGATGTTCTCCCCTGGCTTTTCTTTCTGAGTTTTGTAGATTAGATTTCTGTTAAGATGTTTGTTTCATATTATATATGAGAGAAGATCAGGAAACTTTAGTGTTGTACCTGTCTTCTCTCTGCCACCTTGGTAGGAAGTCTGAGTGGTAGTGATTCTATGAGACAACATGAATCAATCAAACAAAATAAAAAAAAAATAAAAGAAACTAAAAAAGTACTTTGGAAAAACAACTAACCTTGAAAACAAATGCAAGAAAAATAATTTAAGAATCAATGGACTCCTTAAAAACCTTGATCAAAAGGAGAATATGGACATCAAAATTTAAGATAAAATTGAAGAAATTATCAAAGAAAACTGTCCTGATATTCTAGAATTAGAGACAATTAGAAGAATCTAACAATTACCTCTAGAAAGGGATTTCCTAATGGAAAACTCCCAGAAGCATTATAGCCAAGTTTCAGTACTCTCAGATCAAAGAAAACATAATGCAAACAGCCAGAAGGAAGCAATTCAAATATTTTTTGAGTCATAGTCAAGAGTACAGAAACTACAACATTAAAGAATTGGATGTTATGGGGCTTAATATTTCTGAAAGCAACCAAGAATCATCCAATTCTTCAAGAGAAAAAATGGTTATTCAATGAAATAGAAAACATTCATGAGAAGATAGAGCTGACAAAACTTTTAATTTTCAGTATCAAGACTCAAAAGAAGCATAAATAGGTAAAAAGAAAAGAGAAAACAGAAGTTATTCAATAGAGCTAAACTGTTTACATCCCTACATGGGAAGATGATACTTGTAATTCTTAAAAATTGTAACATTGATCTATTTGGAAGGAGATGGAGCCAAGATGGCAGCAGGAGTACATTCTCTCCTAGGTGCTCTCTCCAAAATGTTTCAAAAACCTTAAAATTATGACTCTAACTAAATTTTTGAGAAACAGAACCCATAGAAAGATCCAGTGAGATAATTCTCCAGCCTAAGGTAACCTGGAAAATAGTGGGAAGGCTCTGTTCTAGGGGGTTGGAGGGGCAGCAGCACACTGGAGGGAAGGAACTTCAGCTTCCCAGAAACAGCCTCAGGGCACCTGAGAGCTCCAGCTCCTAGCAGCAGAAGCAGTTTCCTGACCTGCACCCCAGGGAGTATCAAGTGCAACTTGAAATATCTGCAGGGAGACCTTTGCCAGAGTAAGCACAAACCCCAGACCAGCATGGCCCTCCTCAATGGGACTGTGGACCTCAGCGCAACCCAGATGCCAGGAAAAGGAAGCAGGCCTGTGGAGCTGCCCAGGAACTGCTACCTGTTTGAACAGGCACAGAAGGTAAGGGAAAGGAGGGAGACTACTGATATCTGTTCTCTGTCCCTGGGAAAGGACTCTGGGGCTTTGATCACATTCAGACCTTGGTTGCAGTCTGGGGCCCCCATCAAGTGGGGATCCCTGCTCACAGCCCAGGGGCAGAGGGGTGAGCTAGTGGTCATTCATCAGAGCAGGAGAGCAGTCAGAGCTTCACATAATGATGTCCTTGCAGGAGTGTCCCAATAACACGCAAAAGCTCAGGAAGCACCCCAGGCACAGGCTGGGAAAATGAGTAAACAGAAAAAAAATGAACCTGACTGTAGACAATTGCTTTGGTCCCATGGAGGATCCAAATACTCAATCTGAAGATGAGAAAGTCCAAGCTTCTGCATCTAAAGACTCCAAGAAATATAGAAGTTGGTTTTAGGCTATGACAGAGCTCAAAAAAGATTTTGAAAACCAAGTAAGGGAGCTAGAAGAAAAATTGGGAAGAAAAATGAGAGAGATACAGGAAAAACATGAAAATGAAGTCAGCAGCTTAATCAAGGAAATCCAAAAAAATGCTGAAGAAAATAGTGTGTTAAAAACCAGTTTGGGGGGGAGTGTCTAGGTTGCACAGAGGATAGAGCACTGGCTCTGGAGTCAGGAGTATCTGAGTTCAAATCTGGCCTCAGACACTTAATAATTACCTAGCTGTATGGCCTTGGGCAAGCTACTTAACCTCATTGCCTTGCTTAAAAAAAAGAACCTAAAAACAAGTTTAGGTCAAATGGATAAAACAGTTCAAAAAGTTATTGAGGAGAAGAATGCTTTAAAATGAAGATTGGCTAGATGGAAAAGGAGATAAGAAAGCTCTGAGGAAAATAAATCATTCAGATATAGAATGGAGCTAAAGGAAGCTGATGACTTTGTGAGAACTTAAGAAACTATAATTCAACACCAAAAGAATGAAAAATTAGAAGAAAATGTAAAATATCTCATTGAAAAAGCAACTAATATGGAAAATAGATCTAAAAAGACAATTTAAAAATTACTGGGCTACCCAAAAGTCATGATCAGGAAAAGAGCCTTGACATCATTTTTAAAGAATTTCTACAGGAAAATTGCCCAGATACCCTAGAGGGTAAAATAGAAATTGAGAGAATCCACCAATTTCCTGTGGAGAAAGATCCCAAAAAATACAATCCCCAATATTATTGCCAAGTTCCATAACTCCCAAGTCAAAGAGAAAATATTGCAAGTAACCAGAAGGACACAATTCAAATATCATGGAGTTGCAGTTAGGACCTAGGACTTAGCAGCAACTACATTAAGCACTCATAGGTCTTGGAATATAATTCTGGAAGGCAAAAGAACTGGGAATGCAACCAAGAACCAACTACCCAGAAAAACTGAACATCCTCTTCTAGGGGAATAGATGGACTTTCAATGAAACAGGGGGATTTTAAATGTTACTGTTGAAATGACCAGAGCTGAACAGAAAGTTTGATCTTCAAGTATAGGACTCAGGTGAAGCATAGAGAGGGTGGATGAGAAGGGTAAATTATGACAGACTTAATGATGATGAACTGCATGAATTCCTGCATGGAAAGAGAAACTGATAATACTCATATAAACCTCATTTAATAGAGCAGGTAGAAGGAGCTTTTATAGATGAGGCACAGGAGAGAGCTTAAAGAGGAGGTAGAATAGGCTAAGATATTTCATATAAAATATTTCATGTAGCTTTTGAAATGTTATGGGGGGGAGGTGAGAGGGAATGAGGGAACCTTCATTCTCATGAGAAATGGCTCAGAGAGGAAACAACATACACACTCAATAGGGTATAGAAATCTAGAGGGGGAAAAAAAGGAGAGAAGGGGATAGGGGAGGGGAGGGGAGGGGGATGTGGGTGAGAGAGGAGAGGGTAGATCATAGGAGAGGGTAGTCAGATATAACACATTTTCTTTTTTACTTTTTGCAAGGTGGTGGGATTGGGTAACTTGTCTGGGACCACAGGGCCCAGTGATTGCTGGGTCTCTGGGGTGGGATCTTGGGCCCTCTTGACTGCAGGGCCAGTGCTCTGTTTACTGTGCCACTTGGCTGCCCCATAGCACATTTTTTAAGAGGGACAGAGTGAAAGAAGAGAGAAAATATAATAAAATATAATAAAAAATAATAGCAACTGTGGAAAAATGTGGAAGTAACTTCTCCGATGGACTTATGATAAAGAATGTGATCCACCTGAGACAGAGCTGATGATATCAGAACATAAACTGAAGCACATTTTTTTCTCTTTCTTTTACTTTATTTCTCATGAAGTTTTATATTTTTTTTAGGGGAGAAGGTATTTTATCTACTCTTAGAACAAGAATATTTTAGGAATGTATAAATAAATTAAAGAAAATTAAAAAAAGAATTGTAGCATTAACTAGGCAGTTAGAAGGAATAAATGCAGATAGAGGGTATAAGTATCAAGTGAATTTGGGGGGATGACAAAATTAACTAAGGGATGAGAAAGGATTATACCTGAAACAGAAAGAAGAAAGAGCTAGAACAGGGTAAATTATCTTTTACAAAGTCTTTCAAAAGACCTATTACCATGGCAGAAAATAAATGGGGGGGTTGGATATAGGGTATCACTTAAACCTTACTTTCTTTGGAATTGGCTCAAAGAAAGAATAATCTGTCTAACTATATGGGTATGGAACTCTATCCTACACTAATTTTTGTTCTTCATTTTTGTAGAAGACCATGACATCAGGGAGGTGATGCCATGACAAGTATGTAAATTAGATTTGAATGAGGGAGATGCTATGACTAGTCACTAGCCTCACTTTCTCCTTTTGAGCTATCTGGGTCCAGTGGACAGATATGAATCAGGATGCCTGGAGATGGGCCTGGATGTGGGACAATCAGAGTTAAGTGATTTTCCCAAAATCACACAACTAGTATATAGCTGATTTCTGAGGCCAGGTTCAATCGCCTGTCCTCCTGAATCCAAGACCAGTGCTCTCTCCACTGTACCACCTAGCTGCCCACATCTTTCACTAAATGAAAGTAGGAGGGGAGGGTGCTAAATAAAGGGGGGAGGACTGACAAAAGGAAGGAAGGAATGGGGAAATTGTAAAAAATTCTCATTGAGGAATGAGAATAATGTAAGAAAAATGATAGTTAATAGCTTCAAAAAACCCAACTACTTAAAAAGAATAGGCTAAATGAAAAAGTAGGCACAAAAACTAACTGAAGAAAATAATTTTTAAAAATTAGAATTAGTAGAAGTTAGTAATTCTATGAGATAACATGAATCAATAAAGTCAAAAGAATGAAAAAAAGAAAATGTAAAAAAGTATATTGGAAAAATGACTGATCTTGAAAACAAATTCAAGAAAGATAGCAGAAGCAAAACACTGCTGAAGAGGAAAAAAGGTGAAAGGCAAAAGAGAACAAATAGGAAGAAATACACAGTTTGTTATCATAATAGTGAATGTGAATGGGATGAACTCCCCCATAAAATGGAAGTGGATAGTAGAGTAGATCAAAAACCAGAATCCCACAATATATTAGTTACAAGAAATATATTTAAACAAGAGAGATATACAGAGCAAAGCTAAGTGACTGGAGAAGAATTTATTATGCTTCAACTGAAGTAAAAAACCCCAAAAAACAGGAATAGCAATTATGATCTTAGACTAGACAAAAGTGAAAATGAATCTGATTAAAAGAGATAAGGAAGAAAACTACATCTTGCTAAAATGTACCATAGACTATGAAGTAATATCAATTTTAATTATAGATGCACAAAGTGGAATAGCATTCAAGTTCTTTTTTAAATCATGTTTTGAGTTATTTTATTTTATTTTTTCAATTGCATCAATGAAAATTTTCAATATTCATCTTTTTATAAGCTTCTGAGTCCTACATTTTCCACCTCCCTTGTTTTCTTCTCCCCTCCCGATGACAGTGAGTAAGCTGATATAGGTTATATATGTACAATCATGTTTATATTTCCATATTAGTATTAGCACTCAGATTCCTAAAGGAGAAGTTAGTGAGTTATAGGAAGAAATAGTAAAACTATACTCATGGGGGACCTCAATGGTCTCCTCCCAGCACTTGATAAACTCAACCAAAATTTAAACAAGAAATAAATTAAGAAGGTAAATAGAATTTTAGAAAAGTTAGACATGACAGACCTCTGGGGGAAACTGAATAGGAATAAAAAATATACCTTTTTCCATAGCAGTACATGGCACTTTCAACCATCTCATTCTACACTCTGACATAAAATTCATCTTTTAAATATCAACATTCTCGTGGTGATGCTATTGAGCTAAGAACTATGGAATAAGATGATTTCCGAAGAATAAAAATTGTAAGTCACCCAAGGAATGATGTTGACATTCATACTGGATGTAATCAAAGTGCAACATATTATCAGTGATGACTTGTATATGAGAGTTGGTGTAAATAACATCAAGAATGTGTATGAGCAGGAAAGTTGTTGCTCAATTACATAATAAGAGTGAGAGATATCATATTATCATCATAATATCTATGAAATATTAGAAGTTGCTGATGAAGACCTCCAGAACATTAGGTATATCATCTATGGACGATTCTTCAAAGATCAAAGGAGAAGAACTGTATATGATTAGAAGGCATAGGAGGTTGCTATGTGTATCTTCAGAAGGACTTCAGAGGGATAGTATCACCAATTATATCACAACTTCTTATATGTCTATATTTTTCCTTCCTGAAGAGACTGTAGGCTCCTTAGAAGGATAGAGGATGGTCATAGCTTTTTTAATATTCATAACATTTAGAATAATGTCCTTACCTGTAATAGGTGTTTCATAATATTTATTACATCATTGCTTGACTTTAATAAGCAGATTTGGAAGACTCTCCTTGGTAAGACTGAGGAATAAATTAGGACTGTTTACACAAAATCTTCTCTTAGGACTTTATTTTCCATTTTCATGATTTAATTGGGTATAATAAATAGCTTCAAATATTTAAAAGGGCACTGTCTGGAAGAGGGATGTGAAAAAACTTTCAAACACAAGAGTAGCTGGTTAATGAAATGGTGAGTTTAATGTCTTTGGAACTGGTTATGGAGGGTCTAGATAACTATTTTCCAATATTGAAAGAATGGAATCCTGCATTAGGTAGGAGACTGAATTAACTGATACTTAAGGAGGTACTTTACTCCTTATCTCACCCAGTGTTAGTATCAGTGGGTCGACTTTCTAAGAGCTATGACAAAGAGAGCTCCATGGATGGTGGGGGAGTCAGAGCATGGAACAATGATGAAACAATTGCAGGGAAATGAAATAGAAGAATATTGAGGGTAAGAAGCTGACCATTGATTTTCACCAAGTATTAAGCAGACAGAGGGACAGATATAGGACCTTAGGGTGAGATTTAAACACAATATGTAGGGAAAAGTTCCTAAATATTTCACATTGAATTAAAATGTTTTTCTTTCTTTTTTTGGCAACTTTCTCTCATTTCTCTGAGATCTGCTTTCTGAGGTTGAGCAAAACAAGCCTAATTCTTCTTTTACATGACAGCCTTTGAAATGCTTGAAGACATCTATCATATATCACATAAATCTTCTTTTCTGAAGGCTAAACATCCATGGCTCTTTCAACTAATTCTGTATAATTTCCAGTACTCTTTATTATCTTATATAGTTTCTTCTAGATGTTTCCAGTGTAACCATGTTCCTAATAAACTGTAGTATCCAGAATTGAACACAGTGCTCTGGACATGAGTTGAACAGGGCAAAGTGGTATTACAGCTCTCTAGGCTAGATGCAATATCTATTTCAATGCAACTTAAGATCACATTTGTATTTTTATTTTTTATTTCCATATTACCTAATCGATTTATATTGATCCTGAAATCCCCCCCAAAACTTTCAGATCTTTTTCTCCAGAAAAACACTATTTAGTCTTATGTCATCATATTATACTTGCAAAGACAAGTTTTTTTTAAAAAAAGAGTAAGACTTTAACATTCATTCTTGAATTTTATTTTTTATATTTGTACCAATATACTTGATAATCATATTTCATATGCTTTTAAATTATTGATAAAAATGTTAAATACCACAGAATCAAGCACAGATTCCTGTGACACAAAACTATAGATCTGAAAAGACTGACATGAGTCCATTAATGGTTTCTGTTTAGGACCAGCCTTTTGATTGGTCCTGAATCATCTCATTATGCTATTGTCTAACAAATCTCCTTCCATTTTGTTTATAAGAATAGCTTGTGAGATGTTCAAATGTTTTGCTAAAATCCATGTAAACTATATATAGTCTATTCCTAGTCTATCAATCTAGTAATACTTAAAGAAAGGAAATTAAGTTATTCTGGTATGACCTGTTCATATTTTAAATGTATGCTGTGTCTTTGTGATAACTGCTTCAATTCCAAGATGTTTATTACATTTACTAGATAATTATCACTCAGAGAGCTAGAATTTTTTCTAGGATTTTCAGTGAACTATTTCCCTCTCCTCCTCTTAGAAGACTGTCTTTCTTTGGTCCTATGTTGTTTCTCTCATTTTTCACATTCCTATAAGTATCATTGAGAAGAAATATCAAATACTCTAAATTTCCATATGTTCATGACCTGTCTAAGGTCCTGAAATAAAATATTACAATTTTGGAGTGACAATCCAAAGATTCAGACATGATTCAAGGCCAGCAAGTGAATAAGGAACTGGGTCTTCAAAATATGTTCAAGTTAATCTAAAAAATGAACTTGCCAATTTGACTATCCTAATTATTATATCCTTTTTTCCCCCAACTGAATGTTCAGAATTAGCCTTAATTTCTTGGCCTGAGCTTCAGCTGTTTACAGTTTTCTATGCTGCTAGGACTTTCTGTGTTTGGAATCAACACTAGGTTCCTTCAAAGTCTAAGATTTTGTGGTTCTGTGACTTGAAAGAATCACTACTCATTGTTCTCAGGGCCCTCTGAACATCTGAAACTGTGCACTGTCCAGTTTGGTGACATCTCTTTCTAGCTCTTGCTGTCCAGCTGCTCCACAAAGCTAGGATACTTTCTTTGTCTTGACATTCAGCATAAGACAAGAATGTAAAGTGACCTACTAAACATGATTTGGGGAAAACGGTGTTTTTTTGGCCAGGAACTTTTTTTATTTTTTTCAAAAAATGGAAACAAAGGAACAAGGACAAGAGTAGACAATGAAACCAAGCAGCAGAATTGCTTGCAGATTCTCTTGAAGTTGGTATGATTCGATATTTCTGTCAAGGTTGGCATTGCCACATTTCCTGTGGTCCTCTGTATAACTTCAGAATCCTTCATTGGATGGATTCCTAGAAAGTGCCTTGAATATGCTAGGACGACCACCACCACCTCCATCACCATCACCACCACCACCACCCTGGCTGTTCATAAGTCATATTGGGCATCATCAGGAAAAGGATTGAAAAATTATCAGCACCTTCCCTCTTTTACTGATTCCCGAATATTTTAAAGGCCCTAGAAACTTGGGTCACCACCTCTACCCATTTAACTTTCTTCTGTGGAAAACAGAGGTTAGTTGAGATCACATAGCCAGTTGGATGCCCAGATTCCTATTCCCTAGGGCTAATTATGGAACTACATTAGATAAAAGTCAACATATGTTGTAAAAGGCACTATGTATCACTACTTGACAGTTTTTAACATTGTGCTCATGTAACAGCTGTCAAATGCAATGCTAGAAAATGAGTAATATGTTGATTTATGTATATCAGATTTGTCCTTACGTTCTGCCATGGAAGACAACCAGGCAATCTATGGCTCCCTGTGTAGGGGGTGGAGATGGGGGTGGCTAAGGAAGGAAGGAGATTCCCACATCTTTAAAAGCTGCCTGAGAAGCTTAGTTGCAGCCTGTAACAGCTGCTGCTTTTCTGAGGGTCTTTTTGAGACAAATTGCTGGGAGGACATCTGTTCCCTCTCTTCCAACTAGAAGGATGAGTAAAATCAAAGTCTCCTAGGACACAGAGAGCCATTAAGATGTAACCTTTTACTTTTCCCTGCTTCTAGGCAGGCCTGAATCTACCACAGCTTGATGGTTGTCTAATACATTCTTAAAGGTCTCTGGGAATGGGGTTCTGTCCTGCAGCAATTCATTCTGGTTTCTAGAACTCTATTAGATCAGGAAGTCCTTCTTCGTGTCCAACTTCAGTCTTTCTTGTTTATCTTACAAGCTCTTCCTTTTCTTTTTTTTTTTTCCAATTCAAACATTTCATATCAAGGGCACAGATAGAAATTTTTTTTTCTGTGCTGATTTTTTTTTTGCACTTAACTATGCTTAGCATTGCAATCTCTCGAGCCCAGAGGCTCAAAAACACATGGAAATGCTCCCAGCTGTCCTATCCTGCTGTGTGAGATATCTTGGGTTTAGGGTTTTCAGGCTAGATTCTTGTAAAGACCATGCCTTATACCCAAATCATTCTGCCTCTCATTGATTGGCCAAAATAGGTCCTAGCTCAAACCTCCCCTTGGTCATTGTTTGTCCAGAAACTCTGTGGGCCTTCCCCTCCCAGACTGATTTTGCTTTTTTCCTGTTTTTTTTTTTTTAACAGGGTACAAGAGGCCATTCTTAATTTCTTTTCTTACTTAATCTTAATCACAGAGAAAATATGTTGTCTCAGTTAAACTGAGAAATGAGAAAGATCTTAGCATAAAAAGGTTCTAGTCTAGCACAGTATACAACTCCATCTCCAGGAACTCTAATCCATATTTGACCACTGGACTCAGATGACTCTGGAGGAGAGAATGAGACTGGTGACTTTGCATAGCCCTGCCTTACTTAAATCTAAATCACTTACAAAAGAAATTTACCCTTCTGACATCATGATCTTTGAGAACCCAGGACAGTGAATGAATGAATGAATGAATGAATGAATGAAAGACCGGGAGACTTTGAGAGACCAGTAAGTTCAGTTAATATCTCAAACTACTTGGAATATATTATCAGTCATGCTCTCTTCCCCTCCCTGTCTTTCATATTTTTACCCCCTTCCCACATGTACTCAGATACTGACACCTCTCCCCCCCAGTCTATCTGTCTGTCTGTCTCTCCTTTAAGTGTTAAGAAATTTAATATTAAAATCAAGGTCCTTTAAGTATTAAGAAAAGGTCCAACTCAAATCAACCTTCACCATATTTTAGATTACTTTTTTGGAGCCTCCTAATTTACATTTATAAATAAATAAATAGGCACTGCTCAAATTGTGGAAGTTAACAGGATGAAAATAGAAACTCTTGTTTTATTTGTCTGATCTAGGGGCACAATCATTTATGAAAAGAGTTGGTGGCTGAGTGAATTTGGAAGCCATGGTCATCAGAGCAACCCTGAATGATTTCTAATACAGAGAAGATGGGAGTGGTTGGGGAACATCGAACATTTTATACTGCCTTAAAGAATCTGCTCCTTGTCTCAGAGTTGCCAATTATGTTGGCATTGATAGTCCTCTGTTCCTCTGATAGTTTCCTGAAACTCCGCTTACACATGATACAACTACCAGGCCAGCCAACAAATAATCCTCACAGACCCAAGACATTCTCTAGTTTCTTTACTTCTCCTCATAGACACCAACTTTTGGCACCATGGCACATGTCTTTATTAGGCAAATATAACTCTGGCTGAGGTTTGATTAGTTCCCAGAAGGTTCCCTGTCATAGTCAGGCACAATCCCAAATTCCCTTGATAGAACAAACTTCTACCATTCTCCCTAACAGAGAAAGTAACTGGCAAACACCTGTCCTTATCATTCAGACCCAATTAGGGAATCAAGAGTCTAGTCATTGGGTATTCAGTTAAGGATTATACTAGGTACTACATCATCAATACTTATTAGGAAGAAAATTTAGAAAGAAGCCAAGATTTGCAATGGACCAAAGAATAATTAATGTAACTCTGTCAAGGTAGAGACCCTCAATCTAGGGATGAAGTAAGAATAGGATGCTTTTAAGGATTTGACTAGTGATTTGTATTCTCTTTTAAGAAGACTGATTCCTTTAGTAAACACCTGAATCCCTATTTGGCCTCAGAACATCGTGGTTGGATGAGACAGGTCTTTTAAAGTTATATAATAAACACCTCTCATTTAATAGATGAGATAATTGAAACCTAATAAGGACAAATTTACCTCAGTCCACATAAAAGGTTATAAAAGAATTTGATTATTGAGAGCAGTTTTAGCAATGGCCCTAGGGAAAGGACAATGCCCTCAAGAAATATATATATTTTTAAAATTTGAATTGGACTAAAGTAAATGGAAGCTATTGTTCTATTTTATTTTAAAGCCTGTTCTATTTTGTCTAATTACTTTTTAAAAGGTTGGGGAGGGGAACTCAGTCTCTTTAAGAAAATTGTATTAGTTGGTGATCGGGTTGTAAAATAGAGCAATGCTTTCCAACTATAAATAGGGAAGGGGCATTGACACAGAGGGGAGTCCTATTGTAGGGGCACTGGCATTTATTCTTCCATTTGGGGGATTCAGATTCTCACTGAAAGCGTGGGCTATGAGTTTAAAGCAGGCCAAGGCTGGCCTTCACTGAAAGTAATCTCAGGGAGCTGGAGGAAAGAATAATCTGAGTAATGCTGAGGCTAATTAACACCTTCTTCCTGAAAAGCTTCTGGGAAAAGGGCAGAGCAGAAATAAAGCCCCAGGGTGGTAGAAAAGTCCTGAGACTCAGTGTCTTGATAAATAAGCTGATGTGGCTCTTCAGGTACCAGGGTACTTTCTTGAACTTATGTATTCATATTAGCTTGACTCCTGCTTTAACATGGGAATACATAATTTATAAGTAGAAATTCATTTGTCAAATGCTGCTAATTGAGTAAAATTTTTTTTTTTAAGAAAACAGATTAAGGAAAGGCTTATATACTTTCTAACTTGATTTTTTTTTCAGTTATATGTTCTTGGGGAAATGACTATGCACACACATACCCCAAAATAGGTACCAGTATACATCTAGTATTAACTTCCTGGAAATGCAAATATAATGTCCAAGAAAAATTTATTGTATTTTAAAGGAATTTTATTCAAAATACTAGCCACTTTCACTTCAGGGGGTGAGGTATCAACCAGTCAGAGAGAAAGTGCTGCATAAGGCTTGTCTTCAGGACAACCAAACTTGCCTCTTCACCCAAAATAGTTTAAAACTCTTTTACACTGCTCCATCCCACTGCTGATCCACTATGCCAGGTTTCTGATTATGGCTATAATCTAGCCAAGGCTCAAACATCCATAGCAGTAGGATCGGTAAAATTTTTTACCCTCTATCCCTATCCCCCTGCCCCACACTTCTCTGCAAATATCTTGTGGGTATAACAGGATTGACAATTGCCACTCAGCAAGATATACTCTCAGTCCTTCCCCCTTTCACCCCCTCTCTCAATGGGAGTGAACAATGAAGAATAAACAGTTATGAATGGGTTGTATTCTACACTGCAGATTTTATTACATTTTCTTCAATCCCATTTTTTGAATTTCCCTGCATCTTTTTTTGCTGTTGGTCATTTGTTCTTTTTTTTTTCTTTCTTTTTTGTTTTTTTTTACAAGGCAATGGGGTTAAGTGACTTGTTCAAGGTCACACAGCTAAGTAAGTATTAAGTGTCTGAAACTGGATTTGATCTCAGATCCTCTTGACTCCAGGGCTGGTGCTCTATCTATTGCACCAGTTAACTGCTCCCAAATCATTTATTCTTGAAGAGGATCACCAATGTTGTCCCCAAGGTGATGTCTTGACTTTCAAGTGAATTGAATTTAAGTAATTTTTTGATCCAATCTCTTCAGATTCTCAACTCTTAGTTATACCTGATTACTCACTCAACTGAAACTGCACTCTTAAAAATTATCAATAATCTCTTAATTGCCAAAAACAATCTCCTTTCCTAAGTCCCCTTTCTTATCAACTTCTCTACAATCTTTGACACTGTTGACCACCCTCTCCTTCTAGATACTTATTCTTTCTGGGTTGTTGAAAGCAATATGTGCCACCTAGTAAAAACTCTCCTCAGCATACTTAAAACTTGGAAATAATTTTCCAATCTGTTTAAATACCTTTCAGATAAAGAATTTTAATGGGTTTTTTAATTTATCTGTTAAAAATGTAAACTTGCAACACATTTCCAATTAGTTTACATGAACAATTAATTGTCATCAGGGAAGATGGAAATTTACCAGCTGAATTTCAACAAAAATTTTGTATAATTGGTGGATGGGAATTAAAAATGAGAAGGATGATTTAGTAAGTGCCGCCAACATTGTATTGCTTCCAGTGGTGTGCTGTACATATCTTTATGAGTTTTTTCCAGCTTTGATAACCATTAAAACCAAGTATGTAAATAAATCAAACTTAGAGCCTTTCAAATTTCTCTTTTGCAAAGAGTTAAGCCTTTTTTTAAAAAGGAATTTATTCAACCAAATGTTTCTAACTAAACATATTTATATATTTTAAGTTTTTGTACCATTAATAAGTAAAATATTATTTCTAAAATATTTCCTATTTTTCTTATTAATTTAATATTTGTTTTTCTGTAGCACAAGTTACTAGTAAATATATAATAATAAGTAAATATATATTATATATTTATATATGTTACTCATGCTCAAAAAGTCTTTACAGATAGAAGTGTTCCAAAAATTTTGAAAGGTACAGCGGTTGGGTGTCACAGTAGATAGAGCATGGACTCTGGAGTGAGGACTTGAGTTCAAATCCACGCTACCTGTGCGACCTTGGGCAAATCACATAACCAGGATTGTCTCCAAAATATAAAAAAAAAATTTGGAGACTTTTACTTTATAAGGTTTAATTTATTACTCAAACATTTTAAAGAACATCAAATATTAGAGCATTAATACAGACCCAAGGTTCACATTGTTCTGAGGAAGGTCTTAAGGTAATGAATCCTAAAGGGTAGTTGGTGACTATCCATTAAAGTAAACAGCAGTGACAGTTGTGGAAGCTATTGGTATCTCTCCCCAAAGTATGAAAATTTTGATCTTAAGGAAGACAAAAGCCTAATTAAGTTAAAAGCATATTTATTGATAGTCTATTAAGTGGAGAAATTTCTCTCTCAAATGGACATGACCTTTGACTTAAATGTCCCTATCACATCACCTCCAGCACAGAAAGGTATGTATGGTCTCCCAACATAGGATGGGGGGAAGTAAAGCTTGGAGGAAGAGGAAAGGAGTGAGTAGGTGGAAGATATTCTTGTGAAAGGGAGACCTAACCTGAAAGTGTACCCTGAAGGCCTATTGCTGTCCTATTTGCAAATACTAATTGGCTTAATTACTTACTAGGTGATACTTTGTTATCTTATCTAGACCTCATCCATTCCTTTTTCATAATAAGATCATAAGTCTATTATATGAAATAGGGAAATTTCCAATTGCTTCTTACAGAAATATTTTAAATTTATATAAAACCTTTGATTCCCTCAAACCCTTTACTGGAAGCACATAAGAAATCATCCTTGTCTAGAAATTTCTATCCTCAGAGCAGAAATTTGCCCAGCTCCTCTGCAGGTTATTCTTCAGAGCTCTATATTGATATACAAATAACTCTTAAGTTGTATCCTCAATTTCAACTTATTAAATGCCTACTATGTGTTAGGTATATTGCTAGGCACTGGGAACGCAGAATAAAAGGATAGAATCCTTGACTTCCAGAAATACTTTTCTAATGAGATTAGAACATGAGAACATTTCATTATCAGAGAGAGAGATTGCAGTTTAGGGAATAGAGAGCTGGTCTCAGAGTTATCAAGATCTGGGTTCTACTGCTCAAACTCACACTGGATATGCTATACAGTGCACCAGCTACTTGAGTTCTCTGGTCAGCAGAGAACTGTTCTCAGTTTGCAGTGACTGAGATGGAAGGCAGAGATGGCAAAGCACTCCAAATTTTATTAGGGTCACACAGCTGCTTATATCCTAGTCTACTTCCATACTTGTAGACAACTCTTGCTACCAGCTTAAGCACCAATCATATTAAAGATTACATATTGGTTAGATCATTATACATTGGTTAAACAGTTACACATTCTTATGCATACTTCATTGCTCATGTTATAAGGTGATTCTTGATCAATGCCAGGAGATACAAAGGAAGTTGGGTCATGCTGATCTTATGGAAAAACAAAGGGGTTTGGGTCATACTGGTCTCCTGAGAAATCTAGCCAGTATGTTTGCAAAACAACCAGAGGCCAAGGAGGGTCTTTAAACTATTACCTTTGTCATTTCACAGCTGTGGTCCTCAAGGATCCCTAACAATATGTGACTCTGGGCAAATCACTAATCTCTTCATAATCTAGGCAACTCTCTTAGATTATGGGAATTTCCTTATCTGAAATTTCACTAAATCACTGATGTCACAGTTCTAATCTCTATCCCTATGCTATATAAAGCTAGACAAAAGTAATATCAAAAGGGAAAGTGTGCCAATTTGTCTGGATATGCAAAAAATAACAGTCAATATGATTTTTCTATACTTTTCAATTCACTGAAATTTTGCTCTTTTCCCAACTTCTTTTGTTCCATCTGTTCCTTGTTCATTTTCTGAACTTCTTGTCTGGTATTTTTAGAGATATCACTCTCCCCAACCCCCAATTTACCAAAATGCTTCTTTTGATTAGTGGTTGATTCTGGAGATGATCTAACAGAGCTTGGGATTTAGCACCAGAAGAAAAATTTGAGTACAACTAGATCAAGGGTTTTTAACTGGGGTATACAGAAAGAAATTCATGGATAGATTTCAGGGGTTTCATGAATTTGATTGAGAAAAAAATTTAAATCTTTATTTTCATTCATCTTTAAATGCATTTAGAATTTCCTTCAGTATTTAAAAATATCATTCTAAGAAGGGGTTCGTGGGCTTTAGGGTCCACAAAGCATAAGAGTATTAAGAATTCTTATTTTAGCCAACTTCATTTTATAGAAGAGGAAACTGAGGGCATGAAGGTAAAATGATTTGCTGAAAATCATGTAGGTGGGGTGGCTAGGTGGTGCAGTGGATAAAGCACAGGCCCTGGAGTCAGGAGTACCTGGGTTCAAATCTGGTCTCAGACACTTAATAATTACCTAACTGTGTGGCCTTGGGCAAGCCACTTAACCCCATTTACCTTGCAAAAAAAAGAAAAAGAAAAAGAAAATCATGTAGGTAGTAAGCAGTAGAGCTTTGATTCCTGATGTCTCTGGTTATTAGCACTGTCTCTTAGAAATGAGTTGGTATTATTTTGTATATTTCTGATATTTTCTTGGATACAGGTTATATCTGCCCTAATAAGAAAGCAGGGTTATTTTCTCTCTTTGATATATTAACCTCTTTACAACCTACATAACTAGGCGGCACAGTGGATAGGGTGCCAGGACCTGGGAGTCAGGAAGATGAATCCAAATACAGCCTCAGCCACTAGTTATGTGACTTTAGGCAAGTCACTTTGCTTTGTCTCAATTTCCTCATCTGAAAAATGAATTGGAGAAGGAAATGACAAAACCACTCTAATATCTTTGTCAAGAATGCCCCAAATGGGGTCATGAAGAGTCTGATATGACTGAAAAATGATTGAACAACAAACTGGCTCCAGTCTACCTTTCTAGACTTATTACACATAATTTCTTTTCACTCACAAGTCATCATGGTTTTCTTGCTGTTCCTTACTTAGGTCATTCTATTTCCCTTTCTCATATTCTTCTACTGGTCATCTACAATACCTAGACTTCATCACCTTTTGCCTTGGTTCAATTACTACCTGCTAGATGTAGTCTTCCCTAAAAATTCCGGTTACCCCTTCCTCCCAAACCTTGTATTTTCTTTGCTTATATTTAATTTATATGCATATGTGATTATATACTTTTCCTAAATAGAGTTTAAGATCCAAGAGGACAGGAACAGTTTCATTTTTGCCTCTACATCTCTAGAGTCTGTAACTTAGTAGGACTTAATAAATGCAGTTGGTTGATTGAGCTAGCACAGTATCTATACACAGTAGAGGCTTAAAAAATGCTTGCTCAATTAAACAGATTCAGTGTTTTCTCTATAGTCATATCCCTGGGTGCTGAACCTGCCCAATCTCTGCACCTGATTTGCAAAGCTATTAGAGAGCGGTTGTAGAAAAGGCCTAGAAGTGGAGAGTTTTATTGTTATTAAAAGATGGGATTACTTAGACAATGCAATTTGCTTTCTTCTAGATTGATATTTATTAGCTTTAATGCAGGCTTTTCTTTCTATCTGATTGTGCCATTTTGTTTTCCAATATACACTTGGTATTGACAATCTTATTCCCACTTTGAATTGTCTGCAGGTTTTTGCTATCTTTTATGAAGCTATTCCAGTGCAGGGATGGGGGGGGGGGAATAAGCTAAATGAAATTTATGGTGATATATTTACCTGGCTGATTTATAAGTTTTTCTAAAATAAATAAAACTTTTAAATAAAAAAAAGAGAAAAGCAGAAATCCACTGGAGCTAGACCACCTCCCTTGAGTCAAATAATAATATTTTCCAACTTTTATGTACCTGTTTCTGAGGACATCTCTGGGCTTTTCAAATAATTTAATTCAGCACACATTTATTAAATGCCTGCTATGTGCTACTGAGCCACTGTTTTAGGTTTAGCGTGTTCTCGGCTAAGCATTCTGCGGGGGGGGGGGGGGGGGGTGTTGCCTAAATGTTCACAGACAAGGTGGACATAAGCCCAAATATAAGTTTCCCAGTCATAATAGAGATGTTATTTAATCCAAGGATTCATTATACCAACATTCTTATATCCTTCACAAGAGGCTGATCTCTAAATTTTATAAGTCTTGGGAAGATTAGAGCAATTATAGCTCATTCCTAGAGTGACCTTGGCCAAGTCAAAACTTTTTCTCTGTAAACTGGGTTAAATGGCTACTGAAATCCTTTCATTTCTAAATCTTTAATTCTATGATCCTACTATAACTTGTCTAAGAACACATAGTTGATAGAGGTGGAATTCTTGAACATATTTCTTTCTTCTGTAGATAAACAAACTGAGGTCCAGAATCACCAAATAGAAGAGTCAGATATCTGAACACAATCCTAATGGTAACTCCAAAACGAATACACTTACCTTTGCAAAATGCTGCACTCATGAGCTCTAAATCTTGGATATTATCTGTGATGACATACTCAATGTTATTTGCCAATTAGGGCTTCTATTTTAAATTGCTCTCCCTTCCCCCAAACTTCGGCCCAGGGTCAGATGCTCTCTTGAAAGAGCTCATCCTGATAGAAATCTCCTAGGTTATAGATCCAACCCCGTCCATGTAGTTGTGGAAGAAAGGAATAGGCATGTTCTAGTGGGAAAGTAAACAAACCAAGGGCCAGAAAATAAGAGCAATACCCACAGCAACAACAACAACAACAACTAAGATAGCCATGCTAACAGCTCCAGAAAATAACCCACCCTGGCCTGAAATGAAATTGGATTAGAGAAGATAAAACAATGAAGTCCATGAAAAGCCGAGTTTGGAATTCATCAGCTACTGTTGAAAGCCTCATGGTGTTTGCAATGCAAATCTCAGAGTCATGCCTTAATCATTACCACTGGGAGACAATTAGGGTTAAAATATAGATTTCTAGATAGCAAGACAAACAATAAAGAAAGGAAATAAACAAAGCAAAGAGAGCTAATTCCACTCATTTATAGCCCTGTCACCCTCTAGGTAGGTGGAAGGATTTTTCTAGTCAAAGAACCCACTTTCCCAGTAGGAGGGTATGTGTGATAAAGTGGACTAGGGGCTCCAAGTGGCCTGGGGATAGAGAGTAAGCTGGGGGGCTCATGAGAAAAAGGTGGGGTTGTCCAAGCACTTATGGACACTAACATTATAATTTCTAAGCAATGTGAGAGGTCTTAAAACTCTGGAGTCTTAATAGTCAAATCTTTTCTTTAATCAGCCAATAAGTATTATTAAACATTTCCTAGGAACTGTGTTAACTGCTTGGGATAAAAATGAAAGGATGAAAAAGATCCTTATTTGAATAAACCTTCCCTTCCCTTCTAACAGGAATGCTACAAGGATATATGCAGAATAAATGGAGGGATAAATGTAAACAAATATAAAGAAATTAAATCCAAGGGAGCTCTTGAGGGAGGATACCAGCTTGTGAGAGGATTGGGCTTCAGACAGGCATCTTCAGGCAGGTAGCAGAATGGTATCTTAAAAAAGGAGAGGGATTCTCTGAGGCAGAGGTAAGGAGGTAGTAAGTCCCAGGAATGGGGGACAGCCAATATTAAAAAACAAAACAGGGTTGAATGTTGAGAGTTTGGGTAAGGCAAAGAGAAAAAAACAGTTGGACTGTACTGTTGTATTGGAGGGAGAGTAGCATACAAGAAGGCTGAAAAGAGAGGTTAAGGCTAGATTGTGAACAGTTTTCAAAGCTAAACAGGAATTTAGATTTGATTCTAGAAGTGATAGGAAACCTTTGGAGTTTATTGATTGGATAAGGACATGGTCAGATATGTGTTTAAAGAAAATTCACTTTGGCAGCGGTACAAAGGATGAACTGAAGTTATGGAAGACCTGACATTGGGACCAATTAGGAGTCCATTGTCATAATCCTTTCAAGGAGTAATGTGGGCCTAAACTAAGGGGGGACCTGTGTGAGTGAAGAGAACGAATTGAATGTGAGAGATGTAGAGGGAGAAAAGGCAAGATCTGACAATCCATTTGGATATGTGGGGGTGAGTAGGAATGTGACTAAAAGCTACCACATCAATCATATGACCTATATAGATCCTATAGATCCTTTCTTTTAAGATGCAACTGAATTAACATCTTATCATCAATCAATCAACATTTATTAAACATCTCTATATAACTAAATTCTGTTCTAGGCTCTGGATAGGTGGATGGGGGGAGAAATAAATTTAAGAACAACAACAGTCCCCTACTTTTAAGGAGCTTAGAAGGAGATAGCATGTACACATATGGGTATAATCACTCTATATGCAAAAGAGATGCATGACAATTTTGGGGGGGAATGTGCTAGCAGCTGGTGGACCTGGAAAAAGTCCCATGTAGAAAGCAATACATTAACTGACTCTTAAAGGAAACTAAGAGATTATAGGAGGTGAAGATGGGGAGTGAGTCCATCTCAAGGATAGGGAACAACCAGTTCAAATGTGCCCTATATGACGAAAAGCATGAACTTCAATTTTACTGGTGTGCAATGTGGAGGGAGTGAAGTTTAATAAAGCTGGAAAGGTAGGATTAGACCATACTGTAAAAGTTTAAATGCCAAGCAGAGGAGTTTGTTTTTATGAAGTTATATTTGTTTATAGTTAATTTTGATATTGGTTGATTTTTCAACTACATGTGAAGATAATTTTCAATAATCATTTTTTGTAAGGTTTCAAGTTTCACACTTTTCTCCCTCCTTTCCTTCCTTTCTCTCTCCCCTGATAGAGAGTAGTCTAAGATGTTATACATGTATAACTATGGTAAACATATTTCCATATTAACTATGTTGTAAAAGAAGAATCAGAACAAAAAGGAAAAAATGAGAGAGAAAAAAACCATAAAATGTAAAATGAATTTTTAAAATTGAAAATAATAAGCTTTGGTAAACATTCAGATATCATGTGGGTGGATATAGATGTGGATGATATTTTCTATCACAAGTCCTTTAGAAATATCTTTGCTTATTGTACTGGCTGAGATGAGCAAGTCCATCATAGTTGTTCATCACACAATGTTGCTGCTAATGTGTACAATGTTCTTTTAATAATCAGATAAATGACAAGGTCAGATATTCACTTTTGGAAAAATCCCTTTGGCACTATATAGAGGATGAATTGGATGGGGGTGCAATTTTGAGGCATGGATTCTTAGAGGGGTTGGGGTCCTATGTTAATAGTCCAGGCAGAAGATGATGAAGGGCTGAACCAGAGTGAGTAGAGAGATATAGATGTGTGGGAGAGATTCTTTTGAAGTAGGAATGATAGGATTTGGCTCATTATCTGACGTGTTAGTGAGCAATTGAGGATGAAACTAAGGTTGTGAACCTAGCTACCTCCTATTATTCTCTAATTCTCCCCATCCTTTTCTAGCCCCATCAAATTTAAATGAAGACAAAATTATGTTCATCTACTTTATTGGCTACTGATTTCAGAGGTTCATAGACTAAAGATGGTAGAAACCTAAGAGATCAGCAAGTCCAACTTCCTCATTTTACATGTAAAGAAATAGAGGCCCAGCAAGGTTAAGTAATTTCCCCAAGGTTACTCAGCTATTAATTATCTGAAGTGGGATCTATATCTAGAGTTTTTGACTACAGTCTGTACAATTTGTATGGACCAGATTGCCTACTTTAGTGCCTTCATCAGGAAAGTCACCACTATTAATGATATATTTATTTTATTTTTTTTAAGATTTTATTTATTCTGAGGTTTACAACTTTTCTCCCATTCTTGCTCCCCCCCCCCCACAGAAGGCATTCTGTTAGTCTTTACATTGGTTCCATGTTGTACATTGATCTCAGTTGAATGTAATGACAGAGAAATAATATAATGATATATTTATATGTAATACCCATAATACAACCAAGTTTCTCATACATGATCTCATTTGATCCCTCTGAGGTAGTTGCACCAGGTATTATTATCCCCATTTTATAGATAAGGAAACTGAACCTAGAGAGATTAAGTGACTTATCCATGTAAATCATATATAGTTAATAAATATCAGGGGTGGAATTTGAATCCAGGTCTTTCCTAGTCTGAGTCAGGAAATCTAGTTACAGTATCCCCAAATGTCTTTGGTATAAGTAGTTGAGAAGCAGTGTCAGATAAATCAGATAAAAGAAACAGCAACTGTTCAATCAAAGGAAGGTTCTTCTAAGTTTCAGTACCCTAGACAGCTCTCTAAAACTTTAAATTCATTAGGAATTAACAACTTCCGTTGGTGGAGGGAATTTCTATACCTTGAATTTTGCACACTAATGAAATCACAGTTCCAGATTTAAAAAACAAAAAAAACTAATAAACCAAAACAAACATACATTTTGAAGACACTCATTACCTTGTTTGTGTCACCAAGAGATTTTCTTGGAGCTCATTGATTTGTCAAATATTTATTTTTGCATGTGCCACCCTGGCTCATGGCTGCTTCTAGCATATTGTAAGCTAGGAAAGGTGAACCAGAGACAACCCACTCCATCTCAATTGAGTCTGTGCTTGCTAAATGATTTCAGAAGTCAGGGCACATTCTATACCAGACCTGGGCCCAGATGCAAGCTATTTTTGCAAGGAACTGGCAAGTTCTACAAGGAGTTTCAGTGTCATGGGAGGTGAGTAGGGTTATAATTGGCTCTAATTGGCTCTCCCACCAGCTGTAACATTTTTACCTGAGGCCCAGTGACACTCCAAAAGGGGAGAGATATGCTCCGACCTTTGAAAACATCAAAGGAGTCGCTTCCAACATGGTTCTTACAGCCCGGTGCCCTACAGCTCAGCAGGTTCAGGGGCTAAGCCCAGCAAGGCTGATAGGAAGCAGCTTTTTGCAAAGTAAGATTTTTATCTGTCCATTCAGGTTGGCACTACCAACAATCTGTGGAAAGGTGATTGAATAGAAGGCATCAGATCTGATTGAGTTCTAGGTCTATGTCTACCCATTAACTTCTTGTGAAACATTAACAACCACTATTCCTGGGTCTTTGCTTCCCTATAAGAATAAAACAAAACAAAAGCAAAACATGTCTGACCTTGCTTTGCAGAACATGAATGAAATATTTAGGAGGGAATAATATATCATCTAGTGCTAGGGAGGATCTTCTGGTACACCCAATCCCATATCCTGGTTTTGCAGAGAAGGAAACTGAGTTCTAGGAAGTTAGAGTATGATTAAATATTGAATCTGGAGATTGAAAGAATTAGATTCAAATTCTTTGTGTTTACTAGTTTCCCCCCCCCTTCATTATATCCCTGTCATTTAGCATAAGATAATATAAATGATTGCTGACTTAACCCGGTGGCCCTGGGCAGGTCCCTTGACCTTTCTGAAACTCAGTTTCCTCATCTTTAAAATGAGGAATTTGGACCAGAAGGTCTCTAAGGTTCCTTCCAGGTATAAATCTCTGATCCTATAATATGTGAAATATTACCACAAAATCACAAGTACACAAGGGAGGATATGATCCTAGGTCTTCTACCTTGAAATTCAGATTTCTTTCCATTACTCTGTACTTTCTGTTTCTTGACTGTAGAGTATGAAGTTCTCAATTTTTTATTGAGCATCTATTGTATAGGATAGGGCAGTTAGATGATCCAGAGGATAGAGGGAAGACTGTACTTTCTGAGTTCACATCTAGTCTCAGTTAATTCCTAGATGTATGACCCTGGGCAAGTCACTTAATCCTGTGTGCATCAGTTCCTTGATCTGTAAAATCAGCTAGGGAAGGAAATGACTAATAGCTCCAGTATCTCTGCCAAGCAAACCCTAAATGGGGGTCACAGAGAGTTAGATACAACTGAAAGAATAATAACTGAATTACTGGAAATTAATGAGATATAGAGATATGGCCTTTATCTTCTGGAAGACTATGGTTTAAAAAGGGAGTCAAGACCTAAGAAGTAATAACAAATACATTGATATACAACCACAGAGCCTGAGCTATAATAGCTATAAGTGCACATTTGGGGCTGGGGGTGGAGATGATGGTTCCTTGGAAGGAAGATGCAATATAGCGTCAAGGTTTTATTTGCTGTAGTTTTGGATCAAGCTCAAGGTTCTGTGAACATTGTAAACTAAAAAGGATTTTTAAAGAAAAAAATTGTCATAATACTTTGAATTTCTAAAATTTTCAGATCCTGTAATTATTCAGCAATGTACTCTTAATTTCTGGTTTTAAACATCTTGCTTTTGTAAGATGGTCTATGTTTACTGGTGAATCCACTTTGCATTATCACAGTCTTCTTCCTAGAGGATGGAGGTGGGGTATAGATGGGGCTGGATTTATTTAAATGTTTTCTTTCAGTAGTGTCTAATGAAGCCTGTTGCACAAGACACCTTCAGAGGAGCTCAAAGCATTTAAAAATAAATTATCTCATTAATTTCAATAGGCTTCTGCAGAGATAGTAAGTCCCATTTTTGTGAAAGTAAAGCCTGAGACAGAAAAAGAAATAGTGGTTAACTAGGCTGCAATTCATGGGCAAGTCACCTTACTTTCCTGAGTTGAAATTTCCTTATCTATTCATGAGACTAGACCAGGGATTCTTAGTCTTTTTTTGTATCATAGAACACTTTTAGAATAATGGTTTTAAATCTATAAAGATCCACAGGAAACCAATTACAATTACAAATTTAAAAAAATCAATTACATGGATATTTTTGTTGTTAAAGCATTTTTCAGTTGTGTCTGTCTCTTCATAACCCCATTTGGAATTTTCTTAGCAGAGGTACTAGAGGAGTTTGAAATTTTCTTCTCCAGTTCATTTTATAGTGAAGAAACTGAGGCAAATGGTTACTTAAAGTTATACATCTAGTATGTATCTTAGGATAGCTTTGAACACAGAAAGATAGTCTTCTTGACTCTTGGGCAACTCTATGCACCTAGAGGCTCTTCATGAGGCATACTTTTAATAAATTAAAACAAATAATTTTACATGGACAAACTATTAGGAAAAAAAATTAAAGCAAATAAGTCCATGGATCCCAGGTTAAGAAAACCTTGACAAGGGGCAGCTAGGTGATATAATAAACAAAGCATTGGTCTTGGAATCCAGAGAACATGAGTTCAAATCTGACATCAGATTTATTAGTTGTCTGACCCTGGCAAGTCATTCAATATGATAATCTTCTAGAGAGAGAGAGAGAGAGAGAGAGAAGAAGAAGAAGAAGAAGAAGAAGAAGAAGAAGAAGAAGAAGAAGAAGAAAAAGGAAGAAGAGGAAGAAGAAGAAGAAGAAAAAGGAAGAAGAGGAAGAAGAAAAAGGAAGAAGAGGAAGAAGAAAAAGGAAGAAGAGGAAGAAGAAGAAGGAAGAAGAAGAAGAAGAAAAAGGAAGAAGAGGAAGAAGAAGAAGAAGAAAAAGGAAGAAGAGGAAGAAGAAAAAGGAAGAAGAGGAAGAAGAAAAAGGAAGAAGAGGAAGAAGAAGAAGAAGAAAAAGGAAGAAGAAGAAGAAGAAAAAGGAAGAAGAGGAAGAAGAAGAAGAAGAAAAAGGAAGAAGAGGAAGAAGAAGAAAAAGGAAGAAGAGGAAGAAGAAGAAGAAGAAAAAGGAAGAAGAGGAAGAAGAAGAAAAAGGAAGAAGAGGAAGAAGAAGAAGAAGAAAAAGGAAGAAGAGGAAGAAGAAGAAAAAGGAAGAAGAGGAAGAAGAAGAAGAAGAAAAAGGAAGAAGAGGAAGAAGAAGAAAAAGGAAGAAGAAGAAGAAGAAGAAAAAGGAAGAAGAGGAAGAAGAAGAAGAAGAAAAAGGAAGAAGAGGAAGAAGAAGAAGAAGAAAAAGGAAGAAGAGGAAGAAGAAGAAAAAGGAAGAAGAAGAAGAAGAAGAAGAAGAAAAAGGAAGAAGAGGAAGAAGAAGAAGAAGAAAAAGGAAGAAGAGGAAGAAGAAGAAAAAGGAAGAAGAAGAAGAAGAAGAAAAAGGAAGAAGAGGAAGAAGAAGAAGAAAAAGGAAGAAGAGGAAGAAGAAGAAGAAGAAAAAGGAAGAAGAGGAAGAAGAAGAAAAAGGAAGAAGAAGAAGAAAAAAGAAGAAGAAGAAGAAAAAGGAAGAAGAAGAAGAAGAAAAAGGAAGAAGAAGAAGAAAAAAGAAGAAGAAGAAAAAGGAAGAAGAAGAAGAAAAAAGAAGAAGAAAAAGGAAGAAGAAGAAGAAGAAAAAGGAAGAAGAAAAAGGAAGAAGAAGAAGAAGAAGAAAAAGGAAGAAGAAGAAGAAGAAAAAGGAAGAAGAAGAAGAAGAAAAAGGAAGAAGAAAAAAGAAGAAGAAAAAGGAAGAAGAAGAAAAAGAAAAATGAAGAAGAAAAAGAAAAGTGAAGAAAAAGAAAAATGAAGGAGGAAGAAGAAGAAGAAGGAGGAAGAAGAAGAAGAAGAAGAAAAAGGAAGAAGAAGAAGAAAAAGGAAGAAGAAGAAAAATGAAGAAGGAGGAAGAAGAAGAAGAAGGAGGAAGAAGAAGAAGAAGAAGAAAAAGGAAGAAGAAGAAGAAAAAGGAAGAAGAAGAAGAAGAAGAAAAAGGAAGAAGAAGAAGAAGAAAAAGGAAGAAGAAGAAAAAAAGGAAGAAGAAGAAGAAGAAGAAGAAAAAGGAAGAAGAAGAAGAAGAAGAAGAAGAAGAAAAAGGAAGAAAGAGAAGAAGAAAAAAGAAGAAGAAGAAGAAGAAGAAGAAAAAGGAAGAAGAAAAGGAAGAAGAAGAAGAAGAAGAAAAAGGAAGAAAGAGAAGAAGAAAAAAGAAGAAGAAGAAGAAGAAGAAGAAAAAGGAAGAAGAAGAAGAAGAAGAAGAAGAAGAAAAAGGAAGAAAGAGAAGAAGAAAAAAGAAGAAGAAGAAGAAAAAGGAAGAAGAAGAAGAAAAAGGAAGAAGAAAAAAGAAGAAGAAAAAGGAAGAAGAAAAAAGAAGAAGAAAAAGGAAGAAGAAGAAAAAGAAAAATGAAGAAGAAAAAGAAAAGTGAAGAAAAAGAAAAATGAAGAAGGAGGAAGAAGAAGAAGAAGGAGGAAGAAGAAGGAAGAAGAAGAAGAAAAAGGAAGAAGAAGAAGAAGAGAAGAAGAAGAAAGAAAGAAAGAAAGAAAGAAAGAAAGAAAGAAAGAAAGAAAGGAAGAAAGAAAGAAAGAAAGAAAGAAAGAACATCTGGACAAGATGGTCTCACTATGATTCCATTCTATGACCCACCTCAAATTTATTACACTGGGGCGGCTAGGTAGCGCAGTGGATAAAGCACCAGCCTTGGAGTCAGGAGTACCTGGGTTCAAATCCGACCTCAGACACTTAATAATTACCTAGCTGTGTGGCCTTGGGCAAGCCACTTAAACCCATTGACTTGAAAAAAATCTAAAAAAAAATTATTACACCAGTTGAATTAAGGTAAAACCTTTATTTCCTGGTCCAGGACTCAAGTTTTTCTCTCAAGAATTTATCTGAGAGTACTTAGATGAATAGGAATATCCCATATAGTTCTGAACACATACTCTGTGATATGAAGGATGGAATTAAAAACTCCAGTATAGCTCTTATGGGACTTGGCATGATAATCTACTAAACTACAATTAGAGAGTAAAGCTGGCAAAGAGTTTCACATAGTATTTGGTCTGAAATTCTTTTGAATGTCTACTGTTAGTCATTTTGTCTGATGATACTTGTCCATAACAAATGAAGTCAAATCAATAATTATTTATCATCCATCTAATATATGTCAAAAAGGGTGGGGAATTCAAAGGAAGAGAAAGCATAGTTCTTACTCTCAGGGAGCTTATAAACTAACAAGGGAGACAACATGCAGAGTGCTGTGTAAAGCAAGTGAAGTACAGGTAAATTGGAAAAGACTTCTAGCAGAAGGTAGGTTTTTTAAAATGTCTTCTTTTAAATGTGTCTTAATACTAAATGGTAAGCTCCATTGAAGATAGGGCACTTTCTCTTCCCATCCTCAGCACCTTGTCCTTTACCAAGTGTTAAGAAGTTGAAATCTAAATAAGCAGATAACACCTTGCATGAAAATTTAGTACCTGATCCTTTCTGTTCCAACTGAATGAGAGAAGGTATTTGTAGTAATGGTTGCCAGGTGACTTCATAGGGAGAGTACTGGACCTCAAGTCAGCAAGACTTGTTCTTGAGTTCAAATCCAGTCTCAAGCACTTAGCTAGCTGTGTGATCCTGGGCAAGTTGCTTCACTTTGTTTTGCTCAATTTCCTCATCTGTAAAATGAACTGGAGAAGGAAATGGCAAAGCACTCCAATATCTCAACCAAGAAAAATCCAAATGGGGCTGCAGAGTTGGACATGATTGCAACAACTGAACAAGAAGAAAAATTTATAGTAATATAAAGAGTTTTAGGGAATAGTAGTTGATCCTCTTGAAATTTCTTGAACCCAGAGGTGATCCAACTGAAAACAAATAACTTTAAATGGTTTGGAGAGCAGAGGTAGGTCAAGAATGATGACTCCCATAAAGGTTCATTTAAAATTGTAAAAAAGGTACATGTGAATGGCAGAAGACCAGGGCAATCAGAAAAAATGGACGTAGAGAGTTTGCAGTCACAAATGTTACTGGACTTGTTCCAGATCCCTAATCCACCCAAACTTCTGCTGATTCTGGATCATCTGCTCCCCTATTATGAGCTTGCTATGGTAGCTGCTCTGTCTCACTAGCTCATAACCATTCATGGAAGGGTGTGGGGAATGCCAATGGATGGAATGGGCAAATTTATAATAGCCCCAGTCTGTCATCTCTCTGCAATTAAAGCAGGTGGATTTGCATGCTTATCCAGTTAATAAAAATGCTAACTATGCATTTTCCTCTAAGCCCAGAGAGTTTTAGCCATGTGTACCTTCAAATTATTATATGACAGTAATTAAATGACCTGGATTTAGGAAATATGGAACCCTTTATGCAAAAGGCCTGGATAAGAATGGAAAGGCATCCTGGTAAATAGTCCCATTTTAAAAATATTTCCCTATTCACTGAGTTTTCTTTTCACCATCTCCTCTCTGTTTATAAAGGAGACAGGAAGGCCTGAGTCCTTGTCTCACTTTTGTCAATTATCATGTGACCCCATGAAATTCCCTTCTTTAAGAGAGTTCTTCAGTTTGATCATCTGTATAAATAAAAGTGTTGGCACAGATAATTTCTAAGGTCCTTCCCAGTTCCAAGATTTTATTATTCCTTTAATATAAACTTTTATTTTAGAGTCTAAACTGAGTTGACAATATCCTTGAGAAAAACACAGATAAAACAAAAGCATCTTCACTCAGATTAGTATTCAACCTCTCTGGCCAGCTGGTTAAAATCCAGTCTCATGCTGAGAGAATTGGCACTCAGTGTAGCGTATGATTTTATTTTCTCTGCTTCTGAAAATTTTCCTTTCTTAGTACTTTAGTTTTAATTATTAAGAGAGTCAGAGGTTGGGGATGTGGATGCTACATGCTTCCCTCTTGATGCCAGTTATTTCTGAATTTTTTTCCTACACTGCTGGGTATATAAGTTGTAGAAGCTGGCCCCTCAGAATTAGAAATATAAACAGCCAATTAGATTCTACCTTTCTCATTTTCCTTTTGGTTAGATCTATCTTGTCCTCTGTGGGTATGTCTTACCAGTAGGCTCAAATAGAAAGTCCTAGTAAAAATAAAGTGCAATGACATTAGGCATGGGTGGGTGGCAGAGAGTTTCCAAATGTGTGGTAACTTTTTAGGAATAGATGCTTTGAATATTCAATATCCCCCTGATGTTTCTTGAACTGTGCCCATAACTGGTGGTTTATTCTCTGTGCTGTACGATGACTTTGGATCAGGAACTGGAAGCTTCTGATAGGCGGGCTGGTTTATTAGATAATTCCTTCTGTGCCTTCCAAGACATTGACCTCCTACCCAACTTCAGAATAGGGAAGCAGCTGGAGACATTGTCATCTGTGGGGGTACTGCCTCTTCTGATCACTTCCAATAATGAAACCCTTCCAAGTCTTTCAGTCTGCAGTGAGTCTGGGACTAGAGGCTGGATTTCATCAGAAGACAGGAGCAAATCTGAATTAAGACAGACATTTCTAATCTCAAACTCTTTGTTCCTCTTGGCATGACTAGCTAAGAGTGCTTGGGTCTATATTTGTAGAGTAACTATATAATACAGGTTGGCAGTGACTATGTTGTATGTAGACTTGGTGCCCCAAAGCTAATGGTGTGGTGAAGAGAATGTTGGTTTTGTAGTCAAGACTTAAGTTTGATTCCTGATGAAGATATTTACTGGTTATGTGATTCTGGGTAATCACTTCATTCCTCTCATTCTAAATTTCTTCATCTGTTAAATGGGTTTGCAATACTATTTACCTCACAGGGTTGTTAGGAGTATCAGCCAAGTAACATATGCAAAAGACTTTGCAACTTTTAGTATGCTATACAAATGCTGGCTGTTGCTACTATTACTTGTGCAGGACATATGATATCCTTGGAACTTTTGATGAAAGAATCTCCCCCAAATTTTCAGGTGTACAATATCAACCTAAACACCTTAGGGTTTAGACTAGACTTGATTTAGTGTCTATAAAGGGGAAATACTCTATATCATCTCTATTGCTTGCAATTCTTTAACTATGGTAAGCATGAGCACCCAAATCAGCCTTCTGGTAGGTGGGAGTAGGAGCAAGGGGAGAGTGGAACCAATCTGCTTGGATGTCTGGCTTTGTGCTCCTTAGAACAGGGAGACAACATCACCCTTGAGCCCAAGTGTTCTTGTATGGGGAAAGCGTCCTTTTAAAGAATTAGTCCTCAGCATTCTGTCAATTATGGCCTCCAAATCTGGCACAGTAATTAAATGCCAGCTGACAGTAAATATCAAACTGCTCGGGAGCTGTTGTGAAATATAGACAAGTGGATTCTGTGTGATTGCTTTGGTAATTTGCTTTTTAATCTTTAATACCAATTAAATGTAGGGAAGCAGGAGCCCATGCATTGCCCAGATGAGACAGCCCATCAGCTGCTACTTTGAGCTGTCTAGCACTGAACCCTTGACCACACCAGGCCTTGGGCAATTGAGAGTTCAGGTTGAAAGTGTTGCAATAAATCGATGATTAAGAGAAACTAAGGCACAAAAGTCCAAACATCATCTATTTATTGATAAGGCTAACAATTACCAGTAAGAGAGGTTAATGATCTATCAGTGATCCAAGACCAACCCATACAAAGCATCCTTTTATCCAGTCTGATTGTATGTTCATTACATAATTTCAACTGGTGCCAATGAAACTAAGATTCTCTAATTATACTGACTTACAGAAAGGATCTTCCAGAGCCTATGATAACATGGACACAGAATTAGTAAACATCCTTGGAATGTCCCCAGTCCCACATTCCCTTGTATTAAAGAAACTCAGTTCTAGGTAAAAATCCCATGACTAGGTTGAATCATCCTCCATCCATTTTCTTTATCTCCTTCAAGAGGTCAGTTCACTCAAAGTGACATTTATCCCATCAAATATCATAGCACCAAGTCCTATCCAAAATAGTTCTAAATCTAAAACTTTAGAAATTGGTTACAATGTTTATTGCTATGATTAATAAAACCCTTTTTAAATTTTATTTTGTTTTGTTGTTTTGGGGTTTTTTTTGGCAAGGTAATGAGGTTAAGTGATTTGTCCAAGGTCACACAGCTAGGTCATTATTATGTCTGAGGTCAAATTTGAACTCAGGTCCTCCTGATTCCAGGTATGGTGCTCTTTCTACTGCACCACCTAACTGCCCCAATTAATAAAACTCTTAACTATTATCCAATCAGTAATCAATCTACAGTAGTGACTAATGAGCTTTGTCCCATTGATGGCCATAAATTTTTGTGCTATGATACCCAAGAGTTTCTCTATTCTCAGGGCACCTGTAAATCCATTTGATTTCATGAATGATTGATCCTATGTGTTCTCTCCCCTTTGTCATACCTTGAGGCATCCAAGTTGAGACCTGATTTATTTGTCATTGTTCTCTCCATAGCACAAGACAATTAGGTGGTACATTGAATAGAATGTTACTTGGAGTCAGGAAGATCTCAATTCACATGTGATTTCAGATACCTACTAGTTCTATTACTCTGGACAAGGCCCTTAACGTCTATTGACCTTAGTTTTCTTAACTATAAAATGGAAATTATAACAGCACCTATCACACAGGGTTGTTGTGAGTATCAAATGAGATAATATTTGAAAAGTACTTAGCAGACTGCCTCTCTCACAGTCATCACTATGTCCTTTCCTTGTTCTAGACACAGGGCTCCCATTGTTGTTCTTAATCACCTTTATCCAAAGAAAGCACTTGGTCCAATCTACTAAACACAATAACATTTTTATACTATTAGTATAGATATGGTTTATTGCCATCTTTTTACACTTACCATTGACATGCTGACATCTGTATTTCCGTTTGTGTCCTTGTTCTTAGGGGTAGGGACTCAATCTGTATGGTTCTTATTACCCAGCATTAAACCCAGAAGCTTATATTAGTAAAAGCTTAACCTTTCTTTTAACAAGAGGAAGGGGCTGAGAAAGACTTTAGAGATCACCTCTGATCCATTGTCATGCATAAGAAATGCCTCACTGTCCTTTTGTTCTCCTTATTTTTATCCAACTTCCTAGAGATTGCTGCCATCAGGCTCTTCTGGAGAATTAATTTTCTGTTTTTACTGTCTTTGTTAGACATGAACTCTGGATACCAGGCAGCAAGTAGGAGGAATGAAGTTGTGACTGAAGATAGTCTATAAATATAACAAGAACTTTCATTCAATGTAATAAATACTTATTAAACATTTACTATTTGACAGGGACAATGCTAAGAGCTAAGGATAAAAATCAGAAAAAAAATACAGACTCTTCCCTCAAGGAGCTTACATTCTAATGGAGGAAAGACCAAACATAAAAGGAAGCTGAAAAAAGGGGACAAGTTACCAGAAGTACCTATCTTAGAGGGATGATGATGATGAAGCTGAAGCCAAACAGAACAGTTGGAATCAAATAAAGGGAAATTATATATCAAAGTCCTTTCAAGGTATATGATAGTAAGGTTTTAACTAGAGGGCCAGTCTCATCATAGAAAAAACAATAAATTTTGGGAAGAGGATCATGATGTGGAGCTAGAAGAGAGCTCTGATATAAATTTAATCCCTTCATTTTGAGGAAATTGATTGGATTGTATTCTCCTTGCCTAATCTAAGCCCTTAGTATAATGCCTATCATATGGTAGGAACTTAAAAAATGTTTTTTTTGACTGATTGAAATTGAGACCCAAAGAGTTTGTGATGTGCCCAAGGAAACATTGCAATGTCTTAGATCAGAAAAGCTAGACTTGCCAGACTTTGCTATTCATGTGGTCCTTCATTTTGTTGGGCTTCCCTTTCTTCACCTGAATAGTGGAATTTGGAATACCCTGATCTTTAAGGTCCTTTCTAGTTGGAAATTCAGTGATTCTAGGTGTCTAATCTGGAAACTGGACCAAATTAGGTGACTGGAAATTTATGATGTGCTATATTTTTGATAGATATCAAGCTATGCTGAAATTCAGTGCGCTCTTTCTCCCTCAGGGAGACCAAGTCAACTGTCTTTCAGTACATGAAGAGGAAAACCTGTGGAATGGTAGCACACAGGAGAAGCTTTGGCAAGCAGTAGAGAGATGAGGTTTGGCAAAGGAGAAGGTGAAGAACAACAAAGAATGAAAAACAAAAGAAGCAACTGCTGGTAGCATCTGTTGTGCTAGAAAAGTTATTTTGAGAGTCCCTGTTCTTAAATGATGAAATAGGCATAAGTAGCCTTTCAGTGGTGATAGAGAGCAGAAACCCTGAGGTTTTACTTTCTAGCCACCATCCTTTTTCATGTCCTCTTGCTTAAATTTGTTGTGGTTCAATCATTTTCAGTCATGTGTGACTTTTCATGATCCCGTTTAGGATTTTCTTTTCTTTTTTTCCATTTTTATGCAAAGATAGCTTTCAGCAATCATCCTTTTGCAAGCTTTTGAGTTCCATATTTTTCTACAAGCCTTCCTTCCCACCCTTTCCCCCCATGGCAGTGAACAATCTGATATAGGTTGTACATGTATAATCATGTTTAACATATTTTCATATTAGTATTTGTGGGAGAGGAAATAGGTCATTTGGAATTTTCTTGGCAAAAATATTGGAGTGGTTTGCTATTTCCTTTTCCAGCTCATTTTTACATGTGAGGAAACTAAGGAGAACAGGGTGATGTGATTTGTACAGTATCACACAGCTGTCTGTGGCTATATTTGAACTTAGAAAGGAGTCTTCCTCACCTCAAGCCCAGTCCTCTATCCTATGTTCACCTGTAATCCATTTGTCTTCTATAGGCTTTATGAAAGACTGCTTCCATGTATTCAATCCCAAAGCTTTGTTCTTCAGTCTCAATATTTTCCCTGATGAGAGGTTCAGGTTAAAGGCTGCTTTATTTGTCACTACTCTCTTCATAGCACAAGGCAGGTAGATGGTCCATTGGATAGAGTTTTACTTAGAGTCAGGAAGACCTCAATTCATATCTGTTCTCAGCTACTTACTAATTCTATAATCCTGGGCAAGTCCCTTAACTTTTGATGGTCTCAGTTTCCTTAACTGTAAAAATAAGGATTATAAGAGCATCTATCTCACAGGGTTGTGAGGATCAAATGAGATAATATTTGAAAATTGCTTAGCAGAGTGCCTGGTGCATGGTTATTACTATATATATGCTTAGAGTCCACTGAATTTTAGCCTAGCTTGATAGGTATCAAAAATGTAGCATGTCAAAAATTTCCAGGCACATAATTTTGCCTAGCTTCCAAAGTAGGTTATCTAGAATCACTGAATTTGGAGCTACCTTTAAGATCAAATATTCCAAATTCCATTTTATAGATGAGGAAAAGGAAGCCCAACAAAAATGAAGGGTCACATGAGTAGGAAAACCTGGCAAGTCTAAGTCTTCTTCTAGATCTTCTGATCTATCATAATGCAATGGAAAAATCTTTCTCTGCTACTTATGTCCCACTGTTACCTTGGGTCTCAATTTCAATCAATCAATAAACATTGATCAATCCCATCAGGCTCTTCTGGAGAGTCCTAATGAGACTCTGAGCTTCTAGTCTTTTCTAACTCCATTGTGTCTTCACTATAAAGATGCTAAAATTATCTTTCAACAGCAAAAATCTGACTTCTTGCCTCAAAAACTTTAGTGGTGGCTCCCTATTACTTCTAGGGGGAAAAATACACATTTCTCATCTTGACATTTAAAGCCCTTTATAGACTAACTCCAATATCCATTTTTAGGTTTACTCTACAGTCTCCTTTGTTAGTTCTATGTTCCAGACAATTCCAGAGATAAAACTGCTTTCTTGTTCTCCAGATACAATACTTTATTTTCCCCCTCTATGTACATGCTCTACACCAAACTTGGGCATGTATCTCACCTCTGTTTTCTGGAATCCCTACTTCCTTGAACTCAGCTCATGGGTCATCTCAGAAAGTCTGTCCTAACTTGTTAATGCTCTCTCTCCTTCCCCAAATTGTCCTGTGTATGACAATTGTACTTTCTTTATAGATTGCAAGCTCCTTGGAGGACAGAACATTTTAATTTTGTCTTTGGACCCACTGTGTCTTTTACATTTGTTGCAGTTGTTGTTTAATCATGTTAGATTTTTATTCTTGGCAAAAATACTGGAGTGTTTTTACCATTTCCTTCTCCAGCCCATTTTTTTACAGATGAGGAAACTGAGGCAAAACAAAGTTAAATGACTTGCCCAGGGTTACACAGCAGGTAAATATCTAAAGTGGGATTTGAATTCAAGACTTCCTGACTCTAGTCTGGCCCTCTATCTACTGTGCCTCACTGTACATAATAGATGTTTATTGAATTAGACTGGGCAATAGAAGTTTCAGGTGAGTGGGTAGGGGATACCTTTTGATCTTTAGGAAATTTTTTGGATTATTAAGGAGAATGTCTCATCTAAGGGATTCATCTAGTTGAGTACATATGAGTTTTGAAAAGAAGCTGATCCAACTTAGCCATGAAAGAGATGTGTATTAGGGTGATGGTGGTTGAATGATGGAAAAATCTTAATGAAAAAAATGGAGCCAAGTGGAATAGTAGTGGGGGGGGGTGAGCAACATGACTATTCAACCAACAAGAAATTGAAGGGTAGATCTGAGCATCATTGATCAGGAACTTGACTCCCTTAAATAACACTGTAAAGATTGCTGAAAGCTAGTGTGAATCAGCAGGGAGGATTAAAATATAACCCTGGTGGAGGGGGCCAACAGTTTCCTGAGGGACTTTGAATTTATAGGGATAGATTATTATCATTCCTTTTGATAAAATTCAGGGATAAGACCCCTTCAGCAAGGCCTCATTAAAGACAACAGGGAGATTTCCAGGAAAAGAAGGGAAAAAACTCTTTTCCTGGAAATATGAAGGACAACTACAGATACAAAATAAGCTGTCTCAGTAAAAGAAAGCCAGAGGAAAAGATCAAGATCATAGTAGAAAAAAGACCTGATGTAACAGCACTCGGGAAACTGCCTGAGGAGACTAAGGCAGCCTTTTCCCCCCATAGTTGATATTATATTAAAGGGGAAAAAATTCAAGAGAGAAAAATTGGCCCACTAATAAATGAGAGGAGAGAATTAATGCTGACTCCAACACTGGAGCTGTCTAGTGCATTAGGCAAACTGGGCCCTATTAAGAGAAACAAAGGAATGCAGACAATTAGGGAAGAATGAAGACTTTGCAAAAGGAGCAACTTCTGATCTATTATAATGCAATGGAAAGTCTATCTCTAATTTGGTCTAGCTTCTAAAGTAGGTATCTAGATTCACTGAATTTGGTTAGTTGGGGAAATGAAACGTGGAAAACCTGAAGAGAGAAACAGATCTGACTTACTCTTTTCTCTACTCCCTTCCCCATAGAAAAAGTGGATAGGGTCATCCAGGAGGGTTTATATCTTACTAATGCAAAAACTTCATGGGGAATTAGATTTTTATTTTATCATAATAGTCATAGAAGGAAACTTAGAAATAATAGTTGAAATTCAGTTTAAGAAGACTAAACCTTTGGAGAAGGTTCTGCAGTGATTATCTAGAGATAAATAAGTATATAGAAAGTGCTCTGGGTAGCTGCTAGACTTGGAATCAGGAAGACCAGAATTCAGATCCAATCTTAGTCACTTACTGGCTGTGTGACTTTAAAAGATAAGTCATTTAACCCCATTAACCTCAGTTTCTTCATCTGTAAAGTGAACTGGAGAAGAAAATGGCAAACTACTCCAGTCTCTTTACCAAGAAAACTCCATAATGGGGAACTGAACAGTTGGACATGATTGAAAAACAACTCAACAACAACACCAAGATGAGAGCCCTTTGAATAACTTCTATGAAGGAAGCAGTTTAGCTCAGTCTTATAAGACTGGGTGTCGAATAAATTCCTCAATAAATACTTGTGTGGGGGTGAGTAGGTGGCACAGTAGATAAATCACAGGTCCTGGAGTCAGCAGGATTACCTGGGTTCAAATCTGGTCTCAGACACTTAATAATTACCTAGCTGTGTGGCCTTGGGCAAGCCACTTAAACCCTGTTTGCCTTGCAAAAACCTAAAAAATAAATAAACAAACAAATAATAAATGCTTGTGTGATCTTGGGATAGAAGGAGTAAAGGGAGGGATTGAACATTATTAAGTGACTATTTTTGGGTCAGGCACTATGTTAACTCTTAAAAAATTATTATCTCTTAATAACTCTGGGAGAAAAGTGCTTTATCATCCCCATTTTCCTCAGAAGAGGAAAATGAAGCAAACAGTAGCTAATGACTTGCCTAGGATCATATAACTATATAGGCTACATTTGAACTTAGGACTTCCTGACTCTAGGCCCAGCACTGTATCCACTCTACCACCCAGCTACCTCATGGCCATGAATTCCTTCAGGCTTCTGCTTGTTCTTCAGTTGTTTCCATAGACTCATTTGGAGTTTTCTTGCAAAGATACTGGAATGGTTTGCCATTTCCTTTTCCAGCTCTTTTTATAGATGAGAAAGCTGAGGCAAACAGGGTTAAGTGACTTTGTCAGGGTCACATAGCTAGTAAGACTCTGAGGTTGGATTTGAACTCAGGTCTTCCTGACTCTAGGCTCTTATCCATTGTGCCACCTCACTCTCTGGACCATTGTTGCCTTACCTATAAAATGAGAAGGTTGGACTGTCCTCCAAAGTGCTTACAGCTCTAAATCAATGCTCCTCTGATCATTATCAAGAGCCTTCCATGTATCAAGCAGAATCAAAGGAGCTCTGATGTGTGACCATAACAACTTGCTTGGCCCCTCTAGTAGTTGCCTAAGCTTCCTTGCATACAGTTCTAATTTCATTTCTTTCTCATTATGAAAGTAAATTAGATAACAATTGTGAAATGCCCTTTAGATTTCCTAAGGAAATAGTCTAAAAGAATCAAAGGTGGCATTATTCCCTTGGCTATCTAAGAAGAACAGGCAATAGGCATAGTGGAGAGAGGATTAGCCTTGGTGTCAAAAAGGAAGACAAGCCCTGCCTCTGAAAAGTAATTGCCGAAAAGCAACTCTCTTAGATGATATATCACATGTGAGTTGCAGATGTTCATCAGCAGAAGGAGTGTCTACAATTGAGAACCTCTCACACCTACCCCTACAAAATCTCAAGTCTACTCCCTCTGTCCTACTCATAGAATGAGAATGTCTCTGGATATGATGACTTTTCTTTTGGATTTGTTCTCTTGGACTGCCTCATTATGTATCACATAAAATTGGTATACTCTCTCCTACCCATGCCACTGTTTCTTGTTCTTTTGGACTTGTTTTGTCTTTTGTTTTTTGCTATTGGATTTCACATATTTTAACCTTACTTTTTCAACCAGAATGGCAAAGATATAAGAAAGACAAAGAGCAAAATGTGATCAAAAGAACAAGAAATGATAGCTTGGGTTGGAGGGAAGAAGGGGAATAAATACTAATTTCTTGTGAAATATCATGAGACAGTTCAAGAGAACCAATCCAAAGGAATCAAAAATAGACTAAAAGAGATAGTATATCCAGAGACATTTTTATTCTATGAGTAGGGCAGAGCGAGTAGACTTGAGATTTTGTAGAGGTAGGTATGGGAGAGATTTTCATTGTGGAAACTCCTTCCATTGATGAAAATCTGCAGTTTGCATATAATTTATAATCTATAAGAGTTGCTTGGGGCAGCTAGGTGGCGCAGTGGATAGAACACCGGCCCTGGAGTCAGGAGTACCTGAGTTCAAATGCAGCCTTAGACACTTAATAATTACCTAGCTCTGTGGCCTTGGGCAAGCCAATTAACCCCATTGCCTTGCAAAAACCTAAAAAAAAAAAGAGTTGCTTTTGGGCACTGGGATGTGTCTTTCTTATCTATTTGCCATTCTGGTTGAAAAAAGAAGGTAAAATACACAAAGGATGATAGCAAAAATGAAAACAAAAAAACCCCAAAACTCTAAACCTCTTAAAAAACTGACCCTTCAAACTAATTAATTATTTTGCTAGTTTGATATGAAAGTAGGAAAAATGAACTAAAATAATAATGATAATGATAATGATAATGATAATAATAATAATAATAATAATAATAATAATAATAGAATCTAAAACAACCAGCTTTGACAAAGTAAATATTCTAGTCCCTGTAGGAGGTGAGAAGCTGACTGGAATGCTAAAACCACTCTGCATTTGTATCTTTTAAAGTAGGGACTAATAAAGGCAAATATTTAGCACAAATAATTATAATATTTCATATTTATTCAGTTTTCAGTTTATTTATTTCTTTACTTTTAGCAAAGGCAGATTTGTAAAGATCTTTTCCCAGCAAATTATTATCCACGTGCCACAGAAAGGGAAAGAGGTGCCTTGTGCTTTATGTTTGAAAAAAATCAATAGGGTTGAATTATCCTAGTATTGTGGCCTGGCATGGCCTTTTCTTCTTCCCCATTCTATTTTCAGCATTCAATCATTATGACCATTTAATTAATTGTGATCTAAAGTTACAAAGACCTTAAGGAATCTTCTAATATTATGTTCTCATTTTTGTCTGTGTTTCAAAATCTCTTAAGATAGTCTTGTAGAGGAAAAATGGATATATATGGCCTGGATTGATACATTTAGGTGAGAACCAGCTGAATGACGGGACTCAAAGAATAGTCATTAATGGTTCAGTGTGAGGTTGGAAGTAGGTCTTCAGGGAAGGGTCCCAGGGATTTGTGGTTGGCACTTTGCTGTTTAAATAGCTTATCAGTGATTTGGATATAGGCATCAAAGGCATGCTTAAGGTATTACTGGAAATTGTGGATGTCATGCTTTTGAAATTTGTCATTTACACAAAGTTAGGAAGTATAGTTAACTTTGGAAGATTAAGTCTCCAGAAAGATAATTGGAAAAGGTAAAAATAGAAGAAAATAAAATCTAGTATTGGACTTAAAAGTCCCAGCTTCATAAATAAAAGGGAAGCATGATTAAATAATAGTTTATTTGAAAAAGATCTCAGAGTTTTAGGGGGCCATTAGTTGAATATAAGGAAACTGATAGAGCTGCCAAAAAAAATTAATGTGAGCTCCTCCATTAGATTGTGAGCTCCTCCATTAGACTGTGAGCTCCTTGAGGGCAGGGGCTGCCTTTTGCCTTCCTTTTTATCTCCTGACATACAGGTGCTTAATAAACACTTATTGACTGATCTTAGTTTGAGTTAAGAATCATAGAATCTAGAACTTGGGAGACTGGCTTCAACTTCACTGATGTCCTTCCAGCTTAAACTCATTACTTCTAATCTCAACCCCATGCTGCTAACTCAAAGTTTGATTGATACTCTGTCAGCCTCCTCTCTTCTGATTAGAGGGTTGGAAGGCAGAATACCAAACTCCTCCCAATACTTTCCTTTAAAAAGGGAAGAAAGCAAATTCTCACCTGGTTCTCTTCGTATCTACTGCTCTGCCTGGATTCTACTCCATGGAACAAGATTCCCCCTGGGTTGGTCTCTCTCCATCCTGCGTTTTTGCTTCCCTTTGTGGATTGTTTCTCCTTTTAGACTGTAAGCACCCTGAGGGCAGTGTTGTCTTTTTTTATTACTATACCCCCAGAATTTAGTTGTGTCTGGCATATTAAAAGTGTCTGATAACTGTTTATTGGAGTGGGAAAAATTTATTGAATTGAACTGATAATCTAGAAAAGTTCTCTGGTTTTTTGGACCTAATCTTTCTTAGAACATGGAGTCTATGCTATATAAACACCACTTCTTACTGCAGTTCTTTTCCCGCTCACCCAAATTTTCCAGAATCTTCATTGCCTGGGCAATTTTGTTAAGGTGCCTGAGTTCTTACTGATCCCTATGAAAATCAGGGGCCTAGTTTGTGTCTGTGGTAGAGTAGGGAAGCAAAGAGAAGTTGGAAAGCAAGTTTTATTCTGTTCTGGAAACTGGTCTTAGGGCTTATACCTATCATCTGATTGGATTCTCACAGTCCTAGGAGGTAGGTGTTATTATCTCTTTTTTACAGTTGAGGAACTGAGACTAAAATGACTTATTCAGACTCATATAGACAGTAAGTATATGAAACTCGACCACTTTGAGAAATATCATTTCCTGATGATATGGTATGTCAGATTAGGTATATAGCGCGTTGCTGGTATGTTATCATAGGAGGAACTATCTTCTCTCTCCAGGTGTTTCCTAAATTGACTAGGAGGAATGAATAGAAAATTGAAAGCTAAAGAACTGCTTTCCATGAACCATTCTTGAAACCCCTTCCTCCTAATGGCCAATATCTGATGATGGTGACAGCTTGCTGTGGTTGTATTTTCGTTGGTTGGCTCTATTTTTTCTCTTTGTGCTCCCAACCAGTCTTCTCTCAGGCCTCACAAATCTCTAAAACCTACTGTGATAAACTGGAAGATCTGGGGGACATTCTGAGGAGGGCAAAGACCATCTTAGATTTAGCTTATTAATTCAAAGAACTAGTAATGTTTAACCTGGTATATAGGAGACTTGGAGGAATATAGGAGCTTTATAGCCTTTATAAGCTATAAAATGACACATATCTTCAAGAACTTGAAAGACTGCTACATGGAAAAAGAATAAGACTTTTTCTGATTTAGTCTAAATCTAGGAGCAATGGATACAAATTTTAGAGAAGAATTTAAAGGTTTGATGTAGAGGGTACATACAACTAAAGGTATCTTGAAATGAAGTGCACTGTCTGGGTGTTAATGCCTTCTCCTTCAATGAGTCTTCAAGCTTAAAGACCATTTATCAGAAATTCTTGTTTAGGTATGTCAGACTAGGTGACCTCTATAGTGTTCTAAATCTATGTTCCTGTGATTTTGTGATTTCATTTTAGTTGGGTAAAAGACCCTATGCATCTCCTTCCTTATCTGTGGACTCTAACTTTTTTGCTTTTAACCCAAGTGCCAGAAATCTCAAGCTGTGATTGGTAAAGTTTCAATCAAATAAAGCTATGCAGAATAAATAGCACCCCTACTTTTCTCTGGCTCTATATTAGGTGGGAACCCTACCAAAACACCAGTACAATCAAGTCTTGCATTTGGGACCATTTAAAGTCAGAGAATTATAGAATTAAAAAACAGAATCTGGCCTCATTTTACAGATGAGGACTTGAGATTCCAGGAGATGCAGTGACTTGGCCCTATTAAGTTAAGCTTACGGAGCACAGATGGGATCATTGTTTTAGAAACAGCCTTATATTTGCTTCCAAATGTATTCAGATCATTGAAGAGCCCAAAGTTCATCATCCCTCCAAATATATCTCATTGGTTCATTTAATTTCTCTTCACAATTATGATCATCACACCCATCTTACTAGATTCTATATTCATTCATCTCTGTATCCTCTTCAAGGTTTAGCACATATTCGGTACTCAATAAATGTGTGCTTTATTGAACTGAAGGAACATAAACATATCCAGAGTTCCCCCCTATGCACATAGAAGACTATGAAAACCAAGTATAATGAGAATAAAATAGAATTTATAGCTGGCCATATTTATTTGAGGCTTACTCTCCTTTAGGGGAGGGCATAAAGACAAAGAGAGAGGGATGCCAGAAAAAGTGTATGGGGAGGTCTTATATCACATAAAACAATGAACATTTCCCCAAAATATATGAATTAATTAATGGAATACATCTTCTTCCCTAAGTTGATTATACTATATCTACAGTTAATTGCAGCATTATATTACAGCTATTTATATCTTAGTTTTTTTGGGTTTTTTTGCAGGGCAATGGGTTTAAGTGACTTGCCCAAGGACACCCAGCTAGGTAATTATTAAGTGTTTGAGGCTGGCTTTGAACTCAGGTCTGACTCCAGGGCTGGTGCTCTATCCATTGAGCCACCTAGCTGCCCCTTTTATGCCTTATGTTTTTATTATTTTCTGATTATTTCTTAGCTATATACATTGTTTCACCACCTAAATACTGAATATGGTACTCTATACCAAATGGATGTTTATATTCTTTTTTCCTGAAAATCTTTTTTTTATTTCTATTATATTTATTTTTGAATTTTACATTTCCCCCCTAATCTCACTTCCTTCCCCCACCCCCTCATAAAAGGCAGTCATAGTTTTTACATTGTTTCCATGCTATACATTGATCAAAACTGAATGTGTTGAGAGAGAAATCATACCCTTAAGAAAAAAAATAAGAGCAAGATTACATAATAAGATAGTTTTTTTTAAAATTAAAGGTAATAGCCTTTGTTCAAACTCCACAATTCTTTCTCTGGAAACAGATGGTATTCTTCATCTCAGATACACCAAAATTGTCCCTGATTGTTGCACTGATGGAATGAGCAACTCTATTAAGATTGACTATCAGCTCCATGTTGCTGTTATGGTGTACAATGTTCTTCTGGTTCTGCTCATCTCACTCAATATCACTTCATGCAAATCCTTCCAGGTTTTTCTGAATTCCCATCCCTCCTGGTTTCTAATAGAACAATAGTGTTTCATAACCTACATATAACACAATTTGTTTAGCCATTCCCCAATTGATGGACTCAATTCCAATTCCTTGCCACCACAAACGAGGCTGCTATGAATATTTTGTACAAATGATGTTTTTATCCTTTTTCATGATCTCTTCAAGGTATAGACCCAGTAGTGGTATTGCTGGATCAAAGGGTATGCACATTTTTATTGCCCTTTGGGTGTGATTCCAAATTGCTCTCCAGAAAGGTTCACAGCTCCACCAAATGTGCATTAGTGTCCCAGATTTCCCACATCCCTTCCAACATTGATATTTGTCCTTTCTGGTCAGTCTAAGAGGTTTGAGGTGGTACCACAGAGATGCTTTAATTTGCATTTCTCGAATCAGTAAAGATTTAGAACAATATTTCATATGACTATGGATCGCTTTGATGTCCTCATCTGTAAATTGCTTCCGCATATCCTCTGACCATTTGTTAATTGGGGATTGACTTTTTTTTATAAATTTAACTCAGTTTTCTATATATTTTAGAAATGAGTCCTTTGTCAAAAATACTAGTTGCAAAAATTGCCATAATTTACTAGGTTTCTTTTGATCTTGTTTACAGTAGTTTTATCTATGCAAAAGCTTTTTAATAATTTAATGTAATCAAAATTATTTAGTTTGATTTTAATGATGTTATCCATCTCTTCCTTGGTCATAATATGCTTCCTTTTCCATAGATCTGACAGGTAAACTATTCCTTGATCTCCTAGTTTGCTTATAATACTGTCTTTTATGTCTAAATCCTGTACCCATTTTAATCTTATCTTGGTATTCGGTGTGAGATATTGGTCTAGTCCAAGTTTCTTCCAGACTAACTTTCAGTTTTCTCAATAGTTTTTATCGAAGAGTGCTGATGGTTGCTTGAGCGAGTTTGGGTTAGAAGGACAGTTATGATTAAAAAAAACCTAAGCTCTGGTGACCCTTGAGCTGAAGGCTTTCCATGCAACTCTGATTTGATAACACAACTGTGTCATTCATGGTCTCACTTGTTGATAGCCTTGTTCCCAAACTTTTTGACCTAGGTTACATCCTGCCAGGATACATCCTGCCCAAATTATATTACATCATTGTTTTTATCCGGTATGCTAATTTTGTGGTTTTCTGCTATAAGAATTGTTTGATACTTTGAATAAATAGCTCTGCTGGTTGTCCTGCTAACACCCCCACCTGAGTGTACAAATGTTTTTTTTTTTCTCTCCTGAGCTGAATGAATTCCCTGGTGGAACTCAATATTTGGTGCCCTTATGTGGGGCAGATGCAGGGGACTCTTCTTTTAGGAGGAAAAAAAAACCCTGGTAAGGCTGTGGTAATCCTGGGATGATTCAGTTGAGGGTATGGCTTGATGAGAGCTGATAAGCAGTGTTAGCTTTTTACTTTCTTTTTTCCAAGCAGGTAGAGAGGGTGTAATTGGGAACAAACTTTTTATAGAACTAAAAAAGCCAGAGTAGGATATAAATATTTTGTAGAAGCTGGCTAAAGAGAAGGGCTTAGAAATTATCAAAAAACCAATAGATAAGTCTTTACAGACTGCTTATAATGTTCTCCACAATTCCCAAGGTAAGGAGAATTGAGCTTAGAAGGTACTTTGTATCTACATTGATGGGAGAACAGTGTATGAACAGATAAATGAATATTAATATGATAAAATGCTGTTGACTTTTTCTTTTCCCTGCTTTTTCACTGTGATTCTGCTGGAATGATCCCCCCCCCTTCTCCTGCTCTGTGGTTTGTCCGTTTTATAATTCTGGTTCTTATCTTTTGACCTTGAAGTTTAGCAGAAAGAATATTTTTAGAAATAGGACTAGCCAGAGAGAGAAAATTAGTTCATGAATATTTGGGTAAACAAGTGTTAAAAAGGAAATTTATTTAGAGCTAAAAGAATCAGGAAAGAGACAGTATATATTCCAAATATGTTATATAATGAAATCATAAAAAGAAATGCTATTTTTAATTTGAAAAAGTTTTTGGGGAAATATATTCCAAAAAGGCAGGAGAGTCAGGTTAATTCTAAAATATATAATTTGGGTGCTATGTAATTCCATAAATAAAAGAAATAAAGGGGAACTAAATAGTTAATCTTTTACCAGAATGATATCATAACATTATAGCCTCAAGAGTTTATCAATATAGATTCTGATAATGTTAGTTATTACATAAAATTATGGGTCAAGTGAGGATTTCAGAACAGAAGATTCTACTCCCCCTCCCCAGAGAAGACTTAGGACTGTATCCTTAAAAAGAATTTCTTTGGTTTACTCTATTTGAAGAAGGAGGATGGGATATTGACAATTAGGCTGAGAGATTTTTGAGCTACTGTTTGCCTTCTCAAAAGTTACACTAGTTATAATCCAGAAATGTTAAATATTAATACCCTTGTATGGAAAAATGTATTATGATAAATGGAATGTTCTCTGTATTTTCTCTAGTGTGAGAGCAAGGCAGGATTTTCCCCAGAGTTCAGGGGCCTCCCTGGTTCAAAGTGCTCTGATTCTATTTGTTGTGTTTTATATGTGTTTGTTTTAAAAATACAGACAGAGGGAAACTCTTAGCTGTCTCTGAAGGGTCAGACCTGCTTTCATATCTTTGTGTTCTGATTGGCCAATCTTCTTTTCTTGCTCTCTTTTCAAAATCATCTTTTTCTTTTTTCAAAAACTCAGTTGGTGCCACAAGAGATTTTCCTGAGAATCATGTTGTTTTAGGAAAAGAAGGGATTCTATTAATTTTGTCTTATTTTCTATTGTTTGTTTTCTGGTCTGATTGTCTAACAGAATTTTACTTACTGATTTGGAAAATTATACTTAGATGGGACCTAGTAGAAATTGAAATTGTCTCTAAAATTATTTTTTCTTGACTGGTCAATAAAAGAGTCTATGGAAGAGAATATGAAACAGTATATTAAGGGAATATGTAAGTAATTCAGTCTGAGTAATGGGTTCTGAAAAGATTTGGATAAAAAAAGGGTTGCAAGGAAAAATGAAAAGACATATAGAAACTGTTGGGTTTTTTTTTTTAACCATTTGTGAAGTATGGAACTTGGTTAAAGCCTGCAGAAAGTAAAAACAAGAGGTTTGACTTTGTATAAATAAAAGATGGATTTTTGAACTTTGAAAAGTGATTTTACAAATCAATGTAGTAAGAGAAGAAAGTATAGAGAGCTATAAATCTAGGTGGAGATATGTGTTTAAATGAGGTTGGGATAATCTGAAAATTGCATTAAACTGCCACTTTTGCAATATCTGGAAGTGAATTGATTGGGAAAGTAATAATCCATATAAAGTGAAAACTTTGATATGAAAGCAATTGCTTAAGTAAATGTTAACTGTTTCTTCATATTGGGTAAATCTATATGTGTTAATCCTGTGTACAAGGTTATTTGAAAATACATGTACCTGAATTAAGGGATTTGTAAAAAATATCATTTTTTTTTTTTGGTTATAATGTTTTTTGACTCTTCCATAGTCATAGGAGGAAAAAGAACTAATGGGAATCCTAAAATAGATAGGGTCAGAATGGCCTTGATAGAGACTGGGGACTCTGTCAAAACATTTGTTAGCACAGACTTCTGAATTATGTGCTCTTAATCAGGCTAAACAAAATGGAGTACAGTTCATGTATCTGAAATATTTGGCATGACTGATGAATGATATACAATAAAGGTAAAGAATTGGTACATACTACTTTGATATCTCAAAATGTGGGGAATCTCCAATTCCCAGAACATCATTTTATCAGTGAGGATAAAAGGCTCTTACTTATTTAGAGTATTGAGAGTATTATTATTAGAATAGCACTGATACAGATAAGAATTTGCAAACTTTCATATTTTGAAAAGGAAAAAAATTAGGGCAATTTTGAATATGAGTTTCAGAATTCATAAAATTATTAAGAGAACTATAAGGAAAATCTTATAATCATAAAATTTTTTTAGAAATATCTGGTCTTAAGAATTTTTTTATTGCAAAGTTTTAGGGAGTAAAGGGAATTTACTTTAAATAGAAAATGTGTTATACATAATTAGTAAACTTTGTATAAAAATAGATTCAAACAATTTTTTGAAAACTTTAAATTGTGTTACAATAACAAAATATGAATGAATTAAAGTGTCATCCATCATTGGTTAAAAGAAAATTTTTGCCAATAGGTCATATCTTTCAAGATCTTTTTTGACCCAGAGAGTTTGTGAAAAGTTTGTTTTTCCTTCTCATGTTTAGGAAATTAAATATATATATATATGTATATATATATACATATATATATATTAGAAATTATATATGTATCTTGTAACAGAAATTTACATTGGTTTTTTGAAATTCATATATATATATGTATATAACTAAATTCATAGAGAATCTTATTTTCTTTTTGAAAATAGAAGTCTATTTGGAATAAGAGGAAAATAAGCTTATAATACAGATATGAGAAAGAAATTTGCATGTGAAAGATATTCAGGTCTAATGTTAACTTTAAGAGAATTTGTTTTGTTTTTGTTTTAAGAGAATCAGATGTCAACCTGGAAATCTTATGTTTCATGTGGGTTAAGAATTAAATGTTCAATTTTAAAGAAGTAATGGTAAACTCAGAAGAAGAGTGTATAAGAGATTGGAGTGTATATCTTAACTACAATTATTTCCAATAATATTGAGTATATATAATGGACTTTGAAAAATGATTGGGAAATTGAAAAATATGTAACCCATAGTTAGATGACTTACAAAAGATGGACATTAGAAGGGACTTGATCAATTACTAACGTGGGGTAGAGGGTCTGCTTTTGTTTTATACACAGATGAAAAAGCTTTCTGGATGTCAGAAAGGAACATCAGACTGTGCAGACCAGATGATCAAATAATACAGAAAATGAATAACTCATACTTAAGTAATCAATAAAGAAAGCATAAGAGAGAAGAAAGGACAGACCATGCAAAAGGAAAGGATAACATGGACTTATAGAACAGCTGTGATGCTTAGATTAATCATGAACAATTTGGGGACTTTGAAAGGAATTGAATATTGGACTGATATTCAAAACTATACTATGGAAAGAAAAGTATGACTGAAGTTGTTTTGCTAGGGGAAGCTGAAGATTATTTGGAATATAACAAAGTTACTATTGGAAATATCAAAGAAGAGATGCTGAGAAGTTAGGTATAGTTTTTCTGGCTTAAATAGTATCACAACCCATATAGAGGAATTTATTATCATTACTGAGAAAAAGAGGGGAAATAATATTAACTGTTACAATTCACTATTTGAGCATGTAAAGAAGTTATGAATAAGGAAAAATAGAAGCAAAATATACTTAAGAATTGTCAGAAAATGTTACTAGAGCATTTAAGGCTCAGAGGAAAACTTTATGAAAATCTTTATCTGATTAATGTATTACAAACTTCTGTAATGAACAATTTGTGTTAGGGAAGAATATATAGATTTGAGCAAGAAATTGTATGATTGGTTGTCTTCTCCACCTGTAATTGGTCCAGGTCTGCATGGTATTATTTCTGTTTTCAGCTTTATTGTAATTATATTGATCATTTGTTTGTCTCTCATTTTAAACACTATCTTTAGGTATTGATAATTTGGGTAAGTTGGCTAAAGACATCCAAAAGGCCTCCCAGTGAGACTTGATTCCTGAAAAGATTGCTGATGAGATAATTAATTGGTTTCCACATCCCACACTCTTCAGCCATTGGACCCAGAGTATTATACAATTGTGTCTTATGTTGATTCTGTGTTTCTACTTTGCTGTTTTCCAAGTGTCTTTTCATCAGGAAAAGCTGGAAATCTCCTATTTCATTAAATGTGCATCTTTTCCCCTGGAGGAAAAGGCTTAGTTTTGCCTCATAGTGGATTCTTGGCTGCATTCCAAGTTCCCCTGCTGTTTAGAATATTGCATTTCAGATCCTTTGATCCCTTTATGTTTATGCAGCCAGGTCCTGGGTAATCCTTACTGTGGTTCTTTGGTAACTAAATTGTTTCTTTTTGGCTGCTTAGAGGATTTTCTCTTTTATTCGATAGTTCTGGAATTTGGCCACAATATTCCTTGGTATTTTCATTTTGGGATCCCTTTCAGGAGGGGATCAATGTATTCTTTCAACAACTATTTGGCCCTCTAGTTATATGACTAAATCTGTAATATTGAGTTCAGGCTTTTTTGTCTCTTCACTGTTTTCAAGAAGCCCAAAGATTCTTAAGTTGTTTTTTCTAGATCTATTCTCGAGGTCAGTGGTTTTGCTGATGAAGTATTTTACATTTTCTTCCATTTTTTTAGTTTTTTTTTGGTTTTGTTTAATAGATTCTTGTTATCTCATGAAGTCATTACTTTCCACAAATTCCACTCTTTTTTTTAGAGAAGAATTTTCATCTTTTACCTTTTGCAACTCCTTTTCCAATTGGTCAATTCTATTTTTGAAGGAGTTTTCCATTTGCCCAAGTGTAGTTTTGAGAGACTTATTTTCATTTTACATTTGCCCAATTGAGAATTTGAGACAATTGTTTTCTTTTTGTATTTGTCCAATTGTATTTTCTAAGGATTTGTTTCCTTGTTGCAAGGTGTTAATTTTGTCTTGAGTTTCTTTTCCCAGTTTTTCCAATTGATTTTTTTTAGATTTTTTCAAGGAAATGGGGTTAAGTGGCTTGCCCAAGGCCACACAGCTAGGTAATTATTAAGTGTCTGAGACCGGATTTGAACCCAGGTACTCCTGACTCCAGGGCCAGTGCTTTATCCACTGTGCCACCTAGCCGCCCACTCCAATTGATTTTTAAACTCCTTCCTGATATCTTCTAAGAAGTCTTTCTGGGATGGAAACCAATTCATAGTCTCCACAGAAGTTCTAGCTCTCTCTGAGTTAGGGTCTTTGTCTTCAAAGTAGCTTTCAATGGGCTCCCCTTTTTTGGTGACCTTTCTTCATTTTCCTAGGATCTTGTGTTGGGGAAGGGGTTGGTTCACAGACTTTTGGTTTTGAAAACCCTAGAGGCTTTGGTCACTGGGCTTAGTAACTCCAAGTGGGGCAGTCAGTAGAAGGTGCTAGAGGCATTCTCTTGAGGGTTTGTGAGCTTGATTTGTGGTCCACTCCCTATCCTGGGAGGTGGGGGGAGTATCAGGGTCTGAATTATCCTTGAACAATGTGGGCTGGGTCCTTGGGCTATTTAGTTAATCTCAGTACTGAGAGAGATCTGTTGCCCACACCTGAGCCTGGGCAGGGAGGGTGGGAAGGTTGTTACTGTGTTTGTTCTATAGAAGAGTCCCTTTCTCTCACAGGGATGGCCTGGGGAGAGGGGGCTCAATTGTAAACATGGGGACTCTGGGCTCAGGACCCTGCTCTTCCAAGCCAGGGGAGCTGACCAGATTGACATCTTGCTACCATGCTGGTGCTCCCCCACCTACTGTGCTGCTTTTCTCACTGCTCACAAAGTCAAAACTTCTGAGGCTGCTCTGAGTTTAGTATGTGATCTCACCCCACAACACCTATGTTATCTCTCTCTGGCCTCAGCTCAGTCATGTTCCCCTGAGACAGACCTTGTTGGTAGATGTTCTTCTCCTTTGTTTTTTCTGGATTTTGTGGATTTGAATTCTGTTAAGAGACTTGATTCATATTAATTCTGAGGGAAAGCCAGCAGACCTTAGCACAGTTCCTAGCTTCTCTCTGCCAACTCCTGTGCTTATATTATTGATGGGTGATTCATGGTAGAGTATTGACCTTATCTTCCCCTGCTCTGTATTCTTGACTGTACCCAGATATCATTCGAACCCAGACTAAGAGCCGAAAGGGATTTTAGATGTCATAGCAGTCTATTTCTAAGAGTTAAAGGGACTTTGCAGAAGATTTGTAGTATTCAAGAGAAAACCTTGTGCTTAACTGAAGCTTTCTCACCTAGGAAGGGAGGGGAAGCAGTGTCACAACAAGAGAAAGTGTCACAACAAGGGCAGCATCTATCCCATCCTTCCCTCCCTCTCTTTAAAACTGAAGCAACATATGTTGCTCATACTAGGACTGCGAGGGAAATGGGATTATTGTTAGAGAGTCTTAAGAATGATAGCCTCCAACTTCATCCATGATCTACTTAAAAGACCATTAGGAAAGGGAACTTATTACTTTTCCAGGTTTCACTTTAGCATATCTCTAATTGTTAGATCTTCCCAGAATGACTATCAATTTGTAACTTTGAATGAGTTCAACATCACACTATTATTTCATTGATATCATGTGATTGTCATGCCAAAGTCACAAATACTATGGCCTTGTCAGTACCATAACAATTTCATACAACATCATGTAATCATCATACCAATATCATGTTATTGAAATGCCAGTTCCACAAGAATTTCATGCCAACACAACTGCAATGACATGCCATTGCCACACCAACATTTCAACATCCCATCAATTCTGGTCAATGTCATGCCAATATCATATATTACTAAAAATATCAAAATTCATGATGATATCATACCAATCATACCAAAATCACACCACTATCATGCCAATTTGACACTGGTAACATGACATTTTCACACCATTACCACATCATGTTTATGCCATAGTCACACTAATGTCACATCAACTTTCTGGTAACACATAGTGACATCACCAGTGTCACACTGATGTGATATCATTATCATGCCAATTTTCTCACTAGTATCATGACAATATCATACTATTATTATAAAAAGCATACTAAGAAAATTATAAACCTTTTATTCAGGCATTCAAATATCCCAAAATCTGAACCTCTTTGCCTATTTCTTTTTTTTGTTTTTGCAAGACAATTGGGTTAAGTGACTTATCCCAGGTCATACAGCTACATAACTATTAAGTATCTGAGGTAGGATTTTGAACTGAGGTCCTCCTGTCTCCAAGACCTGTGCTCTATGCTCTATCCATTGTACCAGCTAGTTGCCTCATCCTATTTCTTTATTTATCTTTCAGATTTTCCCCTATAATCACTTAGATCTAAGGATTTATATCTACAAGGGACCTGATAGGTCATCTAATCTGTCCCCCTCATTTTATAGGTGAGGAAACTAAACTGGAAATCAGTTAAATGGCTTCCATGAAAGTACAAATTGCAAAGTTGAGATTTGAACTCAATATTCTAACTCCCAAGTCAGTGCTGGTTCCATTAGATGACAAGAGACCTGATTCAGACAGATACCTTTTTCTCCTAAACACATTTCCAAGCATTTGCACAATTTCCTGAAAGACCTACTTCCTACTTTGTTAGATTCAGTTCTCAGCTCCAGGATTCCTTTCTCCATGAAACTTTTTTTTAGTTACTCAGTTCATGTGGATCTCTCCCTCTTCTGAAATTTCATTCCCATAGCAATTAGTTACTTGTTGTCCTTTTGTGGCTTTTTAACTTATTGAAATTGGGGGGAAAAACCCAGGGACTCTCCTACAGACTACTTGGGATTCTTCTCCTCTTCAAGTGCATAGAATATGTTTAATAAATCCTAAAGTGAATTAAATTGGGGAGCAGAGTTGAAGACAGATAACAGGTTTCCCAAAAGCTCTGATTTTTCTTGGATGTGTTGCTTTGGCAGATTAAAGTCACTTAGGAAGAATCATTGGGATGGAGGTTATGACAGAAGCTAAGTGGAAGGATATACATTAAAAAAGGGTTGTCTGTCTTTCTGTGTATCCAATGCTTCCTTGGCATCTGTGTTTTTCTTTCATTATAGCTTTGGGACTATCCAACAATTACTATTACTTTTGTGTTCAGGCTTCCAAATGGGGTAGATCATAAGATTAGATAGATATATTTTATCTAGCTTTTCAGCTGATAATGAAGTTGAGGATGAAGGAGGGCTGGAAAAGCAGGGAGACATTAGAAAAAAAAGAGGGAAAAGAAATGTTGCAAAGAGGGTGGGGAAAAAGAGGGGAGAAAGGGAAGGAGTAGAAAGATATGGAAAAGGAGGGACTGAGTGAGAAATATGGAGAGGAGGAAATTAAGAGGATATCTGCAAATATCTTTGTCGCCTTGCTCTAGTTGAATAAGAGAGATTCTACCTTCAGCAAAAAGAATTGTATGATCGAAGGACAAGAAGCAGAAACAGACTAGCAGAAGATAAATGACATCTTGGAGTTATGTTAGCTGCCACTAACAATGGAGGAAGGAACTAAGCTTAGACAGCAGTGACCTTTGAAGTTGGAGAATCTTCATCTTCATCGATATCTTCAGGAATTCCATCTTGGGGATCTTTGCCTGGGATTGGCTCAGATCTTTGAGCTAGTGATAGCAGCAGATAGAACTTGGGGTGTAACATTCTTTTTCAGATGAGAGGGATGAGAGGGATGAGAGGGTTTGGTCCAAGAGTTTCCTCTTAGTTGGAGGGGAAATACTCCTTTATTCAAAAAGCTGTGTATGGTGATGAAAAAGAGGTGAGAGCCATAATTTCTAAGTAAATTAATCATTTTATTAGTAAGGCCAGCATATTTATTATTAAAAGATGACCACTTGACTGTCTCTGCCAAAAGATAATCATGACATGACAGTGGCCTCACAGTTTACATACACTTCAAAAAGGTGTTCCCTGGAGTAGGAATCAACCTTAACTAATTAACAATTAATGAAAGAATGAATATTACAATGAGGGACTGGGCCTGAACATTGACTATATTATCCATTTCTAAAGTCCTCCCAGCCTTGGGCAATCTATTCAAAGAATTTCTGCCCCATCCAAGTCCAAAGTCAACATGATAGTTATTCCATACTCCACCTGAGTGGAGTCTAAACAAGAAAGTTAGTCTAACCTCATTATTAGTAATGTCCTTCAAGAGACTGAGGTTTAACTGGCCAATATGACCAGAAAGGACAATGATCATTGCTGGAAGGGTTGTGGGAAATCTGGGACATTATTACATTGTTGGTGGAGCTGTGAACTCATCCAGCCTTTCAGGAGAGCAATTTGGAGCTAAGCCCAAAGGGAAACAAAAATGTGCATACACTTTGATCCAGCAATACTATTACTGGGTCTATACCCTGAAGAAATGATGAAAAAGGGTAAAAACATCACTTGTACAAAAATATTCATAGCAGCCCTGTTTGTGGTGGCAAAGAATTGGAAATCAAGTAAATGTCCTTCAATTGGGGTGGCTTAGTAAACTGTGGTATATGTATGTCATGGAACACTATTGTTCTATTAGAAACCAGGAGGGATGGGAATTCTGGGAAGCCTGGAGGGATTTGCATGAACTGATGCTGAGCAAGATGAGCAGAACCAGAAAACTATTGTACACCCTAACAGCACCTTGGGGGTGATGATCAACCTTGATAGACTCATTCATTCCTTCAGTGCAACAATCAGGGACAATTTGGGGCTGTCTGCAATGGAGAATACCATCTATATCAAGAGAAAGAACTGTGGAGTTTGATCAAAGACCAAGGACCTTTAATTTAGGGAAAAAAAACCTGATATCTTATTATCTGATCTTACTATCTTTTATACTTTGTTTCTTCCTTAAGGATATGATTTCTCTTTCATCACATTCAATTTAGATCAATGTATACCATGTAAACAATGTAAAAAGACTGGCAAATTGCCTTCTGTGGGAGTGGGGGGAGGGAAGTAAGATTAGGGGAAAAATTGTAAAACTCAAAATAAATAAAATCTTTATAATTCAAAAAAAGAGACAGCTTTAAAAATTAGAATTTTAGAAAAAGGTGGGAACTCTGGATCTCCCTAAATTATTGATTATTAATAATTATTTATCTCATATGTGATATGAGAGGAGAACTTGAGAGATTTAAGTTTTATTCTTACCTTCCGATCCTCTGATTTGCCACTGAAGGCTCTGATCTTACTGGCCTCATCCATCTGAGTAGAGCAATAAAATCAATAGTTCTTCCTATCAGTGGGTTGATGTTAAGATGAAATAAGATGAGGTATAAAGCAAACTGCTTAGCAAAGTTTAAAGCATTATAAGTGTAGTAGGATCAAAATCAACCCACTCCCTTTTTAGCCTTGATTCCTTAACTATGTGAGACTATGTCTCAGTCAATCAGTCACTTATAGACTTTAGAGTAGCAGTTCTCAAAGTGTGTTCTGAGGTCACCTGGGAGTCCCCAAAATCTTTTCAGGGGGTCTGTAAGATCAAAACTATTTTCATAACTGTCATTATTTGTCTATCAAAATTTTCATCTCTTTTCCAACTATATATCTGTGAGATCTGATTTTCTTCACATACTTCACTGAAACAATATGTTGTAATAGATCAAAGGTAGAGAAGCAAAGGTGAGAATCCAACTGATTTTTATAAAACCAGAGATTAAAAGATTTGCAAAAAACCAGGTAAAACAATGACATGTATCTATCTTTTTAAAAAAATACTCATTTTTCATCAGAAGACATTTTTTATGCTAATATGTAATGGGTTTATCGTTGTAATTTTAAAATAACTTATTAAAATATATTAAATTAATCAATTTTAATTTCTAATATGAAAAATATTAGTAGATATTACCCGCATAACAAAAGCTCTTTGGGATTCTCAATAATTTTTTTAATACAAAGGATTCCTCAATGTTTTTCTAAGGATGTAAAGGAATCCAGAGATCAAAAAGTAATTTATGTACTTATGGAGTGATTTTACAATAATTTTGTTCAGAGAGGCTGAGGAAACCTGACCACTTACATATATAGAATCACTTATCAATTTGCTTGATAACTTACAGATAATCGATAAGTGATTCTATATATAAAGTGCTAAGATGAAAGTTATGAGGATCTGAGACTTACTAATTGCGTGATTCTGGAAAAGTCACGTAACCCTATTTGCCTCAGTTCCTGATCTATAAAGTGATTGGATAAGGAAATGGAAAACCATTCTAGTATCTTGGCCAAGTAAACCCTAAATGGGGTCATAAAGAGCTGGACAAAAGTGATCCAGGCAACTTTTAAAGAGTTTGAGTTGCAGAGTAGGTATTGACCTGAATTGGTGGTGTACGGTAGCTCACTGTAGCAATGTAATCACAAGTTCAGGCCAATCATCACCATGGTAATGACAAAAGCATCAGAAATACAAATTTTGCTATCACAATAACCAACCACTCTCCATCAACTACCATCATTATCATTATTAACAACCATCCCCATCCCCATTATCAAACACTATTACTACCACCAGTCACAACCACCACCAACAATCACAACACCCAACCACTACCGCCAATATTCAACACTATCAACAACCCCAACCATAACTAATAACTATCAAGCCAGTCAACAACCACAAATTTTTATGAAGCAGAGTTTAGGAGAGGGAATCCAGCAGGCATAGGGAACAGTTAATGTGATAGCAGAGTTGGACTATAGAATATCATTTTAGGAACAGCAAGTAAGCCAGTGTATATGGTCCATAGAGACTACATTGAAGGAGATATTGTGTTAAAGGACTATCCAGATAGGAAGGGGTTAGACTGTGAAAGGCTTTAAATATCACACAGAGAAATTTCCATTTGATTCGAGAGGTAGGAGGTAGCCACTAGAGTTTATTTAATAAGAGATGGGGATAAGAGGATAGATAGGAGTGGGGAGAGATGTGGTAGGAGACCAAATAGATGAGGAAAAAGGTAATGAGGGCCTGAACCAAGATGTAAGTGGAGAGATGTATGAGAGATATAGGAAAATAAATTTCAATATTTCAACTGGATAGATCTGAGAATCAAGAATGCAAGAATAGCAACAAGTTTGCAAACTCTGGTGACTGGTGAGATGATTCTGCTCTTGATATTAACACTAAAGTTTGGAAGAAGGATGATTTCAGGCAGTCAGAGAAAATAATGAATTCTGTTTTGTATTTGGATTTGAGATACCTACCTTGAAATGTTGTATATAGATTAGGATGGGGATAGAGTCAAGGAAAAAGTTGTATCACTAGGAAGACTGATCTCAAGAATTTCAAAATGTCTTGGAAGAAAGGGGGAAGCAGAGTGTAAGACATTCTGGGGATCCTTAGTGCCATACACCTCCCCATTCAGACTAAGACCATGAAAAAGGGATATTTTATGGGAAACCATTTCTAACTATTCTAGTTCTCTTTGATATTCCTCCTCTATTGACCTTACTCTACCTTTTCAGATGGTAAGAATGCCCAGCCCAATATCCCTTATTGATGGTTCTGGAGACATTTGAATCATGAATTCTGTTTAAGACAGAAAACCTCGAAGTTCCATCTGTAACAAGACTCGAAATAATTACAGCTGATGATTGCCTGGTACGCTCAGCCAGAAAAACAGAACAGATTTTGGCCGCCAGCAATTACAAGTAGCACCCACTTCAGCACAGACAGGACTTTTAAATGAATACATGAATACATTGGGAAGATCACAAGCATGAGAGTCTGTTGGAGCAAGAGGGTGAGGGGGAAAATGAGTTGGCAAAAAGGGAGTAACTTCACCCACTGCAGAAGAAGAGAGAAATTCCCCTCCCTCCCGCCAACTTATAACTGTGAAATAGCAAAGGGATCTTAATTTAATTTCTCTGAGAAACCCAGAATTCCAGTGCCTCTCATACCCAATACTTTCTTCTCCTTGATATGTCACAGATGGGAGACTGTGAGGGTCAGTTTGGATTGGAGTCACGATTCTTGAAAGGGATCCCATTCCCAAAAGATCTTTCTAAATGCTTATTCTTGATACATTGGGCTATATCATATAAGATGAACTGGGGTGGTAGGGGAAGTTCAACATTTTATTTAAGCCTCATAAACTTAGAAGCCAACATTTTTGGTGAGAGAAACATCTGCTTCTCATGTTTCCTCTCCTAATCCTCATCTTATATTTTTGAAAGCATGCTACACTGATTTTTCTTTGGATTCCAGATTCCTACTAGGACTGGGAATAGAAGTCTGACACTCTAATGAATTTTTCTAAGTTTTCTAGATGAGTTCTTATATCTCATGGTCATTAAACCATCTGATTAGAAATTTCCAATTAGTTTTTGTAGACCACACTATTTAGATGAGTCCTACCCCATTCTCAATGACTCTGACATTGGGTCAGCTAGATGGCACAATGTATAGAGCACTGGTCCTGGAGTCAGGAGGACCTGAGTTCAAATCTGGCCTCAAACACTTAATAATTGTTAGCTGGGTGACCTTAGGAAAGTCACTTAACTCCATTGCATTAAATAAATTTTAAAAAAAAGAAAAAGGAAATCAATGACTCTGATGCAAAACTCCAACTTACATCTTTGAATTCACTTTGATTTTAAAGGCTACTTCTGCTCCTCACAGACTGGAGTCATCTACAATAGGGATATACAGATTAGCCTCTTTGGAAACTCTTATTTCAAGACAGGAAATGAGCTCAGTAAATCTGTCATTGAACATCGAACAATTTTCCTTGTTTTATAAAAGTGTAGCTAACTCCTCCCACTCTATTGAATTTTCTTTACTTTTCTCTCATTGTCAAACCTCTGTTTGAACTTTTCCTTTGTCCTCTCTACCACTTTTCAACAATTAGGAAGGGAAGCTATATGAATTAAGTGCTTACTATGTGCCAGACAGTTCAATAAAGCTGTTATGTCTATCGTATTTGATCCTCACAGCAACTCGGGGGGGGGGGTAGATGCTATTGATAATCTCATTTTTCAGATGAAGAAACTGAACCAGAGGTAAAGTGACTTGTTAAAGAACATACAACTAATGTCCGAAGTCATATTTGAATTCAGAGCTTCATGATTCCAGGGCCAGGATTCTGTTCACTTTTCCACCTAGGTGCCTTCTCTAACTATTAAAAAAATCCTTCAAGGAGCTTAGCATGGTAAGCAATAAAAATTAGAATGTTCAAAGCAGGCCTGAATCACCTCAATATCCAAGTTGGAGAAAATATAATAGAACCCTGGTTCCATTTTGTTGGTTTTTGGAATTGGGGCCATGTTTAAGAGGGATGGCATTTGTGTTATGCCACAGAGTCAAGTTGGACCATAATGAAAGCATTTGCAAAGAGTGTTTTCATTACTCAAGAACAAAACTTGGAAGTTCAAAAATAATCAGATACAACCATAAATGATACTTATTAGGGATACAACAGTGTTATTCCCATGACCTACCAGGTAGCTTCAGGGAAACTAAAGTCTTTGGGTTCTTCAGAAAGCATGGTTGCAGAGTTGAGTAGCATAGACCATCAAGTGACAGGTCAGCTTTGTTCTATTGTTGAAAGCTTGTCACCAAATATTACCATGCTGACAATTTATCCATCATGAGACAGATTAGCTTTACCCTACTTGTCAAAAGATTATCACCAGAAAATTACCTACTGATGATTAGGCCATTGTGAGACAGGTTATAGCTCTACATACTGGTGTAAATTTATTGTCATAAAAATACCATACTGATGCTCTGCTCAGAATTACTGTAATGCTGCGGTGCCTTGGTGGCATGGGAAAGACTTACATCTAAGGGACCAAAGTCTCTCACTGTATCCAGACCAACACCAGAAGTCCTATTCCCTATACTATCAGGCTACTGGGTTAAGACAGCTCTGGAAGAGGCAGTGAGGATGTCTTGTATAACATTCTGCTTACTTTAATCAACATAATCTGCATGTCATGTCATCATTCACTTGATGTCATGGTCTTCAATTATGAAGCACAATCAATCAATCAACCAGCTAGATAAAGCAATAGATTCAGTTTGTACGCTTGTGTTTGAACATCACCTTAGATTTTTACTATCAGTGGGACACTGGAAAAAGCCACCTAATCTCTCCCAGCCTTAGTTTACTTATCTGTAAAATGGCAAATATAATAACATCTCCTTCATGGTTTTGTTTTTCAAATAGGGAGAAATAGAGGGGAAGCAGTAGGAAAGACAGCATTTCAGGAAAATGGGGCAATTTCAGGGCCCTTATTTCATTCTCTTGCTTCCCTATCTTTGCCTTCTTTTTGCTTCATAGCACCCTTCCTGCCTCTATTTCTCCCTGTCATCCCCACACCCCAGGAAGAAATGTGAAACAAATTTCTTGCTGAGCCTCATATGTGATATTTCATCCTTCTCTGAAGTTTTACACAGGTTGTTCCCCATTGCCTGGAACGTACTCTATTCTCCTCTTAGAATCCTTTGTTTCAATCAAAGCTTATTTCAAATACTATCTCCGATGTTTCAAGCTACTCTCCCCAGTCCCAAAATTGTACTATATTTATTTTTGTATATCTTTTGCACGTAATTATATGTATCTCTCCCAAAAGAATTCCATTTTTATGAAAATAGAGACTTTCACTTTGGTCACCATATCACTATAAGCTGGCATATAATAGGCTCTTAACAATTGCTTGGTTAATGATTGATTCATGTCCTCTTTGGTATTCCTTGCTAGCAACTATATTAAACAAAAGAGAATGTTGATACTTTCACTAATGAGAGGTTTGGGAATTATCAATACTTTAATAATTCAGCATATTTATGGATTATTTCTATAATAATTTTTCAAGCAAATGTACCTTCCCTGCTATGACTATCTTGGATTAAGGATTATTGCTCTTATTTTACTAAATGTTTTCAGCTCTCTATTAGAACAGTGGATGCAGCTGCAAGAGGAGACTAAAAATGAGAACTAATATTCATGCTTAGGCTCAGATGCCTTCTTTCATGTACAGTTTACTACTGCTGCTGCCCTGGCTTATTAACCATATCCATTATGAGTATACATATAATTTATCTCTTACAGCTTCGTTTTGAGGAGAGTAGTTGAAATCTTCCCCATCCTATAAGGTCTAGTTCAAATGCTTCTCTAACTACTGCAGCTGAAGTAGCTATTTTCAAATGCTTTGAAAGTTTTATAATATGTCCTATACAAATGCAAAATACTTGGAAATGTATATGGGAGATGAACAAATTTATAGTCATCTCTACTCCAAATGTTCATATGGACTATATGTGCCCCTAATCTCTGGTAGAGCTCTTCAAGTTTGTATTGGTTTGATTAGCCACAACTGGACAGACTCTACCTTGACCCCAATATAGTGATGTTGTTTTGGTCTTCTTCAAGAACAAAGGACATTAACTTGTCAATCAACTTGGGAATGCAGGCACATCCTGAAAAATCAGCATTCCACCTTCTTGTTAGAACTTTGGGACTAGTTAATTCTTCAAGTTCTCATGTTATCTAATTTCATTGGTTTCTACTTCCACTTCATTCTCTTTCTACTATATCTTCTTTTTGTATTAATCTTGTACTGTAGTCTCTTTTATTCCCTTATGAAAGTTTTATTTGCCTCCATTCCCTTGACTCTATTGTCTGCACATTTGTGATTCAGTTAAAACTATAGAAGGTTTTTAACCTCTGATCTTTTGTTCCAAAACTGTTGAACATCAACACCAGGTAAACATGTTCTGATATCTTTGTTTCTCTCCTGGTCTGCAGAACATTGTTAGATTGTTGCCGATCAATTATCGTTCAGTTATTTTGGACACTTTGTGACCCTGTGGACCATATCATACCATTTGGATGTCGTATCTTTTAGCATTTTAATATGGTCCTTGTTTTTTTGTTTTTTTTTTTTGCAAAGACATTTGGAAATGGTTTGCCATTTCCTACTTTAGTGGATCCTAGTTTATCAGACCTTTCCAAGATGACCTGTCTATCTTAAGTAACCCTGTACAGCATAGCTCATCCTTTCACTGAACTATGCAAGTCTCTCCACCATGACAAGGCAATGATGGGGGTGGGGAGTATTGCTGGATAGAATCATAAAACTTCAGTTTTTTAACCTATTGTCAGTTTGTAATACATAATTTTATTTGAATCTTCATTCATAATTGGAAAGCCTCTTCTTCTACTTAGATTAATTTATTTTCTCTTTTTCCTTACTCAATAGTATCCTTTCTCTTTAAGATTCTACATCCCTGGGGTGGCTAGGTGGTGTAGTAGATGGAGCACCGGCCCTGGAGTCGGGAGTACCTGAGTTCAAATCTGGCCTCAGACATTTAATAATTACCTAGCTGTGTGGCCTTGGGCAAGCCACTTAACCCCATTTGCCTTGCCAAAAAAACCTAAAAGAAAGAAAGATTCTATATCCCTGCTTATTCATTGCCAGGGGCCAAGAAGCCCCCATAAAAAGAGCAAATAAATTCCAGACATACCAGGAGCCAAGAAGCCCCCTGTCAGATAAGATAAAAGGAGCAAACAAAATTCCAGGCATACCAAGGGCCAAGATAAAGGAAGGTCACCCTCCATTATCAAGAACAAACTGACCACAGACTATCCCTTCTCTCAGGCCAAGGCATACCAACTCCACCCCTAAGCTAGTCCCCTTGTTCCTTCTCTACAAAATATAAGCAGGTATTTTTCTCAAATAAACTCAGACCTTATCCACCATCCTTGGGTCTCACTCTCCTTATTCTCACCCATTCCATTTCAGGCTGGGTCCTCCTCGACACCCCACTTTTCTGCCCCGCGGGTCGGGGCACGTGGCGCCCATCGTGCGGCTCGAGGCACGGACTCTTGCCAGGCAGACCCCGTAAAGAAGAATCGTCGCGACTCCCTCTGATCGGGACCCCCTCTGATCGCTCCGGAGAGCCCCACGAACAGGTAAGTGACGTCTGCCTCATTCTTTTCTCATGGGTTCCAAGCTGTCTAAATAACAGGTCTTTATAGGGGACCTTAAACTGGCACTTAAAGACAGGAGAGTTAAAGTAAAGAAAAAGGATCTTGTTAGATTCTTCCTTTTTATAGATGAAGTATACCCGTGGTTTCTGGTAACAGGACCTGAAATCCACCCAGGCAAATGGCAGAAAGTAGGAAGAGATCTTAATCAGAAATTGAAAATAGAAGGACCCGATGCCGTCCCTGTTTCAGCCCTTTCTTACTGGGGTCTTATAAGAGACATAGTGGAAAGCGCAACCAGGGACCCCACAAAAAAACAGCTTCTTTCAGTTGCAGAGTCCTGCCTTCGCCCTCTTTCGCGTACAGCCTCTATAAAGTCTTTGAAAGAAGAGGAAGCGAAACCCCCTAAAACTCCAGCTATATCTCCCTCAGCAGCTATTGAAATCCCCCCAAGCAAATCCCTCTATCCTCCTCTCCCTTCTGAGATAACACCAGCAGAGGAGCCCATAACCTGCCTAGTGTTTACAAGAAATAAGAATCTCCGGTCCAGTCCAGAAATGGACCCAGATTCAGAGCCTCCAGACCCAGGCGATGAGGCAGAACTTGGAGAAGAAGCTGCTAGATATAATAACCCAGACTGGCCCCTAGCCTCCGCTCCCCCTCCATACCTAACTGCCCCTGCCTTCCTGCCCCTGGGGCCTAATGCCCCCTTTACTCTCTCCGCACTAGCAGCCATCTCCCGTGGGGGATATCTTCTCCCCTCCGAGTGGCTCAGGGTCGTCCAGGCAGTACTTACACGAGGACAGTTCCTCACCTGGAAGGCTGAATTTTTTGATCATTGTCAAACCATTGCTTCAACTACCTATAAAACTTCTAAGGGAGCTTATGAAAAACCCTCAAGGACAGGGCATTGTAGAAAGAGCCCACCAAACGCTCAAAAACATGATTACTAAATTACAGAAAGGGTCAGAGACACTCTACCCCAAGATTTAACAATGCTAAAACTATTCTTAACCATGCCCTCTTTGTCCTCAATTTCCTCTCCCTTGATGCTAATGCCGAATCTGCAGCAGATCGCCTTTGGCATCCCACTACTGAACACAACTATGCACAGGCTATGTGGAGAGATCCCATCTCCAACAAATGGCAAGGACCTGACCCAGTCCTTTCCTGGGGTAAAGGACATGCCTGTATTTATGATTCATCAGCTCAAAATGCTAGATGGCTACCCGAGCGTCTAGTAAAATCACATAATCCACCCAGGGAACCCCCTGAGGAATCCCCCTCTGTGCTCTCTTGTAGATAAAAGATCCAGAATGAAGGCACTCATCCTGTGCCTGCTCCTCCCGCTGTCCTGCTCATACCAACTACTTAACTACACTTGAGTCAGTCGAAGATGCTCAAGGATTCTGCATCTGGAGTACCTCGAAAGTTGACTCCACGACACCCTGGCTTCCCCTGTACCCAGATCTTTGTCGATTATCTGAATGGAACAGTGGATGGGACGCAGTATGGGGGTCTGATGATCACATGACAGGCTGTGGCTCTCAAGATAGAAAAGAGAGGCTTGGGACCCTCTCCTTTTATGTTTGCCCGGGATACCATCGCTCATCAGCCCCACAATGTGGTAGAATGGGGGACTTCTATTGTAAAAATGGGATTGTGAGACAGGAACTGGGTACTGGATCACCTCATTAATGCCTCTGTACAAGCTTTGACCCAGATACAGAATTCTTCATTGGAAGAATGCTGGATCTGCTATTCCTCTTCCCCTCCCTTCTATGAAGGTATTGCTCAATTCGGGAACATCACACACTCCAACAGAACAGATGACCTCAGATGGGGCACTGGGGAATCCCAAGGCCTCACTCTTGCAAAAATCTCTGGTCAGGGAAATTGTCTCCTTGGCCCACAAATGCTCCCCCCTCTTCAGCTAGACACAGTATGTAACCAAAGTACCCTTATTAATACTTCCTATAGATATTCTGTAGCCCCTCCTAATACCTATCTTGCCTGCTCCTCAGGACTAACCACCTTTGTGGACACCAAACAATTCCTTGAGAAAAAGGACTATTGTGTCCTTGTCTCCCTTTTTCCTCACCTAACTCAGAACTTCAAGCAGGGTTAGAACACCTAAAAGATTCTGTTGCCTCTCTAGCTGAAGTAGCTTGATTTGTTATTTTTACAACAGGGGGGACTCTGCGCGGCACTAAAGGAAGAATGCTGTTTTTTTAAGGATAAACTTGGCCTGGTAGAAGACAGTCTGCAAAGGGTTAAGGATAGCCTGGAAAAAAGAAAAAGGGAGAGAGAGAAAGGTGAGGGATGGTATAAAAATTGGTTTTCCACATCCCCCTGGCTCTCTACTCTGCTCCCAAGCCTTCTAGGCCCATTAATTGGCTTCCTAATTCTAATTTCTTTTGGACCATGGGCCTTCAGGAGACTGACCAACTTTATCAAATCCCAAATTGACTCAGCCCTTGGAAAACCAGTTTCGGTCTTATATCACCAATTGAAAAGCCAAGGGTCCTGTGAGGACCCCCAAATGGAACCCTTGAGGTTCGCTGCTCTTACACCTCGCCCACCTTGGTATGCGCGCCTCTGCTCAAGGAAAGGCACCCCCTAAGGGCTGCAGTGATACCCAATGACGGGATTTAGTGCAACTCCATGACTTGGGAACATCAGATCCTACAGGAGATAACAAGGACCTTGCTAAGGTCCCCTCCTGGTCACGGATACCAAGCATGAAAACCAAGTTGCACAGCCTAAGACAGGGATCCTGCCCATAAATTTAAAATAAAAAAGGGGGACATGCCAGGGGCCAAGAAGCCCCCATAAAAAGAGCAAATAAATTCCAGACATACCAGGAGCCAAGAAGCCCCCTGTCAGATAAGATAAAAGGAGCAAACAAAATTCCAGGCATACCAAGGGCCAAGATAAAGGAAGGTCACCCTCCATTATCAAGAACAAACTGACCACAGACTATCCCTTCTCTCAGGCCAAGGCATACCAACTCCACCCCTAAGCTAATCCCCTTGTTCCTTCTCTACAAAATATAAGCAGGTATTTTTCTCAAATAAACTCAGACCTTATCCACCATCCTTGGGTCTCACTCTCCTTATTCTCACCCATTCCATTTCAGGCTGGGTCCTCCTCGACACCCCACTTTTCTGCCCCGCGGGTCGGGGCAATTCATTTACCAAAGATTGTTTACTTTTATTTCATTGCCTACACACTAATTCTCTGAGATTATGACCTTTGTAAAAAAAAAATGCTTTTTTCCATAAAATCCTTCTTGGTGATTCAACCAACATTATATATAAAATCAACTATGTCAAACCAATTTCAGACCCCAGACTGTGCTTTAATATCCTGTATCATTGTCCTTTCTTCCATCTTTCTTGCCAAAAACCCTGGTGCCTTGTCTCTAAACCCCTTCTTTTTTTCTGTTCTGAGAACAGTGATACAATCAATACTATCATTGCTTCTAGAAATGATATTCAAAGTTGACACCCTTATCATTCTGTTTAACATACCTGTCAAATCCCAATTAAAACACCCTTCCAAGTGTACCATTCTTTTACATATATTGCCTTCCTCACTTAATTCCAATTCATGGACAAGTCAAGACATCATCCTCACAATGCCATTGGTTCGTTCTCTTTGAGAACAAAGGATGATGAACAACTACAATATAAGCTCCTTCAAAATAGTTAATATAATGCTTTTGTATTTGCACTCCCAGCATTTAGCACAGTCACTCATTACATTCGTTCATTCATTTATTCACTTCATTCTCCATCTCCACTATTCAAAGTTTCTTCTAATTACCATATATTCTCTCCTATCTTCTTATTTTAGAGGGGAAAAGGTACCCCCATAATTGAATTATTAAATTAAGAGTAGAAGGAATACCTGGGAGCCTGCTGGAAAAAGCATCTTATGGTAACTCTCATCTCTTTAGCATCTGAATTCTGTCCCTACCACATTCTCAAAAGTCATCAATGACCTCTTTAATGGCAAATTAATAGCTTTTAAAAAATCCATCTTGACTTCTCTGTAGTATTTGATAGCACTGACCACACACAATCTTGTAATTGTTCAGGAATCTCTTTACAACCTTAGCTGTCATTTTCCTCTTGACTCATTTTACAGATCGGGTAACTGAGATAAATATGGTCAAGTGACTTGACCCTATGCTCTCTTGATTTTCCTTTTATTTTGCTGTTTCCTTCTTTCTTTCCTTCATTGAAAAGAAATATCATCCTCTATCCAATTCTATAATGTGAGTCTTCTCCAACATTTTGCCATCAACTTTCTTTTCATTCCTTTAGTAATCTTAGTCACTTCCATGACTTAAACTACACTTCCATGACAATGTCTCTCATATTTAGATCTAGTCCTGAGTTCTCCTTAAGACTCTAGACCCAAGGGGGGGGGGGGGTTAGGTGGCACAGTGGATAAAGCACAGGCCCTGTAGTCAGGAGTATCTTGGTTCAAATCTGGTCTCAGCCACTTAATAATTACCTAGCTGTGTGGCCTTGGGCAAGCCACTTAACTCCATTTGCCTTGGAAAAAACCTTAAAAGAAAGACTCTAGATCCATGCCTCTTACTTTATAGGGGATCTTTATCAAAAATAAAGGATTATCAAAAGATCATTGAATCATACTATCTCTAAGTTAAGATGTTTCAAACCAACCTGTTATCTTTACTTCTTCTGCTTCCACTATTTTTATAAGTTGCAACATCATCATCCCATTTCTCAAATTTAAAACTTCTCCACTTCTCACATCAAATTAGTTGCCAAGTCTTTTGCAGTCTATCTCTGCAATAGTATGCACATCTGTCCATTCCTTTCTCTTCTCAGTGTTACAAACCTTGACTATAGAATTGCTCTAATTGCTCTTCCCACCTCCACATTCTTTCTTTTCTAATTCATCATTCACAAGATGATTGATTGCCTGATTAACATTTCTTATGCATACAGATCTGGCCTTGGTATTTCTTTCTCAAATCCCTTCAATGGTTCCTTAAAGTCTACTGAGTAAATTTCAAAACTCACAGTTTGGGGAAAACCTAGAAATTCAGGGTTGAAAAAATCCTCAGAGGTCATCTAGTTCAATCTGTATGGGAGAAGAAATACCCTCTACAACATTTTGATGAAATATCATTCAAATTAATGACTGAGAATTCACTACCTCCTGAGATATCACATTCTACTTTTATTATAAGTTTTCCCTTATTACAAGCACAAATTTAACTCTCTTCAACTTTCAGCCATTGTTCCTTATTCTGACAACAGCAACCATAACTACAACAATCCAAATTCTTTTCCATATTGTCATAACTGATTCCTTGAATATAAGTGTAAAACTGCATTTATCTATGTTTTGTATTATTAGTTTCAGTTCATCCTTAGTCATTGGTTCTTAACCTCCATTATGTCATAGACCTCTTTGGCAGTCAGGTGAAACCTATGAAGCTTTTTGTAATTAGGCTTTTAAATGCATAAAATATAATGCATAGGATTATAAAGGAAACTATGTATATTGAAATGTTTTTCAATATTTTTCAAAGTTATGTGGAAAAAAAATTAAACTTACATCAGATTCCTACTATATTGGTTTTACAATGTAATGGATTTTATGCTGTATTGATTTTTATAATTGTTAGCATCTGTCTGAACTTGCTTCACTCAAAAATGTAGTCTCTCCTACTCTGAATTGGTGGCTGAAGAAGAATGTTGCTACTCCTGCAGCTAGTCCCTGTTATCTGTAAACAATGACCAGCTTAACCTAGTGCCATTCTCCAAAGACAAGTCTTTACTAGTTCTCACATGATTTTTTTTTTAGGTTTTTGCAAAGCAAATGGAGTTAAGTGGCTTGCCCAAGGCCACACATCTACATAATTATTAAGTGTCTGAGACCGGATTTGAACCCAGGTACTCTTGACTCCAAGGCTGGTGCTTTATCCACTATGCCACCTAGCTGCCCCTAGTCCTCACATGATTGAAGGTGGTTTGGTTTACTATGGTTTCAATTTTCTAATCAAGATTACAAGAGGCAGGGGTATTTCATAAAACTGTTCCTTAACTGTCAGAGAGGGAAGTGATTAGCCACAACTGAATACCAACCCACTTTCTCTAGCAGTAGCCATTTATCAAGTTCCCCACCTCCCAGATGCCCTTGTTTCTGCTTGCTAATAAAAAGGGTTCCCCTTTCTCATGGGAATCACTTGCTTTACTGCAGTGGTCAATCTGACCTGTTTTGTTATCAGTTATATACATCACTGTTAATAAACCAATTTTGTTGGGAGACATACTTCAGTTTAACTTTATTGTATTATGTTTATTGCCACAGTTTATGAATCTCAGCTTAAAAAAACCCTCTTTTAGGCTATCATATTTTTAGTATACAAATTTCTTCATTCAACATGTTAATTGTTCCTTAAAATCTGGTGATAGTCCAAAGTTTCTTGAGCATGTTCCTATACCTTGGAGAAGCAACAAAGAATGGAGCAAAGAGAGATCTGGGTTTAAATCCTACTTCAAACATTTCCTCGTTGAATTATAGTGGCTAAATCTTTTAACTGCAAATCACCTCTTGCCTCATTTTTTTTTTGTCTCTAAAATGGGAATCACAATACCTGTAATATTTGAATATAATATTGCAAAGCATTTGGTAAATCTTAAAGTAATATATAAATTACTGCTAAACTCAAAGGGTTTTTCCTAAGGATCAAATGAAGTAATACTTGGAAAGTACTTTACAAACCATCAGTAAACGTGAACGATCACCATTAATATTAATTGAGTTAACATTAAGTTCCTCTCATAGTCCTTTTCCAAGATATCAACCCTTGCCAAGATATGACCCAGTAACTACCTCTGCAGGTATAAGTAACAAGTGATTCCTCTTCAGAAGGCACAGCTCTCAAAGACCAGGAGAAGAAGGAACTTGTCACCAAAGTCATTAGTGCATTCAAATGTTTCAACATAAACAACTAGTGGGATTTTTTTTTTTGTTACTGAAAATAACAATAAAGAATATTCATCATCATCTTCTTTGTCACTGTATCCTAAGGATCTTGGAGTCTTTTTATCTGACTTGACGCTGACCTTCTATATGTATTGTTTCTTCCTTTTATAATATAAGCTCCTTGAGCCCATGGGTTGTCTCATTTTCTTATTTGTGTTTTCAGTATGCAGCATATAGTCATTGTAAATACATTGTAAATTCATTCATTCAAATCATTGATGAAAAGTATTGAATAGAATAGGACAAACTCAAAGTTTCCCCAAATTTCCCCCAAATTTCCAATGTGATTCCATATTGCTCTTCTTTACATACTCCATATTCTAGCTACTTAGTATTCCTCATATATTTCCCTTTCCTATAATCATATCTTATCATATGTTGTTCTCTATACCTGGAATGTCTTTCCCATTTTTAATTGGATTCTTATTCAAATCAAATGTATTTTTCTGACCCCAGTCAATATTGTCCTTTTTCTTTTTGGGCATCATATTTTCCTTATTGTTATCATTTTAAAGGATCATTTTGTATTCTTGTATATTCACTTACATGTTACTTTGTATTATGTGCATTACTGGGGGCAGTTAGGTGTCATAGTAGATAGAACACTGGCCCTGGAATCAGTAGAACCTGAGTTTAAATCTGAACTAAAACACTTACAAGCTGTGTGATCCTGGGCAAGTCACTGAACCCCTGCCTCACATCTAAGACCATCTCTAGTCATTCTAATCCATAGCTGAACACTGACCCCAAATGGTTCTGGAGGAGAAAGTGATATTGGTAACTTAGCATAGCACCCCCTCACTCAAATCCAATTCATGTATTTGTCATGGCATCACCTCCCTAATGACATGGTCTTCTTGGAGAACAAAGGACATTATATTTGGATTATATTTATTTTTGGATATACATAGTCTTTTTACAGCTTATATAATAAGACTATGTATATCCAAAAATCTTATCTAAAGCTTATATGTCTTAGAATGCTCAGGGATACTAACATTCAGCAGGTGCTTAACAAATGTCCTTTGAATGATTAATAATAATTGTTATTATCAATATGATAATATTGCTTTGTAGGATTAACTTTGATATGCATGTATACCTTATGTTTCCAAATAGAGCATCATTTCCTTGAAGGCAGAGATCTCTCTCTCTTTTTTTAAATTTTGTTCTGGCTAACATAGAGTCTAGCAGGATGTCTAGTGTCCAATATGTAGGTCCTATAAAATAATTGTAGACTGATTATGAATCTGATTCTCCTTTTCCTTTTCCTTTTCCTAGGAAACAGGACTATGAAAAAAATGGAAGAGGTGTGGAATTATGTCAAAATGGAATGGGTCCCCATCCCTCCTAGAGGCTTCCTATGTCAAGGCCATATGCCCATTTGTCCAATATTCTGTAGCAGGAATGCTCCTTCAAGTATGGATCAGACCAGATGATCTCAGAGTCCCTTCCTGCCTGGATTCTGAGCATTCAGAATTGTGAGTCAGGGTAGAGGGCTTCCACTTCTCCATCCGCCAGGGACTAATCACTTTCTCATTTCTGTTTCTCATCTGTGAAATGAGAGGGTTGGATTGAATGATCTTTGAAGTTCTTGCCAGATCCAAAATATTTATGATTCTAAGTGTGTGAGCCCTTCCCAAGGGGGCCTTGGGATTCCTATACCTCAGCCTTCCCTGTGACTGCCACAGATAAGGTGTAGCTGGCATATCAGTTCCTGATCAAGTCCTCCTTTGGAGAAATGGTCAATCCAAAGAGAAGGGACCCAGGCACCAGGGGTTGTTAACTTGGGCTTCATGTTCCAAGTGGGTTTATGTCTATCTTTTCAGTTTTGTGTTATGGGGACCCCTCTGAGGCCCCCTACCTTGTAATGGAGATGGTTGGAAGCTGATCTGGCAGCTTGTTAACAGTCAATTAAAGCTCTTCTCTACAGTATGGCATTAAGTTTTAAAAAATTTATGTTTGCAATTGAAGTGGGATTAAAGTGCAACTGTGGTTTTCAAAGCGGCTCATGTGAGGGAGACTGTGAAATTGTTCTCATCTGCCCGGTGTTCACTTTTCAAATTTATATATGCAATCGAGTTAGAATGAGAGTGCCATTTTAAAGGTGCATACGAGTGTTCTACATGGCACAGTATTAACCATTTTAAATTTATACATGTAATTAAAATGAGATTACTTGGGAATTAAAGCACATAGGGAAAAAAACAACCCACTTACTTTCTTTTTTTTTTTTTTTTTAGGTTTCTGTTATTTCTCTTCCCCATCTTCTCCATCTTTAGTTGCTGAAAATAATGTGAATTCTGCATTCCAAATCACTTAAAATTATGAACTTCCATTTGGAGCCTTTGAGACTGAGGTCTTTATTTCCTGGGGCAATATAGTACAGTGGGGAAAAGGGTTCAGGGGAGCTGGGTTCGAATCCTTCTATCACTTATCATTTTTGTAATTTGGGCAAGTCATTTAAACTTTCTAGGCCTAAGTTTCTACAAAATGCGGAGGGGGAATAGGGTTGTATGGCTTCTAGCTATAAATCGATGTTCCTATGAAGGTCTACCACTATTGATGTTTCTCTAGGTTGAAAGATTAGGGTTGCTGTGTTTATATAATTTCCTAAGGGTCCTGAAGGTTGCTTATAGAATATGTTCATTCATTTAAGATTGGGAAGTCCTTCTTGTGCTGATTAACATGGATGACATCATTCTAAAGCCTTAGGGAGCTGGCATTTTATTTGATCCACAGAATTCCATATTCATTGAATTCTCCTTTTCATATCTGTGCCCACACTAACAAATTGAGAAGAGTTGGCAGAATTAACTGGAGGTAAATTCACTTCTTTGGATTGGCCCATCCTCCTAAACTTTGCATCAATATGTAGCACACTTGTTAATCAGTAGATAGGATCCTAGATGGGGCTAGGAGTAGACAGTCAAATCATCTTGTGTCCCACAGGAGTATTTGAGATGGTAAATAGGCAAGCTACCATCCCTGTGGATCCAAATCATACATTCCTAGCCTTAAAGAGGGGTGGTTAGGTGGCTCAGTGGATAGAGCAAAGTTTAGGAGGATGGATAGAGCACTGAACCTGGAATCAGGAGGACCTGAGTTCAAATGTGACCAGACACTTAATAATTACCTAGCTGTGTGGCCTTGGGCAAGTCACTTAACCCCATTGCCTTGCAAAAAAACAAAAACAAAAAAAAACACCTTAAAGCCTTAAAGAAATATATGACTGAGTGTAATAGTTTTTCTGGTAGTAGTTATCACTTTTCATTATAATAGTTTTAAAAGTTGAAGAAGAATCATGGTACAGTCAGAAAGACATGGGTTTAAATGCATGTTCTGACACTGTGTATCTCTTTGCATGTTGTCTTCCTCATGGGCTGTGAATTTCTTGAGAGCAGGGATTGTCTTTTATGATATCCCTCCAGTTTAGCACAATTTCTTGTATATAAGTAAGTGCTCAATAAATGTTACTATCATTTTACCTCTCTGTAGTACTTAGCTTCAACTCTCTGGTATAAGATGCCTCAACTAGGAGAAAAGCTCATCACTTTAATAATCACTACCATGCTTTTGACTGATACCACCTCCCTCATCTTCCTCAATTGTCCTATTGGAGCCTTCTTCCATATATATATATATATATATTTTAGGTTTGTTTTTTTTTTGAAAAGCAATGGGGTTAAATTGCTTGCCCAAGGCCACACAGTTAGGTAATTATTAAGTGTCTGAGGCCAGATTTGAACTCAGGTACTCCTGACTGCAGGGCTGGTGCTCTATTCACTGTGCCACCTAGCCACTCCCCAATACCTTTCTTTATAGAAGGCAAAAACTGGGTTAAACTTTCTCTACTTTGCTTCTGCTGCCCTGTTTCATTTCTACTCCATGAATAAGATGTCCCAGGGGGGCTACCCTCTGATGTTCTGCCACCCCCTTCCCTGCCTCTTTTGTGCATTGTAGATTAGAAGCTCCTGGAGGACAAGAATTGTCCTTTTAATAATTGTGGTGTATACAGTAGGTACTTAATAGAAGTTTATGGAATTGTGTTAGATTGAGGCAACTCCCAAGCTTGTCTTAGACTGGGTTGGGATCTATTGTTGGAGAAGGGACTTCCTCTCCTGAATCATGTTTTAAATGTTACACCAAGGCTTGTTTTCTGCATATATCTAGACTTTTAGAAATTTTGTTTATGAAGTATTGTATTTTCCTTCCAGATTGGGTTGAGGCCTTCAAGAGCAGCAGATTGTCCCTTTTGCTACATAAGGACAAATCTAAGTAATTTGGAGAATTGTCAAACACTCTGGATAATTTTTGTTATGTAGATATAGCTAGCTTGAAGATGTAAGCACAGAGGAAGCACATCTTTATGGGCTCTGTTCCAAGTGCTTTCCCTGTCTGGAAAGCTTCCTTTAAAGCACAGAGCCCATCTTTTCTCTTCTTTCACTCCCTCCCTCCTCTCTCATCCACAGCTATTAAATTGGCCTCACTATCTCAGACCCAGGGTACAATTATACTTGGACATAATTGGTGACTTTGATGTCCAATGTGCTCCCAAATGCCTCTGATTATTTAGTTACTCTGGCAAGACACGAGTAGTCTGAGACTCCTCTAAAATCCTTCCCACTCTGCTTCCCTTCCCTTCTCCCTCCAGGGCTGACAAGAAAGGAGAATGTTAGGAGATAAGGTTCTACCTCATTGTGTCTGAAATCTAAGCCCCTTTATCATTCATCCTTGTCATTTTCAGATTTCTTTGAGTCCAAACCCTTTTCTTCTTCTTCTTTTTTAAAAATAACATCTGCATGTTCATTGAGGCGAAAAATTACATGATTTCAAGATTGCACTGACTCTGGTCCCAGACCCTGTGCCTACTTAGCATGGCCATCACTGTTCAATTAGTCTGGGATTTGAAAAAAAAAAGGAACTTACAAAAGGCAGCTTTTATTTAAAACTGACATTGCCTCAATCTGAGGACTTTTGTCTATTTTTATTGTCCTTTGGACCAGTCATCAACTGTTTGATTCTTCTTATAGAATCATAGAATTGGAAGGAACCTCATAGGACAACAAATTCAGCCCCCTAATTTTTTTTAAACTTAAAGTCATGTTAACATTTATTTTTTCATATATGTGTTGTGTGTGTATGTATTCCCCCAATTACATGTTAAGACAATTTTTTAAACTTTTTTTTTTTAAGTTTTGAGTTCCAAATTCTATCCCTTCCTCAACTCCCTCCCTGAGGTGGTAAGTAATCATATAGGGTATACATATGCAGTCATGTAAAACAATTCCATATCAGTCATTTTGTACAAAAAAGATTCAAATAAGAGGAAAAAGAATGAAAGAAAGTGAAAAATATCATGCTTCAGTCTGTATTGAGACAATATCACTTCTTTCTCTGGAGGTGGATAGTATGCTTTATCGTTAATCTTTTGAGATTGTCTTAGAACATTGTATTGCTGAGAATTGTGAAGTCATTCATAATTCTTCATAGAACAATATTGCTGTTACTGTATATAACATTCTCATGATTTTGTTCACTTCACTTTGCATCAATTCATGGAAGTCTTTCCAAGTTTTTTTCTTGAAAACAACCTGCTTGTCATTTCTTATAATACAATGATATTTCATTATAATCATATACCATAGCTTATGGAGCCATTCCCCAAATGACAGACATCCCTTTAGGTTTCCAAATCCTAGCCAACAGAAAAAGAGATACTAAAAATACTTTTGTAGAAATAGGTCTTTTTCTTTTCTTTTTTAAAATATGTTTTTGGGTTATAGCCTTAGTAAGGTATTGCTGGATCAAAAGATATGTACACTTTTATAGCCCTTTTAGGGACAGATTCAAATTTTTTTTCAGGAATGGTTGGATCACTTCACAACTCCATCAACAATACATCAGTGCCCCAGTTTTCCCACATCTCTTCCAACATCTATTATTTTTATTTATTTAATTTTTTGGTATTAGCCAATCTGATAGGTGTAAAGTTATACCTCAGGGAAGTTTTAATTTGCATTTTTCTAACCAATAATGATTTTGAGCATTTTTTTCAGAAAACTATATATAGCTTTGGCTTCTTTGTCTAAATCTGTCTTTTCATATTCTTTTACCATTTATCAACAGGAGAATGGTTTGTATTTTTATCAATTTGACTCAATTCATCATATATTTGAGAAATGAAGCTTCTTTTGGAGATATTTGTTGCAACCCCCTGCCCCCAGTTTTCTGTTTTCCTTATAATTTTGGTTGCATTGGTTTTGATAATACAAAATCTTTCTAATTTTATATGATAAAATTATATATATATATATATATATATATATATATATATATTATATTTTGTAATGCTTTCTCTATTTTCTTTGGTCCTAAATTCTTCCTCCTAATTTGCTTATGGTGTCACCCTTTATGTACAATCACACACACATTTTGAATTTATCTTTGTATAAGTTATGAAATGCTGACCTTTACCTAATTTCTGCTTTGCTATATTTCTAGCTTTCCCAGAAAATTTTGTGAAATAATGAGTTTTTGTTTCAAAAACATGGATCTTTGGGTTTATCATATGTTAGATTGTCATGGTCTTTACTATAATGTAATTTTTATCTAATTTATTCCATTGATTTGCCATTCTATTTCTTAGCTAGCACCAAAATATTTTGATGATGACTTCTTTATAATACAGTTTGAGATCTGTTGTGACCAGAACTTCCTTCACATTTTTCCTCTCCATTAAGTTTCTCAACATCCCTGACCTTTTATTCTTCCAAATGAATTTTATTATATTTTCTACCCTTAGAAAATAATTTTAAAATAGTTTGATTGGTTTGACACTGAATAAATAGGTTAATATAGACAGAGTTGCCAATTTTATTATATTGACTCAGCCTACCTATAAGCAATTAAATTTTTTTCAATTATTTAGATCTGACCTTATTTGTGTGAAAAGTCTTTTGAAGTTATCTTCATATAGTTCCTGATTTTGACTTTGCAAGTAGATTTCCAAGTCTACCTATGGTTATTTTAAATGAGAATTTATTTTTCTAATTCTTGCTTCTGAACTTTTGTGGATCATATATAGAAATTTGGTCCCCTCATTTTATACAGGAAGAAACTGAAAATCAGTGAAATTAAGTGATTGTCAAAGGCAGAATTTAACCCAGATCTTCCTTCCTCCTTGTCCAGTGCTCTATTCACTAAAGCACTTTAATATTAGAGAAAAAAAGATATGGTTGCTGCCCTAATACTATTATAAAATTTATATCATATATAACAGGGGTCTGGACAATGAACATATGGGAACTTATTTTGCTTGTGCTCACCTTGACATTGAGAAGAAAGGTTGGTGCGCTTGCTTCTGGATGTGTATGCTGTATGAGGATGTGAAATGAAAGACTCTGCATTTTTAGATATACTGTAACAGTTTACTATCCGTTTATACTGTGAAGAAGTAAAGATACCTACTTGGCCATTGAGCTGGAACTGAGTGTGGATACCAAAGATTAAAACCAAAGAACCTAACCTCTCTTTCCTCTCTGATAGACATGAGGTATCTTTTCCCACAATGGCCCAACCCATGAACTCATGGCTTCCTAGGTAAGCCTATGTCTGGGATGGATGGGATTGCTTCCTATTTATACCTCCTTGAATTTGGTACAGGCTCTTGAAAGATCTCAGAAGATCAAAGAAGCCATCAGAATTTCAATAGCTGACCCATGGAAGAAGCTTTACATGAGGAGCAAACCCACTTGATTCATACCAACAATGAATTTACATAGTAGCCTAGGGCCACTGTACCATGTAAGCAAGGAAATTATTGTTCCATTGGTTATGCCATTCCTGAAAGGGAACTTGAGAATGGATCATTTAATAGCAATCACTTTAAACCCAAGTCTACTATTCCTAGGGACTGAGGTGAAGGTATACCTCTAGTTTAGTGGGAATTTATTTGTATTTCTGTTCTTATAATATATTTTTAATACATAAACTTTATAAAAATTATTTAGTTTCAATTGTTTATATCAAGGAAGTATCAAGAGGTTAAATGACATTTGATGGCTAATCAGTGATGATATCAAAGGGGAATACATCCTGGATGGGAGTTCAGGTAGATAATCTTAAAAGAATCTCAGTGGTCATTGGTTATCCCTTGAATTGGAGGGCTTGATTTAGGCAGCTGCCTTCTGGAGGCCTATTTGTTAGAATATATGCAGTTTGGGAGTAAGCCCAGAGTCTTGTTTTACATATAGCTTTTAAAATGTAAAAATGCACATAAATATTTTTCTCTCTCCTAGGGCTTAGAATCTCTCTCTCTCTCTCTCTCTCTCTCTCTCTCTCTCTCTCTCTCTCTCTCTCTCTCTCTCTCCAGTACTAACTAGAGCATTTTGTATCTTCAGAAACCTATGCAAAACAGTTGATTGGTGAATTTAAAATATCTGCCTGCACCTACCTCTTCTGGATTGCTTTTTCATATATCACAAAATGACAGTTGATTAGTTTACATATAATATGATAAATATGATAGAAACAATTATAATAATTTATTTATTTAAGTGTGCTTCTAATTTGTTCAACTATTATCTATCTATATCTCACTAATATCATCTATAGTATCTATTAATACTTCTCCTAGGGGGTGGCTAGGTGGCGTAGTGGATAAAGCACTGGCCTTGGAGTCAGTAGTACCTGGGTTCAAATCTGGTCTCAGACACTTAATAATTATCTAGCCATGTGGCCTTGGGCAGGCCACTTAACCCCATTTGCCTTGCAAAAACCTAAGAAAAACCAAAAAAAAAATACTTCTCCTAAACTACAAGTCCCTCAAGGGGAGCCACCATGGTGTTTTGTTTTTTTAGCTCCCATCCACAATGCTTAGTGTTTTGCAATGACCAGAAGTGAGCAAAAGGTTTGCCTTTTTTTAATAAAAAGACTCCAACAAGAAAGAATTTTGCTTTTAAACTACTAGTATAAAAATAATAACTCACATTTATATGGCACTTTTTTGATTGTGGATTTATCTCGATTTACTTCAAGAGGTTGTGTTCAAGCTTCAACTTTGATTCATACTAGCAGAAGGTAGTTGGGGGGAAGATGACCTAAACAAAATCATACTGGAGGTGGCCAGAGAAGGCAGAGAGAGTTCCAATATACTGTATTTCCCCCATGTATAAGACACAATCTTCTTTGAAAAATTTGGGGTTTAAAAACTGGGACCATCTTATATAGTGGTTATGGATTTTTTTACCTGCATTTCCCACTTTTTCACATTTGTCTTTGTGCTCATTGTTTTGCATTTGTTACTGGTATATTAGATTACATTTTGCCACATTCTGCCCAGAAAAAGCTCAGAAAAGATTTTCATCCAGTGATGAATTCAGGTTCAAAGTGATCCAGTTTGCAAAAGTGAATGTAAATTGTTCTCTGAACTTCAGTTTGGCTCTCCTCCAAGTGAGAAAATCTGAGTCTGGCTTGGGGAAGAAGAAACCCCACTGAAAAAGCCCCAGCAGAGGCAAGTCAGCCAAATGGCCTGATCTAGAGAGGGAATTGAAGAGATGTATTGAAGAGTAAGGGGCAAGTGGAATTTCTGTGTCCACCAAGATGGTTCAGCAGGAGGCCAGAAGAATTGCTGATGAAAAAGAAGTGATAAATTTCCAAGGAGGACACACTTGGTACTTCAGAACTAAGCATTTGTCCATGCACCAGACCTGCCCAAAAGATGCCTAAAAGGTATGAGCAGAAGGTCTTTGAATTTCATGATGATTAAAACTTGAGTTCAATAACTTTATACAATACATTTTTTTTCAAATTTTGGGTCCCCAAATTAAGGTGCATCTTATATGTGGGGAAATATGGTAATAATAATAATATAATCTTAACAATTCTATTGAAATCTAAGGCTCTTAGATACAGAACTATGAATGATTTTACAGGAAAGGAAACTGAGGCTCCAGGAAGTTGTGACTTGTAAAGGTTATTTAAACCCAGAATCTATTAGCCACAGAAACAGTCTCTTCTTTATTGCATTGTCTGAGGGGGGAAACTAATACAAATTAGTTAATTCTGTATTACAGAATAGTTTTTAATTAATGCAATTAGTAACCAAACAGAATTTTGCCAAAATAGTCTTACTATAGATCAGTTGATTAGTTAATCAATAAGCATTTATTAAATATTCTGTGCCAGAAACTGTATTAAATGCTATGGCTACAAAGAAAAAAAAAGCAAAAATAGTATCTGCCCTCAAGAATCTTACATTCAAAGAGAGAAAATATGCATCAAAACATTTCAGATAAATACAGAATAGATGGAAGACACCTTTAGTGGGGATGGTACTGGCAGCTGGGACGGGCTAGCCAGTAAAAGCCTTGTAGAAGGGTTGTCAAATGATATTATTTCTTGAAGGGGCCTCAAAGAACTTCTGTTTTATTCCCCTCATTTGAAAAGATGGTGAATCTGAGGTCCAAAAAAAAGAAAACAATTGACTCAAGGTCATATGGTTTGTAATGTTTCTCATTCTTTCTCAGACCTGCTATGCCTAACTCTTCTCTGCTACCCATCTTACTCTTATTTGTTCTCCACCATCTAAATCAAGACTCACCTATGAAACTTTTCCTAATTACTGTTAGAATCACCTCACTGATCTTTGCCCTCCTGATACATATTATTTTGCTTATAACCTGTTCTATCAATTTTAATTTAAGAAATTTAATTTAAGAAATCCTAGAATTGTTTCAAATGTGATAGGAATATCTTTCAAATTTTCAAATCTAAGTGGCCCAAGGGCAAATCACATGTCAACAAGTCAAAAAACATTTATTAGACACTGACCATGTGCCAAGCACTTTGCTAATCAGTGAGGATATGAAGAAAGAAAAAAAAAATAGTCTCTCTTTTCAAGGAGCTACAGGGGCAGACAATTTGCAGTTAAGTAGAGCAAACAAAACATAGCCTGGATGAATTGGGAGTCACTTCAGAAAGAAGATTATGGAGGACTGAAAAAGACTTTCTTAAAGAAGTTTATACTATAGCTAAGATTTGGAAGAAGTCAAGAGATAAGTAGAGAGAGAATTCCAGGCATGGGGGATGGCTAGTCATCCATCACCAGCTGCTTATTAGAGACTTGGGAACTCATTAGATATGAGGGACTATTGAAAGAAAGTAAAGAATTTGAGATGATATTGAAGTTGTGAACCTAGTGATTGGTTCCATGTGGTGGAACCCTCCATAAGGAATTAGAAATGGGGTGAATTTTGGGGGAAAGATAATAGTTTCTGTTCTGTACCTGTGGAGCTGGGGAAGGGGTATTCAGTTCCAAATAACTAATAGGCAGTTGGTGATAGAGGACTAAGCTCAAGAGAGAGACTATAGAACTGTATAAATATGGGATTCTATTGTTGATATGATCTCCAATAAAGAGGGGGGGGAATAGAAGAGTAATATCTCAAGATGGAAACTTGGGGATACATTTACTTTTAGGGCATATGAGTGAAGAGCCATACAAAGGAGACTGAAGCAGCTAGACAGGTCAGAGGCAAACCAAGAGGGAACAATGCCTTGAAAATCCATAGAGGACAGACCATATTAGAAGAAAAATCATCAGAAGTATTGAATGCTTCAGAGAAAGCAGAAAGTATGAAAAATACAAAAAAGCATCCAAATGGTATGAAGAATTGGGAAAGAACATTGGCTTTGGAGTCTGAACCATGAATCTTTATATGACCGTGAACAAATTCCTTTGCTTTTCTGGGCTTTAGTTTCTTCATTTGTAATATGACTGCTTTCGATTATATGATTTTTTAAAGTTCCCTTCCAAATCTAAATTCTAAGGTCATTATTAGTAGTAGTAGTGGTAGTAGTAGTAGTAGTAGTAGTGGTGGTGGTGGTGGTGGTGGTGGTGGTGGTGGTGGTGGTGGTAGGATTAGTAATATTTTCATAACTTACATTTATAAAGTGTTGAGTTAGTACCTATTTTAGCTCTTCATGGTTTCAAAGTGTTTGAATCCATTTCCTATATTACTTGATCCTTACAACAACCCTACGAGGTTGTAATTGATATATTCTTGCTTCATTTATAAATCAGAAAACAGAGACTCCAGAGAGATTGAGTCACTTTTCCAGAGTCACACAGCCACACAATGGTAGTAACTTCTGACTCCAAGTCCAGGCTGGGTCGCTGTGGCTCCCTAGACCACCAAGGTTCTGTCTTGTCTTTTCTAGGCAGGAATGCCCGTTGGCCCAGACCATGTTCTAATTTATCTAGTACAGTGTCTAACTTGCTGCAGGCACTTAACAAATGTTTATCATCATCGGTAAGAAAGAGGAAAAATGGAATCTCTCCTGTCATCCCACACAAGAAAAGGTAATCACTGTTTGGGCTGGTATCAATTCAGACCACGCTGCCCTGGCTGAGACAAGGACTGTGCCTTATCTTAAAGCCATACAGCAATGGAAAGCTCCAGGCCAATGTAATTTGCTGGCGCGTTTAAACTCAGCAGCCGTTTCTCAGTGTACACATCAAACCCTTAATGGGGTTTTTGAAAGTAAATCTCCTGTTTGAAGTGAGAGAGGAAAGAAATAAATAGTTATTATTTCTTTTCTTTCCTTTTCCTTTTACATTTTTTTTTTTGGGATGTTGGGGGCTGGGGGCGGAGAAAGGAGGACTAGATGGAAATGGGGAAAATGATCCAAAAAAGCAAATAAACGTTCTGTCAGGAAATCAACCTCATCCAGCCACTGTTGTGCCTATGAGCCATACGGATAAAATATTAAGTACCACCACTAGCACCGGCAGCAATGGGGCTGCGGCAGACATAATCAGATGAGTAGTTAAAGGTCTGGCGTTCTTTAGGGACACAAATGATTGATCAACCCTGCAAAAAAATAAATAACCTGGCTCTTTAGATCCGTGTTGCAATTTTATATATTTAACAAATTTATATGTATGCGAAGGATACATCCTCATCCTGCTCTATGCTCCCCATGATTTTTTGGATGAATTGATCAGATGTGCCTTTTCAGGGACTCTGGCTCCAGCAGACAGAGGCGGGAGGTGTCATTTAAAATTCCTGTCCCATCATTTTCTTGGCACCATGTTGATCAGAGACTAGGGCTGTGAGCAGCCGTGTTGGGAGGCTGTGCATTTTTGGAGGAGGCTGTCAGGGGCGGTGGGTGCATCTGGGACATTGGCACACATCTTAGACATCAATCACAATGTGGGAGTGCAGCTGGAAGCAGAGCAGAGAACCCAAAACATGACTGGGCCTCATAGATGCAGGCTGCCTCCCCGGATCTCCTCTCCCCCTCAACTTGGTGTTGTGTAGCTGAGAGTCTCTCTAATATGGTACAGCTGGGCAGGAAATGGGAGCCATAGGACCACCCTTCATCAGGGCCTAGAGAATTAGAGGACTAGAGATGGTCAAGACCTTAGGGGGTCAAGTTAAACTCTCTCATTTTACAAGGAACGACACTGAGGCTGAGGGATGTGAAATAACTTGCCCCATCTCATAGGCAGTAGTTGCTTGGCAGGGTCAAACCAGGTCCTCTGACTCCAAATCCAGTTGTCTTTCCCCTGTTCCATTCCACTTCCTATTTAGATTGCATAGTACCTGGCATACTGATCGTTTGAATGGTAGGATCCAGTTTTTATTCCTAAAAGGGAGTTAGCAGGGTGGAGGACTAGGTTAGATACTGTTTCTCTCCCTGCCCCACATTGGTAATAGAGAGAATGACAATACCATCTAGGTAAATGAGATCTGTTGGAACTGGCAATGGATCAAGGTCTAAATTCTGTCACTTAACCTCTGTGGGACTCAGTTTCCTAATCTGTAAGATATGACACAGAGGATAAAGCACCAGGCCTGGAGTAAGGAAGATCCAGATTCAAATTTGGCCTTACATACTTACTTGCTATGTGACCCTGGGCAAGTCACTTAATTCTGTTCACCTTATTTTCCTCATCAGTAAAACAAATTGGAGAAGGACATGGCAAATCATTTGAGTGTCTCTGCCAAGAAAACCCTAAATGGAATCATGGAGAAGAGGAAATGACTAAACAACAAGAGGAAGAGATTAGACCAGTTGATCTCTAAGATTCCTTTTAACTTAGCATCTCATGATTCTGTGATTATAAAAGTGGTCTGTAAACTCAAAACAATCTTTAAGAATAGTACGATACTCTCATTCTTTCCTGCTTGTACAGGTAGGGAGGTGGTTGAGTGACACCTTATCAGAGGCCTGGTCTCTGGTCTAATTTTGGTGGGAATAAGTATAGAAAATGGGATATGATGTGATCAGGTGACACAATAGTAATCATATTTCTTTTCTGTTCCAGGGATTAGAGTGTTTTCATCACAATGACCCTATGAAGTAGAGGTGGAAAATAATATTATTTACTCCATTTTATGATATTCCCCACTCAGGATTTCTGAGAAGTGAAATGATTTGCCTACAGTCAAAGAGTCCAATTCTGGGTGGAAATTTGATCTTAGGTCTCCTGACTCTAAGCACATCACGCTTTATACTAACTCCTTCCTATTCTCCCCAGCAACCCTACATATTGCATACTTAGTGCTGGCCCTTGGAGTACTTGCAATGTATTTTTGTGATACATATACAGGCAATAGCTATGGCAATTCCTGAATTTGGGAACTTGTCATTAATTTTTAGACTTTTGGGGGGAGCTTCAGTGAGGAGAAAGGTATGAATTGAATTGATTTCAGAAGTGTCCAGAGATTTCATATGGAAATGACCTGGTCTGAGTTTAGTTGAAAGGTCATTGCATCATGGGAATAGCAACAAAGGTCTTTGAAATCTCTTCTTGCCCCAGTGATTATATAATTTTTAAAGTTAATATCTTTATAATAGCCAAAAAAAACCTAATGAAGGTGTTTAGTCTGTTTTAAAAGAAATGTTATGGGGGCAGCTGGATACTGCAGTGGATAGAGCAATGGCCCTGGAATCAGGAGGATCTGAGTTCAAATTTGACCTCAGATACTTAATAATTGCCTAGCTGTATGACCTTGGGCAAGTCACATTTAACCCCATTGCCTTAAATAAATAAAATTTAAAAAAATAAATATTATGTCCACGGATAGAGCATTGGTCCTGGAGGAAGGAAGATCTTAGTCCAAATCCAGCCTCAGACACTTGTTAGTTCTGTGACCCTGGGCAAGTCACTTTACCCTGTTTGTCTCATTTTCCTCATCTATAAAATGAGCTGGAGAAGAAAATGGCAAACCATTCCAGAATCTTTGTCAAGAAAACCCAAATGTGACTGAAACAACTCAATAATCATGATAGTATCCAGAGCAGGAGGGGAGGTACCCAAGGCAGGTTAGATTCTGATTCTGTTCTGGAAAGGAAATCTTTAGGAGGAAAATTGACAAGTCAGAATAAATCCACAGGAGGAGAACCAGGAGGTGAAAGATGTAAAACTTTTTCTTGTGAGGATCTTTTGGAGGAGGTGGAACATTTAACATGGAGAATTTTTCATGACTTTCTTTTATTCGCTCTCTTACACATAAATAGAAATGGAAGCCACTAAACCATATATAAGGATCCCTATGGGCCCATATTGACTGAGAAAAACACAAATTAACTTTATTTTTATTGCATTTTTATTTATTTTGTTAAATATTTCCCATTTACATTTTAATCTGGTTCAGAATGCATTCAGAAGTATTGTAGGCTGCTTGGGCTCCTAGGTTTTTGTTTGACACCTATGTTTTACATCATAATGTCCTAAGGCATATTACTTTCCATTCTGTCCTCTTTTGCTGGTGTCCTCTACTGGTGCCCTTTGCCTTTTCTTCCTATCTCATATAAACTTGTCCTGATAATCATAGTTATGCTAATATTTTTTTAACTAGACTTTTGTTGGTAACTTTGTATTTACATTGTTTAGATTTCCTCATGTTTCTCTCTCTGTTTCCTTTCCCAAAGAGGCATCCCTTATAACAAAGAATTAAAAGAAATGAAAGGAATAAGAGAAAAAAAATCAGTAAGATTGATCAACACATTGAAAGTATCTGATGTTGCATATAATGTCCTTCACTAGGGACCCTGACCCTACAAAGGAGTAAGGGGAATTGACTTTTCATATTTTTTCTTTGGGACTCTCTAATTTTCAATCCTTCCTTATCTATTTCCATATTCTTTCATACTGCCTACAAGAATGTCTAAATCTTCTCCAGTATTAAATTTTTTTTTCACTATCTCTGCCATATCCTCTAGCTATCATTCTTTGGTTCTTCTCTCTTCCTTTTCTCTAGCTTCTTTCTTTGTCCTTTGCAATAAGGCATCCAATCTACTACCCAAATGAAACTGCTTTCTCAAGACAGCAAGCAATCTGATATGAGTGATACATGTGCAATCATGTAAGCATATTTCCACATTAGTCATGTTGTGAAAAAAAGAAACAGAACAAAAGGGAAAATCCACAAAAACACCTAACCCCCCCCAACAAAAAGGTAAAAATAGTATGCTTCTGTCTGCATTCAGACTCCAAAGTTCTTTCTCTGCATATGGATAGCATTTTCTGTCATGAGATTTTTCAAACAGTTTTGGATCATTGCATTGCTGAGAAGAGTTAAATCAATCATAGTTGATCATCATACAAAATTACTATTAAGATGTGCAATGTTCTGGTGAAGGAGTTTGGGAGGGAGAGAGGGAGAAAAAATTTGGAACTCAAAATCTTATAAAAAATGAATGTTGGGGGGCAGCTGGATGCCACAGTGGATAGAGCAGTGGCCCTGGAGTCAGGAGTACCTGAGTTCAAATCCTACCTCAGACACTTAATTATTGCCTAGCTATGTGACCTTGGGCAAGCCACCTAATCCCATTGCCTTGCAAAAAACTAAAAAAACAAACAAAAATGAATGTTGAAAACTACATGTAATTGGAAAAATAAAGTAAAATGCAATGCTATTTACAAAAATATTTGTTTTTTCTAAGATTACAATATATGTTAATTTTTAAATTTCATAGACTATTTTTTAGTTTTTTTTTTTTTTTTTTGCAAGGCAAATGGGGTTAAGTGGCTTGCCCAAGGCCACACAGCTAGGTAATTATTAAGTGTCTGAGACCAGATTTGAACCCAGGTACTCCTGACTCCAAGGCCACTACGCCACCTAGCTGCCCCCCATAGACTTTTCAAAGTCTCTATTCATGTTGATCTTGTTGCAGCATGCAAAACTATTGCCCATTCTTGAGGTCTCAAGGTTTTCATGATACTGATCTCTCCTGGTTACCTTTCTAACCATCTGCTTTTTCTCAGTCTAATTTGCTGGATCATTCATTTCCTGTGCCACAAGACTTTTTCCTGGACCTTCTTCTCTTCCCTGTCTATATCCTCTCTTGGGGCAGTTAGATGGTGCAGTGGATAGAACATTGACCCTGAAGTCAAGAAGACCTGAGTTCAAATCCAGCCTCAGAGACTTGACACTAGCTTTGTGACCTTGGGCAAGTCATTTAGCCCTGATTGCCTCACATCCAGGGTCTTCTTCAATTGTCCTGATTCGTATCTGATCATTGGACCCAGATGGCTCTGGAGAAGAAAGTGAGACGCCCTCACTCAAATCTAATTCACATGCATGTTATGGCCTCACCTCCCTGTCATGGCCTTCTTTGAGAATGAAAGAAACATCAATATACTCTCTCTTGTTGATATTATCAATTCCAATTGTTAAATTATCATTTATATGCAGATAACTGTCTGGAATATAGAGATCCTTAATCTCTCTCCTGATGTGGTTGTTGTTTGGTCATTTCAGTATTCAACTCTTTGTGGCCCCATTGGGGTTAGTAGAGTGGATTGCCATTTCCTTTTCTAGTTCATTTTACAGATGAGAAAACTGAGGCAAACAGGATTAAGTGACTTGACCAGGGTCACCTAGCTAGTTAGTATCTCCAGTCAGATTTGAATTCATGAAGATGAGTCTTCCTGACTCCAGGTCTGGTACTCTATCTACTTCACCACTTAGTTGCTCCTTGTCTGTTGACTTTCTACTGGACATTTCCAACTGAATACTCCCTCGGGTACTTAAGACTTCTCATGTCCAAAATGGAACTAATCTCACTCTTCTTTATCATTTCTTTTTATAGGTACTTCTACTTTTCCAGTCACTCAAAGTTCACAACTTCAAGGGCATTCTCAACCCTTAGTACTCAGTTCCCAGAGCCAACCACTTGCCATGTCAATTCTACCTTCCCAGGATCTTTCACATAGATTTACTTCTCTCCATTCATATGTCCTCCAACCTAGTTCAGGCCCTCATTTCCTCTAGCCTGGATTACTTAAAGAGGCTCATAATTGAGCTCCTTACCTTGATTTTCCCCCTCTCCAATCCATCCTCCACCCAGTAGTCAAAACATTTTGCTTAATGCACAAGCCTAACTATTTTTGCATTTGATCAAGAATCTTCAGTGGTTCCCTATTAACTTTAGGATAAAATATATACTCTTCAGTTTGTCATTTGCAGCATTTTACAATTTGGCATTTCTAGGCCTATTTCAGAGTATTTTCTTGCATTTACTCCCCTTCTTTGTTAAATTGACTTATGTGCTAACACTTAAACTCAGAATTACATATTTTCATTCAGACCTTTTTTAAGATTGTCTGTCCCTTTCACTTAGGTTGTACTCTCTTTTCATCTTTGATGCAAAAATCCATGGCTACTTTCAAGACTTAACCTTCTTTGGGAAGTCTTTCTTGATCCTTTAATAATTAGTGTTCTATTCCTCATATAGTAATCACGAATAAGCTCAACTCTTAATATTATGAATTGCTCCATACAACATTAGCTTCTTAAGAAGAGAGAGGGCTTTCTTCTTTTTTGGTTATTTTATCCCTAGCATTTAATTCAGTGCCTTGAGCTAGGTATTACAACAATAATATTAGTTTAATAAATGTTTGTTGGATGGGTTGATGTGTGGCATACATGAGAGTCACTTAAGGATTTGAAAGACAATTACATGGAAGAATGAGGCAATTTGATTTGCTTGGCCCCAGAAGGGAAAAACTAGGACTGATGGTCAGAAGTTACAGAGAAACAGATTTGGACTTTACAGAGGGAAGAATTTCCTTTTTTTTTTAAATAGGAAGAGCTGTCCAAAAGTGGATTGATGGAGTTAGTAGATTTATCATCACTAGAGAGTTTGGGGAAGTTGTGGATGGGGATTACATTTCCAGTAGAGATTTAACCTAATGGCCTTCAGAGTTTCTTCCAATTTTTAAGGTTTTTCTGTTTTGATGATTACAACTCAGTGACTTTACTTTTAACTGGGGCTTTATTATATAGAATCCTTTTCCTAGCTATTAGGAATCTGGGTAGTCATGCTGAGTTTTTCCCTAAAAAAAGTCATATATAGAGAAGAAAGAAGGCAGATGACAGGATACACTATTAAGTCTAGAAGCTTTGATCAACTATGGGTTGAGTAGAAGAATACTGATTCAGGATACTTGTGTGACTATTTCCCAAAAGTTCAGGACATACATTTTAGTGGGAAAGGGAAAGAAGATGTTCTGAGGATTTAGAGAACTATTAATTTTTTTTAGTTGTGATTGAGTCTTTGTGATCCATTGGAGGCTTTTTTTTGGCAACAATATGGGCATGGTTTGCCATTTCTTTCTCTAGTTCATTTTACAGATGAAGAAAATGAGGCAGTTAAGTGACTTGCCCAGAGTCACACAACTAGTGAAGTTCTGAGTCTGGGTTTGAAATCAGGTCTTCCTGACTCTAGGTTCTGTGCTCTATATACTGAGCCACCTAACGGCTCTTTAAAGGAATAGGCTGTACCATTAAGCAGACTCTCCAGGGAGGGCCCAGATTAGGTTTGGATGTATGAATGTGTTATCGGGTTTAGCAAGTCCAACACAGACCTTGTGAAAGAAGGCAGATGGAGAGGTGGATCCTTCTACTTAGGTCTTTCTCCTTCCTGAAAGGGTAACAGATGGCATTTCTGCCATGGATTGTGTGTGACAGCCAAATTAGAGTACGTTGGGGCAAGCTATGGACTGAAAGTAGACCCTGGTTGCCTTGGGACAACTGGGCAGTGACATCATTCTGAGAGCCTGGGATAGCTACAGGCAGATAAGGAGATGAAGTCCTGGGAACTCTCTCCATGGTTCTCAGAAGAAATAGGGAGAACCAGAGAGAGCCCAAGTGAAATTGAGAAGCGGTGGGGAGGCTCTGATGGCTCACTTCACTGGAGTGACAGCTGGCAGGCAGCTGCAGAGAGATATTGCGTGTGTGTTAACAGCCACAGCGACTGGGTGTTTATTGAATTGCTGTGGATTTTCTAAAAGCAAAGCAAGCATACTAAATTGCTGCAAATTACCAAGGGCTTTCCTAATGCTCAATAAAAGAACTGTGAACATTTAAGGACACAGGCTCGGCAACCACTCTGATGGTGGTTGGAGGAAAGCGCTTACTCTCAGAACAAACACACTGTCTTTTCAGTACAAATAAATGGAGTTATTAGAATGATAAACTTACAAGAGGTTGGGCATTTAGAATTCGGGTTTCTTTCTCCCTCTCCCCTCTCTCCCTCCCTCCCTCCCTCCCTCCCTCCCTTCCTTCCTTCCTTCCTTCCTTCCTTCCTTCCTTCCATTTTTCCTGTTTTTTTAGCTTTTTTCCTTGCTCTGTTCAAATTTGTCTCTTCTTGAACCCCACTCCTGGCCCATTTTTCTAGATCTGTGCTTTGGATTTGTCTCCTAGGAAGACTGGATATTAAGTATAGATGAGATATTGAATCTTCAGCTCTAAAGTGGATAAAATCTTAGTCTTAGAGTCAAACAAAGCTGATATTAAATCCTATCTCTGACTTTCCTTAGCTGTGTGATCACAGGCATGCTTTCTGAAACTCAATTTTCTCATCTACAAAATGGGAATCATAATTCCTATAGCCCCTAACTCATAAAGCTGATGTGAGACTTAAATGAAATAACATATATGCAAATCATCTTGCAAACTTTATTTTTTAAATAAAATTTTAATATCTTTTGTTTTTGTATCACTTACATTTCCCACTGTAGTCTCCCCATCCTCCCCTATAGCCACCTCTTATAACAATGAAAAAAAAGAGGTTAAAAAAGTTCAGTAAAGCTAACGGTTTTGAAAGCTTTAAAGCATTAAATGTCATTTGCTATTATGCCCCAGTTACTATAGAAGCTCATTAAAATGAGTATAAATTTATACTCATTTTAATGAGCTTCTATAGCATTTTCCCACCCTATCTCTTCTTTCAAACTTTCCTCCCCTCTCAATAGCCTAAAATTAATCTATCAGGTGAGAGGGAACTGTAGTATTCTAAAAGATAGGATTTAGATGTGAGTTTGGGAGAAGAGGACACATTTTCTATTTGATAGTCATTCTTTCTTGGTCTATAGTTTTTTTTTTTAATTTTTTTAGAATCAAATAATTTCTTTTCAGCCCTAGGGTTCATTTTCCTGGCTAGATGAGGTAATATTCTCTGGATGAAAATTAACATCTTTCCCTTGAATATTTTATTTTTTTCCTTGAATTCCAGTCTTATGTTGAAAGGCGACAGACAGAGACCTGGGATTATGTGAATTAAATCACACCCTAGTTTAAAAAAAATCAAAGGGAAAACTGTTTAGGGGACCAAATGCATTTTGGGTTAAATCTGTTCAAAGCATCAGAAATATTATTAGAAACATCTGAAGGACACAGCAGGTGGCTTGGTTTGCATTTCTTAACCTGTATCATTTGATGCTTATTTCTATGTGAGAGGAGTGAGAGATTTCAGTACCTTTTGTTAGTGCCCTTCTATCTGAGCTTGATGGTTTCAGATGAAGATTTAAGGGTTGAATGATTGTACACATAATAGCCTATAACAGATTACTTGCTATCTTAGGGTGGGGAGAGGGATGGGTAGGAGGAAGAAAGCTTTACAAAAATGAATATTGAAAATTATCTTTAGATATAATTGGAAAAATAAATTTTTAAAATATTCAGGGACTAAATATTTTTGTCTTTTGTCTGATAGTATCAATTGGTGTACTGCCAGCTTACCTAAGGGAATGATCTTCCTGAATCACCATTCTATTTCAAACTCCAAATATTCACCTGCAATTGAAAGGTTGCTACTTTGATGCCTACTGTTGGGATTGGGTTTGGGGAACCTTCAGATGTCATAAATCAGGAAATTAATGTTTCTGGCAGGGTTTCTTAGTCTGGGGTCCATGAACTTTTTTTCCTTGAAATACTTTGAAAACTATAATTTGATAATTTATCTTATTTTATGCATTTAGAAACATTCTGAGAAGGGATCCACAGGCCTTCTCTAGATTGTCCAAGGTATCCATGAAACACAAAAATTTTGGGACCCCCATTTAAAATATCTCCATTGTACCCAGAAGGGATTCTATTGGCTATGAAAGGAGTCTTATTTGCATCAGGAAGAAGAAAATTAGTCAAAAATCAATGCCATCCCAAGGAAGTGATCAAGTGTTGATGAAGAAAGGACCTAACCAAGAGTTGAGAGACAACTGAGATAGCAAATATAGCTAAAGAGGTCTCCAGTGCCTTTTGCCAGCTCCTGAAGCACTACCCAGATCATGATCCCAGATGCATGGGCAAGAACTAGGGGTGAGACAAATAGAAGAAGACAACTAGTAATGGGATAGTAACAACAGATGTTTTCCCTCAAGAACAATTACTGAGCAGTAATCACAGGCAGAGGCAGATTCCTGTTGCAAGCAGATGGACTTTATTAGCAGACTTACAAATTGGTACCCGGAGACCCATAGGAATGGGAACTGGACCTGTGATTTCACTGGGAGAGGTTATGAAACATTCCATTGAGGCAGGGAGGCACCTTCTCTGTAAGGATAGTTGACTAAAGCACTGGGAGATTGAGGGGTTTGCTTGTCTAGGGTCACATAGCTGATATGTTTTCAGGTTTTTCTCTTCATTCTTGCTCTTTAGGAAGTAACCTGACCTGAAATGGTGCAGGGCTGGGCTACCCTTTAGAGGCAATACAGTCTCATTCTTCCCCCAGTTAAGGTAGAGCTAAGAGGCTGAAAGGGTTAACCATGTATAACTCTTCCAAGGGCTGGAGATAGAGAAGGGCCATGCATTTCCTGGGCCATAAGTCTCCTTCTTTGGGTCACCGATCTCAAGGGAAAGAGTAGGGAGGCAAAGTAGCAAACTGCTAAGAATACAGTATACGGACTAGGGTGATTGGCTCTTTAACCAGATGCAGCCAGGCAGAAGCATCCTCTTCCCAGTGGAGACAGGAAGGAAGGGAATTGTATGCAAGAAAACTCATTCATCCTCTTCTCTAAATTCCTGGCACTTGTGTATATCTCAACACTTGATAAATATTTATTGAAGAAATTAATTTTTTTTACAGCTGTAGTTGTTTGTATATATGTTTGTTTGTGTCTGATCTTCCTTAGTGGGAAGGAAATCCTGCTGGCCTGGGAGTTAGAAGACAAATCTTTGTCGGCCTTGACTGTGACCTTGCATTTAATATTAGAGGATTCTGAGTTAGGGGCAGGTGGGTCTTAGGGGTCATCTGGTCCACCTTCTTTCATGGATGAGGAAAATAAGAGTTACATAAAGCCACGCAGGTTGTAAATAACTTTCAAGTTCAAATCCATTCTAAATTAATTAATCTTTAGCTCTCTGGGACTCAGTTTCCTAGTGTGTAAAATGAAAAGGTTGGTCTTCATTATGGTCTCTAAACTTTTGATCACATATCTAATATGATCTAATATAAAAATATTCACTTATTTATAAATGATGTATATATCCTATAATATTGATAATTTTATATTTATATATATTACAAAATATAGAAAAACAATTTACAAAAGATAAGATAAAGATGAAATACTAGTTTTACTTGGGACCAACTATGAGCCATTGCAGTTTTAAACAGGGAAGTGGCATGGTCAGTCCTGAGCTATAGAAAAATCACTTTGGCTGCTGTGTGGAGGATGGATTGGAATGCAGAGACACTAGAGGCAGAGGGACCAGTTAAGAGGTTATAATAATTGTCCAAGTCTGAGGTGATGAGGGACTGAAAGATGGGGGGCTGTGTGAGTAGAAGAGAGGACAGGTGGGAGGGAAGTAGAGGCTGAAACAGAAGATTTGGCATCTGATTGTGTGTGTGTGTGTGTGTGTGTGTGTGTGTGTGTGTGTGTATGTGAGGGAGGGAGAGTAGTCAGAGCTGTGAACCTGAATGACTGGGAGGAGGGTGATATCATCATCATAATAGGGAGGCTTGAAAGAGAGTGGTCCTGGGGGAAGTTTGCTAACAGATCTGTGATTTTGGCAAACATTCATCTCACTTCCTCCTGGGTTTAGCTGATTCAATAATAAAAAGTAAGGGGTATATTGTAGGGATATTCATATGTTAATGGAAATACTAAAGGCTCTAAGTCCTACTATCTCTTTAGAGTGTATGAAAAGTTTAGTTGATTAAATTAGAAGGGGTACTTAGCATTGACAAGAAGGTAAGTGATTTGCCCAAGGTCACTTAATTAGGAAGTCTAGCAGTTGGAATTTGAATTTAGGTCTTCTCGATTCCAAGTGTAGTACTCTATTTACTACATCATGTTTCATCTTCACTCTGTCCTGTCAAAATGAAAAAGAGAGAGTTGATGCTCTTATCTGAAAGTATCCTTTTGGAGGTTTCTTCCATTGTAGGAGCCTTTTGAGGGGGAAAGATGCAGGTGTCCCGGGGAAAAAGGAGCAGAATTTATCCCCCAAAGTAGGTGGCGCTTTTGTATCTGTTGCTTTAGATTTCTAGTAGTTGTTAGTTTATAAATATTGTGAAAATATGACTACTTGGTTCAGAAGTGCTAGTATGTGCAGGGAGGGAAAGTGTCTAGATGAAGCATAAGGGGAGATGTTATGGAACTTGAGACAAGTGTCATGACTAGCTATTGCAGGCAGCTGAGATGGGAACAATGCTTTAACCCTATAATTGGTTGATCACATATCCTTGGGGTCAAAGTAACAATACCCATTTTTGAGAACACTATTGCCAATAATTTCTGTTCTTACAAGTCTAACAGGCTGTGAGTGAGGTAGATAATGAAGTAGGATTACCATTTTACAAAAGGGGAAACTAAGGCCTATGCCTTAGCGGTTATGTGATTTGCCCAAAGTTGCATAACTAGGATAGGAAGGTTCAGAGTAGTGTGGGTGGCATGGTGGAAAGAACACTGACTTTGGATACAGTAGATATGGGTTCAAATTCATTTCCTACCTATATAATTTTATAGAATTCACTTCACTTCTCTGGGATATCATTTCCTCATTCATAAAATGAGGGAGTTGTATTAAATGACTTCCAAGGTCCCCTCTAATTCTAACCCCTATGATTCTATGACTGGGATCTAAGCTATGCTTAACCTTTTAGCAACAGACATGGAAGATGAAGGAACAGACTTCTCCATTGCTTCTGGGAAGCTTTCATTGTGAGAGAAGTCTGGGAAGATACCCCTTTGCCTCTAAGGAGAGAAACACCCTCACCCTTATTCTAAATACTGAACCTTGGACTTTTGGTTTTTTCTTATTGAATACTTCTCTGGTTTCTAATTTAGGGATAATTAAGCAGGTCTTAAAAGAGTGCCCAAAATTCAGTAAACATTGTTATCTTCTAAGTAGAACACAAGTCCTAGGGGTTTAGCATATTGAAAGTTGAGATCACCCTGACCACAAGGGGCTTTTAAGTTTACTAGGGGGAGAAGAAACCAACACAAATCTTTTGAGTGCTCTCTAATACTTGATAAGTGCATTAGATACAAAACCAAAAGTGCTGTGTGTGATTTGTGGGAAGAAAATCGTAACTGAGAAACCCATCTTGGAAAGTTCAGGTTTTAAAGTATGGTAGGTATTAAATAAGCAAAGAATGCTAGCAAGGACAATCCATGCATAGGGAAACATAAGTAAAAGCATGGAGGTGTGAGAGTGGAGGAGGTTACCAGGGCTGGGGAAATGGCTTGGGAAGTGTTAGAATTGATATTTTGACTAAAGGTGAGGGTGAAGGATGTATTATACCATATTTCTCCATATATAAGATGCTCCCATGTATAAGACCTTAATTTGGGGGCCCAAAATTTGAAAAAAATGTATTACATAAAGTTTTTGAACTCAGGTTTTACTCATCATGAAACTCAAGGACTTTTTTTGCTAATAGTTTTCTGGCATCTTTTGGGCAAGTCTGGTGTGTGGACAGACACATGCTTGGTCCATTCTGTTTCAGGAACCTGAAGCACCAATTGTATCCTCCTTGGAAATCAGTCACTTCTTTTGCATCAGCAATTCTTTTGACCTCATGCTGAACAATCTTGGTGGACACAGAAATTCCAATTGCCCTTTGCTCTTTAATCCATTTCTCTAATTCTCCATTTGGCTGACTTGCCTCTCATAGTCTTTTTCTGCTGGGCAAAAAAGGAGAGGTTTCTTCTTCCAGTAGCCAGTCCCAGATTGTTTCCTCAGTTGGAAGAGGACCAAACTGACCTTCAGCACTGTTTCCATTTACTTTTGCAACTGGATCGCTTTGAACTTGAATTTAACGCTGAATGAAAATCTTTTCTGAGCCATTTCTGGCCAGAATGTGGCAAAATATAACCTAATATACTAATATAATAACAAATGCAAAACAATGAGCACAAAGACAACAAGCACGAGCATGAAAAAGCAGGAAATGCAAGTAAAAAAATATCTATAACCACTGTATAAGATAGTCCCAGTTTTTAGACCCCAAAATTTTCCAAAAATAGTATGTCTTATACATGGGAAATGTAGTGATTTAAGAATAGAAAGATAGGATTATCCCAGATTGTGGAAGAAATGCCAGAAAGAGAAAGTTGAGTACAAAGGGTAATAACAGAGAAATTCAATTCAACTCACTTCTTTAAGCCAGAAAATTAGGCTTGGTTTCTACAGGTCTAATGAATTCTCCTAGCCTGGATGAGAATCACTGCTGATTGTTACAGAAGATTGTTTTCCCCCTCTCTTTCCTAAGGTTATAGTTCCTCTTTCTCCTTTTAACTGGTCCATAGTTAGGAAGTCAACCTTTTTTGCCAACAACTGATGACGTTGTTCAGTCTCAGCATCACTGTACCCTTGCACTCAATTACAGCTCTCTGGAGCTTTCCTGATAGAGTCCCTCCTGCAACTGCCACTTTTCATATCCCTCCAACTTCTTCACAACTCAACAGTCAGTCCCATTCTGCCTGATCCATTTATTCTCTCTTTATTCCCTTCTGTACAATTAGACTTCTGACTGTCTGATCCTGAAAGGCATTTGTAGTCAACCAGATTAACAAGGGACTCTGAACAGAGCCTGATCTTCACTTCAGGAAGTGAATCGACTTCAGGAATCAACACATTAGCATTTTAAGTTTCTTTTCCTTGTCTTAAAACAAAAATAAAAACCTCATATCATCTTTCTTAATTCCAATACCTAACTAGTTACCAAGTCATTTCCATCTTCCCTGGTCCCTTCTCTCCACTCACTGCCTTTAACCAAGTGGAGGTCATTATATTCTCTTGGTTCTCATAAAGAATATTCATCTCTCCTTTTCATATCTTTGTACTGGCTGTTCTTTATCACAGTAGCTGGGAGGACTTGGACCACCCTCCCCAGAGTTCAAGCGTAGTTGATTTAATCATAGAAAGTAAGGGGCATAATGTAGAGATAAAAAGGGAATCCTATGTTAATAAAGCACGGTGTCTCTAAGCTGTATTATCTCTTTAGGAGGTGTGAGAAAATTCACCTGATTGAGTTAGAAAGAGAACTTAGCAATGACTAGATGGAAAAAATGTAGACAAAATTGGCTATGCCCTTATAGGTCTTGAATTAAAAAAAACAAACCCAAAACTAAGCCCACAAATCTTGTATCTAATGCACTTATCAAGGCAATCCAGATAGGAAGATCCTCATAGAAGACATTCCCTTTCTTCTTCCCAACAGTTGAGTTTTGATGTGGAACTACTCATTCAATAGGAGGAGATAGACATAGGTAATGAAGGTAGGAAGCAGCTTCAGGAGAGTGAAACACACACACACATACACACACACACACAAACATAGATTTACTTTTTTTTAAAAAAAATTAGGCAATGGGGTTAAGTGACTTGCCCAAAGTTACAAAGTCAGGCAATAATTAAGCGTCAGAGGTCAAATTTGAACTCAGGTCCTCCTGACTCCAGGGCTGGTGCTCTATTCACTGCACCACCTAGCCACCCTGAATGTTGATAATATATTAAAGAAAGTACTAGCCCTGGCATTCTAGAGTCAAACTACAGAGAGGAGCTAATCCAGGGAGTCCACTAGAATGACCTACTCAAAAGAGGCCTGAGCTCAGGGAGGAGAAATATGAGTATACCTAAAGAAGAGAAAAGACATGGAAGCCCCAAAGTAATCAAGATGTGACTTATTTGCCTACATTTGTTTTCTATAAGTATGCTTCATTACTACACTCTAGATTTGCTCCTACTTTTCTCATGTGTTCTGAGTGTACCTATTGATTTTTTTAGTTTAGTCAACTATTTTTGTAAATGATTTGTGTTGAAGTGGTTATGATTACTGTCTGACTTTTTAAAGGAAAACTTATTTGGTAGGGGCTCATGAACCATTAGGCTTAGACTCAGACAGAAACTTGTAGACTTCTCAGATGGATATTCCAGGAGGATCAATGAGACACCCAATTGATTATGTCATCCTATTACCTTCAAATCCCCTCGGTCTACATTTAAAGCCCTCTCAATCTGGTCCCCTCTTATTTTTCCATTATTTTTTTCATATTACTTCCTTTCCTGCCCTCTCTAATCTAGTCAAATTAGAAAGATGATCTATTTCCTATGTGCAGAATTTCATTTCTTATCTCAAAGGCTTTGTATGAGAGTATATATACATATATATTCCAGTACATATCTGAAATGTTTTCCTCCTTTACCTCTTCCTTATAAGCTAAGAATATTAGCTTCTGTCAAAACACACTTTGGTTGCCATTTCCTACATGAAGACTTTCCTGATTTCCATCCTTTTCTGTAGTTGTTAGTATTCTCTCCCTTTTGAAATTACTTTGCATTTGAAATTTCTTTGCATTTACTTGTATACCTGTGTTGCATTGACTTCCTCCCTGGTTCCTTAGTAGAATAGAAATTTCTTGAGGCAGAGGATATTCCATTTTTGTCTTGATACGAGACAGTGCTAGGTGGTGAGGATACACAGTAGACATCAACAGGTTAAATGATATTTGGATGCAATTATGTAATAGAGTTGGGGTTCTCATAATTTTCCCTTTTCTCAAAAAACTACAAAATTGTCCTTAGGACCCTGTTGGTTCCTGATTCAGTTATTTAAGGGCACAAAAATCCCACCTATAGGGAGTCAGGGCCCCTCTGGTTTTGTGGATGTGTAAAGACCAGGAAAGACAGCATATACTGCCCTGATGAACAGATACTTTTCTATGCATCTTCTTTAGGAAGACACCTATAGAGAAGGAGTACCTCAATAAAAGATAAGGGCCACTGCATCTTTTTTTTTGTGTATTCTTACTATGTTTGGTTCAAATGACTCATGAATATTTCATTAAGCTTGAACTAAAGGAATGCTAGCATTCAGCTCATTCCTAACACGATGAGAAACAGCAAATAGGTCAGTTTGGTTAGAACCTAGAAAGTATGAAGGATTATTTAGCACCTGGTGCCATATTTTAAAGGGGTTTAAATTCCAACCTGATATTTGTATTTTATCATCACAGTCGATAGGAAGTCAATGGAACTTTTTGAGCAGGGGAATAATATGGCCAAGTATGTGCTTTAAGAATATCACTCTGGAAGCTGAGTGGAGAATAGTTTGAAGGTGGGATGTAGTACCTCCTTTGAGGAGAGAGCTCCCTTTAGGCAGGGAACTAGGCTGTTGTTGGGTTATTTCAGTAGTGTCCAACTCTCTGACCTCATTTTGGGATTTTCGTGACAAAGATGCTGGAGTGGTTTGCCATTTCCTTCTGCAGCTCATTTTGCAGATAGAGAAACTGAGTAAAGTGATTTACCCATGGTCACCCATCTAGTTCATCCAGTTATTGTTAGACTTTTTACAACAGAAGAGATGTGAAGAAGTTTTGAAAAGGATGGTAGCTATTTGAATGGAAAAAGGGGAATATATCTGTAAGACAGAGTGAATGAAGAATTTTCAAGGCTTGGCAGTGGATTGGATATGAGGCAGGTATGAGGAACTGAGGATGAATCTAAATGGGTAGACATGGAAGAATAGTGCTACTCTTCACAGTAATAGAATGTAGGATTTTGGGAAAACAGGATGAATTCTGTGTTGGACATGTTGAGATGCCTATCATCTGAAAATGTTTAGTAGGTATCTGGTGATGGGAGACTAGAGCTCAGGAGAGAAATCAGGCTAGAGATAAAGAGTTATAGATTTGGTAATCATCTGCATAGAGAAAATAATCAGACCCATGGGAGCTGATGAGATAATAGTGAGAATGAATTTAACAAGAGAAGAATAGTCAAGACAGAGCCTGGGGGTATACCCTTATTTGATGATGAGAAGTGAATGTTGATCTATCCAAGGTGACTGAAAAAGAGTAGCTAAACAGGCAGGATTCAAACCAAGAAAGAACAATCTTGGGGAAAAAAACCAACAGTACAGAGAGGAGAGGATATCCAGATGGTGAGAGTGGTCATTAGAAATTAAGAGATCATTGGTTTCTTTGGAGAGATTATTTTCATTTGACAGATTCTAAGGGAATAGAAAGTGAGTGAGAGATGTAGAAGAAATACAGAGACATTTTTTATCCCCTTAAGAGTTTAATGGATTCTGAAAAGAAGGAGAGATATAGGACATAAATTCAAGGGGGTATTAGATTTGGATATTAACATTTAAGAATGACAGGAGACATGGGCATGTTTATAGGTAGTAGGGAAAGAGCCAGTAAGTAGATAAGGAGAGACTGAATAGTCTTAACAAGACCAATCACCGTCTCTGCACATGGTTAAAACAAAAGGAATATACATGCTAAGACTAGAAGAATCTTGGAATAGGCATCCAGTCAATGAGGTACATATTGATGTTAGTAGGAAAGACACAGGAAGTACCACTACTTACAGTACCCCAGGAAAGACTGGGATTGGGATATGATTGGGTGCTGTTTTCTTCCTATATGACATAATTTCTTTTTCCATCTCTCTACTGTCCTATCAGAATTAATCAGTTCATAAAATAGATAAAATGAATATTCTTTACTACTAGTTCACTAAGAATTTTCTATATGCACTTCGGTTGTTCTTTTGCTTCAATCTTGTCAGGTTTTTTATGACCCCATTTGTGGTTTTCTTGGCAGAGATACTAGGAGTGGTTTGCCATTTTCTTCTCCAGCTCATTTTACAGATGAGGGAACTCAGACAAACAAGATGAAGTGGCTTGTCCAAGGTCACAGAGCTAGGAGTGTTGAGACTAGATTTGAACTCAGAAAGATGAGTCTTTCCTGACTTTAGGTCTAGTACTTTGTTCACTACATCACTTAACCTAGAGGTTTCTATCACACAATGATAACTGTCACATCCAAGTATAATACCTGAATTTTTATTGATTTTGCTTTTTTAAACAAGAATTTCATCTAGCAATTCCTTGTAGCTATCTCAAAAATCATCCCTTTTCCTAGTGAGGGAGTTGGGGATATTTAGTAAATATCATAGTCAAAAACTATGATATATATATATATATATATGTATATATATATATACATATATAATAAAATGGAAAGGCAAATCTTAAAAGAGAAAAGGAACTTTTAATGCTAGGAAAATGGGCAGATGGTTAGAGAATGAACTACAATTTTTTTCCCCCTTATTTGGAAGAGAATGGAAGTTCAACCCTTCTGGATAATAAAACTGCAAGGATCAGTGATTTTTATCACTGGCGGTAGGTAGTTCCTCTTTGAAGCAGATTGTAGGTCCTGTTTACTTCAGTAGAAGATTTCACTGAACTGCTCTGACCTAAACAATTTTATCATCTATTTGGTCTGCATTCTAATGATGAACTAAATTTCTAAATTTCATTAACTTTGTCCTTATATGACTGACATAGCTAGTGAGACATTTCTGGCTTTGACATCTTACCAAAACATGGGATCTACTGGAATAACCTTTGACAGGGTCACCTCTTTTCCATGATGAGGAAGGAATAAGAGGAAGAGTTTAGAAGGGGTTGGAGTACATATGTATTTCCACTCTGTGATGCTCTTTCCTAACCTTTGGTAAGCTTAGCCCACACAAACTCATGTGCTTGAGCTTTTCCAACAATAGCATAATTCTATTCAAAAACACCTAGTATTTTGAACACTTTTCATCCAAAGTCATCTAACTTATATTATAAAATATTCCATAATTCTCATAAAATAGAGAACAGACATAGTCCTCAAATTATAGTTGGAGAAACTGAGGCAGGAGAAGGTTGATTTTCTTTAGTCATTATCTCATCATCCAAATCTGGTCAGAGTTTGAATGGAAGCTAGTGTTTTGAAGAAGGTTGGCAAGAGACAGGAAATGGGGCTTTCAGACAAGAGGAAAGATTCTTAAAAATCTCATTACCCTTTTTAATTTCCTGACAGGTGCCTGTAGTCTGTTTTTTCCCCCCAGGAACATTTTTCACTTTGGTTTTCTTCTGGAAAGTTATTTGCTGTTCCCTCATGAGCTAAGCTTCACTGGGGCTGTTCTACCAGTGACCCTTTTATTCTAGAAACCATGGTGTGTTCAACGCGCTGTTTTCTTTCTTTCTTCAACTCTCACTTGGATTTTTTTTTTTATTTTTTCTCAATGCAATGCATGCAAAAGGTCCTTTCATCTGAGGAGCACCCCTCTAGCCCCTCCCCCCAAACACACACACTTTCTTTATTCCTTTTTTCTTCCCCCTTTGGGCAACTGGAATTGAGAAACAAGGTTAAAGGAACGAGAAATGTGCACACGCATCGACTCATGAAAAGGAACACACAGAATGAAACAAATTAAATGCCACCCAGCAAGAGTAGGGAACCTGAAAGAACAGAGATGGAGGAGGAATAAAATGCAGATCAAAAAAGGCAAGAGAGAGCAAAGGAAAGTCCGACCGGCAGCCAAGGTTTCTGGGAATAGAGGCATAGCGTGATGGTGAAATAATTGTGCCCCTCCTGATGAAGTCCTCTTCGTCATCCTCTGCTTGCCAAGCAAAGTCTGCCATCCTCCGTTAGCTCCTGCAATATTTTATTTTCTGGATGGAACCTTCATTCACCAGGGTGGAGAAGACTTGATTAATTAGCGGAGATCTCTTTCGCACAGGCAGAACTCAGTAGAGATCATTGGTGTTATTAAGGATGAAGATGTAAAGTAATCAGTGCTGTCTTTCCCCTCATCTCTTGCCAATCATAGAATATGCATATATAAGGACAGACTGAAACAAACAGATACATACCCATTAAAATCTCTCCATTGACTTTTCTGAAAAATCTACTCTTTTGTCTTTATTTTTCCCTCCCTCTGGAGATAGTTTCTGGGGAAAGAGGACCATTCCTTGAGAGGGTATTTCTCTGCTAGAAAACGGATTGTGATTACTGGTGATGGGAGACAGGTTGTGTTAAGAGGGTGGGCTCTTAGCAGCCCTTGGCTCTTTTTATATAAGCTAAGCAATTCCGATAAACTATCAAATTGGAGAGAAGGGCAGATGGGAAGGTGTGGAGTGAGAAGGATAACATCCCTTTCCAATCCCTGCTATAATCATCCCTCAATCCAGATAAGTCTTAGAAAGCACCATTTGCTCTTTATCTCCTTCTTCTTTCCCTCCCCACCCCCTTAATTGCTTTGCTCCCGCGGATAGGTCTCTGGAGTCGAGGGTTTCCCCATTTTTCAGGACAAATGCAACTGTCTGGGGTTCATGGCAGGGGGCCCCCTACATTCCTCAGCTCATTAAGAAAAAGTCTTGCCTTCGAGTGGCACAGGTAATGAAGCATCCGCGGGGTGCCTGCCGGCTCTAATAAGATGGAATGAACTGAGGAAGAGAATTAACCTGGTAGGATTAGTTCATTCTGTGGCAAGATGCCTAGAATCTCATCTTACAGCCCGTGCCAGGAATCTTAACACATTCCTCTCAGTGGATGAGTCTTGTGTGGGGAGTGAGGGATCCAGGGCAGGAGGAGCTAAGGGAAGCAGGGCCCAGGAAGATGGAGGGTGTGGCAAAGAAGTAACAGCCTCAGGTGTTGGCTGGAAGATAGATGCCCTTGAACTGTCACTTCCCAGAGACTTTTTCCCCGGCCACCTCCTTTTTTCACTTCCTGCCCTGGCTGGAGACTGGAAAACATAACTTTCATGGCTCCACCACAGTGTATCACACTGATAGTAGGATTGATAGTATGGTAGGACAGAATGCCCACAACTCTGAGATTTAGATGCTAACTTGTTGAGTTCCATTCTCATACAGGGAAACAAATCCCCTAGACCTAAGAGCTAGAAGAAACCTTAGAGATCAGTGACTTGGGCCTACTTCCTTACTTTACAAATGAAACTGAGTCTCAAGGAGATGCAAGGTCACACAGGGACAGGATTTAAATTCAAGAATTTTTATTTGGGGGGGGTTGCAAGGCAATGGGGTTAAGTGACTTGCCTAAGTTCACACAGCTAGGTAATTATTAAGTGTCTGAGATCACATTTGAACTCAGGTGACTCCAGGGTCCGTGCTCTATCCACTGCATCACCTCACTGACCCCTAATTCAAGACTTTCAACTCTGAAGGCAATTTTATCTTTTCTCTCTTTGCCCTTCCTATGTCACTAGAGAAAGTGGGAAGAATAAAAGATGACATGGACCTATCTAAATAAACAAACAAACAAGCAAATAAATAAATAAATGTATCCTTGTTTAAATTTCTCATTAGTTTTGAGGTCCTTTACCAATTGAGTTAAGGAGTGTCTGTGTGTGTGTGTGTGTGTGTGTGTGTGTGTGTGTGTGTGTGGCCTCTGGATTGTTCCATTCCACCGTGATGTAACTACTTGGTGAAGTGGATAGAATGCTGCACCTGGAATCAGGAAGAACTGAATTAAAACCTTGCTTCAGACATTTACTAGCTCTGTGAGACCCTGGATAATTCGCTCAACCTCTGCTGCCTGAATTTCCTCATCTGGGAAATGAAGATGATACTATCACTTATATCTCAGAGTTGTTATGAGATAGCATCTATAAAGTGCTTAGCACAATATCTGGAACAATGATTAATAAAAGTGGTTAATAAATGCTCATTTCCTTTCTTCTTATCTCTTTTCACCATGGATGGCTACCTGATGATACGTACCCATTCTCTAAAGCTTAGTTCAAATATTACCACAACACATACACACACACACACACACACACACACTTTAAAGAGCTAATGATAATAGCCAACATTTATATAGCATTTGCTCTCTGTCAGACACTGTACTAAGCCATTAATCATTCTTATCTCATTTAATCTTTCCAATGACTCTGGGAGGTAGGTGTTATTATTATTATCTTCATTTTGCAGTTGAGGAAAAAGAGGCAGAGATAAAGTGATTTCTCTAGGCCCAAGGCTAATAAGTGTCTGAAGTTAGATTTGAATTCATGTCTTCTTGACTCTTAGACCTAGGAGGTCTATTTACTATATCATCTAGCTGTCCTTATATCAATATTTATAATACCATATAACATAAATATATTATATATAAATAGATGCATATAATATATTCTACACACATATTTATACATGTCCCATCTGTTTTACTGCATTGTAAATTTTTGGAGAATAGGACCCTCTATATACATGCATACATGCATATATGTCTAGCACATATATATGCATGTGTATATAAATTATATATGAAAGGATTTTATGTGTATATATAACACAATATGTGTTTATATGTGTGCATATACACAATATATGTGTAAGTATAACATATATGCATATACCTGTCTCATTCCTTTTATTAGATTATAATCTCCTGGAAATGACCCCCCCCCCCATACACGTGTGTTCAATTGTTTTCAGTCTTGTCCTGCTCTTTGAGACCCATTTGGGATTTTCTTGGCAAAGATTCTGAGGTGGTTTGTCATTTCCTTTTCCAACTTGTTTCATAGATAAGGTAACAGAGGCAAACAGGGTTAAGTGTCTTAACCAGGGTCACACAAGTAATTTTCTGAGGACAGACTTGAATTCAGATGTTCTGTACTACTAATACTCTAACTGTGTCCATTTAATAACCTGGCTTCCCTCCATACATACATACATATTTGGAGGAGCCCATATATCACACATACATCATATCATATATGTATATATGTACACACAAACATATATAATTGTTCAGTCATTTCAGTCATGTCCAATACTTTATTTTCTCCTTTGTGGTTTTCTTGGCTGAACTACTAGAAGGTTTTGCCATTTCATTATCCAACTTATTATGGAAACTGAGGCAAAAAAGGTAAAATGACTTATCAGAGTTAACAGGTGTCTGAGGTCTGATTTGAACTCAGGTTTTCCTGACTCCAGACCTGATTTCTATCTACCTTAGTGGCCATTCATATTTTTATTTATACAATATGCATGTCTATGTTTCATCCCTTTAACTATATTTTATTAGATTGTAAATTCTTGGGTGGGGGGTAGCACCGAGGACCATATCTTATTCATCTTTATATGTCCTTCAACCCAGTGCATTCAGATGGGTGTTTAGAAAAACAATATTATTTGATAAATGAATGATGAATTTAAATACAAACGACAGATTTTATCAACATTGACAAGACATTGTCAGGATTGTATTAATGCAATTACCCTTTAAAATATAATGGTAATTTATATTGATATGACACTTAAAAAAAGCATCACAACAACCTTGGGCAAGTATTAATCTTCTCACTTGACAGATAAAGAAACTGAGGGTTGTTTAGGTAAAGTCACTTTTCTAGTCACTGTTGGAATTCGAATTCAAACAGATAAATCCTGACTCAGAGGCAAGGACTAGGAGAAGAACAAGTCATTTTCCTTATTTCTGGTCAAGTTCTTCTCCCTACATGAACCTCATACTTATTAGTTAGTAGTAGTAGTAGTAATAGTTATTATTAACTCTCACTTATGCAGTGCTTCAGAGTTTATAAAGCAATTTCCATGTATGAACAGAGAGAATGTGCAAATATTCTTATCCTCATTTTTGCAGATGAAGAAAGTGAGAATTAGGATGAATTCCCCAAGGTTATGTAGTTAACTATAGATCTGGGACTCAAAGCTATGTTTTCTTTCTCCAAGTCTAATAGTGTTTCCCCTTTTCCAGACTGCTTTTTGATTTTCTTATTGTGAGGTTATAGGGTAAATACTTTGGTTTCTGATCATTAACATATAGATAGTGGCATTCACAAAGGGACAAATCTTGCCCCAGGAAATTGAGAAAGTCTGTTTTTCAGAGCAAGGACCAAAAAATTCTACTCAATCACTGAATGATAACCAAGTGTACTTTATTTTCAGTTGTAGGGTCTAGTTAACTTTTGGTTAAAGCTTAGTACCTGCCAGGTACAGAAACAGCATTGTCCCCTAGCTTGTTAAAAAGGAAAGTTTTCACACACCTCAAATTGTCATGTCACTCACCCCCACCCCATTCAACAGTCTTAAGAGTGTGCCTACCACATCAAGTCTAAAACTCTTGACCAGGATATCTAGATCCTAGACTATTTAATTTCCTACTACAACTCACATGAAAGATGGTGAAGTATAATGGAAGTGTAATGTGAAGTATAATATCTTTGGCATCAGAAGATATGGGTTTGAGTTCCAGCTCCCCTACTCACTAGTTGTGTATCTTTCTTATCTCTGAGTTTTGGTTTTCTCATCTAAAATGGAGATAAGGATATTTATTTCACCAATATCATAGGGTTGCTATGAGAATAGTTCTTAAATTCTATGAAAATGTGAACTAATGGGACCCCTTCAGGAAACCTATAATGAAATCAGGTCTGTTTCCTTTCTTCAAAAAACAAATTCCACATATACCCCATGTTCATTACTATTTCTTCCTCTACTCATAATCTTTTCCACAATTGGGGGACATCTTCCTTCTTTCTACCTGTTATACCAATGCTATTCCCTGCTTTAGGTCCCATTTAAGGGAGGAGTCACAGGAAACAATAAATTACCAACCCTACCCATATTTTAAGTAAAGATAAACTCAATCCTCCCATCTCTCAAGGAGCCTTCCCTAACAACTCCAGTTCTAATTAATAATTTCCCCTCTTCTCTAAACTCTTATGGCCCTTGTAGTCTGTATTAACAATTCATATTATAGATCCTTATGCACTAGCCCTCCTTAAGCTGTATGACCTACCTTGAGAAGGAGTGAGCTCTTCACAGCCTCATTTGATACATGGTGACTGCTTGCCAGAGTTGGAGTAGAGAGAGTTCCTGCTTAGTTATGGACTGGACTAACTGATCTCTGAGGTCCCTTTCTGTTTTGAGATTGTGTAATCATATGCTCTATTTCTATCTTGCTTCATAATTCACAAAACACTATCTCTACAGCAAGTCTCTAAAAGAGGTGGCATATGAAATTCTGTCATCCTCATGGGAAAATAGAGAGAGTTTAAGTTGATTAATCAACAAGTATTTGTTAAGGGTATATGATATACCAGGCACAGTGGGAGGTATTGGGGATGCAAAGAAATTAATGGAATCATTTCTCAGCATTCTGATTTAGGTGAGCAGTAGCAGAAGAGGCAGATAGTGGAAGTAATACAAGATTGGGATTTCAAGTTGTGTGACCCTAGGCAAGTCAACTGACTTCTATTTGCCTCAGTTCCTCATCTATAAAATGGGAACACACTGGAGAAGGAAATGGCAAATTACTGCAGTAGCTTTGCCAAGAAAATCCTATGTACAGAGTCCATGAGGTCATGTAGAGTTGGTCATGAATAAATGACTGAGCAACAACAACAAAGAAATGAATGCTTATAGGCCTCAGAAAGAACTTTATTATAGTAGAGGGCAGGGTGAACTTGACCTAATTCACTATAAGATCAACTTGGGGAAGAGAGCAGTAGAGTCATCCTTTAACCAAAGATTCAAGTTGGGGAAGGAGGTAAAGAGTGGCTAACGCAGTACAGATGGCCTGGGAGAGAGTGGAGGGGTCAAGGAATTGTAGATCACAGGGCAGGTGAAGGGAAGGTAGAGGGAGAAATGAAAAGCTAATAGGTTATGGTCAGAGAAGGGGATTTTGGAATTCTCAAACATGGAGGTGGCACATTGGTGAGTGATGGCAAGAAATCTTTGTTTGTGGCTGACATAGTGAGGAGTAGGGTTTTTTTTCCTCACAGCAATCCTGTGAAATAGGCATTATTATTATCCAATCTTGCAATTGAGAAAACTGAGGTAGACAGAGGTTAAGTGATTTGCCCAGTGATCACCCATCTAGTAAGTGCCTAAGACTGGATTTGAATTAAGGTCTTTCTTCACTTTAGACCAAGAGGTATATGCATGAGGGATAAATAATGTTAAAGTGAGAAACCTGAGAAATTGGAAGAATAACAGAAATAGTTGAGTTTAGAAAAGAAATGACTTTTGGAGGAAAAATAATGAATTATAATTTGAACATGTTGAGTTCAGACCTCTTTAGGACACTTAGTTCAAAATATCTAGTAGATAAAATATCTAATAGGTTATATTACGGGGTTAGAGTTCAGAAGAAAGATCGGGACTAGAAAAATAGATCTGGGACTTATCTGTGAAGAGATGATAAACCTATGAGAGCTGGTGAAGGAGAGAGAGAGAGAGAGAGAGAGAGAGAGAGAGAGAGAGAGAGAGAGAGAGAGAGAGAGAGAGAGAGAGAAAAGAAGGAGGAGGAGGAGGAGGAGGAGGAGGAGGGAGGAGGAGGACGAGGAGGAGGAGGAGGAGGAGGAGGAGGACGAGGAGGAGGAGGAGGACCAGGTCATTTTTCTGGGATATATACTCATATGTATAATAAGTGAATAAAAGAGATCATAAAGGAGTAATGGAATAAGAAGGAAGAGAATTAGGAAAGAATAGTGTCCTGAAAATTCAGGAATGAGAATATCCAGGAGACTATATTTAACAGTGTCAAACATTTTGGAGAGATGCAAGAAGGATGAGGATTGAGAAAAGATGTTAAAAGATGATTGGCAATTTTGAGGAAAGGATTTCATTTGGGTAGAGAAGCAAGTGAGACGAAAGAAATAGAGAGTGTGTAGATGATGATTTCTATGAATTTGGGGAACAGAAGGAGATATTAGATGATACTTTTTGCATATGGTAAAATTTAGGGGAGTTTTTGAAAAGATACAGAGAATTTGGCATATTTGTGGACAGCAAGGTGGGAACCAGATGGAGAGAGATTAAAGATTAGAGAAAGAAACAGAAGATGGAGAAAATAGTGGAAGAAATCTGCTGGTAAGGAAATCAAGGCATGGGATGAAGTGATTGGCTTTAGCAAGGAAGACCACATAAGAGAATAAAGTAAAAGAGAAACAACTGGGGAATGATGATACCTTTCCCCATGGTGGAATAGGGGGAAATGTAGACCTTTACAGGTTTAAGACCTGTGAAGAAGGGACAATTATGACAAAGGGCTTTTACTTTCTCATTAAAAAATGAGTCAATATCCTTATCTGAAAGGAGGATAAGGGGGGGGGGGGAGAGCAGGGGAATGATGTAGGAAATATGATGAAGGAGGGTGTTTGGAATAGTGCCTTCAGGGAATAAGAGGGAATAAGATAGAGAATCCATTAGGGAGGATTAAAAGGATTGGTTTGCCCCAGTAAGAATTTGGAAGAAGTTAGATAACATGAATTTATGATGGATACATACAACTTCATTGTATGCTTTCCTCTAATTTCCTTCTGTTTCAAGTGAACAGAAACAGAATAGATAGACAGTGTGTGTAATATGGGTTTAGTTTTGGTAAGTAAGACTTAAATGATTATAGGGACTTTACAGTAGAGGAGAGAGTAGAATTTACCAAATAATTCTAGGTTCAATATAGGAAAGGAAGAAAAATGAAGTCAGGAGTGATGGCTTAAGAAAATATTGGAAAAAAAAGGTGGAGTACTTGGACAGCAAAGTGAGAATGAAGAACAGGTGTAGGATGGGTAAGGCACAGAGATGTAATCATTCAGTCAATAAGCATTTATTAAGTGCTTACTATGTGCTAAGTTTTGAGGATATAAAGGAAGGCAAAAATAGTATCTGTCTGTGGCTTACATTTTAAGAGGGAGATAAATGTGGAAAAAAATATCCCAGTATAGTTAGAAGGTAATTTCAGGCAGAAAAAACATTAGCAGCAGGGTACTGGGATTGTGGGACTTGAGAAAGGCCTTTTGCAGAAGATGGGACTTAAGTTGAGTCTAAAAGGAAACCAGGGAATCTAAGAGTAGAGAAAATTCCACACATAAAAATTCCATTCCATAAAAGAAATGTATGCAAATATACAAGAGAAAGAAATGATCAGACTTAGTAATAGAATGAATATGGAGAGGGAGAGTCAGCTGTTGAAACAAGTTGTGGGTCTGAGTGAAGAGAATGGTGATGTTTCAACAGTAATAGGAACTTTTAGAAAGAGGGAGAGTTTTGAGGAAAATGAAGAGTTTTCTTTGGACATGTATTTGGGATAACTATGAGACCTCCAACCTGAGATATCCAAAAGGAATCAGGATTAGATCCTAAAAAGATGAGGGTTAGATAAATTTGAAAATCATCTGTAAAATGATGATAATTGAATCCATGGGAGCTTTTGAGATTGTCAAGTGAAATAGTATAGAGGGAAAAGAAAAAAAAATTCCAGAATAGAACCTTGGAAGACCATGATTCATGGATGTGGTATGGATGATGATCCAACAAAGGGGATGTTGTGGAATGGTTAGATAGTAAAGAAGACCAGGGGAGACTAGTGTCATGAAAATATAGAAAGAAAACACAAAAGGAGAAAGTGATCAACAGAGACAAAAACCACAGAGAGGGCAAGAAGCTTAAGGCTGAGAGAAGGCTATTCAATTTGACAATTAATTCCTGATAATTTTAGAGAGGAAAGTTTAAGATGAATGATGAGTTTAGAAGCCAGATGGCAGAGGGGCTAAAATTCAGAGAGAGGAGAAGTAGGGAGTTATTATGATCAGATAAGGCAATATCTGTGTGTGTGTGTGTGTGTGTGTGTGTGTGTGTGTGTGTGTGTGTGTGTGTGTGTGTACACGTACTGATTAGGTACAAGAGAAGGTAATTTGCAGCCAAGGCTAAAGAGAATGGCCAGGAATGTAGTATTATCTAGAGAGCCAGAAGATAGAAGGAACATGAAAAGAAGTTCAAAATGATGAGAAATTTGTCACTTATGAAACAGAAATTCCAGAGTGATAAATGTTAGTAAATGATTTTTTTTCACAATCTCAGATGTAGTAAGATTCAGTTCTGGGCCTCAAATCTAGGGATTGTGATTTTAAGTTAAATGTTCTTTCCTTTTATAGCATGTTGAAAATGACCAGAGGAAGTCAATGGAGTTCAATTCTGAGGTAAATTAGGAGGATGACCCAGTTTGGATATTCCCAAATATCTAGATTTTGCTATCACTACTGGGCTAGAAACAGGAACTATCTGGCTGGAAAAAAGAAATCCAGCTGTTCAGAGCAACTGGAAAACATCTAAGGTCTATTTTGGGATGAGAGACTTTTTTGCTTCTTTCAAGCCAACTCATATAATTGTACCTGGGGTGGCTATGCCTGAGGAGGCCAAAAACGTAAAAAAAAAAAGGGGGACAAGGGTAGAAAATAGAAAGAAAAGCTCTTTAAAAGAAAGACAAACAGACCTATTACAATTTAACTTGGGTACCCAGATATTTCGTGAAAAAAAAGTCCATATTTCATCAGCTTTCTCTTTGTAGAAAACTTACCTAAGGAGCAACTACTGATCTTACAATGTGCTGATGATTTTCTTTAATCAGACCCTCTGAGATTAACCCTGCCAATGAACTCTAATCTTTTAAACTTGTGCTTCTCACACACATACACATATTTTAAAAAACAAATATATGGGTATACACACATATATAAATATATCTACTTACATATATATGAATGCACATATACATATATGCATATGGATAGATGGGAAAAGAGAGAGGGAGAGAGAGGGGGAGGAAGACAGAGAGAGAATGATATTGAATATACCTTTCTAGGGATTTGTAGGCTTTGAACACAAGAGTCTCATATAATAGAATGAACCCTGTTCGGTGATAGGGGTTAGGAGGAAGGGGAATGGGATGGAGACCTAGATTTCTATGACTTGATTTAACATCTCATTTTTCTTGTTGTTGTTGTTGCTCATCTTTAGTTCTTGAAGAGGGCCAATTACATAATGAGGGTGATATCTTGACTTATGCATGAACTCAATTTAAGAGAGGCAGAGCTTAGGTAGAATCATCAGCTTCACTCTCTTTTCTAGTGTCATCGAAGTCATGTCACAAAACATAAGTCAAGATGACTGGTGATGGCCTATAGCGCAGTGGCTAGCTTTGGCATTTTAAAATTAAAGTCTTTCCCAGGCATCAGCCTTTTTGGATTTACAAAATGGTTTTCTCCAATGATCCTGTGAAGGATTATTTTTTCTATTTCCAATTTGAATTCAGAGAATTAATGCGACTGGCTCATAATCATGCTACCAGTCAGGGCCAGAACCAGAAATGGAACTCAACTGTCTACTTCTATGTATACAACTCTTTCCATTTCTTTGTGCTACCTCTTCAACTTGAAGAAGGCAGCAAACAGGCTTTCCTTATAGCATGTCAGGATCTCATGTTCTCAGTCATTTATTTTTCTTTGAAATGGTAAAATTTTCTTCTATTCTGATTACATATTTCATAGTTCTGTTTTAGGCAATCTAGATTTTCAATCTTATCACCTCCATAGACTTAGGACTTGAATAAAATCCTATTGCTTACTTTTTTTCAGCATTGACCATTCTATGTCTTTTTGAAGTCATCTATTTCCTCATTTCTTGTTTTTTTTTTTTTTTTAGGTTTTTGCAAGGCAAACGGGTTTAAGTGGCTTGCCCAAGGCCACACAGCTAGGGAATTATTTTAGTGTCTGAGACCAGATTTGAACCCAGGTGCTCCTGACTCCAGGGCCAGTGCTTTATCCACTACGCCACCTAGCTGCCCCTATTTCCTCATTTCTTAATGGCAGCAGTTTGACATCGATAGAAATGGGGGTCATTAAATTTAACCTAAGGATCTTTGAAGGGCTGCTCTTTGTCTTAGAAAGTCATATATTGAAATTATTTATATTGTATTGAATTTTGTTTTGTTGAATATTTTCCAATTACATTTTAATCTGGTTCATGTGGGCACTTCAGAGTCCTCTGACTGTCTTGCCACCTCTGTCATATAGCACAGTGGTACTCTATTAGAATATTATAATCTTTACTATAACATGATTATAAAAATGAACAGTGCTAATGACATATAAACTATTGAAGAATAAAATGAGAACTAGTTAATTTCTATTGTAACAACACTGTAAAGACAAACACATTTGAAAGCTTTAAATCAATACAATGACAATTCACAATTTCATAGGACTAGTAATAAAACATACTATTCATTATAGACATGATAGAATTAGAGTATAGAATAGGACATACAGTATATGCATAAACATATATACACATGTATATTTTTTGTAGATGTATATACATATATACATACATATATACATGGACAAATATGTATGCATAAATATCTATGTGTTTATATTTACATATAGAAAAATCCACATATGTATTTAAGGCAGAGGTATAAAACAAGTAGATCATGGGCCACATGTAGCCTACAACACTCCCAAGTGCAGCCCAAAGTAGATTAAAGTGTGATTGGAAAATATTTGACAAAATAAATAAAATACAAAAAAACATAGTTAATATTATATTTTAGAACTAAGTCAATATATATCCAGTAGGGATTCTCCAATATGGTTTAGTGGCTCCCATTTATATTTGGATTTGACAGCACTGGTCTAAACTACTAGATATCAACTTTCTGGCTGGCATCTTGGGAGTCTGACTGTCCATATTTATGGATACCAAATAAGCAAAAATCCTTAGCTCCCTGTAAAGGGAATTGCATTGTTGGTTTCTCAAACTCCTAAACAATAAAAAAAAATCCAAACCAAAACATTTTTAGGAAAATCTTTTCTCTGCATAGCTATGATGGTGATACGTTCCTTATAAAATCAGGAGTTCTTAAACTAGTTTTTGGTTATGGACCCCTTTGGGAGTAAAAAACCTAGAGATTCCTCAGAATAATGCCATCAAATAATTGCAGGATATGTTAAAAATACAATTAGAAGTTAGTGATAATAAGAAGGTAATTTTTTTCCCCATCCAAATTCATGGAACTCTTGAGAGCTATCCATGGACACTGGAGGTTTGTGGACTTTAGAGAAAGACCCTTTGTTCTAAGTCTTAACAGAGAACAAGAAGAAATGAGCTCCAGAAATGCCAACAGGAGGCAGAAGGAATTAGATACCTTAAGTTCAACTCAAACAATGGCATGATAACCTCAAACTTAGCAGGATGCTCCCTCCCACCAACCTCTGTCACCCCTCATGACCCCAACCAAATAAAGGTGGATGCTAGGGGAACAGACAGGTGGGAGGTGGGAGGCAAGCCTGGGAGGGTTCAGCCCCAGGTCTTGGTGACATACAGTTACCCTACAGCTGAAGGAGCTTTCCCAAGAACTTGCTTCCCATTGGGCAGACAATCCCTTTTGCTCTGTATTGATACCATTTAAAGTTTCCATCCCTCCTCTCTCCTCCTCGGAGATACAACAGGGTTTTCTCTCCCTTTGGGTATTGCATGCATACTAATGTGATCTTCTCCCTGCAAAGAAGTCTTTCCTTGACAGATTCTTTAAGAACAGACGTGGGATTTGAAAAGCCCGTCATGGCTCTGCCTATAATTATAATGTAATTGGTGTAATTGAGAGCTCGGGGTCTCATGCAAATCAGACTTTTTTTTTTAACTTTACATGAAGACTATTTTTATTTTTTTAATTTTTAAAATTGTGCAGGATCATTTGTATGTTTGGTTGTGGGCCCATCACACTGTTTTCTCTGTGCTTTCTCTTTCTCACTTTTCCCGGTATAGTCTATGGGATAGGGAAATTCTCAGACTGTTGCCATGGTTGGTCTCTGGAGGTTTGAGAAGCTAACAGTGCCCACATTAAAGATTTCATATAGACCAGCTGGAGCCTTAAGGGGAGTGGGGGTGGTGGCAGTGGGGGCTGGGGTAGTGAAGAGCTGAATGGACCATCTGCAAGTAGGAATGTCTGCCCTCCTTCAGGAGGGACAGAAGCAAAAACATAATAAAAGGGGTGAGGGTTATGTTTGTGGACTAATGTTTTATCTAGCTCATTCTTCTCTCTGCTTGTAATATCAGGTGACCTTTTGTGGGTTAGTGCAGTGGTCACCCAATGGAGTGGGATGGAAAAATAGTATTTGGAGTTTGAGGAGCTAGTTTTGATATATCTGAGTTGAGTAGGTCACTTCTCTCTAGGTCATAGTATTCTCCTGTTTAAAATGAAGAAGTAGAACTAGATCTCTGAGGTTCCTTACAGCTCTAAATCTTTTATGGGAAATGGAGGAGGGGTGAAATGTCCCTCATTTCCTTTGAATAATTTGTTGTTCATGATGTTTAACTAAACCTTTATTGAAATGAGATAATGTTTGTAGAGCACTTTGTAATCATAAAATATGCTATAAAGGTGAGTTATTGCCATTATTATTATTGAATCTGTTTATGTTTTGTCCTGAACAACCTCTCTGGAGTGTTGAATTCACATGCTTACCACCCAATGTGCAAAGAAGCATTACTTTTTATTTCTTCTAAAGTGGTCTCCTTCAGGCTTCAGGGGATATCACCTGATTCAAGTATCTTGTAATTTTCCTGGACAAGTTTGTATTTACCCTTATTATATCCTTCATGATTTTATACTTGATCATGTCACATTTAGGCTTTTGTTCTTTCAAAACTATAGAGTCTAAATTTTTGGGACTTGCCTTTCTCAAAGGGAAGAGAAGGTGAGTGGATATTTTTTAGTCTTGTTCTGAAAGAGGTCACAAACTCAGGGATCGACAGGAATGTGGAGCTCTGAGAATGGATCGAAGAGGAGGAAACAAGTTTGACTATTCTGTATTATGACTTTGCTTGAATTCTTTCAAGACTTGGCTAAAATTCCACAATCTGCAGGAATCCTTTTCCTTATTCCCTTAGCCACCATTGCCTTCCCCTCTGAGATTACCTTCCACCAACCCTGTGTATCTTTTATGTGCCTATTTATTTACATGTTATCTCTACCATTAGAATGTGAATTTCTTAAGGACAGAGCTGTTTTTGTGTTTATTTGTATTGCCCCTCACACACACACAGTGCTTGGTACATGGTAAATACTTTTTAAAGGCTTTTTGAATGTTTGATGTAATGGAGGAATCTTAGTATCATAATTACAGAATCTCAAAATTAGAAGGGACCTCAATGATCATCTAGTTTAACCCAAATCCCCAAAGGAACCCACTCTACAGTATACACAAGTGGTCATCCAGCCTCTGCAATAAAACCTCTATGGAGTAGGAATCCACTCTTTCCTTACATCAGTCTCATAAAGATACTTCATTAAAAGAAGTCATATATGTATATATATATATATGTATGTATGTATGTGTATCTATCTAGAGATATAGAGAGCCATGTAGGACTAGATATGGGTGGCCTTAATCTTTAGATAAACTTGAAGGGGATCCATGAATTTAAAATAAAATACACAATATAATAATTATAGATTATAACATATACATGTTATATAAATGTATGTATAAACACATATGTATGTTTGTATCTATGTGGAAGGAGAAGGAGAGGGAGAGATGGAGAGGGAGAGAACTATTTCAATATAACTGGTATACTCTGAAATCCTGTGTATTTTGTATTTATTTTAGGGGCAGCTAGGTAGTATAATAGATATAGTACTGGGCCTGGAGTTCAGGAAGACCTAAGTTCAAATCTGGCCTCAGGCATTTACTAACACTTTGACTTAGAGCAAGCCATGTAACCCTCTTTGCCTCAATTGCCTCATCTGTGAAATGAGCTGGAGAGAAGGAAATGGCAAACTGTACTGTATCTTTGTCAAAAAAAAACCCTCAAAGGGGGTCATAAAAAGTCACACATGATTAAAAAATGACTAAACAAGCAAAACCTATTTTATTAATTTAAAAATGTTATTCTGAGAAAGGGTTCACAGGCTCATCAGACTGCCAGATAGATTCATTAGGGGTATTCTGAAGCCTATAGGTTCATGGTATTTGACTGTTCAATTTTCATTTTACCATCTACTCTAGTGAAATTGGTGCTACAAATCAGTTTTGTTTATTGTTTTGTTAATTTTCTAGACTTAAGAAAGTGATGATAGTAATTAGATTAAACTCAAAAGTTATGTTTATTTTTAGAGAGCTGGTTGTTACATTTACTAGCAAATCTCTAGGTCACTGACACAGAAAAGTTAAGAGCACTATTTATAAACCAAATCAAACATATTTATGACCATTTGTAATTTCTAAGGCACTGGGTTTGGAACAATGAGAAATAGCGAGATCTCTGTCCTTAAGAATCTTATAATAATTCAGTAGAGGGAATAAACACAGCAAATGTTAATAAGAAAAAAGTTTTAAGCAATAGTTCAAAGTATTTAGTCAAGTGATGTCCTAAGATAGTCCCTGATTGACTGTCAAGAAAAAGGGAAAATACTATGTGAGATGGTAGTTCAGAGAGGGTGAGCAAAATTTAGATTGTTGCTGCAAGGGGAAATATCAGGGACCTGGGATTTCATCTGACAGTGAGTTACAGGGAGGATTTCAGAAATCGTTATATTTAGTAGAAGAAACACTAACCTCAGAGTTGAGATAGGGAATTAATGCTATCTATTATATAATGCTAGTCAGTGTAAGTCTTATAACCTCCTTGAGTCTCAGTTTCCTTGTCTGTAAAATGCAAATAGTACTTTTACTACCAATTTTCCTGAGTCATTGTGAGGAAAGTGCTTGTTAGACATAAGTATAAGTTCTTATTGTTAATGTGGGAAAGAATTTTAGGCATGCAAAAGGAATTGCATAAACAATATTGAGAAGGTAAGAAAATATATGGGTTTAATGGACAGGTTTGATTGGAACATATACTCTGAAAGAATGCTAGACCTGGGGTTAGAAAAATCTAAGTTCAAATCGCACCTTAAATACTTGCTAGCTTTATGTCTTTGGGTAAGTCATTTTAGCTTTATTTGACTTCTTCCTCATATGCAAAATGAGGATAATAATAGCACCTACCTTCCAGGGTTGTTGTGAGGGTCTAATGAGGTGATATTTGTAAAGCACTTTGCAAACCTTAAGTGAGCTATATAGATTTATATAGACCCATATAGTATTTACATAAATGCTAGATATTTTTATTTTTATAGATAGGTAGTGGGAAATTAGCCTGGAAATGTAGATTGGGTCAGACTCTAAAGCCTTGAATGCCAGTAAAGAGTATGACCTCTATTCCCTAGTCAGAATTTTTTATTTGTTTGTTTCCTCCTAGGGAATTACATGATCTCAGGCATATTTGGAGAAGATAAAGAGGCAGCAATTTGCAGAATGGATTAGAAGAAGGAGAAATCAATAAACTATAAACTCATTGAGAGCAAGTATTGTTTTATTTTTCCTTTGAATCCTTGAAACTTAACTCAGTTATTTGTGTAAGCACTTGATAAAGAAATATATGTTGGGAACAGCTAAATAGAATGCCATCCCTGGAGTCAGGAACACTTGGCTTCCAATCTGATCTCAAATTCTTACTACCTATGTCACCCTGGGCAAGTCACTTAACCCTCTTTGTCTCAGTTTCTTCATCTGTAAAATGAGCTGGTGAAGGAAATGGTAAACCACTGAAGTGGTTTGCAAAGAAAACCCCAAATACAATCATGAAAATGACTGAAATGACCCCAACATATGTGGAATTAGAGATATTCTAGGTAGTATGGCAGTGCCCCTGGGATTAATATGTCTGTTTTCTATGAGATATCCAAAGTCTTGCTTACTCCTAAATCCTTTTGCTGTCTAACCTTACAGAACTGTGCCCTCCTCCTCCCAGCCCCAAACTGACCCAAACCAGCCTATGTAGTCAGTTGTTCTTGCAAGGCATCCTGCTCTGTGCCCATCTGTTCTTCAAAAAGATTGTCTATTCTTTTTTCCCAACCCTTCCCTGTACCTCCCTTTTTGGTTTTCAAGTATAAATCTCCCTTACTTCCCCTGATTCAAGGGATCCCTTGTATCTTGTATATGGGGGTCTCCATACCTAGTATCTGATGAGCTTCTTAATAAAACTCTTCTGCTTTCAACTCAACTTGTACTTCTTTGCATTTTGAGGGGTGGACTTTATCCCATTAACAATAAAGATAGTCTAGGTATGAGGTAATTGGGATCTGAATCATGGTAGTGACAATGAAGAAAGAAGAGAGATGACAGATCTTGAGGAACACTGAAAGAATTTGATGACTGAATGCATATAGTAGGTTGAGGAAAAGAGAAGAATACCCCTATAGGAGATCTTCAACAGCCTTGGACTTTTAAAAGAAGCACAAGAAATTTTTCTTTCTTTGTAGGAATTTTCCCACCTTGATGTAGGATTATGGTTATCATTGGGTATGTGAATTACTAGTCAAGTTGTTTTTGTTTGGCTAGAGATATACTGGAGTTTCCTCAAGGGTTTGAAAATGTAAAAATGATAAGATATTTCTTCGTTTTCCTGACAGAGTGGTCAAGATGTCAGGATTCTGAGACTTATAATACAGGGGCTTCCTAGAGAATTGGGGGTGAGTGGGTTCAGAAGGTGTTGTCAACGACACAGTTGTCACTGACCTTGTGATAATAAGTCATCTTCACTGAATTCTACTCTGTGTCAAAGTTATCAGACTCCTTGTAGCCCAGTCCAGTCTAGTCCAGTTGTCTTACCCAGAAAAACATGAAAGATTGGGGAACACAACTATAGCAACCATAAAGAATCATTGTTCTTATTTTTTTAGAAAGTCTGGAGGAAAAGAGGAATTTCCCATCTCTGTGAACTCTATAAGAGAGTAGATTATGTTTGTATTTCTGACAATGTTAAGTGACTGCTATCAATGCTCAAAATAAAGGTTAATATTCCTTTTAGAGGATAAGGTGAAAAGCTAGGAGTAATATCTCTCTGTTCTCTAGGTTATCAGATAGAATGTGTTTCTCGAAAGAGTAGTTGAGATGTTTCAGGTTATAAACAAAGAAAAGAGGGGATTGAAGAAACAAAGAGGAATCCTGACCTAGATTATGTGGCTGGAAGATGAAGATATGAAATACTGAGGGGAAAGAGATGAAAAAGGACCACTGAGCAATCTGAAGCAGGTAATAAATTTGAGGCTTTTCTGCTGTTGTTGTCATTCATGTGAATACCTAGGGAATTCAGTATAGACCAAAAGAGGAAAAGCACAGTAAGGGTGGTTTGCCTCTTCCTTATATTGTGGTACTGAGGATTTGTTCACTTCACACAACTGTTAAAAAGTCTGATGTCTCTCTAGGTCACATAGTACGAATGGTGAGCCTCAAGAGAGTTTGTTAAATCTCTTGACTGACACTATCCACTTTTGGTAATACATGGAAACCGAAGGGTGATGGTGGTGGTAGTGGTGTTTCAAATGATATTGCTAGAAGGATCCTAGAAAGAAAAATTTAAAGTATCATCATGTTTACTTGTTTTATTGGTGTGTTTTACTGAATTATTTCCCTTTGTCACAGGGGAGGGCTCACTGGGTAGGGGAACAATATATTAGGAAATCATTATGATTTCCTATGAATTCATTAAATCCAAGAATAAAAGAGATAAAAAGTTTGCTGACAAATTGCTAATTATGAAGTTCTGGCCAAGAAACTGAAGATCTTATAGGCACAGATGTTGTTTTTGTTACCATTGTGGATTGAAGGTAGGGGCTTAGAAAGAGAAAGGCAGATTTTAGGAAATGAACAGCTTGTTACAAAGATGGTACTGAAAAAGAATGTGGATTTCTGGCCAGGGATGGAATGTATCTAACAAGAGCTGGTAAAGTATAGGTTACCTGGAGACTTGTGAATATATCAAAGGGACTTGAAAATGAAAAATGATTGCCTGGTTGGGAAGAACTGCCTGTATGTGTGTGTGTGTGTGTGTGTGTGTGTGTGTGTGTGTGTGTGTGTGTGTGTATATTATGGATAAATATTCAAATTATGGATAAAAAAGAAGATTTGGATATCCTTATACATGAAGCAAATTTGATCTGAAGGGACATACATTTTCCAACTGATAAATGGTCAAAGGCAGTTTTCAGATGAAGAAATTAAAACTATCTATAGTCACATGAAAAAACTGCTCCAAATCATTATTGATTATAGAAATGAAAATTAAAACAACTCTGAGGTACCAATTCATGCTTATCAGATTGACTAAAATGACAAAAAAGGAGGATTTGGGAAAACTGGGATACTAATTCACTCTTGGTAGAGTGAACTTGCCCAACCATTCTGATGAGTGATTTGGAATTGTGCCTAAAGGGTAATAAAATTGTGTATTCCCTTTGATTCAGCAATACCACTACTAGGCCTGTACCCCAAAGAAATCACAAAAAAGGATAAAGACCCACATGTATAAAATCTATTTATAGCAGCTCTAATTGTAGTGTCAAAGAATTGAAAATTAAGGGGATGTCCATCAATTGGGCAATGACTGAGCAAGTTATGATATATGTGATGGAGTACTATTATTCTGTAAGAAATCATGAATGGCCATACTTTAGAAAAGCCTGGAGAGATTTGCATGAACTCAGGGAAGTAAGCAGAACCAGGAGAATATTGTACACATTAACAGGAACATTGTGAGATGATCAGCTGTGATAGATGTAGCTCCATCTTTGTTCTTTCATTTTTTTTTTTTAATCAGCTCATTGATCAAGGACAAGCCTAGAGACCTGATTAGGAAAATGCCATCCATATCCAGAGAAAAATACTATGCAGTTTGAAAATAGAGCAAAACACACTGTTTACTTTTTAAAATTTTTTATGTTTTTTCTTTCATTCTTATGGTTCCCTCTTCCCCACTGCCCCCCCCATTCTAATTCCTCTTTCACAACATGGCTAATATGGAAATATATTAAACACCAAGTCCATTTATAGACTATATCAGAGTATTCATTTATATGAGGAGGGAGGAGGAGAAGCAACATAGAAAAATGAACTCAAAAGCTTGAAAAAGAATGAATGCTGAAAGCTGTCTTTGCATGTAATTGAAAAAAATAAATAAAACAAAAAAGATATTTGGTGACATTGAAGACAAATATACCTCTTAAAGGATGATACTATTAAAAATATACTTGGGGAGTTCAATGAGGACCTTAGAGTGCAGAAGACTTTCTAGAACAAGGTCCCAGGCAAAGTAGAGCACATTTGGGTAAAGGTCAAAAGTGTGAAAAATAGAAGGATTATTATTATGGAATTATATTATGAATAACAAAAACAGAAAGAATTAATAGATGAGGAACAGAGGAATCAGTCACAAGCTTGGCATGGTGGCATATTTTAACAATGAGAGGGAACTTCAGTTATCTTTCATAGATATCTACTGGAGTGACTTTTCTGTCAAAAATGGAACATCTGATTTCAAGCAAAATGGTAGAATGAATGGTCATAGCTAACTCAACTATCTTGTACTGATCCAGAAAAATAATAGCTAATGTCTTAAATAAAATAAAAGAACGAAGATAGTAAGAGAAATGAATGAAACCATTAAAGGAAAACCTTTAAGGAAAATGAATAGAATAACTGAAGATATAAGTATATAAACAAGTATGCAAAAATAAACCCCAACATACCAATTAAATGTTAAAATAGAAAGCAAGTAAGAATCAAAGAACAAGGCTTCAAAGATATTCACACCTCAAAGGGAAAGACAGTATATAGTAGAAGCCTCCAAAATAACTTCAATTCACAATAAAAATATGAAAGAAAATTGACCATTAGGAATATTAAAAATAAGATCAGTGAAGGAGGAATTCAAGAAAATGTACATGAGACCTGAGGAATTAAAAAAAAAAGTTGGTGGAAAATTGCATAGAGTAGTCAACTCACTGAATAGTTAAGTGACTCAGGCAGAATGAAAAAAATATGGAGAAGAATAAATTGTAGAAAAAATAATAAAACTAAAACAAGACTTTATTACTACCTGTGTGATTTTTGGACAAGTCATTTAAGTCCCATGGGCTTCAGTTTCCTTGTCTATAAAATGAATAAGTTGAACTGACTAGTCTTTGAGATCTCTTCAGACTCTAAATCTAATGTCCTGTGAATTCTACAAATCAAAACCAAACTAAATAGGCAAATATCAGTGAAACAATTTAATATTTTCTAGTTTCTCATAGAAATATGAATTAAAGACTTTGCATATAACATTCAAGGAAACAAAGTAAACAAATTGTCTGAAAATATAGAAGACAGAAGGCAGAATGAAATTAATTGAATTTACAGGAGGGCAGCAGAAAATAACCCTAAATTTAACTTACCAAGCTATGTTGTTATCTTACCAAGATGTGTTCCTTATTCTAGGAGAGAATTAGCTATCGATAAAAAAGTCACATTACATTTCAACAAGCACCAGTTTGAATGGTGTAAAATCACTCTACAAAAACAAGACATGGAAGAAAATCCTTAAGTACAGAATATACCAAAGAGGAAGGAAATGTGTTCTTTATCTTACAATAAACCGCCCTGGCAAAATTAAACATATGTCATAAATGATTCTCCATTTAGGTTAAAAAAATTAGTTCTTTCTTAATGAGAAATCTTCAAATGACCTATAGATTGACCAACAATTATCTAAGAGATGAAATTTAAAAATATTTGAGAATTGAATGCAATTAATAAAGATTATGTAATATTATTAGGAAACTACAAGTCTGTTTTAACTTTTCAATCACAAGTAGTAGGAGGGTCATTAAAAAAAGGCTAGGGATTTTTTTGTTTGTTTTTACAAGGTCATGGGATTAAGTGACTTGCCCAAAGTCACCTAGCTAGGTAATTATTAAATGTCTAAGGTCAAATTTGAACTCAGGTCCTCCTGATTTCAGGGAACTTGCTCTATCCACTGTGCACCTAACTGCCCCAAGGCTAGGGATTTAAGGACAGGATTCCTTGAAAGGAGAAAGACAAGTAGATTTGGAGGAATGAAGATAAGAGATGTAGAAATAATGGAATATTTCTTTAAATCAGGTACTACAATTGAAGGTTAATCAAGGAGAAGGGAAGCAGGGAATAGAGGAAAATTTCTAGTTTACTTTCCAATCTAGGATATATAGAAGAAAAAAATACATATTAGCAAAATTGTAATTTTTTGGGGGGGGTAAGAAGGCAAAAAAGAGTGGAAGTGATAGGGGTGGCTAGGTGGCGTAGTAGATAAAGCACCGGCCTTGGAGTCAGGGGTACCTGGGTTCAAATCCGGTCTCAGACACTTAATAATTACCTAGCTGTGTGGCCTTGGGCAATCCACTTAACCCCATTTGCCTTGCAAAAAAAAAAAAAAACTAAAAAGAAAGAGTGGAAGTGATTAATATTAGATAATTATGAAGTTCTACAAAGTCCTACTTCAATACCTAATTGAGGATGGAGAAGATCTTAGTTTTTTAAAGGTTATGTCAACAAAGTACAATTGCTGGTAAGTCTGACCATTTTGGAAAGACCTCAGATTTCAGCCTGTCAACAAACTGATTCTGTTTTCCAAGAATAATCCTAGGTAAGTACTAAAAGATTCATAAATTGTAAGCTGCTCATTTGATAATGAATTTATTACCTATGATAATTCATACAAAAAGGAAAAATATAAATGATCTTTGTTCCTTTGTGAACTGCTTCTACTGTTGCAGTGATGGGGGAAGATGTGCTGTGAAGCATATAATTTTTAGAGCACAGACATGTCTTAGAGATAATATAGGCTTGGTTCCAGACCACTCCAATGAAGTGAGTCACATGAAGTTTTGGTTTTTGAATGCATATGAAAGTAATTACACTATACATAGACTATCAAGTGCACAATAGTACTATGACTAAAAACAATGTACATAATGATGCTAACTATCATTTGAGCCTAGGTGGTGGTTGCTGAAGGTTCAGGTGACTGTGGGAATTTCTTAAAATAAGACAATAATGAAGTTCATCAAATAGTTTGACTCTTACATTCACTTGAACACTTAGAGGTCATTGTTGGGTTATTAATTGGTCTAATTTCTATATTGTATCTCAAAGAATTTGGGAGACTAAGCAAAGTGAGATAGATAAGGGAACAACTGGTTGGTGGAATAGTTATAACACACACCTTTGATTAAGTTCACTGTCTTATCTGGGTTATCACAGATAATCAAAATAGATATAATATTAATAAAAAAGTTTGAAATATTGCATGATTACCAAAATGTTATTCAGAGACTTGGTGCATATAGTTGGAAAAATGACACTGACTGAGAGACTTGCTTAATGAAGGGTCGCAAACCTTCAATTTGTTAAAAAAAAACAGTATTTGTGAAGCACAATAAAGCTATGTGCAATAAAATGGGGGCATACCTGTATAAAATTATACTGTATTATTGGTATTATGAAATGATCAAGATAAATGAGTGGGAACACTGGTTGATAAAACAAATTGCATTAGTCTTGATGGCATTCTCTTCATAAACAAAAGCAGAAGCAGAATGAGGGTACAGTTGAATAGGTGTCTGTCAAGTTTTCCTTAAAGAATCAAATATAGAAGTCAGTAAAAGTTGGTTTGAGCTAGTGACTAAACAGAAAGAAGCATTTAGTGATCCAATTAGTCACCTTAAAATGTGCTCATGATAAGTATTTGGGAAGATATTACCATGTAAACAATTACAACTTATTTGTCAACATCAGTTCTATAGGATGAAGAAGTTCTGGGATTCTATGAAGAATTCATTAAACCCTTCCATATTAAATCAATATATACTTTGATATCCATTGACTTCAATGCAAATGTTAAAATAGGTAAAGAGGAAAGTTAAAAAATATTTTAGAATATGTTTTAGAAGTAAGGAATGAGAAATACCACAGAACAAAAACAAGAGAATAGAAAGAAGTAAGGAATGAGAACCAAAGATATGAGGTCTCACTGAATCCTCAAATCTATATATCATTCATTTTTTTTGAGAAAAGAATTAAAGGTACTAGACAAGGTAAATACTGAATATCACAAAAATGGAATTGATCATATAATAACAGTGAGAAAATGACCTGTTACTCACATGAGAGTCATTTTGGAATCATGTCTGTTCAATCAGAGCATGATAAAAATTCTTTTGATGACTCAAGACTCCTCACTGAAACAAAGTTCCAACTTTTTAAGCCAATAACCTACTGATTTTTTTGTTTGTCAATGTGTCATGGAACATACTCTCTGAAGAATTAAAAATTAGTATAACAGAAGGAATTGGAGAAGTGCATGGAGGGTGAGAGCAGAATGTAATACAATGCAAAGAAGAAATGACTATAGAAGTTTGGAATGATGAATATGATCAAAGATAGGCATCAGGGTAAATTAAATGGGCTGATCATATGGAAAAAAGTTGACCAACAAACATTATCCTTCTGTTTCCTATGGAATGTGAGGAAGACTCATTTTTTTCAAATACAAACATTTAAAAAAGTTTTGTTCAATAATTTTGAATTATTTCAAACTATAATCTCTGAAGAATTGAAATTGAAGTTTACCCCCCCCCCCAAATGAAAGTGTTCAAGGTACTGGTTTCAACATTTTATAGTACAAATACAGAATTAGGAAGGTGAAAAATGAAAAGCATTTCATTCTATAAGTGAATAAATGAAAATGATTAACTACTTAAAGGTCAAGACTGAAGGAGCAATTAGAAGACATCCCATAGACTTTACTGGTATCTTAATAAGGTCAGAAGAAAGAGATACAACCCCTAGCAAAAATGGTAGAATAGAAACTTTTTCACAGCATGGGTAAATGTAGATGGGTTATGATCTTCAAAGCAGCAGAGACTATGAATATAACAGTGAGTTCCCACACCCATTTGAATATTTGAATATGAATCAGTTGAATCCCCTAACACAGGAATTGCAATAATTATTTTTGATGTCAATAACACATATAGATATCATCAGGTAGGGATACTATAAGGGAAGCTTGGTGACATAGTGGATAGAGTACTAGGTTGGAGTCAGGAATATCTGAATTCAAATCTGGTCTCAGAGACATACTATTTGGGTAACCTTGGGCAACTTTTTCCAGAACAATCTTAACCCTCTTTGCCTCAGTTTTCTCATCTGTAAAATGGCAAACCATTTCAATATCTTCGACAAAAATGACCTAAGTGGGCTCACAAAGAGTCAGATTTAATTGAAACAATTGAACAACAACAAAAGGGAAACTATACTATTTAAGACACCATAGATAATGAACATGAAAGAATAGCAATATTAAAAAAACATGTGAAATAGCATAACAACAAAGTTCTTGAAGGAAAAGCTAATTAAAATAAAAAAAATCCCAGAGAAAATACAAATTTTAGGATGCCTTAGCATTTCTATGTCAGAGCTGAATGAATCTCTCAGAAAAAAATTATAAATGAATAAAAGTTGTAAAAACCAAATTCAGGGGGCACCTGGGTGTCACAGTGGATACAGCACCAGCCTGGAATCAGGAGGACCTGAGCTCAAATCCTGCCTTGGAAACTTGATACTTACTAAATATGTGACTCTGAGCAAATCACTCAATCCCCCCCGCCACATACACAAGAAACACACACACACACACACACACACACACACACACACACACACACACACACACATTGGGGCGGCTATGTAGCATAGTGGATAGAGCACTGACCCAGGAGTCAGGAATACCTGAGTTCAAATATGGCCTCAGACACTTAGTAATTACCTAGCTGTATGGCCTTGGGCAAGCCACTTAACCCCTTTGCCTTGCAATAAATAAATATATAAAATACACACACACACACACACACACACCCACACACACACACACACACATATACACCAAATTCAGTAAACTAATGGATTCTTCTGAATGAGAATCTTAGTATGTGCATTTTTCAGTCTCCTATGAGAGTAATTCAAGAACTGATCATTTGCTAAGACAAAAAAATAGCCTAAAGTCAAAAGGCGTATATGGTAATAATTATAATTACTAAAGGAAATTTGGGAAGCTTGTAGTACAGGGGATTGTATACTGAGTCTGTAGTCAGGAAGACTTAACTTTCTGAATTTGAATCTGACCTCAAAAACTAGTTTGTGACCCTGGGCAAGCCACTTACTTGCCTCAGTTTTCTCATCTGTAAAATGAATTGGAGAAGGAAATGGCAAACCACTCCAGTATTTTTGTAAAGAAAACCTCAAAAGAGGACATAACTAAAACAATATCAACAAAAAAGGAAGTTTAGACAAATATATAGATTCAGATGGACACCAAAATATCATTTTAAATAGTGATTAAGTCAAAAGACTAAATTGTAAAAACATTAGCAATTATATGGAATATAATGGTAATAATATACTAATATTAGGACAACATAAACAATGCTTGAGGTACTTGAGAAACAGATTATAGAGAAATTTTTTTTATCACAGTACATATACATTAATAAAAGAGATAAAGAGTGGACTAATAAATTGAACATGCAATTAAACAGTCTAAGAAACGAATGATTCTAAAATTAGGTAAAAGAGGAGCTTGAAAATTAAGGATGAAATAATCAGAATGGGGAAAGGCAATTAAATTAATAAAGAAAACAAGGACTTGCTTTTTAATGAAAACATTATAAAAATTGATAAACCATTAGCCAATTACTTATAAATGAGAGAGAAGAAACAAATTATTAAAATACAAAATGGAGTAAATTTAAAAATTGCCAGAAATTACTATCCTGACCAAAATTGAAAACCTAAAAAATTATTTATGACCACGTACAGAAATATAAAATAACCAAACTTACCAAATGGAAATGGCTAACCCAAGAAACCAAATCTCAGGAAGAGAAATTAAGCTAACCCCAAATAAACTTGTACAAGGATACAAAACTAAACATTTGTAGATTCATATGGATTTCACTCAATTTCTGTCTCCTATTTCTGCATGCTTTTTTTTTGGCAAGGCAATAGGGTTAAGTGACTTGCCCAAATCACATGGCTAGGCAATTATTAAGTATCTGAGGTCAGATTTTGAACTCAGGTACTCCTGCCTCTAGGTTGGTGCTCTAACCACTGCACCCACCTAGCTGCTCCCTGTTTCCTATTTCTGGTATGCTCTCCCTTTTTGTTTTCACTTTCAATTTATTTGACTTCCTTCAAGAAAGCTCAAACTGCCTTTCTTGGTGACCTTTCCTGGCAAAAAGTGGAGGATAGAGCACCTCCACTGCCAACTCCTATCCGAGTTTACCTTATATCTATTCTTTCAGTTTTTTGGTGGATAATTAATTATCCACCAAATTAGCAAAGAGCTCTTTGTTTTCCTTTTCACCTCTTTCAACCCTACCTCCATACAATGGGAAAAGAAAAAAAGTATAATAAAACACAAATATAGAGTCAAATAAAACAAGTTCTCATATTGCTATGTCCAAAAAAATATAAAATATATGTCTAATTCTCCATCCTCTTACTAACTCCATGCCAGCACCCAGAATCTTTGCATATATATATATATATATATATATATATTTATATATACACATATATGCATATATATATATATACATACACATATATAATGTATATGTATTATAGGTGCCTGGTGCAATGACTTTTGTTTGAATGCCCAGTGTTTATTAAGTGCTTATTGACTGCCTTAAAATACATTCTATGAAACAATTAAAGAAAAACACTCTTCCAAACAATTTCTTTAAAATTAACATTGCAAATTCTTAAACCAAGGAAAGATAAAATAGATAAGGAGATTTATAGACCAATATAACTGCTGAATATTAAATGCAAAAAATTTAAGTAAAATGCTGGCATAGAAATAATAGCAATATTTAAAAATAATTAATTACAACCAAGTTAGAATTATATGGGGAATACAAGGATTATTTTATAATGGGAAAACAATTATCATAATATTATATTAATAACCAAATTATATTTCAATAGGTAAAGAAACCTTAGATAAAATATACAATTTATCTTAAAAATATAAAACTTATGCTAAAATACTTTGGAATGAAAAGAACTTTTCTTAACATGTCCTAAAGTATTTGTATAAAGTCATAGAGTAAGAGCATTTGTAATGGAAAAAAAATTGGAATTTTTCTCAATAAAGAATTGATGTCATAATTATTATTTGACCTGCTATTGTGAATGATAGCTAGAGTAATGGAATAAGGAAAATAAATGAACATTTGCAGAGAGGAAACACTATTATATCTATTTGCTAATGTTAAACTTAGAAAACTCTTTAGTCAATAAAAATTAATCAATTATAATAGTATCTTCAGTAAAGTAGTAGAATACTAAATAAATTCACAAAAGTCATCACCAGTGCAGTATATTATTAGCCAACACTTGGAAGAAGAAAGATTAATTTTATTTAAAATGGCAGCAATAATATGTAATACATTGAAATAAAATACTCATTGGATCTAGACAAACTCAACTAGAAAAGAATTTTCATAGATATAAAAGCACATGTAAATATTACAAAAATTTACATAGATCAATAAGATTAAGATAATATAGAAATAGTCCAAGGATATGAATAGTTATCAAAAGAAAGAATTTAAATTCTCAGTAGTCATCTAAAGGATGCTGGACTTGTAATCAGGAAGATACTTCCTCTTGAGTTCAAATCTGACCCCAGACACAAACTAGCTGTATGACCTTGGGTGAGTCACTTAACCTTGTTTGCCACATTTCTTTACCTATAAAATGAACAGGAAAAGGGAGTGGCAAACCATTCCACTTTTTTTTTGCCAAGAAAACTTCAAAATGAAAAGATGAAAAGTCAGATATGACTGAAAAATGATTGAACTGAAACCATCTCAAAAACACTCAAATTTACTAATATTCAGAGAAATGCAAATGAAAATAAATGAGACATCTCAAATCCATCACAACATTGGCAAATATAGTAAAAGGTAGAAAAATTACATGTTCTTGGGGATTCAAAAAAACATATTCACATTTGCTGCTGCAGGTTAAGTTGCAGATTGGTCCAAATACTTTAGAAAACAAATTAGAATTGTATAAGAAAAATTAACAAAATAATTCTTTGATCCAAAATTCCAACTATCGAATTTTTATTCCAGAGAAGATATTGACAACAAGTATATATATATATATATATATATATATATATATATATATATATATATATATGAAAATATTCATAGTAATATTTCTAAAAAATTGGTTTTTGGAAAAAATAGAAAAATTGATGAGTGGAACAGATTAGATAAGCAGAACCTTAGTCATCTATACACAAGGAAAAATATAAAGATTTGAATATATATAAAAGATTTGTAGAAATAATGCAGAGTGTGCACAAAAAAAGAAAATATACTATTGCTCCAACAATAGATTAAAAAGAACCTCTAAACAGTAACAAAATTCAGATTTTTAAAAAGGGGCCCAAATCTAATGAGGTGAACTGTAATTGATGCAAATGTAAGGACTGACATTTGAAATGAATTATCTTCCTGTTCAGAGGAGACCAGAATCTTGAACATTCTTGCCAGTAGAGCTCTAGATTTTTGAATAGTATGAAAGCCATGAGACTGTGAAGAAATAACTCTTCTCTTATTTCTAGTGAATGGGTGTTTCAGAGAATTGACCATGGAAGGTAAGGAGGACCATATATTTAAATAGAAAGGAACTGGGAACTTGAATGGGAAAGATTTCTGTTTTCACAAGGGGGCTAAGCTTAGGCTGGAGTAGATATGGAGTAGAGAAACTTGGCAGGTTATTTGTGGCTAGATTAGGAATGCTTGAAGATTCAAGACATATGCTCTATAACAATTCTGTTATCTATTTTAGCTTTCCCTTGCTTTCCTTTCCTTGTAAATATTTATATAAAGATATAAGGTTTATAAAGTTAACTTTTTATACATTATCTCAGTTGGGTCTCACAACAGTCTTGTGAGATATTCACTTTTATTATTTCCACTTTACAAGTGAGGAAATTATTACTCACAGGATTTAAGTGACTTGTCCATGGACTCACAGCTAATAAGTATTGGAGGTAATAACATTTCACACTTCTGTGTGTAAAACAGTGTAAAACACTTTCCTTTCAACAATCTTATGAAGTTGGCAATATATCATCATTATGATCATTTTACACATAGGAAATTTTAGGATTATAAAAAGGAAGTAACATGTTCACAGCCATCTAAGTAGTCTCAGTCAGAATCCAAACTTGGTTTCTAAGTCCCCTTTCCAATATGCAGTACTGATGCTCAGTAAGAGATTTATGCAAAAACCCCCTTTCTGCCTTCATTACTTTAGGGAAAAGGAAAGCACCCACATTGAAATTAAGAACAGATAGTTTAGAACAGTAGCAAGATATAAAGAAGAAGAAACTTCCTCCAATAACAATAAGTATTCTGGCCAGAAAAGACTTTATAAGATTTAAAAAAAAGTACAGGAAAGGAAAAAAAAACTCCTCTTGGTCTGTTTAGGACTGTGCCTCATCATCATCATCATCATCATCATCATCATCATCATCATCATCAATCAATCAAAACATATATAGCTCTTTAAAATTCACAAAGCACTTTACAAAAATTACATGAATAATAATAATATTTATGTTTATGAAGCCTTTTTTAATATACTAACTCATTGGTCCCAACAACAACCTTGTGTGGTAAATACTGCAGATGTTATTATCCTTAATTTATCCACCATTTTCTCCAAGGATGACCCCCTCACTTCTATAAACAGCTCTGTACTGTTATCCCAGACCAATTTCCTAAACCTTTCTTCTCTGTGTCAACATATTGCCTACCTGTAGAACTCAGAATTCAGTTTTTCTGTGTAAGCCACCCTCCTTGTAAAGTACTTTTCAATCATTTATTAGTTCATTAGAAATTTAATGAGAAGCAGAGGTCAGAATTCCTGCTTCTCAGAGTAAGATGGTAATTGTTTTTTTGTTTGTTTGTTTTTAGATTTTTCAAGGCAATGGGGTTAAAGTGGCTTGCCCAAGGCCACATGGCTAGGTAATTATTAAGTGTCTGAGGTCAGATTTGAACCCAGGTACTCCTGACTCCAAGGCCGGTGCTCTATCCACTGTGCCACCTAGCCACCCCTAAGATGGTAATTGTTTAGGGTATTTGTGACTTCCAAAAGATATGACTCAAGTAATAATGTTATCAGGCAATAATATACTTTAAATATTAAGTAGGAAATATAGGTTACATCTTTGGGTAAAATGTTAAATCACTAAAATTTATGCAAAAGGGAATTGTATCTCATTTCTTCAATTACTCATTTACTGAGCATTTGTTAAGCACCCTCTGTGTGCAGATAGCTTTGCAAAGCTCTAAGTATATACAACATAAGACATTTTCCTAGCTTCATAGAGTTTGTAGAATATATCCAATATTTACCTGAAATGATTTCATCATTTTGATATTTTAGACTTATGTAGATAATTAATTAATGTGTTTGAAATCTCATTGATGGATTCTAATCTACATTTATAGGTCTTAATGAAGAAAGAGCTATAGACTATAAGACCAAAGTCTTGGTTACTGTTCTATAAAGATTTACTTATCTACTCCCTGATAAAAATAAAAGTCAGAAGGCTTTTCACCTTCATGTTTAGGCTAAATTAGCAGTAGACAATTTAGGGCCCTGGTGCTAATGAGTTGCTATTAATTGTTGGAAATAATAGTTATCCAGATTATAACATGCTCTAAGTAGGTTGCACATTGCAGATGTGAAGGAGCTAGACTGAGAATCTGCTAGAAGGGAGAAAGCAGGCCATATCAAATCTCATTGCTTTCTATGCTGCTAAGATGTTTTCTGGCACAAAGGTCTATTTTTTTAACACATTATTCTCCAGGTAATGCTATGTGGCTATATGTTTTGGAACACAAAATTTCATGAAGAATTGAAGTTGGGATCCCATGAAGAGAAATAGGGTGGATATCAGAAGGCTGTTTCATGTTACTGATGATGACTGCCATTTAGGAGGTGGTATTGAAGTCATCATTAAGAAATTTTGATGTTGTTATTCAGTTGGGTTCAACTTTTCCTGATGCTGTGGACCATATAGCACACCCAAACTATCTATAGGGTTTTCTTGGCAAAGATATTGAAGTGGTTTGCCATTCCTTTCTCTAGTTCAATTTATTAATGAGAAAACTGAGGCAAACAGGGCTAAGTGACTTGCCTATGGTCAACAAAACTAATAAGAGTATGAGGCTGGATTTAACCTTGCAAAGATTAGTCTTCCTGAGTCCAGGCCCAGTACTCTATCCACTGTACCACCTAACTGCCCTTCTCAAGGATAGAAACTGAATAAGAATACTGTTCATATCTCTGCTTCTAGATGTTTTTATTCCACAGTTAAATAGTGAGTGATGTTGACCAGCTATCACCCAGGGAGACAGACTATCTTCTGAAGGGACTTCTTACAATCAGCCAGGGATGTGTCCAACCAGAAAGAATGTGTCTCTCCCTGTTAGCATAGTCTCCATCCATGTGATCATGATACTTGCCCTTCACCTTCCAGGGTAAACAAGCTCCTTGGGTGAGAGGCTTGGGGGAGCTCTTTGCTGCCCTTGTCCCATCTACTGGTGTCTGCTTTAGCACCTTGCTTCTTCTCATGTTAAATTCATTACCAGAAAATGAAGCTGAAATTTCCCAGTGACATAAAATATTGATGAGAGAAATAAGGACAAGATAAATTATCAAGTACTACTTTTGGGGTTTGGCTGGTTTTTTTTTTCCTGCTGGGTTGGCAGACATCTGTTCATCTCTCTCCCTTTTGATTTGTTTGGATATGGGTCTTAGAGTCCTTATTAGGAAGTAGGCTAAAGCATAAGTATGCTGTTTCCAACTCACAATCACTCATGGAGACTGTGGGAAAATAGATGTATTTTCTGGTTGCTGTCCAAACCTGGAAACCCAAGCTGTGGCTGAAAAAGACTCTGCTGAGTTCTTTCCAGTTACCCTTTGTGGTTTCTCTAGGCACTCTGTTAGAATTGTCTGTTCTAGCAGTGTAGAGGCAATGTGTTATATATATAGTGGGAAGAACATTGAACTTGAGGTCTTGAGACCTGGGTTCAAGTCTGGATCAATGCTTTGTTTATTAAATGATTACCATGTTCCAGGCACTGTAATTTACAAATATTATTTTATTTTTGTCCTCACAACAATTCTGAGAGGTAGGCATTATTATCCTAATTTTACGTTTGAGAAAATTGAAGAAGAGAGAAATGGATTTGCCCAAGGTGATCTGGAACCCAATGAAGTGAAATAGGGTGGGTATCAGAAGGCTGTTTTATGTTACTAATGATGACTCAGCTAGTGTCTGAGGCTAGATTTTAATTCAGGCCTTTTTGGCTCTAAGCCCAGGGCACTATCCACTGCACCACTGAAGAAAACATACAGCTTGGTTAGAGTGTGAGAAGAAAAATAATATAATATCAGTTTGCCTTAAAGTGCCACTAAATTTCAAAATAAACATTGATTTAACTTGGAGGATTTTTTCAAATTCTTTGTACAATTTCTTCTCCTCCTCATTCTCTGAAGTGGTTGTTAGTGCATAGCTTAAACTGAAATTATTCTCATGATGATCTTTTTGCAAATACTTTGAGTGCTGCAGTACCAGATGACCAAACATCCATGAGATGATATTCCTTATTGCTATTAGATGTATAATAAAACTAACTCTGCCAATTCCTTTATTTTTCTTTCCAGAGAGAACCTGTGAGCCAGCCTTCCATTTAAACTTCCATGTCCTTTTTGCTTTGGGTTTCATTTATAGTGAAAGTATTACATATTGGATGACAAGAAATCCCTTAGGTATAATATGAAGGCAATACCCAGAAGCAATAGCAGTTCTGAAAATGGACTGGATTGCTCACAGTTGCTCGATCCAATCTTTTGATTTCATACAAGAAGTTTCCTAGTCAATCTACAATTAGTGTGTGACTAACACTATGCTAAGTTCTGAGTGTTTGTGAAGGTACAGGTTAAAGATAAAATAAAGGCAATCATTGTCCTTTAGAAGTCTACTGACTTTTCTGGGAGTGAGAGAGGAGAGTGTGAGTGCCAGAAAGAAGGTATTGTTTAAGCCATATGAAACAATTAGAGAATAAGAGTTCAGAAAAGGAAAAGATCAATGTGGGTACTAGGCAAAAGGGAATACTTCACTGTAGGAATCAAAGCTGGTCTTTGAGGGATGGATAGGTGGAGATAAATCAGAAGGGCAATCCATGTCTGTAAAGATGGAGCAATATAAGCAAAGACATGGAACTCTAATTAGCCTGACATATTTATTGGTGGGACATTGAGGAGTCTGCCTTGACTGGAGTTAAAGGACTGCAATGACTAATATTGAAAATAAATGTGCATAAGTAAAGTAGGGTCAAATTACTGGAAATTTTGAATACTAGATTAAAAAAACTGATTGTGATCTAACTAGCAATAAGGTGCCATTCTAGTTTTTGTAAACAGGGCAGTGATGTGACAAAATAATAATTTTAGGATGCCAAACCTGGCAGCACAGTTGGCACTAAGGTACATGTGTGCATAATTGCAGAGGAGGCAACATGCTCCTTTGTATTCATCTTTTGGTTGACTCAAAATGCACCAGTTCTGGGCCCATGCTTGTGTCTGTATGGAGCCTCTTGATTTTACCATGAAGCCTCAAATGCTGGATTCTTAACTTCATAGTCCTTCCTTTTAGTCTTTCAGGCATTGATGTCTGGTACCTTCTTTCTCTTTTCTGATAATCCCCTTGCACAGAACTCACCAATTGCCTGCCATTTGGACAGTTGCCTGTACATTTCTGTTTAGGTGGGTTTCCTGGATTTCAACTCTATTCAAATATTAGTGATAATTTTGGCTAATCTGTATTTCTTCTGTCTTGAACTATGTATTTCAGGATTCAAATACTTTTATGAAGACAGACCTTATAATTATTGACTTTTAGTCAACCTTGATTATTATGGTTCCTAGTCTTCATCTGCATAAGAACTTAGTAGTTGAACCCCCTAGACCACTTTACAGAAGAGGGACTCATAAGTGCATCTATAATGCAAAGTGCCCTTATAGTAATCCCTGATTGATACATAACTTCTCTTCTATGCCTGTTTAAGAACTCTTTCTATGTTGGAACTATTTCTCACTTCTTAGCCTTGGCATCACCCTGTCTTTTTTCTAGTTGTCTGATATTTTGGTTCTCTATAATCTGACAATTGGGTTCTGACATTGTTTGCTCGCTACATGGACTAGATACTTATCTTTTGATCAGTCAATCCAGAAATAACTTTAAAGTCCCTAGCATGTGCTAGGCATCAAAATACATATATGAAGAAAACAAGCCCTACTTTTTTTAGGATTTTGCAAGGCAAATGGGGTTAAAGTGGCTTGCCCAAGGCCACACAGCTAGGTAATTATTAAGTGTCTGAGATCGGATTTGAACTCAGGTACTCCTGACTCCAGGGCCAGTGCTCTATCCACTGTGCCACCTAACTGCCCCAAGCCCTAGTTTTTCTAGCAGTTCCTGCTATTTGGAATTTCTCAAGACAATATCTGTTGGTTCCATCACAGACTTTTGGTTTTCCCCATGATCTTCCAACCACATAAATTCCATGGCTTTCTGGAACCCCTTTGGTTTCTGGGTTCCACAAGAGAAGATAGCTTTATCATCACTTCTTCCTATTCTGTCCTTCCTTTCTCAGATTTGTACCATCCAAATCAGTTTTGATCATAGTAAGCTACAACAGGTATTTTGGAAAGAAAAACAATGACCTTTTCTTGATAAGTTATAATTAATCAACTAATATTTATTAAACACCTACTATGATATGCTAGGCCCTGTACTAATTGCTGGGGAAAACAAATTAATGCAAACAGTTTCTGCTTTGAAGGAGCTCATAATCTAATGGAGAAGTCAACTTGCAAACAGCAAACAAGATATATATATTATATATATGATTAATTGGAGATAATCTTTGAGGGAAAATGGGAGAATGGGAAAGGTTACTAAGAGAAGGTGAGACTTCTGCTAAGACTCTTTTAATGAGGCATTTGACTCCCACTAGGCAGTGAAGATCTGTGCAGAAGAAAACCGGGAATAACTTCTGATGTAATGCTTCCTTGAAGTAGTCACAGCTAGGAAATGTCAGAGAAAGAATTTGAATCCAGGTGCAACTCTGTAGGTAGCACAGTGAATAGAGTGCCAGACTTGAAACCAGGAAGACTAATCTTCCTGTGTTTAATTCTGGCATAAGATCCTTACTAGTTGTGTGACCCTAGGCAAGTCACTTAACCCTATTTGCTTCGGTTTCCTCTTTTATATAAAATGAACTGTGGAAAGAAATGACAAAGCATTCAGTATCTTTGCCAGATTTACTAATGGGGTCATGAAATGTCACACATGACTGAAACAAATGAACAACAAAAGCAACAGTTTATCCACAATAGCACATTGTCTACTGATTAGAGGCATTAAGGTTTATCAGGAAAAGAAAGAAGCATTTTACTCAAATTTGGAGTAGAGATGTACAAACTAAGGCCAACAAAGAGAATTAGTGAGAAAGATACCTTACTGTTCCTATAAACTTGCTCCCCCCCCAAAGTTGCTCTAAATTGCCTATTACATGAAGTGTCTTATGCATCTTAAAGAATTCTAACTCAGTTATGACTTAATTTCAGAAAACATGGATTTGAGCCCTGGTCCTACCATTTATGAGATGTCCTGTTGGCAATTTCATCACTGAAAGGCCTCAGGCTAGAGGGAAAAGAACTCTAGATTTGATGTCAGAAGATTTTGGCTCCCATACTGGCTCTGTTTCTTACTACCTGGGTGAATTTGGTAAGTCCCTACTCCTCTGAGCCTCAACTTCCTTAACCTTTTGTAAAACAAAGGGATTGGACTAGTGCCTCTCTAAGCTATTATCAGCACACATATTTTTATTTAATAAAGAATTCTAACTGTCCATTTGAACTGGCTTAATTGAATTGGAAATCAAATGATAGGAGGAAAAATAAGGGAAATGGAAGTTCAGTGAGGAGTTGGGTTGGGGTTGCAGTTTTGGGAACCATAGGTATATTGAGTTTAAGTCATAAACTATGATGATTTTGCTCAGCAAATAAAGGCCATCTTGATGATTCTTAAAAATTTCTTGTGAAGTAAATATATGGCTCCTTTTGCAGTTTAGTCTGATTTCTTCTAATCCCCATTTATCAAGATTATTCCTTCTTATTTGTAACCTGTAAATTGTATATTTATAATTTTCTTCAGGGTAAGTCAGTTTTCTTTGATTCTATCTGGAAAATCCCTACATATAATATGTATAATATTATAGTATTATATATTATAGTACTATAATATTATATAAGATAGCTTATATATATGCTAGTAGAATTGAATTAAAGACTGAGGAAGGACTTACAGTATATAAAAAAGTTTTACTTTAAAAAGTAGTTACTCTTCACTTCCTCCTCATTTCCTTCTCTCTCCTCCCCTCTTCTTAGTGCTTCAAGTCAGTTCTTCAATTAGTCCTTCCTCAGGCTTCAATTGTACTAATATTAATTAAGCTACTACTGTGTGTAGGACAATATACTAGATACTAGGGATATAAAACCAGAGATGAAACAGCCCCTTCTCTTGGGGATCATATACTCTATTTACATGTGCCTAGGTAAACAGATACATAGTGTATTTGTGTGTGTGTGTGTGTGTGTGTTTGTGTGTGTGTGAGAGAGAGAGAGAGAGAGAGAGAGAGAGAGAGAGAGAGAGAGAGAGAGGAAAGAAGGAAGCTCTAATAGTAAGGGAGAAAAGTTGAGAAAGATAGATGCTGAAAGCCATGGATTTGAAGAGACAAGGATGAGGAAAAATTGCATCACCAGTATCAGATATGGGGCTAGGCATTATGAAAAGAAAGACATGTTAATAGAAGATATGATGTAAGTACAATCACAGGCAGACTACCTGGATTGGAAAAATGCATGAAAGGGAGTAATATGAAATAAGACTGGAGAAGTAGTTAGAAACTAGGTTGTATAAAGGACGAATGAGGATTTAAACAATTTTTTAGTCATTAAATTTTTTTGAGTGAGTATATGTAAGTGACATGAGAGATCTGTTTTTTGGCAATATTGATTTGGCAGCCATGTGGAGGATAAATTAGAGGGGGTAGAGATGTGTAGGAAGAAGACCAATTCAGGGACTATTGAAATAGTCCATGTCAGAGGTGATGAGAACCTGAACTAAGTCAGAAGTGTTGACTGTGAAAATGAATGAAAGATTTTGTGAAGGCAGGATGGACAAGACTTGGCAACCAATTGATGTAGGGGATAAAGGAGACAGAAGAGTCAAAGCAGCAGGGCTATAATACTTCATTGTTATAAACTTGAGTGTTTGGAAAGATGGGAGTGTCATCTATAAAAATGGGAAAAGCATTAAAAATGATGTTATTAAAGGTCCTTTATAGAATTGCAGTTTCTCAGAGTTGGAATGGAGCTTGGAGGCCATCTAGCCTGACCTCTGTTTGAACAAAAATCCTTTTTACAACACATCCAAGTGATCATTTGACTTTTATGTGAAGATCTTTAGTGAACTTGCTTCCTCCTGAGGCAGCTTAGTTTTTGGATAGCTCTAACTATTAGGGACTTTTTCCTCCAACTAAATCCCAAATTTTTCTCCTTGAAATTTCTACTGATTCCTCCTAGGCTAGTCCTCTGGGGTCATACAGAACAGTCTAATCCTTTCTTCTTTTCTTTCTTTTCCTTTTTAGGTTTTTGCAAGGCAAATGGGGTTAAGTGGCTTGCCCAAGGCCACACAGCTAGGTAATTATTAAGTGTCTGAGATCAGATTTGAACCCAGGTACTCCTGACTCCAAGGCACTGGCCTTGCTTTATCCACTTTGCCACCTAGTGGTCCCTAATCCTTTCTTCTTAATCCTTTCTCTCCTCCCCATTTTTTGTTCCCTTAATCCTTATCAATTCTCTTGCTTACATTGTGAATTCTCAGATGAAACATATTATCTCAATAAAGGTCTGGACAATATAGAACCTAGAGAGAGGATTGTCATTAAGTTCCGGGTTTCCTAGAAATAAATTCACTTTTCTAATAACAACCAAATATTGCTATACATGATTACATTTATTTACTATTTTTAATGCTGGCACTAAACACTTTATGGCACTTAAAATCTCAGAATGCTAAGGTCAGATGGGACCTTAAATATCTATTCCAGTGGTTCTTAGACTTATTCTTTTCTTATACAATGAAATCTTTAAAAAGTTTAAAAATTGTATCTCATTAATGTTACCAAAAACACAAGGGTTGAAAAACAAACAAAAAATAACCCAAAACTTCTACTTCCAGATGTTACTATTGTTTATCTTTCAATTCTCTAAGAAGACCATTGTCTTCAAGAGGGTGACTGGGATTTAAATGTGTCTGAGCTACACAAAGCCATCAACTTCACTCCAATGTCATCTTAGTCCAGGGGCAAGACATAAGTCAAGGAGAATGATGATGGCCCAGGATACAGTAGGACACCTTGACCTTTTGAAACAACTACATCCTTTATACCAGGTCTTAGTTTGCCTACAGGCATTCTGTAATTAAAGGCTAGGTAAGAATTGAGACAAAAGATGTCTTCATAAAAGAATCAATCTGGCAGGGGAAGACCCTCAGTGTTTCTGGCCCAAATAGAAACAATTGCCATTTACCCTCTTTCTGAGCTATCAGAACTCAAACATTTGAGCAATGAGGTTTGGTCTGAAGGCTATTATTGGCCAATCATGGAAAGCTAGAGAGATTTTGGTGTAAAGACATAAACAAGTAGTTCCATTTGAATTACAATGGTTTTTAGCAAAGCCTTGTTTTTCAGAGTTATATTTCACAAAATCAAAAATGAAAATGGCATGAGACAAAAGAGTTGATTGTCTCAGTTTATAAAAAAATCCCAACAGTATGAATAGGGAAGGAAAAATATTTAGTCTTCAAACCCCAAGATATCTTGCAAAGTATAAGCAATCAAAATTTATTTTCCTTTCAACAGAGCACTCACTTCCATGTGGACAGAGGAAAAAAAGGAAAAGAAGAGGGGGAAGAAATAGTAGGATTGTCCAACTTGGACCCCAGTTGAGTCCCCAGGGGGACCCCCAGGAGAAAATTGCTATTATTACTCATTGTTGCTTGTCTTTTGTTCCTGAACAGGACCATTGACACCAAGAGGGTGATAACTCCACATGCAAATGAAATGGATTTAAGTGAGGCAGATCTGTGCAGTCATCATCTTTATTCTGTCTTCCAGTCCAGTGACAAGATATAAATCAAGATGACTGGTAATGGCACTGGATGTAGTGCTATTGCTTCCAGATAGATTTTACTCCAGATTCAATGCCCTTAAAGTATTTTCCATTTGTTAAGAATCTTATTTTTTCAATTAGTATTTTTTTTAACTTGTTTGTTTAAGTTGTGCAATCGCTTTACAGCAATTTTGGTTTTTCTTATTACATTGTATTTGTGGAATTGTTTTCAGCTCATCACATTTTCATTTTTTAAAAAAAAATAATTTTGTTTTTAATTTTGTAATTTCTTTTTAAAATTTCCTTTGTATTTTTCCCAGGGCTTTTGAAACTATTTTTTAAAAATCACTAACATATCTCTTCATTTACATATTCCTCCTTTACCCCTAGAGCTTTTATTGTTGTGTGGTGTTAACTCTGAGTTCTGAAGGCAATGGCATCAGAAAAAAAGCTCTGGTAGGAGCTATAAGTTGGAAAGACTAAAATGGATTATATGAACATTATTCAAGAGAAGAAAGTTAGATGAGTTAAATTTGGATATGTATATACATATATCTAATATCTATATTGATGAATCTATCCTCAATCTATATTTAGTAGAATGGAGTACAATACTTTACAAAGATTGTCTACTAAGACTAATAAATCAACATATTCCTAAAAGTATATAATTATCAACTCACTAGAAGTAAGCCCCAATTGAACATAGCAGAGTTCAATTTGGGGGGGGGATTAGGTTACTCCAATTAAGTTCATAGCTATTTGTTACATTTTCAGAGTTTTCTTAATTCTTAATTAAAAACAACCCTTGTTGTCCATCAGTTGAGGAATGACTGAACAAACTGTGGCATATGATTATGATGGAATGCTACTCTGCTATAAGAAATGATGAGCAGGATGCTTTCAGAAAAACCTGGAAAGACTTGCATGAGATGATGACAAAGTAAAATGTACTATATACAAACAATAGCAATATTGTAGAATGATTAGCTGTGAATAACTTAATTTTTCTCAAGACAATTCTGAAGGACCTATGATGAAAAATGCTATCTATCCCCAGAGAAAGAGATGATGGTATGTGAATACAAATTGAAGCATACTTTTTTTTTTACTTTATTTTTCCTGGGGAGTGGGGGGGTTCTCTGTTGTCTTTTATAACATTATTATGGGAATGTTTTTACAAGACTACACATTTATAATCTAAATCAGATTGTTTGCTTTCTCAATTCAGGGGTGTGAGATGAGATGAAGGAGATAATGTGGAACTCAAAATTTAAAAAGAATGACTGTAACTAATATCTCCCCTTCATACATTTTCCCATTATAGATAATAAACTGTGGTACCCAAAATATTTATTATATGTAAGAATATATTTTTATGTCAGTTATTTTCCATACTTTGCTAATAGAGGCTTTCATTTGATGTTGAGTCAGATATAGTTAGTCTTGTTTAATGATTGATCCTAGATTAAGAAAAAGTCAGCTTTTAGATATATGATCAATTCTAGCTTATCTCCAGGCAGGTGGCATAGTGTAGATAGCACTAGATCCAAAAATCAAACATACCTCAGTTCAAATCTGGCTTTAGACACTTAACTGTATGATCTGGGGAAACTCATATAACTATTCTCTGCCTCAGTTTCCCTATTTGTAACTGAGGATAATAGTAGAATTGTGAGATCAAATTAGATGGCATTTTTAAAGTACTTTGCCAACTTTAAAGCACTATATAAATTCTATAATCATTATTAGTGATAGTATTAGTATTCACTATCTATTTGTCTGCCATTATCTCTTTTATTTCATGGAAACTTTGATTTCTTTTATAGAACCCTAGGATTTCCTTAGAATATACTTTGAAAAAACTGCTGACCTAATCTTAAATCCTCATTTTATAAGGATTGAATGAGATAATATTTGCAAAGTACTTGACAGTGTGAATGGCACATAATAAGTACTATAGAAATCCTAGTTATTACTATTATTAGTGTTATAATCATTATAGCTATTATTATTGTGATTATTAAATAAGGAAACTAAAGACAAGAATGGTAAAGCCATGTTCATAACTTCATGTAGCTAATTTGTGACAAAAATTGATTTTGAAACTATATTTCTGGACTTTCAGGCTACTAATGATTTGTCCATCACTTTGTACAGCAATACATTTGTCCTTAGGGGTCTTCTGGTTTGCATATCTATGTGTTCAAGAACCAAACAAAACAGAACAAAAAAAACATCCTATAAAAACACACCAAAAAGCCTACTCCCAAGAAAAATACTTGCTTCTCTTTTCTCTGTCACATTCTCCTCTTGCTCTCTACAGGATGCAGATAGAACACCCTCACTCTCTGATTCCTGGCATCATCCATATTCTCTGACACTTTGACATCTCTTTCAATGAGAATAGCTTTGGTGGTGCTGGGCCAAATTGTGGAGAACAAAAGTTAATTAGGTAATGCTGGTGAAAGCACTTTGAAAATGAGAAGTGTCGAGCTTGTTGGGCACACAATATTCTCATTCATATAAAGAAAGGTTGAAGAACCCATGTAACTATTAGTCACTGGGCAGTGATAATGAAGGAGGTGGGGATAGGGCATGCTTCCTGAGACAGTTTCCTAACTTACAGCTTTGCTTCTAGTAAGGTACCCCTTAACTGTTTGTTGAAGAAATGAAAGATTACGTAGAGAAGATTTGATCCTTTTGTACTTGTGGAACTGTAATGTTGATGACCTTCCTTGATTTCCTTAGTCTTATTCAGTAGTTCAGGTTATTGCTGTCAGACTGATTCTCTTTGTCCTCATTCCCTTCATTTTTCATGACAAGCTATCTCTATTTGAATCTTTTGTGCTGACTATCCCTTGATTTCAATGTTCTATAACTTTGAAGGTTCATCTCTTCTTCAGACTGTAACATTCTATTTCTGTGAGTTTATTCCTGTGTTCTTTATATCTCTACAGAGGTTGAGTATTTTGAAAGACAGGGAAGTTGGCTTCCTGAACTTGGGAGACAATCATATTACTGAGTCCCTCAACATCTCTTTAGATTAAAATAACTGAATAATTTAAGTCTACATTTTGGTCTCAGTTATCTGGATAATATAGGCATATTAACTCAGACTAAATGTATCTTGAGAGTTTACATTATGATGCCGTTAGTTTTGTTGAAATGATAGAACTTTCACCTCTTCTGACTTTGTGAATATATTAATTCAGTGATGGAGATTGATAGAATGTACTCCCTCTATCTTGTCAGTACATGTCTGTTACAGTCAAACAGAGTGATTTCCTGAGGAAACAAGTGTATGATATTAGGGTATGGTATCAAGGTACCATGACTTTTGACAGAAGTGTGCCTGAAAGAATAAAAAGGGTTTATAAAGTTTTGCTAAAGACAAGTGTCCTGACAGAATTATCATTGCCTAAAGTCTTGGTGCCCAAGACCTCAGGCTGCTAGCACAATCATCTGGCACAAAATGACTATCCTAATGATATATAATATTATAAGGGACTAGAAGTGCAGAAATTGATGTAATGTACTTAAAAATCTATGTAATTTCTGGAATGAGAGATTTACAAAGCTGTACTCCTCTGCTATGTATGTCTCACTTGCCTTTTTTCCTTCTTTGACAAAAAAGTACTGCACAAACTATATTTTTATATAGCCAAACTAATAAAATGGAATTTTTCACAGTCCTTAGTCCACATGCCATCTATATAGTTCAGCTGTCCTGGATATACTTTCTCTCACTGCTTGTGACACACTAGGGTAAGAAGAACAGGTAGGATCATAACTTGTTACTTCCTCTTCCACTTCTCTCATAGTTACATAATCCCTCTCCCTTTGAGGTTTACTCAATCCTGACATATCCTCCTCTTAGGATTCTAGCAGCTGATGTCAGCTCCCAGGTCATTCTTTATCCTTTCTCATGGAGTTCAGTACCTAGTTCATAGTTTTCCTCTCCATGTCAATTCTTTATATTTAGGAAATTCAATATACATGTTGATATTCTTTCAAATATTCTTCCATTTCATCATTATTGTCTTCCATGATCCACAACTTTAATCTATCTCATAGCACAGAGGGATGACCATTCCTTTGATCTCATTATCACCTACCAGTATTTCTTTTTGGCAAGCCATAATACTGAAATTATATTTTCTGGTCACAACCTCCTATCCTTCTGTCTATTCCTCTGCTTTTCTCACTTTTCCTAAATCTATTATATATCTTTATTACAACCTCTTCTATCTCTACTTTTCTTTGTTTTCTAATCACACTATTTCAATCTCACTTTAACTCTTCAAAATCACCTTAGTGGCTCAGGATATAGAGTTCTGGGTTTATAGTCAGAAGAACCTGAGTTCAAATTCAGCCTCAGGCACTTACTAATTCAGGTAGTTCTGTGAAAGTCATTTAAACTATCTACCTCGGTTTCTTCAATTCTAAAAGATGATTTCGTGAGATGCTTAACAGTTCTAGAACATGGTAGACACTTAATAAATGCTTATTCCCTTCCCTTCCCCCTCTTGACTTTGCCTCATTGCACTATCAAAAACTCACTTTATTTCCACTATCTTTCTCCTTTTCCTTTCTGTATTGCTGAACATCACTGGGGAAAGTCTCCATGACTGGATCCACTACAAACTTATGTTACCTATTCTCAACACCCTAAGCCAATTCTTTTACTTTTCCCTGATTGACTCTATTATGTACTCCCCATAGTATATATTCCAAATCTCCCCTTTTCTCTTTAACCAAAATTTGTCAATCTGTACTCTTTCCTTTTTTTAGTCAAAGACAAATTAAAGATACTCTCCCCTCTCCCTTAAAAAAACAAATTCTAAATTCACCTCATCTTCATCTCTCATTTCTCATCTCCCCTTTACTCTTTAATTTTTTTTGCAAGGTAATAGGGTTAAGTGACTTGTCCAAGGTCACATGACCAGGTAATTAGTAAGTGTCTGAGGTTGGATTTGAACTTAGGTCCTCTTCACTCCAGGACAGGTGCTCTAACTGCTGTGTCATCTAGCTGCCCCCTTTACTCTGGTTTCAAAGAAAGAGGTAAAACTTTTCAATGCCATTGCCAGTCATGCTTGTGCCTTTGACCTTATCTCATTTCCTTGTTTGATTATTCTTTTTCTCTGTCACTATTTGCCACTTATACACAATTTTCTTACTACTTTCATATGTTCCTGGATATTTTCCATCCTTGAGAAAATCTTAACTTGACCATTATATTTCTTCTATATGTCATCCTAGAAAGGGTGGATATTGAGAAGTATATTTTTGATACATGAACAATGCTGGCATTTGTTTTGTTTTACTATGCATTTTTAGGGCAGTTAAATGATGCAGATGATAGAGTGCTGGCCTTGGAATCAGGGAAACTTATCTTACTGAGTTCAAATTCATTCTTAGACATTGTGTGATCCTGGGCAAGTCACTTAATCTTGTTTGCCTCAGAACCTCGTCTGTGAAATGAGCTGAAGAAGGAAATGGCAGGCCACTACAGTATCTTTGCCAAGAAAGTCCCAAAATGGGGTCATGAAGAGTCTGAAACAACTAAACAACACGCAAAAATGCATATTTGTTACAATAATTTTCCTGTTTCTTTTTTTAATGGGAAAAGAAGATAGGAGAAAAAGGTTATAGATATAATTTAAAAAATAACATTAAATTAAAAAGATGATATCCTATATTTTTTCTCACTAGAAAAAAACTAATGGTGCCCATTATATTCACTTTACCACTTCTAACTCAGTTATTACATCTTATGGAAACTATTTCTTCCAAGGTCATGAATTGATTTCTTTATTACTAACTCCAATGTACACTCTTCCCACAGGTTTCATCCTTCTGGAACTCTCTGGCTATGTTTGACAAGGTTACTCACTTCCTTTTGACATTCTTTCTTTCTGGGTTTTTATGACATTGCTTTGACATATCTTCTAACACATCTCACTCTTCTAAGTCTCCTATTCAGGATTCTCATTCATGGGAAATAGTGGTTGTTTTGTTTTTTGTTTTTGCAAGGCACTGGGGTTAAGTGGCTTGCCCAAGGCCATATAGCTAGGTAATTATTAAGTGTTTGTGGCCAGATTTGAACTCAGGTACTCCTGACTCCAGGGCTGATTCTCTATCCACTGCTCTACCTAGCTGCCCCAAAAATAGTGTTTTACAATGGAAAACAAGTACTGGTTCTAGAGACAAAGGACTTGAATTCAAATCCCAGTTTTGACACAACTATTTGATTGACTTTAGGCAAATCATTTAACCTCACTGGTTCTATTCCTTCATATGAAAAGTAGGGGGTAAGACTAGATGGTTTCCAAGATCCATTCCATGTTGAATTTTTGATCTTATGAAAAGATTCCTTTCCCTTAATTGTGACTTTATCCATGAGCTTTCTCCTGGGTCTGTCTGTCTGTCTGTCTCTCTCTGTCTCTCTCTCTCTCCCTACCTTGCTGATCTCCTTTTCCCCCTTGACTTTAACTATATTTTCTATTCAGATTACTCCCAAAGCTACATATTCAGGTCTCATCATTCCAGTGCATCTCTCCTTTTCATCCTGAATATCCCATAGGCATTTCAAACTAAACATGTTCAAAACTGAATTTATTACCACCACTCCACTCCCAAAACACACAATCTACTAATTTTCTGCTTTCTTTTGATGGGATCAAAGTTTTTAGTCATTCTCTTCCATTCATTAACTGTTCTCTGTCACCACTCCCCCTCCCTGCTCACATCATATTTAATCAGTTAGCAAGTATGGTTTACCTCCACAATGTTTCTTGAATCTGTCTTCTCTCCACATATCTAGTTCAGATACTCATCATCATCTCTCCCTGATCCTATTACAATATCCTCCTAATTAGTGATGGTGTATTGAACCTCTTTCAATTCTAATCCACCCTCCCCACAGCTATCAAATTGAACCACTCCTAAAGTATGGTTTTGTCCATATTACTCCTTTGCTCAAGAAGTTTCAATGGTCCCCTTTTGCCTATAGGATAAAATATAAATGCTTTCATTTCACATTTAAAGTCCTTCACAGTTTGTCTCCAGTTTCTCTAGAGGCTAATTAATGATTTTCATGTAGTCCATGCTCCAGCCAAATTGGTCTATTTGTTATTCCTTATACATGACATTTCCTCTCTCTCTACTCACCTCTACCTTTTGGAATCTCTAACACTCTTCAAGCATTAGTTATACCAAATATAGTTTAGCTCATGACTTCCTAGATTTCCTCTGTTTCTCTGCTTAAGTGGTCATTTTCACACTGGCAATACCTTCACCTCTACAGCCCCCTTTGATTGGTATGTTTTGTCTTTTCCCTTTAAAATATAAGCTTCTTGTCGTCAGGCTTTTTATGTACTACTTTTGACTTATATTGTATTCTCAGTGCTTAGCATAGTGGTTGGCACACAGGTGAATATTTAATCAATTATCTACCTACTTTTCTATATATTTGCCAATCTATTATGATATCTCCTTCCAATAGCCTTCCCTGATTCCTCCAGTTTCTGGTTCTTCCCCCATCCCCTGAGAAATAATTTTATATTTGTATATATCTTATGTCTACTTATCTGTGAATATGTTATGGATGTCCCCCTCCCCACTTCCCAGTAGAACATGAATTTCTTGGGGGGGAAGGAGCTATTTCCATTTTGTAATTGTGTCTCCATTTTCTGGAAGGCAGCTAGGTAGTATAGTGGAAAGAATATCAGGCTGGAGTAAGGAAAACTCATCTTCCTGAGTTTAATTTTGGCTTCAGATACTGATTAACTGTATGACTCTGGGCAAGTCATTTAACCCTTATTTGCCTTAGTTTTTTCCTCCATAAAATGAGTCAGAGGAGGAAATGGAAAATCACTCCAGGATCTTTGCCAAGAAAATCCTAAAAGGAGTCACAAAGATTCAGATACTACTACAATGACTGAAAAACAACCCCATTGCCTAACAAATTTGCTTAAATAATGTTTGGTTAGTGATAGATTGATTCCCAGAAAATACAAGATTTTTTTAGTGCCGGTTCATGGTTCTTAGACAGAAAGATGGAGTTTTATACCAACATAAGTATAAAATACCTCTCCACTACAAGAATATATTGGCAGTTAGAAGCATTTGATGGTGTTTCCTATTGGGAGACAAATAGCAGGAAAGCACTGTTTTTTTCCAGTGATCCTAGCATCAGAAACAGGAGAAGACTCTGACGAAATGTATTTTAAGTATTTTGTAAATCTTACAATGCTCTATAAAAGGTTAGTTATTATTTTGTGGTTATTATTATTTGACATGACTAGAAGCTCCAAAATTTTGAATTTAATCAAAGAAAGCTTTCCAAGAAGGGCACTTAAGCATTTGATTGACCAAACTGAGATCTTTGGGGTGAAAGGATGAAGAATTGAAGATCTTGATTGAAAATCTCCAAAGGCTACCTTAAAACCCCAGCAGTCACTTTCAAAGGGGACAGTTGCCTTAGAAAAACTTATTTGAACTACTGCATTAAAAAACTAGCAGAAAAGAAGCAATGGACAAAAATAGAACAGAGCAGTGCTACCCAAAATTGCCTGTGCTCCTTGACATTCTTAAGATGCATAGGCAGAAAAATTCCCTTGCAGAAAAACTTGAGGCTCATTAGCGGCTGCCTTCAAATTTTAAATTCTGTGCATTAGACCATAGCTTCCCTGTGTGATTCCTGATTTTCCTATAGATTTCCTCATCCTTCTTCATCCTCTACCTCTTCATCTTCCATCCCCAGGGATGTCTGTAGCAGTATCTGTCTGCCTTCTGGCTGAGACATAATGTTAAGTGGAGTTTGAGTATATGCATAGAAGGAACCATATTCAGAAGTAAGAGGTATGCAACTAATAAGTTATAACCAAGAAAATCCTTTGATCTTTTTTCCAAGGTTGGAAGTAGTGTGATATAAAAGAAAAAAAAATACTATTGTACTTGGAGTTAGAAAAACTGAATTGAAAATCCAGTTCTGTTCTCTTTTGTCTCTGTGACTTTGGGAAAAAATCACTTCATTTTTCTGTGCCTCAGTTTCTTCATCTGTAATCTTGGGGGTCAAACCTGATGATTTATAAGACAGTTCCCAATTCTGAAACTTATAATCTTCCATTCACAAAATTCCAGATTTGGAAAGGATAATCAGAGACCATTTAACCCAAATCATACTGAAATAGAGTACCTTCTGCAATTTATCTGATAATATATTTATGTATATATATCTACATATATGTATGTATATCTCTATCTCTATCTATCTCTATCTCTATCTCTATCTCTATCTCTATCTCTATCTCTATCATCTCTATCTCTATCTCTATCTCTATCTCTATCTCTATCTCTATCTCTATCTCTCTCTATCTCTAATCATTTAGCCTTTTTTTGAAGACCTGTATAGTGAGGGAGAACTAACCACCTACAAAAAACAGTCCATTCAATGTTGGGTCAGCTTTAAATATTAGCAAGTTTTTTTTCCTTACATCAAGAATAAATCTACTTGCTTTAATTTTTAACTTTATGTTCCTAGTTCTATTTTTAGAGATCAAAGTGTAATTCCTCTTCTCCAAGAAAACTTTTAAGATATTTGACAATAACTATCACTCATCCCTGAAGCCTTCTCTTCACCAGGCTAAATATCCCATCCCTAGTTCTTTCAACTGATTCTCTTCTGCCATGATCATGAGAACCTTTACCATCTTTCTTTTTGTTGATCAATTTTAGTTGAGTCTGACTCTTTGTGACTCCATTTGTTTTCTTGGTAGAGATACTGAAGTAGTTGGCCACTTCTTTCTCCAAAAATCTTGGTCTTAGTTATTTCTAAAATGTGGTAAGCAGAATGGAATCTATATATAATCTGTCAAGGTACAATAGAACTATTACCTCCATAGTACTAAAAATTATTTTTTCAATTATACTTAAACTGAATTTGCTTGTTTTCATTGCCTAGTTACAATGCTTGTTGCTATTCAAACTACTAAAACCCCTAAAAACTTTTCCTAACCAATTGCTTTCTAGTTATACTTCCCTTATCACTTATTTGTGGAGTTATTTGAACATATTAACATTTACAGTCATTAGCATTTTAAAATTCCAGATGTTTGATTTAGCCTAGCATGTTAGGTACTTAGATTCTGATCTTGTCATTCAATGGGTTGGTGATCTCTCCTAGTTTTGTAAATATGTTAAGCATACTCTCTTTGTCTTCATCCAAGTCAACCAATAGAAATGTTAAAAACCAGATGGTCAGACACAGATCTTTGGGTCACATTAATGGAGGTCTCTTTTCATGTTGACATTTTGGGGTTGACCATTTGACTAGTTCCTTTTTCTTACCTACAGGAGTAACATGGGGAATGTTGCTAAATGCATCACTCAAATCTAGGTGAACTCTACCTATAGTATTTTTCCTGAAAATGGAAATTAGTTAAGTCTAGACTACTTATTCTCTTAGAGATCGAAATTAAGGATGGAAGAAATAGCAACTTAAATTATAGTAGGTACTTAGGGAAAACATTAGGCAGTTCTGAAAATAAGGTAATTAATTACTTGTTAGGTGGCTCAGTGCATAGAGCAGTGACTCTGCAGTCAGGAAGATCTGAGTTCAAATCTAGTTGCAGATACTGTTTAGTTCTATGATCCTGGAGCAAGTCTCTTAATCTGTCTTAATGTACCAGATAAGAAAGCAGCAAGCCATTCAGGTATTTTTGTAAGAAAGTTCCATGGACAGTATGTTCCATAGCCTCACGAAGTGTTGAACATAACTGACACAATTAAATAATAATAACATTACTTTCTGTCAAATCTCAAAGTAATGAAGAAATCTGTTGCTGTGGAACATCTATTGTCATAATCCTAAGAGGAATGAGAGCCTCATTATGTCCTGAATACAGGTGAACTTTATTGTATAATAACTCAGTATGCAAAACCTCCAATTTTGGAAACTTCCTCAAATTTCTGAAGCAGGATTCTTTACTGCATGAAAGGAATCACTATTATTATTCCTTTAAATTAACATCTTTCTTCTAGATGGCTCAGCCAGATGTAGTCCTCTGCTGTGGTCACTCCTTGCTGGAACTAGCACCACCTATGCTCTTCCTTCGACCTCTTGAAATTCAACTGTTCCTCTTTGCTCTCTATCCAGCCTGAAGTCTCTGCCCCTTTAAATACAGCAAGCCATTATGTAGGCAGTAGATTCCCGGGGAGGGATGTTAACTTCACTAACAGAGCTTTATGTTTTTTGTCAGAGCCTCAAGTACAGAGGCTCTTTGAGCCCTAGATCCAGGTTTCCTTGCTAGCAGGGATGCAGTTGGCATCCTGTCAAAGTATCCTATCTTTCCTTCTGGCTGCCTTTATGCTGTCATGCTCTGCTGGAAAGAAAACTTGGGGATGGGTCCTTGAACAGGTGGTTTCTGTATTCAGAACTCCAAAAGAGAGCTCTTTCCAGAACACTTTGTAGAGCAGTGACCTCAAGTAGGAAAGGACCAGTGTTGACATCTGAGTCCCAGATCAGTCCTACTTGGAGGTTTTCTTTACCCTTCTCTAAGTGGCTCAAATCTTGGGGTTTTTTGGAATGACAGCTTCTTCTCTTTACTATTTCTATTAGTAACCTACTCTAGCATACTCTTAGGTCCACGTCTTCCCTTCAAAACCTCCCTCTAATCCAGCATGAAAATTCTGCTAGCTTTATCATGGACAAAAGCCTAACTTTCCTATATGACACTGGAAGAAGATCTTGGTTTCTTTCAATTTAAGACTGTATTAATAGCTAAGAGGGAAAGGTAAGATGTAGCAACTTAGCACAGGTTTAAGGAGAAACAGAGCATGAACATTTTCTTTGATGTTTTTATTCTAGTCATAGCTGTCTAGAATATCTCCCAAATCCAACTAGTCCCAAGAATCTAGTTAAATCCCCTACAATTTTGCATCATGATGAGCACAATCCCAATGCCAAAGCCAGAGTCATTTCATGAACTAGCTTCTATTTGCCTGGTATAAATAAGAAAATCCAGATCATAGTATATAAGGACTCGTCAAAGCTACCTAAGTCAGTTTGTAGAGCAAAAGACTTGGGCTTGACCATGAGGGCTGTTTGGAGGGCTGTAGTGAGGAGGGATTACATGCATTCTGATTAGTCTCAAAGGTAGAACTAGAGGGAAAATATATGTTTGATATGATAGAAATATTAAAGAATTGTTTGAAAGTGGAATATGCAACTACTGAAGGTCATGATCTCTTTAATGGAGGGGGTCTTCAAATTTATTTGATTCTAAGTTGAACAGTCCCTTGTTTAGGATATTTTAGAAAGTATTGTTGGTCAATTACAGGTTGGACCAAATAGCCTCTGTGGTCCCTCCTGATTCAGTTTCTGTTGTTCTTTATACTGTTCAATAATTAGGATGCATGAATTCTATGGGATGTTAGCATTTTTGATACCTTTTGGGGATATGACATGGCATTTTTCTAGATAAAAGGCCCTCTTTCTCTTCATCTATAGATATAGATATAGATATAGCTATACATATAGCTATACATATACATATCCATGTACACATATATATTCATATATTCACATTTATATTTTATATATATTTATATATTTGTATCTATCACTCTATCTATATTGATGTTATTCATGCTTAAGGATAATTCTATGGATTGTGATTATGGTTTCTGGCACAGCATAGCAGAAAAGCTATATATGTTAACAGCCGTTCTTTCCACGTTGTTCATTTTGTTTTGCAGCTGCTGCAAATTTGACCTCTTCACCTCCTGATTAGTCCAAAATCTTGGTTAAAAGAACTCACCTCTTTTTTGACCCCTGCACTTCTCCCAAATGATTTTTTTCCCTCTGTCCATGGCTAGGCTTTAACCTAGAATGTCTAGCTTTATCCACCTCATTTTGCTCCACTCTTCAGGGTTGTCCCACCTCTGTTCATTAGCTAGCAGTGATTTTGGGATTTTGCTAAACTGTTCTCCACATTCTCATTTCAGAACTCAGAGATACTCTCATACCATCATGATTCCAAACTGGTGAAGAAATTGAGGGGATTAGAACAGAAAGCGGTTAATTTGTTGGAATTAAGTGACCCACACTGACTCCATCTCGTGACTCAGTTCTGAAGTTAGCTCAGTCCCATTTCTTTTTAGTTATGATTCTAGTCCAAATTCTGTCTTGTGAGAAAAATTCATTCAGTTGTGGGACATGGGAAACAACCTTATTGTATTGTTTGAACCCAGCCCTGTGTAGCTGGGAATCTGAACCACCTCTATGTATTGCTTAGAGATTCTTAACTAATGATCTAGGTTATGCTTAAGAGAAACCCAGGCAGATCCTGGTCCTGATTTGTTAGACAATTGACACATAGATAAATAGATATGCTTGGATGCTCAGATCTTTGATTCCTCAGTCATTTCATCTTTCATCCACCACATTAGGAGAGAAAACCCATTCCTGGATGTCATTGTGCTGATTCTGTTGTAGCAACATAGTATTCACTTGGGCTTGTCAGGAATGCTTAGCTTCTGGTCTATGCTGGGGTTGGGTACTGTAGCTATGGAGATGACTAGACCCTACTATAATTCTTTAGATTTTCATTTTGGTCTGAAGTTTGGTGTCACATACATTTTATTGACTTCTTATAGAATGTGTTAGACAATTAAATTTTACTTTTCTTTATTGAATTGTTTACAACTGTGTTGCATGACAAAATTCAGAGATGTCTTTTCCACCTTCAAAGGTTGTTGTCATATGTCAGGTAGTAGGATGCCTTTCAATTCATTCTGAAAAAAATGTGTTTGAATCAGAAGCTATAAGAGGGGGACTGATGGAAGACTCTTCTGTCCTTAGAACCCTTTTCTAATGTTCCTGAGTTAAATGGGCACAATAAAATCGAAAGAGAGTGAGACTTTTGCCATCACTTTGTAGATTTTGCTTCTTAAAATATTCCCTAGAGAGACTGGTTGTTTTTTTGTAGGGGCCAATAGGTGAAGGATAGAACTTTGGGTATGACTGTATATACCCACTCAAATAGATTTTGCTCAGATGTAGAGTTAGACTGTTAAAGAATAGACATAGCATATGATACAGCAACATATGGTTTTTCTCAGCACAGTTTTTTTTTTGCACTGAAAGACATAGTTAGAGTTGGGACTTCTCTAAGAGGAACAGAAGTATTTAGGAAGTAATTAGTGCTGTCTCGGAAAAATTGTAAGCAGCTATTTAAATTCTGTTGATGCCTGAGTAGGGGGGAAGAGGCCATAGAGATAGCTCATCTGCTGTGCTGGATGTGCCATTCCTAAACCAAAGTATTATATATTACTAGACCAGTCAAAAGAATTTTGATACCACAAAGAGATTCAAGATGAATAAATATTATTTTTACTTGACCCTGGTGAGGGGAGCCAGAATTATTTTAAATAAAAAAGAGCTACCAACACCAGTGTAGAGAGGACCATAAGACTATGGTTACAGTTATATTGGGGTAGAGTTGTTTCCCAGGGTGTCTAGTCCTTGCTCCAATGGGAATTGAAATGAGAGGGATTGTCAAAGGGAGAGAGGGACATCATGATGCCAGGACCCTAGGGGGTAGCAGCCTCTATACTGTACTGATGAGCAAACCAAATCATGGTGATGGCAGCTCCCAAGATGCCTTTTCTCTAGAAATTGGTGCTTTGGGACAAAACCCTGGTCTTTTTTTTCTAGTTATAGAAAACTATTGGGTAAACACTGTAAGCATTGCAGTTAACTGGGAGAAGATAATTAGAATGAATGAATGAAAAACTGGAGATGTCTCTAAATTTATGCATCTCGCTTTTTTGTGCTACTACGATTTTGTTTTGCCCATAAAGCACAGTTAGATTCAGGCATGCTATGCTGGGTGGTTTCCATGTGAGAACTTGCCTTGTGTGAGTTCCCTGTCAAATAGTTTTTTTTAAGCAAATATATTTTTGGCATTTGGGATATGTGGTCACCCCACTGGATTTGCGCTTTCTGCAGTAGAGTTTGAATACTTGGCAATTCAACTCAAGAAAACACCCCACTGGATGGTACTTTATCTTACCAGGTGATCTTCAGAATCTTCCTAAGGCAAAGATTCAGTCTTCAGGCTTGGCACTGATATGCTATCCAGGTTTCATAGGTATTCAACAATAATGTTAGCAAAATGGCTTTGAAGACCTTCAGTTTAAGTGGTCTAATATCTTTTCTCTCCCACACTTTCCTTTGAAGCCTCCCAAACACTGCTCTATCTCTGGTAGATCAACCTATCATCTAATTTGTCCATTCCTGAAAAGCATACTACCAAAGTAAATGAGCTTAACCACAGCATTAAACATTTTTCCATTGCTATAACCAATGGTTCCTCATATAGATGATGCAATGCTAACTGGTAGAGAATATTTGTTTTCTTGGTGTTGTTAGGTCAATAAAAGGCAAAAAAAGTGATGTCTTTTGACTTGAGCATAAATTTGATTTAAGTGAGGTAGAGTTGCTCAAAGTCTTTAGTGTCACTTTATCTCCCAGAGTCCCAGTGACAAGACAAAAGTCAAGACAACTAGCCATAGCTCAAGATGCAATGTGTGCTTGGCTTTTTTTGTGCCAAACTCTAAGTTCTCCATAGCACCAACTTTTACCACCACTGTGATCCCCTGGATACATTCTTCTGGGGAAGTCTTCACATACTTGGGGTAGATGCTCCTTTAACGCACTGATGAATTTGAGATTTGTTGTTATATTTGGTTGGTATATTTGAGTTATACTGAGCCAGGAAAGTCACTCACCAATCAGGGCTGCATGCTTGGTAGTTCTAGAGCTGAAAGAGTTAAGTTCTCCATGACATGGTCTTTGGTCCAGGGGGGCATAATAGTGGCATAGTGAATAATTTAAATCTGTCTCTATGTTATGTTTTTACTTAAGTGAGCCCAATATATTAATAATCCATACAATTTCCTCCTCCATTATCTCATTCATTCATTGTGATGTGGATAAGGCAGAAAATATTTTCCAAGTTTACAGATGACAAAACTGAAACACAAAGATGTTTAAGCAGCTTCCCCAGAGTTATATAACTAGTAATACAAAACTGGAATTATAATCCAGATCTTATAATATCAAAGTACAGATCTGATCACATCACCCCTTTCCCCTTTCCCCCATTTAAAAAACTTGACTGGCTTCCTGTTACCTCTAGGATGATATATAAAATCCTGTTTGGCATTCACAGCTATTCACAACTAGACCCCTTCTTACCTTTCCAATATGCTTATTCCAGTCACCTTATTGCCTCCCTCCTCCCCTGCCCTAATATTCTGCCACCTGTGACACTACCTCTTTGCTATTCCTTACACAAGATACTTCATCTTCCTTCTCTGGGCTTTCTCATTGCCAGTTTCTGATACTTGTAAATGATTTCTCTCCTCAGCTCTCCCTCCTTTATTCACTGACTTCCTTCAAATCCCAATTAAAATCCCCCCCTTCTATAAGAGACCTTCCCCAATCTCTCTTAATGCTAGTGCCTTCCTCCTTTGATCATTTCTAATTTATTCTTCACATAACTTGTTCATACAGTTGTTTTCATGTTAGACTGTGAGCTCTTTGAGAGGAGGGAATGCATTTTGGCTTCCTTTGTAGCTACTAGTATTTAGAATAGTGTCTAACATAAGGCTGTCCAGTAATTTCAAATATATCTCCTCTTTGTGATTCCAGTTTTTGGGCAGTTCTCAGGAAACTGAGGCAAACAGGATTAAAATGACTTGCCCAGGGCAGCTAGGTGGCACAGAGGATAGCGAACTAGCCCTAGAGTCAAGAAGGACCTGAGTTTAAATGCGACCTCAGACACTTAATAATTACCTGTGTGACCTTGGGCAAGTCACTTAAACCAGTTGCCTTGTTAAAAAAGAAGCATTAACTTTCAAAATGACTTGCCCAGAGTCATATAGATAGTAAGCATTAGAGGTCAGATTTGAACTCTGTATTTCCTAACTCTAGGCCTGTACCATCTAGCTGCTTAGCATAGCATAAAGTAGGAGCTTAATAGGTGTTTATGGAAACAACCTGCATCACTATGCCATTATGATTTGTGTGCTTATTTATATACTTCTTCATTATCCATGCCCAAGGAGACATAGCTTAGCTTAAGGCACGGACATTCATTTAGAAGCAACTACCCAAATTATAGTCAGAGAACTAATAGGAATTAATCCATCTCTAGAGCTAGTTTTGGAAATGGAAACCCATTTATTTGGTGATAGGAAATATCACCAGGCCCTTAGGGTCCAACCCCCCACATCTAAATTGGGCAAATTAGATAAAAAAAGCCATGGTTACCTCTATTTACATCTGGAATATTAGAGTTCGTCTAAACCAGTGTCCTTCTAAAATTCAGGGGGTCAAGAGAACCAAAATGTAACAGCTTCCTAAAGGATGCAATAATAGCATGATTTTTCATTTGATGAATTTCTGGAATAAATTGATTCCATTAGTTTGAGCCTCCAGTAGTTCATTTCACCAGAGCTGTAGGACTAAGGGGGTGGTTTGAGGGTTAGAGTTTTGTTCATGACATATGGCTCAAGTGTGACTCATTTCCCATATAAAGGAACAACCCATGCATTGTTTTGTGTCTCTGAAAACCTGGAGTCATCAAAGACTCTCTGGGGATTGACTTCCCCTGCTCTTCTACCAGCTGGCAGTATCCAGCACCCCATCTGTCTCAGGAGGCTGCCACCCTTCCAATAAGGCAAATGAAGCAGTCCTGTGGTTCTTTCTCCTTTCACCTGGAGATGAATTAGCAGCCCATTCACTTAAAGACCTTCTTTCTGGATCTCCCTGAAAAGGGAATTTGGCACACTGGAGGAGGTCATTAAGAATGAATGCCAACTAAAGATGTAACTGCATATTACCCACATCCAGTGGTCCTAGGAATTTGGTTCATCAACTGACTGTGTGTGTGTGTGTGTGTGTGTGCATTACATCATTTAAGCATTCAAGGTATTATAGAGCTCTAACTCTATAATTCAAAGGACTTTAAATTTCATTGAGTCCAAACACCTCAGTTTTGTGTGTTATAGAAATTAAGACAGAGAAGTAAGTGACTTGTCCAGGGTCGTATAGCTAGTAAGTGTCTGAAGTAGGATTCAAGCCCCATTTATCTTGACTCCATGTCTAGCACTTTTCCCACAATATACCACACACCTAGAATGTCCTTCCCCCTTACCTCTACATCAGAGTCCCTCTCTTCCTTTTAAAAAACAACTCAGGCATGATCTTCTACACGAAGCCTTTTCTGTTTCCCTCTTCAATGCTAGCATCCTTTCCCCTAAACTATCTTGTATTCAACTAGATTCTATGTATTGAATTTATTAACTTTATATTTATATACCTATTCTATATGTTCCTATTTCCCACATTAGAATTTTGAGGACTTCTTTGTGGCTAATAGGAGAGTTGCTGGCGCATAGTGAATGCCTAATACTTGTTGATTATTCAATACCACTCTACTTTTCAGTCCTTCCTTTTCTTTGAGAAGCTATTTCTAATTTTTGGTTCATATATTAAAGAAAAGAGAATCTAAGTTTAATCCAGGCTCTGCTACTATTCTTAATGTGCTTTTAGCCAAGTTGTTTAAACTTTATAACCCTCCATTTTCTTATCTACAAAATAAAGGGGTTGGGCTAGATGACCTGTATGTCCTTCCAGTACTACATTTGTAATTTGGGTTTGGGGTTGGGAATGAAAGGGAAAGTTCAAGTTGCAAATATTTTTTATAAATTACATGATAGCCTGACAGGAATTCCCATACCATCATGATTTCCCCCCTTAGATTCCTTTTGAGTCTTTTTCCAGATATGAACAGACTATAGTAACTTTTGAAATGTGAGACTTGGAAGCTTTCAGTCTGAAGGAATCCTTGGTACAGAGATGGTAGAAAGTCTACTTCTGTTTCTGCTCCAAGAAGTTAGATCTGGTCATTGAGGATGGTAACTGGACAAGGACCTTCATTGTCCACATCTGGTTTCTGGGAGCACAGACTCTGAGCCTCCCCAGCTGTACAGTTCAACATTCTCTGCCTGGGTTCTGGAGCTGAGCCTGAGATGCTACAGATGAGGCAAAGCTATATTAGCCCCCTCAAAGTCTTTGTTTGTTGACAAAGTTTAATTTGCAATTTCATGGTTTGGTTACAATGGGGTTAGTTTATAAAATTCATGAGCTGTTAGGGGAGACTCAAAAATACCCACAGAGCAGCACACACAGTGGCTGCAGTCATCACTATCATGATGCACAGCTGCTCCAATAGTCTCCTTGGTACAGTTCTGTCGTCCCTGTCTGGTGACTAATTTCTCCTGGGGCAGATAAGTATTTGGAGACCCAAGCCAATAAGGGTTTTAACTCTTGTTTCTTTGATTGGGTGGGTGAGTGAAATGTCAGAAGAGGGGGGGAACTGTGAAGGGAGGGAAGAAGAAAGAATTGAACTGTGTTTGCCATCATTATTACTCTTATATTTGGGTAAGCACATTGCCTGAAGGGAAACTTATCACTTAAATGAAAGTGGTTTTGCCTCAGTAGAATCATAACATCTCAGAACTATAAGGGCCTCTATCAGTCAGCTATTCTACAAGCCCTATGGCATAAAAAAGTCCTTAATAATATGCTAGACCAGTAGTTATTCAGTCTTTGCTTAAATAGCTCAAGGGATGAGGAGCACAATACTTTTTCAGGTGGACTATTTCACTTTTATACAGTTTAAATTGTTAAGAAGTTCTTATATTTAGCCCAAAATATGGCTCTTTACTTGTTATCTATCAGTCTGTCCTGGATCTTCCCATTGGGACTACACTGAAAAAATATAATTCCACATCTACTTGACAATACTTTATATATTTGAAGACAGCTATTTTATATCACCTTAGTATATTATTTTCCTGGCTAAATATTCTGACTTCTTTAAACTTTTTTTTCATATAACAAAGTTTTGAATTTCTTTCTCATCATGTTTCCCCTTCCCTGGATGTATTCCAGTTTGTCAATACTCCTCTGTAAGAATGACAGTCAGAATTGGGAAAAAATACTCCTGAAGCAGTCAGCCTAAGATATTTAATACTGTACTTAGTTGACTCTGAGCAGTTTACTTAATCTCAGTTGTCTTGTATATAAAATAGGAAAAGGTTGGACTTAATGACCTCTAAGATCCTTTCTGGTTCTAAACCTGTGATCCAAGGAATTTAGCTTTAGATACTTATTGGGAGAATGGCTACTGTAAATTTAAGTGTCCCCCAGTGTAAAATGAGAATAATGATAACACCTCCCTCAATTGAACAGGTGTTGTGATAACCAAGAGAAAGAAAAAAAATTCTTTTAAACAAATAAGCATAACCAAGCAACCTGAATCAACACACTATGTCTAAAAATCTATATTTCATTCCACACCTTGTATACATTATTCCTCTTACTTGCTTTGTATTATCTTCTTTGAAGACATGGTTAGTTATCACATTAATAAGAGGTTCTCTCCTTCCCTCTTCTCCCCTCCTTCCCCCTCTTTTCTGCCCCTTCTCCTCCCTTCCTTTCTCCCTCCCTTCTTCCTTCATTTTCCTTCTTCCCTCCCTCCTTTCCTTCTTCCTTCCTCCCTCCCTTCTTCTCTCCCTCTCTCCCTCCCTCCCTCCCTCCCTCCCTCCCTCCCTTCCTCCCTTCCTTCCTTCCTCCTTCCTTCCTTCCTTCCTTCCTTCCTTCCTTCCTTCCTTCCTTCCTTCCTTCCTTCCTTCTTTTGACAGTCCTTTATTCAATACCACTCTCCCTCTTTTAATTTATACTTCAAGATGAGGAAGTTTGCTTGATGCAGAGTGTTCCCTACATGATATTATCTTTCCACTCCATCATTCTCCTCTTTATTTCCCACTTTTTTTTCTGTGTTGAATTTAGAGGATTAAAATGTTTAGTTAAGAACAATATTCATCTAATGCCTACTCCCTCCACTTCTTCTTCCATGTTTATATACTATTCCGAGAAAGAAGAACTAATGACAAAGTTCAAACTCTAATTGCTTCTTTCTGCAATAATATATTTCTCCTTTACCAGTTCTTACTTTTCCTTTAAATACCCAGAAGAGAACCAGATCACCTGCAGGACCAAAATTTTTCTTGCTTTGCTGTCCTTTGAAGATACTAACATTCTGAAGGTATCCTTGTTTCTTTCCTTTCTATTCAAATACTGGAACCACATCTTCCAAATTTTAATTGCTCAAATAAATTTATCTTTCTAGGCTTTTCTAGACTCATGTTTGTATTTAAAGTTTAATCAATTTTGTTTTTTTTAACCAAAAAATACATGAAAGTTTTCTCTTCCATCAAAAGGTTCATTTTTTAAAATCCTGTATGATTGCTGCTTAGCTTTTCAAGGTAAGTTATCTCTGCCTTATAAGTTTATATATTTTTGTCTTTAGAAATATTTTTCCAAGATATTCTTTCATTTGCAATAGAAGATGCCTTGAGCAATTTTACTGGTTCACTGATACTGAACTATTTTTTCCTATACACTTGGTTTGCAAATATATTTATGATTTCTTATCTAGGACTTTTGAACTTATTTTTAATCATAGTTCAGAACCTCCAGTGATTCAAAAGTCTGTTTCCTTGACCTGTTTTCTAACTCATTGCTTCTGATATATGAAATAATCTACAGTTTAATTTTTTCAACTTTTTGATTTTGTTCTAATATTTCTTGCTGTTTCATTGAGTTATTGATTTTCTTGATCTATTCTTATTTTGTGAGATTATAGTTTTTTTTAGATAAAGTTTGCCACTTTTCCTTCCAGAGTATGCTCTTTCTACTTCTTTTCTCCCAGTCTTTTATTTTTATCTCTCACTTCATTTCACCTATTTATTGGCTCCTTATAGAAAATTTACTTTTTACTTTCAACAAAATATAACATTCTTATTTTTTTAAAAAATGGTGTGTATAAGATAAATTAGCTTTCCTTAAAAATGATAAGTAGTATCCATCTAAAACTACTAGCAAGTATTATCTGCAGTGGAGATGAGCCAGAAGTCTTCCCTATAAGATCAAAGGTGAAGTAAGAATGGGTGTTCATTTTCACATCATGCTTCAAAATTATCCATGTAATGCTGTAAGGCAGCAAGAAAAGAAAAAAAAATTGAAGGAAGTAGAATAGACGATGAGGAAACAAAATCATCACTCTTTGCAGATGATATGATGTATACTTGGAAAATTCTAGACAATCAACTAAAAATCTAATTGAAATAATTAACAACTTCAGCAAAGGTGTAGGTTATAAAATAAGCATACACAAATCACCAGCATTTCTATGTATAACAAAGTATAGAAGGAAAAGATATAAAAATTTTTCATTTAAGTAATTGTAGATAATAAATATACTCAGAAGTCACCCTGTTAATATTAACTCAGGAGATCTATGAGCACAGTCAGATTTAACAATTAATTGCTCATGGGTGGTCTAAGCTATTATAATAAAATGAAAATTCTACATACATTGATTTACTTATTCAGTGTCATACCAATAAAGCTATCCAAAATATTTTATTGAGCTAGAAAAAATAATAAAATTCATCAGAAAGAAAAAAATCAAGAATGTTAAGTAATAAATGAAAAAAAAGTGAATGTGGTCTAGCAGTACCAGATCTCAAACCCTATTATAAAGTGACAATTATGAAAACAATCTGGTACAGGCAAATAAATAAGTTATAGAACAGTGCAATAGATTAGGTACATAATACACAATAGTAAATGACTGTAATACTTTAATATTTGATAAACACAAAGATCCAGTCTTTGGGGACAAGAGATCACTATTTGATTATAATTGCTGAGAAAACTGAAAAGCAGTTTGGCAGAAACTAGATATAGACAAACATTTCACACTGCATACTAAAATGGGTACATGATTTAGGTATAAAAGTAATATTATAAGCAAATTAGAGGAGCATGGAACATTTTTTTCTGTCTGATATATGGCTAAGGGAAGAATTTAGTACCAAATGAGATAGAGAGCATTACAGAATATGAAATGGATATTTTTAAATATAAATTAAAAGGTTTTACACAAACAAAATCAATGTGATTAAGATTAGAAGGAAAGCAAAAAAGTGGGAAAAATTATTTCTCAAATATATAACCAACTGAATCAAATGTTTAAGGTATGAATCATTTCCAAGTGATAAATGATAAAAAATGTGAACATTCAATTTTCAAGGAAAGAAATCAAAGCTATCCATAGTCACAAGAAAAAATGCTATAAATCTCTATCAATCTGAGAAATATAAATTAAAATCATTCTGTGGCACCACCTCATACCTATCAGATTGGCTAACATATTAGAAAAGCAAAATTACAAATGTTGGAAGAGATTAGGAAAAATTGGGGCACTAATGCTCTGTTGGTAGAGTTATGAGCTGATCTAACCAATTCTAGTGAACAATTTTGAACTATTTCCAAAGGTCTATAAAATGGTGAATATTCTTTGGACTTATCATCAAAGAAAAAGGAAAGGAAACCTATATGTAGAAACATTCTTGTAGCTGATATTTTTGAGGAGTCAAAGAATTGAAAATTGGTGGAATACACATTAATTGGGGAATTACTGATTGAGCTGTAGAATAGGATTGTTTTGGAATAAGGTTGTGCTGTAAGAAATGATGAAGATAATAAAAGAAAAAAATGGAAAGACTTACATGTACTGATGCAAAGTGAAGTGAGAACCCGGAGAATAATATAAACCTAACTGCAATATTGGATGATATCAATTATGAATTATTTAACTATTTTAAACAATTCTATGACCCAAGATAATTTCAAAGAACTTATGATAAAGATACTGTTCACCTCCAGAGAAAGAACTGGTGGAATCTGAATGCAGATGAAAGCATACTTTCAAAAAACTTTATTTTTCTTGTTCCTTTTTGCTTGTTTTTTGGCAACATGGCTAATATGGAAATGTATTCTGCATGACTGCACCCATATATCTGTTTTAAATTGCTTGACTTCTCAAAGAGGATGTAGGGGATGGAGGAAGACAATTTAAATTCAACATTAAAAAAGTGTAATTGGAAAAATATAAAAAGAAAATTTGTTTTTTAAAAATATCTTTGTTTATAATTATAAGGAGATGCTTCTTGTTTTTTTTAATTCTTCTCTGATATTGGTTGGTATTTGCTTTGATCTAGTTCTCTTGCAATGGTTAGATTCTACATTGGAGCTTTGTGCCAGCTCCTGCTATAATTTTGACTGGGATCATTGGGTCTATGAAATGTGGTTTTGGGTTCCCTGGGTTCTTGAACTAACCTCTATATCTCAGAAGTAGTTTCCCTTGAATCTCTGAAATTCAGAGTGCTGAATCTTTAGAATGCTCTGTGGTATCTCAGTACAGAGTATTAGCAACTTCAGAACCCTTGCCTCCCTTGTGTCCTGGTATTGGTACTGTGGGAGTGTACTCATTGCTTCTAGCCTCTGTTCCCTCTTCCACTTTCTGGAACATCCATGCTTTTCCCTTCCCAGAATTTTCTGTCCAACCAGGGTCTTTTTGATATTATTCTCTTGCTTCCTTTAATATATAACTATGTCATATATGTCAGGCTATTGATGGTCATGTTAAGAAGCTACCTTGTGTTGACATTCATTTTGTTACTATGCCTCTTTCTTATTGTCTTTGCAATTCTGATATCATGTGCAATCATGAAACAAGTGAAGTTTCTGTAGTTGCTGTAGTTTCTCACTGGACATCTTAATCATCATTCAGTCTGGTTTGCATTTCAGGATCTTAATGGAATAGATTTGTATGATCTGGACAGCTCTGCTTTCCATTCATATAGCCATTACTTAACATAGTAGTTTTAAAAAACCTAAATAAATAAAAACTTTATATCTCTCTCTATTAATTTTCATCTTGTCATACTTGGTTCATTGTCCCCCCTTGTCCAGGCCTATTTACATCTTCATTCTATCATCTTTCCCATCTTCCTGTCATCTGGAATCTGATAAATGTGACATGTCTTCTTCTAAGTGATTGATAAAAATATCAAACAATCTAAGGCTGAAGATAGAAAATTGCAACATGCTGCTAGAAACTTCCCTTTAAGATGGAATTTGTTCATTAATGAACAACCTTTGCTTATGTTTCTTTCAATTAGTTATGTGTCCAACTTATTGCATTGTTAAACAATTTATATTTTTCCATCTTGTCTATAAGAATATCAGAGAAAATGTATCAAACACCCTGGATCAGTTCAATGTATACTATCTCTAAGTATTCCTTGGGAAGTCAAAAACTCCTGAAGAAAATTTTCTTGTGTCTTTTCAAAGACCTGGAAGAATGAATGATGATATCCTAGACTGTGGGCTCTCTAGGAAAACAAAATTGGTCTAAAGTAGAAAACAACTGATGTAGATTGTAGTTGGAGATCAAAAGTTGGAGCCCAAGATAAATTTATTTTGTGATAGGTGGCATGATTTTGAAATGCTACCTAAACTATTTTCTTCCCCTTTGAGATTACTTCAGGTTACATTGAAACTTACAGCATATATCACATGACTTAGGGGAACCCAGGGGTAAAAGATGGAAAAGAATTTTGATCTTCCAGCTTTACTTTTTCTATTGCATCTTCTTCCCTTTTAGCAATTAAAGTATTGTTTGACCAAGGAGGCATTCCTTAGTCTACTGAGGAATTAAATAACAAAAGGGGGAAAGATGATTTAGCAGCTTAATCAATGAAATAACAGGCTAGTTGATTCAGTAAGTAAAACAGGAAAAGTGGGGTTTTATATAGGAACAAATAAATCAGTTAGTACCTGCTATCTGCATTTTCATTGGCCTGATCAAAATAAACAAGAAATTGGGAATAATATGTTATTTGCAAGAAGCAATTGTTTATTAATCTTATTCAATGAATTGGCTGCAAAAATCCATAAATAATTGCCCTATTTACAGAATGCTTTCCTTAGCAAATTCACTGAAATTGGGTTTGAAAATGCAACTGCCACCTATACTATAGGTAGTGCTATATATACTTATTGAATATAAATATGATAATGAAAAATTCAAGTTAGATAATATCATGTCCATATATTTATAGGAAAAAATATTGGTTGTAATCAACATAGTAAAATTTAACTGAGAATGAATTAAAAATGTTAGAATTAGGTTCAAAAATGAGCTTGAAAAGTAAAGTCCATTTGAAACAATCTAGAGATTTTTTGTGGATTTTGACCCCAATATAAGTCAGCAGTATAATCTGGAAGTTGATAATTGATATGATGTGTGGTTGAATTCAGAGGTGTAATGTCCAGGAATAAGAAAGTGATAAGTATTATACCCTGCTTTTATTTCTACCTGCCATGTTTCAGGTAGGACAGTAATAAACTAGAGACTAAACTTCAGAATTAAAGTGTCAAATTTGCAGCCCACAGGCAGCTTACAATAGGCAAAGCTCCCATATAGTTTGAATCAGATTAAAAGGTAATTGGGAAGGGGCAGAGCCAAGATGGCGACAGGAGAAGAGCCTCTCTTAGGTGCTCTCTCTCAAAACTTATAAAATAAGGACTCTAATTGAATTTTTGAGAGACAAAACCCACAGAGGGATTCAGTGAGGCAATTCTCCAAACTAAAGTAACCTGGAAAATAGTAGAAAGGTTCCACTTCATGGGGTTAGAGGGGTGGCTGGCCAAAGTGAAGAACTTCAGCCTCCTGGAGGCAGCCACAGGGCACCTGGGAGTCTCCACTTGTGAAGCAGGAGCAGTTTCCTGACCTACACCCCAGGTAATACCAGGCACAACTTGGAAGATCAAGGTCAGGCCCAGATCCAGGAAACAGAAGCAGGCTGAGCTGGTAAGCAGGAACCTCCAGGCAACTGAGTCTTGAGTATTCAGCCTAGGTAGGGGAGTGGAGAGAGACTTCTGAGGTCTGTCCTCTGTCCCTGGAACAGGACTCTGAGGCTCTGACCACATTCAGATCCTGATCATAGTCTAGGCCCCCCAAAGAATAGCAGGGTCCCCCCCCACCTCAGCCCTGTGGCAGAGGGGGTGCACTTGTGGTCATTCACAGACCAGGAAGGAAGACAGAGCTTCACACACTGAGACACTTGTGTGGGGGGGTTGTCCTAATAATACTCAAAAGCTCAGGAAGCACTCCAAGACCAGGCTGGGGAAATGAGAAAACAGAGAAAAAAAGAGGAACACCACTGAGAAATAAATTGTATATGATCCCAAGAAGGATAAAAATATATTCAATCTGAAGCTGAGGAAGTACAAGCTCCTGTATCTAAAGACTCCAAGAAAAATGGAAATTGGGCCCAGATTATGACAGAGCTCAAAAAAAGATTTTGAGAAGAAAAATTGGGAAAAGAAACGAGAGATGCAGGAAAAACATGAAAAAGAAGTCAGTAGCTTAGTCAAGGAGATCCAAAAAAATGCTGAAGAAAATAACATGTTAAAAGCCAGCATAGGTCAAATGGATAAAACAGTTCAAAAAGTTATTGAGGAGAAGAATACTTAAAAAAAATAGTTGGCCAGATGGAGAGGGAGATAAGAAAACTCTCTGAGGAAAACAAATCCTTCAGATGTAGAATGGAACTGAGGGAAGCTGCTGACTTTACTAGAAATCAAGACACAATACTTCAAAACCAAAAGAATGAAAAATTAGAAGAAAATGTGAAATATTTCATTGAAAAAACAACTGATCTGGAAAACAGATTCAGGAAAGATAATTTAAAAATTATTGGGATACCTGAAAATCATGATCAGGAATAGAGCCTTGACATCATTTTTAAAGAATTCCTACAGGAAAATTGCCCAGATATCCTAGAAGCAGTGGGCAAAAATAGAAATTGAGAGAATCCACTAATCTCCCCCAGAAAGAGACCCCCAAAAAACAACCCCTAGAAATATTATAACCAAGTTCCAGAACTTCCAAGTCAAATAGAAAATATTACAAGCCTCCAGAAGGACACAATTCAAATATCGTGGAGCTGCAGTCAGGATCAGGACTTAGCAGCAACTACATTAAAGGCTCTTAGGGTTTGGAATATAATATTCCAGAAGGCAAAAGAGCTCAGATGCAACCAAGAATAAACTACCCAGCAAAACTGAACTCTTCTCTTTGTCTTCCAGGGAAAAAGATGGACTTTCAATGAACCAGGGGAATTTCAAATGTTCCTGTTGAAATGACCAGAGCTGAACAGAAAGTTTGATCTTCAAATACAAGACTCAGGTGAAACATAGGGAGTGGAGGAGATGGGTAAAATATAAGTGACTTAATGATGATAATGAACTTCATGTATTCCTGCACAGAAAAATGATACTGATCATACCCATGAGAAACTTCTCATTTAATAGAGCAGGTAGAAGGAGCTTTTATAGATGAAGCACAGGAGAGCTGAATTTGAAGATATAATATATTGTAAAAATGGAGTCAATGGATAAAAGGGAAATGTAATGGGAGTAAGAGAAAGGAAAGTTGGAATAGGCTAAGATATTTCATATAATAAGTTTTTTTTATGACAATGAACTATTGCAATGATATGGAAGGGGGGAAGGTGAGAGGGAATGAGGGAACATTTGCTCTCATCAGAGGTGGCTAGGAGATGAAACAGCATATATACTCAATAGGGTATAGACATCCAGAGTAAGAAGGAGAAAAGGGGGACGGGGGAAGGACATGTGAGTGATGGAGGGAGAGGGTGGACCATGGCGGAGAGTGGTCAGATACAACACACTTTCTTTTTTTACTCCTTGCAAGGGGCTGGGATTGGATGGCCTGTCCAGGACCACAGGGCCGGGTGGTTGCTGGGCCTTGGTGGGGTGTATTGGCTTGGGACCTCTTGGCCCCAGGGCCAGTGATGTTTCTGCTGCACCACTCAGCTGCCCTACAGCACATTTAAGAAGAGGAACAGAATGAAAAGAGAGAGAAAATATAGTGTATGGTAGTGGGGAAGTACGAATGGAGGGAGTTGTGATCAGCAATGGCAATGGCAGAAAAATATGGAAGTAGCTTTTGTGATGGACTTATCCTAAAGAATGTGATCTACATGTGACAGAGCTGGTAATGTTGGAACACAGACTGAACCACATTTATTATTATTATTATTATTATTATTATTGTTGTTGTTGTTGTTGTTGTTGTTATATTTTATTTTTATTTATTTATTTTTGTTTTGTTTTTTGCAGGGCAATGGGGTTGGGGTGGCTTGCCCAGGGTCACACAGCTGAGTGATTGCTGTTGTCTGGGGCCGGATTTGGGCTTGGATGCTACTGGCTCCAGGGCCAGTGCTCTGTCTACTGCGCCACCTGGCTGCCCTTATTATTTTTTTAATTTTAATTTTAATTTTTTTCTTTCCTTTACTTTATTGCCCATGAGGGTCTATATTTTTTGAGGGGAGGGGCATTATGTTTAACTCTTAAACAAGATATTTTAGTAATGTATAAAAACATCATTTGTACAAAAATAAAAATAAATACATAAATAAATAAAAAATGTAGTTGGGAAATGTTTTAATAAATGAATAAAAGTATAATGCATCACAAATTATGTAAATTTGTGGTTTTCCACATAAAGATGCAACCTGTAGGGATCTGTTTTTAATTTGAATTTGGCACAAACATCTATAGGAAGATAACTAAGTTTGTGAGGTATCTCCAATTCAAGTCATATGATATTGGTAAAGATAACTGGGGATGCTAGCAAGGAGTCTTAGTAGGCTATGATAGCTATGTTGAGTATTTGAAGTGATATCATATGAAAGAATTAGACTTGTATGGCTTTGTTCCAGATGTCATAATTAGGAGCAGTGGGTATAAGTTGCAAAGAGGTAAATTTAAACTTGATATAAAAGAAAATTTCCTAGCTATCCAGAATTAGAATTGACTGTCTTGGGGGCAGAAATGAGGATGGGGGGCTAGTAGTTTCCCAGGATTAGGGATTTCCAGGCATAGGCTAGGTAACCATTTGTTAGGTATATTGTGGAGGGGAATTTTTTCAGGTATGGATTAAACTAGGTGGAACTCTGAAATTGTAAAATTCTATAAGAGGGAATCATTGAATATTTTAAATGTTTTAGGAATATTAATTGGAAATATTAATTTTGCAACTTGATTGGATTTTAAGATAAGAATTCTTATCTGTCCTTTTCTTGAATGATTCAAAAAATTTCCTGAAATCTATTTAGGGTGTGTCAAACAATATCCAGCTTCTCCGTCTTCTCTTACATAATCTAAGAAGTAGAGTGACTTCTACTCATCATTCTCATATTTTCTAATTAAGCAACCAATTCTTTCTCCTTGGTTGGAAAGAAGTCCATAATTTCAGGTATTCTTTTTACTTCCTCTACTTTTGATGAATAACTGTGACATCTCTTGAATTCATTTCCTTAATCCTTATTCACAGTGTCATCACCCTAATTGTCATCAGTCTAGACTACTGAAATAACCTCCTTATGTTCTTTCTGTTACCACCCTTTTCCCCTTTGAAATTCCTCCTTCATAATGATACCAATATTATATTTCATAGGCTTAGATTTTGTCATTCCATTTTTCTGATACAATATACTCACTAGCTCTCTAGGACCCACTGAGTAAAGTTCAAATTGCCCTTCCTGGCATTAAACCCCTTTACAATATTGTACCATCTTGTTTTCTAGTCTTATTTCACATTACCATATTTCATGCCCTCTACATTCTACATTATGCAGTAGACAACTCTCTGATCTTATTATATACCCTGTACTTTCATATCTCCATTTTTTTCCTTCATTTATTTCCTCTGTCTAGCATGCCCTCCCTTTCCCTTTTTGCTTGTTCCTTTCTGACTCATCCTTTCAAATGTTGCCCTCTCCAGGAAGCTTTCCTTATCTTCCTAATTGGTAATGGCTTTCCTTCTCATACAGCATATGGTCCTTGTTTTGTAACTTTCTAATGTTGTAAAATTGTGTATTAACATCATGTATGTCTTTGTTATTTGTCTATTAGATTATAAGGTTTTTTGAGGGTAGAAACTACTCTTATATAGCATTTTATATCTCTCTCTCTCTCAGCACCTATAGTGTTCCCTGCTTTTATGCATCAATCATAGACTGAATTTATGTAAAGAATAGCAGAGTACATTGATTGTATTTTTTTGTGTTGTGTTCTGCAAATGAAGCATCATGGAATTATGGGTTAGCATGAGGAAGACCTTTACTTCATTCCTGCCTCTGACTTATGGTCTAGGTTAATATGGGCAAGTCATTTAACCTCCATATGCTTCAGACAAATCTTCAAGATTCATTTATATCATAGATGAGTTACCAGATTTGCTGGTGGAAAGTGTTCCTTACACTATTGAAATCACCAAGCCTTTATGTATATTTATTAATATTCACTGAAAATGAAATAATTTTTAAAACTATTGTTTTCCCCCAATAATTACTATGTTTCTTTCTGTTTATTCTGTAGTCGATGTTTTCCCTCTCAATAAAAATTTCTCTTTACCTCTTGGGCTAGGATGAGTTTTATATGAGGTGGATTGGATGATAATGAAAGCTTACTTTGACACCATAGCTCTTCATCTTGGCTTCTTCCAACAACTCAAAGAGCAAAGGTATGCAATGGTATAGACTAATTTAACATGAATCATCATTCATTCTCTGGACCCTCATAAAGGGTGCATCTGGGCAGAGACTTCATAGGAATTGGCTTGCCTTTTACCAGCAATTAATAGGAACAGCATGGAAAGTAAAGCTATCCCTCATTTGCTTGAAGAGCCCTGGAAGGCTACATGGATAAACATATACAACAAAAGGTCTTTACAAGTCATTGAATCATTTTTCCAGATTAAATTTCCAAATGTCAAAAGAAACAGCAGCTCATTAAGAGTGCAGCTGTAAACTCAACCAACGCCACATGCAGAAAAGTGATTACAGAGCGAGCTTGATTAATTAGGTGTGAAAATTTAGGACCAGCATGGTAATAAATGATGGAACTCACCCAGCAGCCTGCTTCCTTCTACCGTGTTTAGCTGAATGGCCAATTTTCCACTTGTCTGTTATACCAAGATCACATTTCAGAGCTGGTAATGTTTACATCTATATCATGGAGTCAGCAGAAGGGCAGGCAGGAGGTGACTTCATTCAATAATAAAATCTTTCATAGAGCATATTGCTTTTAATCCAGGATTGTTATCTGTCTTACTTGATACATAGCTTAATTTCATTTTATCTCAGTTTCCTTATTTGTAAAGTAAGAATAAATCTTGCTTCCACTCATGTGTCATGACTGTTGATGGAAAGAGATTTCTTTTTATAACATGAACACATACACACATGCATGCACACATACACAACAATGACCAAAATTTTATCCTGAATTATATGATCCTTTAAATTTTTTTTGAGAAATATATATATGAGTCATATGGGCCAGCTAAGTGGTGCAGTGGAAAGAACAATCATCCTGGAGTCAGGTGGACCTGAGTTCAAATACAGTCTCAGACTTTTGACTCTTACTAATTGGGTGATCTTGGGCAAGTTGTCTTGCATTCTGGGTCATCTGCAATCATACTTATTCATATTTGACCATTGCATCTAGATGATTCTGGAGGAGAAAGGCTGGGAACTTAGCAAATAATCTTCTTACTCAAATCCAATTCACTTCCTTGTTATGGCATCAACTCCCTGATGTGAGGGTATTCTTTGAGAACAAAGAACAAACATCATCATCATCATCATTATATGTATATATATTCATACACATAAACACATACATATATATATATGTATATAGTTAACACAGTAGAGTGTCAGACTTGGAGTTAGGAAGATGTGAGGTCCAATCTACCCTTAGACTTCCTAGTTGTGTAACCCTATACAAGTCATTTAAGCTCTGCATATCTTGGTTAACTCATCTATAAATTGAAGATAACAATAGCAACTTTCAAGATTTTTGTGGTGATAAAATTAGATAATATCTGTAAAACATTTTTCAAACTTTAAAGCACTACAAAAAGTAATTATTTCTATTCTTATTATTATTAGCACTAATCCTGTATATTTAGGAAAGTGATTTTCTGGTTAATCAAATAAATTCATTACTATCAAAATGAATCTTATATAATACTTTATTATTATGATCCATTTTAATGTATGTCTTTTGCTATAGTCCCACAAAGTATATATAGTATACATGATTATTTCCATTTTATAGATATCTAAATTAAAGCCTAAAGAGTTTAAGTGAGTTGCCAAAGATCTCATAACAAATAAATGGGAGAGACAGGATTAAAATCCAAGTATTCTATTTTATTATGGTATATATATATACATATATATATATTATACTATATAAAATGATTATATATATGCATATAAATATATTTTCCATGATGTCACACTGAATCTAGGAAGCTAATAGAAAATTATTACACACAATTCTATTTGCAGTAAATGCTAGATATAATATGCTAGAGATTAAAATATAATAAAATAATATAATGCTTTTTCCTGATAATTCATAAGGTATTCTTGCATTTTTAAAATTTCTTCAGGGTTATTGACATAAACATTAGTTATTTTACCATATGTTAATGGAATTGTTGGTTAATAAATGGTTCTGGTTAATGGAATACTATAAGACTGAAGACATTTCCCACCTTTTTTATTAAGGTAAATATCAGGTAAAAATCTTTTAAAGAAATACATGAATTTTAGAATTTCTGATACAATTCTCTGGAAGAGTTGAGGTTGAATCCCCAAACACTGACAATTTCCTTCAGGTATACTATGTGCAGAGTTTCAAAAGGGGAATGTAGGAAGAGTTTTTATCTATACTTACAAATCAAGTGTTATAAGCAGGTACCTTAGTCATGTCCATTCCCATGTGCCTGGTCTAAAATTGGAAAGGATTTGAGACAAAGGACAATTTTTCCTTTTAATTATAATTGAAGACAGATATTTTCCAAGGATTTGGGTAGCATAAACAATGTATGGAAGGTAGAAATAAATATCACAATATCACTGTGGAAATCAGTCCATTTCTAGGTACTGATTTAAAGAAATAGCCTAGGAAAGAAAGGAGTTTCTAATACCCAGTTCTATCATAAAGAACTAGCACTATAGAAAAAAATTGTGAAATATTTAATTCCACAAAACATCAAATTTTAGACTAATTGAATTCTTTAAGAATGAAGGAAGAGGAAAATAACAGGAGGATCTTTTACTTTCCCTTCCTCATCATGGTCATTCAAAATACTCCTCTACCACCACTTTTCATTAACAGCAAAGAAGAGCCAATGTTTTGGAAAGCGTGCTTTGATGGATTGAAGGAGTATTCCTGGAAACAGAAATATCTCTGTGTAGCAGAAGACTTTCTATGATTCTGCTTGCACAAGTGCAACGGCCTTAACAGAGGAAAGGAAGGGAACAAACATTTATATATGAGCCAGGCACTGTGCTAATTTCTTTATAAATACCACTTCATTTGATTATCAGAGCAAATCTGAAAGTTATGTGCTGTTATTATCTCTATTTTATAATTGAGGCAACTGAGGCAAAAAGAAGATTTAAATAATTTGTCCAGGTCATAGTTAATAAGTGTCTGAGTCAGGTATGAACTCAGTTCTTGTTGATCAGGTTCTATACACTTTGCTCCCTAACTACCTTTTAGTACTTCCTGAGCCTTACTTATGTTTCAAATAAATGTAAGTGGGAGGGAGGATAGTCATGAAATGTATCAGGGAACTTTATTTGAAATATGAAAGCAAATTCTTTGCTACTAAAGGCAAAATCATAAGCTTGATTTTCCATATAGACCACTATGACTCCATATTCTATAAATATAGACTATAACCACACAATTATGATTAGAAGGACCTTTGGAGATTCTCTAGTTCAATAATCATAGTTAACAAATTAATGAAGTGACACTCAGATAGTTTACAAAGTGGCATGGCATAATACATAGAATGCAGACCTACCTTTGACTCCCAGTAATGATAGAAAGCTTTTGCCCATGAACAGTTCATTTAAGCTTAATGAGCCTCAATTGTCTCATCTTCAAGTGGAAATAATAATTCCCAGTATCTACCTGGCAAATAAGGCTCAAGTGAGATTATCTATGTAAAGTATTTTGCTTATCTTTAAGTATTGTATAAGAAAATGACTTCTAGAAGGTCATTTTGTTGTTTGGTCTTTTAGTTGTTTTGGAATCTTCATGACCCCATGGACCATGAACAATGAAGTCTATAGGATTTTCTTTTTTCCCCATTAAAAAAAATGTGTCTCAAATTGTGTACTTCCCTCCTTCCCTTCCATTACCAAATCCCTAAGATGGTAAAAGAAATTATGTTCTATTTTGTAAAACATTTTCATTTTAGTCATTTTGTACAAGACTCAATAAAAGAAAAAGAATGAAAGAAAATGAAAAATAGCTTGCCTTAGCCTGTATTCAAACAATATCAGTTCTTTCTTTGGAGGTAGATAGTATGCGTCAACATTAGTCCTTTGGGATTGTCTTTAGATTTTGGGTATTGCTGAGATTAGCTAAGTCATTCACAGTTCTTCATGGAACAATATTTCTGTCACTATGTACAAAGTTCTCCTGGTTCTGTTCACTTCACTATGCACCAGTTCATTTAAGTCCATCCAGGTTTTTCTGAATTCATTCTGATTCTCATTTCTTACAACAAAATCACAGTCATATACCACAACTTGTTTAGCAGTTGATGTGCATTTCTTCAGTTTCCAATTCTTAACCACCACAAAAAGAATTGCTATAAATTTGTTTGTACACATAGGTCCTTTCCCTTATTTTGATTTCTTTGAGATATAGAACTAGAAGTGGTATTCCTGGATCAAAGGGTATGCATTGTTTTATAGAACTTTGGACATGATTCCAAATGCTCTTTAGAATATTTAGTTTAGCTCTCAACTCCACCAACAATGCATTGAAGTCCCAGTTTTCCCACATTCCTTCCAAAATTCAACATTTCCTTTTATGTCATATTAGCCAAACTAAAGGTGGTGTCTCAGAGTTGTTTTAATTTGCATTTCTCTAATCATCAGTGATTTAGAGTAGTTTTTCATATGACTATGGTCATATTAATCATTAGCTTTGATTTCTTTATCTTAAACTGCCTGTTCATATTCTTTTATGACCATTGGGGAAATTGCTTTTATTTTCAAAAAATTTAACTGAGTTATCTATATATTTTAGAAATGAGGCCTTTATCAGAAACATAGGTTGCATTTTTTGGTTGTCTGTTTTACTTACAAGTTTGATTCTATTGATTTTGTTGTAAGAAAACTTTTTAAATTTTACATAAAATTATCTCTTTTATTTTTGTAAAATTCTCTATATTTTTTGGTCCTAATTTCTTCTCTTATTCATAAATATGACAAATAAATTATTCTATGTTATCTTAATTTGAGTTGCCCTTTATGTGTAAATCATGTAAACATTTTGATTCTATCTTGGTATACAGTGTGAGATGTTTCTGCTATATTGCTTTCTATATTTTCCCAATATTTTTTGTCAAATCATGAGTTTTTGTTTCAACAGTTTGGATTTGAGGATGCATTCTATACTTGATTACTATGGTCTTTTTCTGAAATGTAATTTGTATTTAATCTATTTCTCTGATCTACCACTCTGTTTTCTAGCTAGTAACAGATTTTTTGATAATTACTAAATTATAATACAGCTTGAGATATGACATAGCTAAACTACCTTCTTTTGCCTTTCTTTCCCATTGATTCTCTTGTTATCCTTGAGCTTTTGTTCTTCCAGATGAATTTTGTTATTAATTTTTCTAGTTCTATAAAATAGGTTTTTTGGTTAGTTTGACTGTATGGCACTGAATAAATAGATCAATTTAGTCAGAAATATCATTTTTATTATATTGACTTGGTCTGCTCATGAGCAACTAATATTTTTCCAGTTGTTTAGTTCTGAATTTGTTGTATGAAAAATGTTTTGTAGTTGTATTCTTATAGTTCCTAGGATTTCTTGGAAGTAGATTCCCATATAATTTACATTTTCCTCAAATATTTTAAATTGAAAATTTTAAATGTAATTTCTCTTTCTATTTCTTGCTATTAGATTTTGTTGATAATATTTAAAAATGCTGCTGATTCATGTGAATTTATTTTGTTTCCTGCAAATTTACTAAAGTTTTCAATCATTTCAAGAAGTTTTCTAATTGATTCTCTAGGAGTTTTAAAATATATCTTATCATCTTCAAACTGATAGTTTACTTCCTCCTTACCTATTCTAATTCCTTTAATTTCTTTTTTTCTCTTAATACTATAGTTAAGAATTCTAGTATGGGATTATATAATAAAGGTGAAAATCGGCATTCTTGTTTCACCCCTGATTGTATTGGGAAGGCTTCTAGCTTATCCCTAATACATATAATGCTTATCAATTTATGGTAAACTCGATTTATTACTATATTCCCTAGATTTTTTTTTAATAGGAATGGGTGATGTCTTTTATCAAAGGTTTGTTTTTTTGCATCTATTGAGATAATCATATGATTTCTGTTGGTTTGGGATTTTCTTGACAAAGATATTAAAGTCATTTCCTTATATTTCTTTCTCCAGTGGATTAAGATCAGCAGGGGTTAAATTATTTACTCAGGGTCAAAAAACTGTATGAGGTAAGATGTCATGTAAATAGTAAATAGAAAAGTAAGGATTTGAACCTAAGTTCTCTAACTCTAAATCCAATATTCTTTTTCCTATACTGCAATGCTTTATCCTTAACCCTGTCAGGTCTCTTGTGTGTCTTTCCTATCCTGAGATGGACTGGTTATAAGAGTATAGGTGAGTTAGAAGTAATATATTATTGCTACTGGAACAAATGATAGGAAACTTTTACTAATGCTTGGTCGGTAGGATCATCTTCAGTAAATGATGAAATAAAAATTTTTATATGTTTAATGAGACTATCACTGTATCTGTTCCAATTACCTTTTGGGAGAAAGAGTAAGGAAAATGCTGGCATGAATGAATAGGAGAATGAGTGTTCATTTAAAAGGTCAAGTAAATTCAGATTTTTCTACTCAGTATTCTTGGCTCATTGCATTAACTCATAGTGCCTTAATCAGATAACTTGATCCTAAGTATATATGATACACCCAGGGTTTGTTGGAGCCCATGTGCTATGCATATTGGGGGTTAATGTATCTATCCTTTTATCAAGATTTCTTTTCAAGTTAGGTTATGTGGTATAACACAAAACGAAGCTCCTGCTGTTATGTCATCAGGGGCCATAGAGAAAGGCCTTTGCTGCATGAAAGAGGCTTTTTACAATTGTAAATTCAAACAAGGGAAGAAGGGCTTATCTTGGGAATGATTTTGTTGAAACAGTTGTGACAGAGACTCATGCAAATAGAGAAAGGATGTCTGCAAGCCTATTTTCATGCTCTCTTTTGGAGGTCTGAAGGAAACTGCAAATGTGCTCTGAGAAGTTACATAGTGCCAATAGCAGCATAAAAGTTATGGTGTGAAATCAATCCGAGTATAGATGAGAATGGAAGAGCAGAATGTCTTGATTAAGTTAATGTGTATTGATATTTCCCTAGTTGTTTTGACTTCACTGGTTGTTTAAAATGTAGTCTTGTCACAACAAAATACATAGGAGGCTACTATAACATTGATTTTTTTTTAAATTCTGTCTCTGAAGGTCAGAATTTTTTTAAAATGTGTGTGTGTTTGCGTATATATCCATTTTAGGTTGATAGGGAGGCAAAAATGTTTAAAAAATCATGGTACAAATAATTATATTAAACTGTTGAGCATAAGTTACCAAGGGAGATACATTTATATCATAAATACAAATCAATTTTATGTGTTGTTAAATTGCCATCTTTAGAATTTGTGGTGGTGATAGTTCTGTAACTGCTGGGCATAGGGATAGTTTGGTTTTGACACTGGTTTTCATTAAAAACAGGACAAAGTTTCTTGAAAAAAAAATCAAATTGAGTAGATGAACTAAAACACACTCCACGGTCTGTAACCCACAGTGATATTTAACCAAATCCTTTACTTTATACTTCAACCAAGATAATAACCTAACTGCTTAGATATTAATACCACATAAATTCAATACCAAGGCTAGTAACCTCCAACCTTTTCAGAAAGTAGGTTACCAATAGCCCATAAAATATTATCGTGAATTCTCTGTCATTTTCATAATAGAAGGGATTGATGATGCGAATAACCCATAATGATAGATAATATTTAACTGGTATTTTTTTCTAAGTCATATTTCTTAACACCAGAGTGTCAGATTTTAAAATTTACTATAGTTCATGCCAGATAAAGAAGTGTCACTCTTAATAACCTCACTCATAAGGAGTTTGGAATTTCCCTTGTGTCCTATTCCATTGCCCTGTGAATCTCCATGCTTTCTACTCCATACTGGAAATAAATAGTATTACTTCTCAGTCTAAGATGAAGCACTAACCTATGCGATCTGTGCTATCTTTTTCTTCTTTTTCTCACTGTGAAATTTTTGTCATATACTTCTCCTGGACTTGAGAGAATATTTCAGTGCCAAAATTACAGGACCTTTCTGTTGGGATAAAAACAAAAAAGGAGAAAGATAAAGGGGAGAAAAGATCATCACTTATGTCTGCCTAATTATGTAAGAAGCAAATTGAAACTTTGAAATTGAAAGCAGTATTATAAAGTTGACTATTAGTTGTCATACCTGGTAACACTCATTGTACCTAAGAATTCTCATGCTTCATCAAGTTAAATTAACTAACGGATATGTGATAATCATCTTTTGAAGTCTTAGAATGGTGTTGTATACAATAGGAAGTAGGCATTTGATAATGGCCACATTAAAACTCAGCACTGGTATCTTATTTAAAGACATATCGATGTTTCTTTTCTACATGGGTATTTTGATTAGACTACTCTTCTAATCCCTAGAGACTAAGGATGCTATTTTAGTCAAGCATGGAGAAACTTCCAATGCTACTGGAAGCTGCTAATAGAATCTTTGAGATCTCCTGAGAGGAAGGAAGGTCCTGATGGTTTGTGGCTTTAGTGCATTAGGAAGCATTTAGCATTTTAAGTTAGTCTGATCCTTAGTGCTATTCAAGTCAAGGCTGAGGCTTTAGAAATATAGAAAAAAAATGTGCCTAATGAACATTGTTATGATTGCCCTGGGGGCATGGGGAATAAAGTAGAAGAGATGTGAAATAAAAAGGAATGAGGAAGAGGAAATTCAATTGAGATAAGTTTTCTCTTACTTGATTGTACCAAAATCTTTTCTCTCTTCCTCTGTAGATTCCCTTTATGTCTCTATATACATGCCTAGAAAGACTATGGAATTCAGTTCCTTGGTCCTTGGAGTTGAGGGTGGAACCTTCTCTATTTGTTCTTTGTACAGGAATTCTTTTTCTTAATGAATGGAAGTTAAATTTGCTTTTCTTAATGAACTTAGAAGGTAAGGGGATCAGTGGACAATGACAACACAAAAATATGAGGTAGAGCAATGCATTTTCCTACAGTAAAGCAATTTGTGAATTTCATTTAGTTTCATTATGATAAAACAACAACAACAACAACAATTTTCCCAAACTTGAGCTCATGATAAGCAAGTTCTACTGCACATTCTATATTCATATCTAAAGAAAAATTGCTATCCCGCAAATCTATGCAGATGTTAGAATTCCTAGGAGAAAGTAAAGTGAATTTACAAAATACTTCTCAGATCTTTAACAACAGGTTTCTTCATAGATTTTCAGAAAATCTTTAACTTCATCAAGGGATAAACCAATTTTCAGGTGCCATTGTCAGTGATTTAAGCTGGAGAATTGAGCATCTTGATTGGGAAAAGAGTATTAAAGATAAAGCATAGTAAATCTTTGAAGATATAGTTTATTTTTTATTAATTTTTTAGATCTTTCTAATGTATATTTTCCCTGATAGAGTCCAGAAACTAAACCAATCACAGTCACTTGAAGCCATAAACATTTTATTTAATTAAAAGTACCTCAACCTAATTCAAGGAAAGTAGAAAATGTTTGAAATTTAAAGAAATTGATTAACAAGCTGGAAAATAATTAATTATTTCATGATAACAGCATAATGGAGTCAAAAAGGAGGTACATTTGGAATTTAGAAACTATGGTTTCAAATCCCAAACTTGATCACCTGTTGTTATCATTGCTGTTTCAAAGAAACTATGAGCTATGGTCTACAGGGTGGTTACCCAAGATGGACAGGTCATATTGAAGAGTTCTGACAAAAAAGTGATTCACTATAGTATCTTTGTTAAGGAAAACCCATGGAAAATACTATAATTATAAAAGAGATGACTTTGGAAGATGAGTCACTCAGGTCAGAAGGTGTGAGAAAACTAGTGGAGAAGAGCAAAGGATAACAACAGATAGTTCTATTACTAATGAAGCAGTTGGACCAAAGCTGAAAGGAAGATTAGCACTAAAAGTTTTTAGTGATGAAAGGAAAGTCTGATTGCTATAAAGATCAATATTGCAAAGGAACCTATGATGTAGGATTTAAGAAGATAAGCTAGATGGCATCAAATAAAAGATAGAAAAATTAAATGATAACATCTTGGGTGTCAGTGAACTTAGTTTTAATTCAGATGATCACTCATTATGCTATTATGGGTACAAATTTCTCAGAAGAAAGAGTGTTGCCCTCATAGTCAATAAAATGGTGAGAAAAGCAGTACAGGTGTATAATTTCAAAAAATACCAAATGATATTGATTCAAATGCAAAACAAACCATTTAATAATACAGTAATACATGTCTATGACCAACCATTGATCAAAGTTGAGTTCAAAGTTGACTAGTTCTATGAAGACTATAATTTCTTCTAGAAATAACACCAAAAAAAAAATCAAACAACCCCCCAAAACAACCAAAATGTCACATTCGTCATGAGGAATTAGATGTTAAAATAGGAATTCCATAATGGGAATAACAGGCAAATTTAGCCTGGAGTACAAAATTAAATAGGGTAGAGACTAATTAAATGATGTTGTTAACTCAGTGTTTATAACAAAACTTTTTCAATGAACATCACCAGATAGTCAAAATAGAAATACAATTGATTATATATTTGTAACCAAAGGAAAAACTCTATACATTCACATGAAGCAAGACCTGTAGCTGAATGTGACTCAGATTATGGGCCTCATATTGAAAAACTCAGACTGAAATTGAAGAAAATAGAGAAAACAATTTGACCATAATATCCTTTATAAATATGATGTGGAGGTGATCAATAGATGAAAGGGGTTATATTTGAAGCACTATGGACAGAGATTCACAATATTGTATAGGAGACAACAATAAAAAAATAAAAAAGAACAAGAAAACAAAATGACTATCTGATGAGGCTTTACAAATAGCTGCAGAAAAAAGGAAAGGAAAAGATAAAAAAGGATGGAAAAATATGCCCAACTGAATGTAGAATTCCAGAGAATAGCAAGGAGAGATAAGTTTCTTAAATGATCCATACAAAGAAATAGAAGAAAACAATAGAACATGAAAGACATCTCTTCAAGAAAATTAGAAATATCAAAGGAAAATTTCAGGCAAAAATGGACAGGAAAAAAGACAAAAATTGGTAGTGATTTTATAGATGCAGAAAAAATTAAGAAGAGGTGGAAAGAATAAACAAAGTAACTATACAAGAAATATTTGAATATCATTAATCCTCTAGTTACTGTTATAGAGCCAGACATGACAGAGGATGAAGTCAAATGGGCCTGTCACTGCTAATAATACTAATAGGGGTGATATACTTTTTGAACTACTTAAATTCCCCCAAATAATGCTCCAACAGTGATGCATTCAATATGTCAGTCAGCAAATTTGGAAAACAATGCAATGGAAAAGGTAAGTTTACATCTTGATCCTAAAGAAGGGCAATGTCAAGGAATGTTCAAATTATCTATCAATCATATTCATTTCATATGACAGCAAAGTCAAGCTTAAAGTTCTTCGAACTTGGCGTCAGAAATATGTGAACTACCAGAATATGAATTACCAGAAGAGTAGTCTGGTTTTTGAAGAAGCAGAGGAACTAGAGACCAAATTGTCAATATTTATTGACTTATAGAAAAAGTAAGGGAGTTTCAGAAAAGGCATCTATATCTGCTTCATTGCCTACACTTAAAGTTTTGACTGTATGGATCACAATAAAATATGTCAAATTCTCAAATAGATGGGAATACCAGATCGTATTATTACTCTCCTGAGGAACCTGTATGTGGGCCAAAAAGTAGCGGTTAGAATGGAACATAGAACAACTGATTAGTTTAAGATTGGAATAAGAGAACAACAAAACTATTCATTGCTACCTTATTTATTTAACTTATATGCAGATCATGTCATGTAAAATGTCAGAATGAATGAATCAAAAGGTAAAAATAAGGTTAGAAAATATCAACCATTTCTGACATGTAGACAATATCACTCTGATGGTGGAAAGCAAAGAGGAATTTAGAAGCCTCCTGATGAGGGTGAAAAAGGAGAGTGTAAGAGCTGATTTGAAACTGCAAAAAAATACTAAGATCTCAGCAACTGGTTCTCTAACTTCCTATCAAATAGATGGAAAAGAAATGAAGATTTTTATATTCTTGAGCTCAAAGATCACTATAGGTAGTGATTGCAGTCAAGGAATTAAAAGAAACCTGTTTCTTAAAAACAAAGACATCATCTTGCCAAAAAAGTTCTGTAAAATCAAAGCTAAGATTTTTTCATTAGAATTGTATGAATATTAATGTTTCTGACAAAGGACTCATTTCTAAAATATACAGAGAACTGAGTCATATTTTTTTTAAAAAAGCCATTCCCCAATTGACAAATGGTCAAAGAATATGCAAAGACAATTTACAGATGAGGAGATCAAAGCAATCCTTAGTCATATGAAAAATTGCTCTAATTCATTATTTATTAGAGAAATGCAAATTAAAGCTTCTCTGAGGAACCACCTCACACCTCTCAGACTGGCCAATATTACCAGAAAGGATAATGATTTTTGTTGGAAGGGTTGTGGGAAATCTGGGACACTATTACATTGTTGGTGGTGCTGTGAACCCATCCAACCTTTCTGGAGAGAAATTTGAAACTATGCCCAAAGGGCAACAAAAATATACATACTCTTTAATCCAGCAATAGCTCTACTGGAGGTAGATGGTGAAAAGGGGTGAAAACATCACTTGTACAAAAATATTCATAGCAGCCCTGTTTGTGGTGACAAAGAATTGGAAATTAAATAAATGTCCTTCAATTGGGGAATGGTTTAGCAAACTGTGGTATATGTATGTCATGGAACACTATTGTTCTATTAGAAACCAGGAGGGATGGGAATTCAGGGAAGCCTGCAGGGATTTGCATGAACTGATGCTGAGTGAGATGAACATAACCAGAAAAACACTGTACACCCTAACAGCAACATGGGGGCAATGATTAACCTTGATGGACTGGTTCATTCCATCAGTGCAACAATCAGGAACAATTTGGGGCTGTCTGTGATGGAGAATACCATCTGTATCCAGAGAAACAATTGTGGACTTGGACTAAGGACTATTACCTTAAATTTAGAAAAAGTAACTGATATCTTATTGTCTGATCTTGGTATTTCTTATATTTTATGTTTCTTCCTTAAGGATATAATTTATCTCTAATCACACTCAATTTGGATCAATGTATACCATGGAAACAATATAAAGACTGACAAATTGCCTTCTGTGAGGGTTGGGGGGAGGGAAATAAGATTAGGGGAAAAATTGTAAAACTCAAAATAAATAAAATCTTTAATAAAAAATGTATAAATGAGAAAAGATGGCCTAGTAATATAGTGAGAACAAAGAATAGCAAAGTATTTTCTGTTACACATCCCTCCCCCTCCCCCAATGTACTATTTAATTCAATTATTTTCTCCTGGCTATTCCTCATACAAGATGCACCATCTCTTGGTTTTGGTCATTCTCTCCTTCTGTATCTCCCTCTAGACTTTCCATACTTCTTTCAAATCTCAGTTAAATTCCATCTTCTACAGAAAGCCTTTCGCATCATCCTGACTGATAATGCCTTACTTCTGTTGACTATTTCAAATTTATCCTGTTGATACCTGGTTTGTAAACTTCTATTATTATCTTGTTTGTACATAGTTATTTGCATGTTGTCTCCCCCATTAGACTATGAGTTCCTTGAAAGAAAGAACTATCTTTTTCTCTTTTTTCCTTTTCTTTTTTTAAGGTTTTTGCAAGGCAAGTGGGGTTAAGTGGTTTGCCCAAGGCCACACAGCTAGGTAATTAGTAAGTGTCTGAGGTCGTATTTGAACTCAGTGACTCCTGACTCCAGGGCTAATACTCTATTCACTGCACCATCTAGCTACCCCCAAGAACTATCTTTTACATTCATTTGTAAAGCCAGTACTTAGCCTGGACCAGAGAAGCTACTTAATAATTGATTATTGACTGATTGATCAACTGAAACCATGGATAGCATTTGAAAGACTTGGCCCTAAGTTATGGAAAAAATATGCATAAGAGTCACAAAGAATAGCCAAGGATAAAAAACCTGCAGTCTTTATTGTTGGAGGGGGTACTCACATCAAAGAGGCCCCATATATATTAGTATATTAGTGCTACTAAGAAAATGATAGAAAAACATAAGATGTTGCATAGAGTTATCATTTAGTGTTAATTTGGCTGTTTAAAAAAAGCATCTGTGCCATTGGTGTTTCTTCAATTCAATAAATTTTAGATGTCTGATAAAAAAAGAACTGTATGGTTCTAGTAGTTGGAAAATAAATAAAACTGAGTACTACAGATTATGGTGTTGGAGAAAACTTTTGAGAGTCTTTTGGATAGCAAGGAATTCAAATCAGTCAGTACTTAAATTAATTCAGGCTAATTCACTATTGGGTCAAATACCAAAGCAAGAGTTTTAGCAATGCAAAAACATAATAGGATCCACTGGGGAAAAACCCTGATATTGAGAAAGATTTAAGTCAAAAGGAAAAGGGTATAGCAGAGAAAGAGATGGATAGATAATATCATGGAAACAATGAACATGAACTTGTACAAGCTTCAAGAGATAGTGGAGGATAAAAGGGACTAATATGTTATGATCCATGGTGTCATGAAGTAGTGGACATGACTGAATGTCTGAACAACCAACAAATGGCAAAGATACTGGAATAGTTTGTCATTTTCTTCTCCTGCCCATTTTACAGATTAAGGAACTGAGACAAAGAGGATAAAGTGATTTGCCTGGGTCACACAGTTGACCAAATCTGAGGCTAGATTTGAGCTCAGGAAGATGTAATTTACATCATTTATTTCAATCCTTATAATAGCTGTGTGAAGCAGAATATAACACACACACACATATATTAAAAATCAGTTTGGTAAAATACATTAGAGCACTGGACTTAGAGTCAACAAGAAGTGAATTCAAATCTTGGTCTTGATGCCTAGTGGTGTTGTGACTTTGAATAATCTTGAAAACTCATTGGGTCTTCCTGACTATAGACCGGACACACTATCCACTGTATCATTTAACTGCCTCCTATCACTTATTGGTCATATGATATTGAGTCATTTAATTTCTCTTCCATTTTAAGTTTCCTCTGTATAATGGGAATCATAGGCTTATAGATTTAGATATAAAGCTGCAGATATTGTTATTGACCATTAGTCTTTGAAATTCCATCATCATATGAAGGGAGGTAACAGAAGGATCAGAAGATCACAGTGTGTTCAAAATGGCAGGAAGGTGCAGTAGATAGAGCATTGGCACTGGAGTTAGGAGAATCTGAGTTCAAATACAGTCTCAGACACTTAATACTTCCCAAATGTCTTCCACATATTTTTTCATTTCCACCCATAATATTTCAATGAATTTGATGAGTTTACACCCTCATTTTATAGGTTAATCTCATTATCTTGCAAAAAAGAAAGAAAAGAGAGACATTTATAGAGAACTGAAAGGGACTTGGAGAACATTTATTTTGCCTTGCTTATTTTAGAGAAGAAAAAAAATAGAAGTCTAAAAGATAACATTAATTGTCCAAAGTCACCCAGTTAGTATTTACTAAGTAGATATGTGAACTGGTCCTTTCATCTAATCCAGTCGTTTTTCTCATTGTTGATTAGTCATGCCTGATAGTGTGTGATACCATTTGGTTTCTTGACAAAGATACTGGAGTGATTTGCCATTTCCTTTTCTAGCTCATTTTACAAATAAGGAACTTAGGCAAGCAAGGGTAACAAAGCTAGTAGTTGTTTCAGATCAAATTTGATCTCAGGAATATTATTCTTTCTGGTTTTGGGTCTGGCACTCTAACCACAGCATCACCTAACCACCCCAAAAGATACTAGAGTGGTTTGTCTTTTCCTTCTCAAGGACATAAAGGCAAATGGAGGTTGAGTGACTTACTAAGGGGTCACACAGTTGATGAGTTTCTGAGATCAGATTTGAACTCAGGTCTTCTTGATTCTAAGTCCAGTGCTCTATCCCCTGGGTCACCTAGCTGCCTCCTTTTTCTTATTACTTGAATTTACAAAATTCTTGTGGACTTTGTTCCTCAGAGTTGGAATTCAGTAGAGCAGATATTAAAAACCCTTGAATTTTACCCTTTTAGACTGATTTAAATTAACTATTATTTCAACAGTCACTCACTATCCCTGTTTTTGAAGATAGATACAATACCTTTAGTCAAGTATCTAGTAGATTATTAAAAAGAAGAATACAAGTCTTTTCCCACCTTTGTCAACATTCTTATGTTTTGATGACATCATTGGAGGCCTCTTGTGGTGGGAATAAACCACTGGCTCTCTAAATGGATTATTAAGGAGCTGACCAGAAGAAACTTGTCTCATTGTGGTGGTGTCCTTAGACCAAAAAGTATTTGCTAATAAAAAAAAGAAGCAGAAATGTCACAACAGCTGCTTTCCAACCTGGGGAAAAAGGACAGACTGCAGAGATGAAGGTGCAGAGAAAGGAAGTACAGACTGCTTAATGAAAGGCCACAGGGGAAATGTAAGCACTAATTTGAATAATTTTCCTAATGAATGTGTGACAGAGCAAGCTGTCACTTGGAGGGAGGGGAAATTGCTTGTCCCCTTTATTTCAACTTATTTGTTTGGCTTTATAGAAGATCTTAGCTTATTGTTTTTCACTCATCTGCTAATTGATTCTTGGCAGTTGTTTTTTTTTTTTCCTCTTTAAGGAAAAAAAATCCCATTTCCAAATCTTCTCAAGCCTAGTTAACTCCTAGTTTAGGTTGGAACTTGTAATGTTAGCATTCTTTAAAGGAAAAAAAAAACCTCTATCTTCCTCCTTCCTCAAGCAATTGGCTTTTTATCCCATGTGAAATAGCTCTCACAAACCAATATTTTGATGAAATTAGAGACATACGTATTAAGCTACTTGTTTCCCAAATTTCCCAGAGAATGCTCTTGAAGCACAAAGTATGTTGTGGGTTGTGTTAAATCCACACATCAAAGAGAAATAGCTTAAGAGCTGAACTCCAAATGTTGAAAAGTGCACCCTACAAAATTCACTTGAATTTGTATTCTTAACTGTGCTGTCATTGGCCATTCAACTCTGTCAGAAGCTCATGAGATCTTGTTTGTACTATCAGATCATAATTATTGACTGAAACCCATGACATCTGTCTCCTCTCTATGGATATATCCATATGGCTACAGAAGCACATACCTCCACCTCCATATATGGATCTGTGCACACTTTTTTCCTGAACTTCTTCTCTCAACCCAATGATTTTCTAACGATCTGTTACCCATCTAAGACAGATTGGTTTTTATGGTTCAGCAATCCCAGCTCAGACATTCATTTTAATCAATAGAGCAGTCAAAAGAAAGAATAGATTTACTTTTTTTACATTTAATTGAAAAATATCAAGTGATTACCAACTTGAGTAGACCTCAAAGTTTAGGAAAGAATTGAGGCTAAGGAAATTGGCCTTAGATGAATGGGAAAACTTAGATATGCATGCTATAAGTCCAAAATAAGTTGTGTGTTGAGACTGTAGTAAAGAAAATGCATTTTACATAAAAATTAAAATTTTGACATGGAGTAAAATAGTACATGAGGACAATAGAAATCATTTACTTCTATATGCATGTCAAAAATCTTATTTTTTCCTCAATGAAGGCTATTTTCTAGAAAAAGCTTCCTGATTGGTTGTCTTCACTTAGCCTTATCTGTACCACCAGTACTGGTATACCAAAGATGAATAATAGAGTTGGAATAGATAAAGATTGTTGGATCAAAATGGTACATTTTGGAACTGCTTGATGTGATTCTTTTCATACATTTATCAGTGTAGACTAGATTTATGATCCATAGTTTCCTCATCTGTAAAATGGGATAATGATACATGTGCCACAGAGCTGTGAGGAAAATACTATAAAAACCTCAAAATACTATAGAAATGTGAACTCTTTATATTATTTTCTAGATTACATTTTCTTCTCAAATATCTTCCATATCTTTTTTCATGTCCACCCATGATAATTCAATAAACTAGATGAGTTTATCACCCTCATTTTATAGGTTGAGAAAACAAAGTCATAGAAAGGCCTTACTTAGGTAATTTACTTAGCTTATTAAGTTAGTAACAATATCAGAAATTCATTGTAAGAATTCAATTCAATGGACATTTATTAAATGTAAACTATGTACCTTGCTATGTTTTAGGTTATGGAGATACTCAGTGACAAATCCCCCCCCCCCAAGGAACTTACATTCTACTGGGGTGATATTATATTATTAAAAACAAGATGATTGGAGGAAAAGGAGAGCACTACTCACTCATAGGGAGTGGTACTTTCCATTAGGCCACAGGGGCTCTCCAGTATGTAGTTTAATAGTCAGTCAGCCATAATCGCACATGTATTAAGTGTCTACAATCTACCAGACACTATGTAACAAAGTGGGTGTACAAATACAGGAAAAAATATAGTCCCTACTCTCAAGGAGTTTACAACCTAATGAGGTCATAAAACACTCAAAAGTTAGTTAGTTGAAAAGGGATAGAAGGGAGGAAAGATATCCAGATAATGAATGACATCCAGTCCAAAGTAGATCATCTGGATGAGAAATAAAGAAATAATTGCCCTGGGAATCCTCTTTAAATGGAAGCTTTTGGAGAAGATCTTTGTTCCTCCCTTGACTCAGGTGGGCAGAGAGTACTGATAGAACTGATGAGGTATGAGTATCAAGGCTAAAGCAATCTCACAGAATGATGAATTTTCTGATAATGGGGTCCCTGGGGGGCATGGTAGAATACAAAGGATTTCAGTTAAGTAAGAAATAAAGAGATGACTGGTTTAGGATGCCTTTTTAAGTAAACATATATGACCTATACTGATATTCACCTTTATAATCTTTCCCAAGGAAACACTTTGGAAGAAAGCTTTCTTCATTATTAGAGGACAGTTTGAGCAATCAACGTAAGGAGTAAAGCTCAGAGGATCAAGAATCATGTTTGCAGGATTCTCTTTTGTAAGGAGGGAAGTGTGGGGTAGAAGAAAGAGTGCTAGATTTGGAATCAAAGGATCAGACTTAGATCCTTAAACTGAGGTAAGTTCCTTAACCTTTCTGAGTCTCAGTTTTCTTTTCTATAAAATGAGGGGTTGAAAGTCAGATGAGCTCTGACCTTTTTTCCAGTTCTAAATTCATGCTCCTATAAAAAGTCATTTTAGCCTTGTGCAGTGTTAAATAGTTCCCAACCATGGTCTAATGTTCACCTTGGGCAAGGTGACATGCAGGAAAGATAGCTGACTTTCCTGACTATGTCATTCTAGTCAGATGACTCATGTAAAGTGTGTGGTAATTTGCTTACCATAAAAAGAGACTAAACTAAATCCCAGTATTCTGAAGGCAAAATCATACATAGAGAGTCTCAGGTTATCAGAGTAAGTGGTAGTTGTCTGATTATAAAGTGGAAAGATATTATTCAGACATGGATATATCTGTAATCAGCAATGATGAAAAAGGAGTTGTACTGGAAGTGAATGGTAATTAAAGAGAATTTTGGTGATGCTTCATCTTTTTCACTCAGGTATAGTGTCTCCAATCACATCCAGAGAATGACCAAATGCCTTTTCTGGGCCCTGTTAGAACTGCAGCCATCAGATGGCTTAGGGACCTGAATGCATGTTTTCTTGGAAGGATTCAAATTGCAACATTCTTAAAAGCATTTATGAAATGAGTTTGGTTTTCATCCAAGAAAAAAAAAAAGAAGCACATATTGGTCTTCTCTAGTAGCTTCAGGGGATAATTGGGTAGTACTTTTGTTAGAGCCTGCTCATCTATGTTCAGAGGAGTTATTCTGAGAATGAAAGGATTTGGAGGTAGAAAATTCATTTTCAAGGAAGAGGAGATAGGCAGTATGATGTGCTTGTTAGACTAATGGATTAAGAGTGCTAGGATCTGAGTTATATTTCTTGATCTATCACTGACCTGCTGTGTGACTGGGCAAATCACTTAATCTCTTGGTTTTCCCATAACACTATTTGCCCCTTTTCTATCTCATAGAAATGTCTTGAGGATAAGTGAGACCATGGTCATTAAACTTTTTGAACCATCACTATTAAAAGCTTGACTTTTTTGAACTCAACATTTCAACCTAACTGGACTCCTAGTTAAACCTCGAATTCAGTATGTGATCTCACATCTCTGTGTATTTATTTACCCAGGTCCTATATCTTCCTCATCTTTTTCCACTTACTCACCTCTGTTCTTCAGAATTTTTATTTTCCTTCAAGATTCAGTATAGGTTCTGCCTTTTTCATAGAATTTTTCCCCTTCTAGACAAAATTTTGTTCTCTCCTTAAATATTCCTACAGAACTTTTGATGGATTGCTTTCTTAACCTCATTACTCCCTTCGTTTTAAATTCCTTATCTGTGCATACATCATTTAACTCGAACCTCCCACTCCTATAAAATGTAAGTTTCTTGGGGCAAAGACTATTTTATTTTGTCTTTGTATCCCCATTGCCTAGAAGAGTGACTAGCACATAATTGGAACTTATTAAATGCATGTTGAATAGACTAGAATATAAGATATTATTAGCACTTATCAGTGTTAATTAGGTTCAGTTTTCCTGCCTGGATTAGGTATCAATGTCTTTCACTCATTCATGTAAGATTTCAATAGGTTTATCCTATAGATAGATGGGGTGGATTTCATTTTTTTTTTGTTTTGAATTCTTCAAGCTTGAAGTCTACTATGGGGCACTGTTGTGTACTGTATTTTCTATTGTTTACTTTGGATGGAACATTTGTTACTTTTTTTTCTGTCAGTGTTTGAGGTGCTATCTTGACAGGAATAATACTCAATTACCCATTCTCAGGTTTAGAGGGTCATTCTGGCATTGGGGCACTACAGATCAGTTGTGTTCATATAAGGCAACAGTACATTTGTCTTTCTAGTACCCATACCCTCACTTCTCATTCCTTTCTACACTAAATGTATTTTTCTAATAACATTTTTTTACATTTATTTTGTTTTACTTCTACTGAACCCTTCCTTCAACTCTCTACAAATTAACAATCCCTTTATAATAAAGAACAAGAAAAGAGCAGGAAAAGAAACTGTCAAACTGATTAACATATTGAAAAAGATGGGTGTTACATATAGTTTTCTATATACATAGTTCTTCTCCTCTGCAAAGATACATGAATGAAGAGATGCTTTCTCATATCTCTTCTATTGGGCCAAGTTTGGCTATTTAAATTTTTTTAATTTTTTTTTTTTGCTAGGCAATGGGGTTAAGTGGCTTGCCCAAGGTCACACAGCTAGGTAATTATTAAGTGTCTGAGGGCAGATTTGAACTCAGGTACTCCTGACTCCAGGGCTGGTGCTCTAACCATTATGCAACCTAGCTGCCCCCGCTATTTAAATTTGATAGTATTCAATTTCTATTGTTTTATCATGGTATTTTTTTTTAATAGTGTCATTGTTGAAGACATTGTATATTGCTTTTCTGGTTCTGCTTTGCATCAATTAATATTAGTTTTTATTTTTCTGTATTTATCATATTCATCATTTATTAATGTACATTAATATTCCATTATACTCATGTATCACAATTTGTTTAGGACAAGTGAGTATTTTTGTTGTTCAGTTTTTTCAGTTGTGTTTGACTTGTTATGGCTCCATTTGGAGGTTTCTTGGCAAAAATACTGGACTCATTTTTCATTTCCTTCTCCTGTTCATTTTTATAGCGAGGAAACTGAGGCAGAGTTAGGTGAGTTTCCCAGGGTTACACAGCTAGTAAGTGTCTGAGGTCGGATTTGAACCCAGGAAGCTGTCTTCCTTACTCTGGGCCTGGCACTCCGTCCACTATGGCTCCACCTAGTTGTCCTAAGAGGATCTTTAAGAATTAACCAATGAAAGGATAGATGCTGGTGGAATGTTGGACCATGCTTGTTTGAATGTTTCCTGGAATTAACATGTCATGTAGCTTCTTTTTTGAAGCTATCTGGTGCCTTAGCTTGCAATTGTAGGTGACTTTCATCACCCCCCCCCCAAAAAAAAACCTAGGGTTCAATCATACATCCTAGACAATTATCTGTGTGCCCAGGAGAGAATGATTTAGCTGTGGATATCTTAAGACATTTCATTTGTTTATTAAGATAGTAAGTCAGGGGTAACTACATGGCTCATTGAATAGAGCACTGGCCCTGGAGTCAGGATAACCTGAGCTCAAATCTGGCCTCAGACACTTAATTACCTAGTTGTATGAGCTTGGCTAGTCACAACCCCATTGTCATTAAAAATTTTTTAAAAGAGAAAGTCAGTCATTAAAAGATCTTAGTGAAGTCAACTAACACAAGAGGCAATATATATGATTGGTGATTACCAGACACTCTTCCTAAGTTCGCATGATTATTCCCAAAATGCATTATTAACAATTTTTGTTATGCTTTTGGATTCAAAAGTTTCAAAGATGTCCCTAACCCTGATTTGCCAGGTTCCAGTCTATTTTCTTGATGATTGTAATCCTTGTAGCAGGACTACAGGATTCCCCATTCCCTGTGGGTCACACTATTGATGTGGTTTATTTGTATTTCATTCATATTAGTCTAGAATTAACTCATGGAAGGTAGGTTTTAGTCAGATGTCAAAATGATAGCTATGCTCCAGGTCATACTTTCTATTTTTATTATAGCTTTTTTATAAGGTCTCTAGGATGAAAAGAATATTTTAACATTGACTGAATAGCTAATGCTATGGGGTTATATAGTAGTTATTGCCATTCACTACCCGTATTCCATTTGTGTCTAGTAGATGCAGATCAGCACAGAAAAACCACCTTAAATTCCTCTAGTAATTGTTGGTACAAACGTCGGTTGTTTAAACAGGGCCTTAGGACACAGGAAAGATTGTTACCTCTCTTACCTCTTCCGCCTTCATCACAAAAGCCAACTCCATATATCCCATTACATTCATAGGAATAAGACAGAGAGATCCATGTTTCATATGCATATCTGAAGGGGGAAAAAGTCCCACCTGTCCCTGAGGTTTTCTTTGACTTAGAAAATCATTCATAACCATGTTTCTTTCTGGGGGGGATCATTCACAAACCCTCCTTGTCCCTTTAAATGGAAGTTTAATAAGCTCGGAAATGGCATTGCCTCCAAGAAAGCCAACATTGGAGAATTAGATCCTGTTTCCTTAGATGAATATGAAACTTTGAAATAGTCCAAGAAGACCCCTGCAATCCCTGCTAAATGAGATTTGATTTCTCTTTAAGCTGTTTTTAATAGCTAGAATTACGGAACATTGCTGTTTACCAGTTAATAGGTTTGTGAGCATGCCGCTTGCTTTGTGCCCGTGGTAATATCATTTACACCTGTATTCATGAAGCAGCCCCTTGAGTTTGCAGGTCTCTAAACAAATTGGAGCAGGTCTGGCTGCTTAGTCAGTCTCTCCCTCTCCTGGTCTTCTTTTCCCAATCTCCCTGATTTTTTTTCTCATCTGTCTCTTCCCCTTTTGGCCTCTCCTTTGTCATGTAGGTTATATCCCTTATATTCTTTTTACTTATAGTGTTTCACAAGAACTCTTTCTCTAATGAAGGTGGGGCAGAGGCAGTATATATCAGGGGGAAAAAAATCTAAAAAAATCTAAAAAAATTCTAACACAACTCAAAAGTCCTCATCCTTTAAGCTACCTTACTTTCAAGGCACTTTAACATTCTTTGGGTCTTATGGAGAGTCTGATCTCTTAAATGGACATCAAGACAGTCTCTCTGTAGTTAAAAAATGTATACTAGAGTAACATACCTTGGAGCAAGTATAGCCTAGACAAATTGGTACAACCATTTGTTCTGAGAGCAGATCACCCAATGAAGAAACCTATAGTCACAAACTGGACAATGGCACCTCTGCAACTGTTGCGGTATAATTTATTCCAGCATAGAGATTGGAAGCTTTGTGACACAGTGGATTGAGTGTTAAACCTGGAGTTGTGAAGACCTGGTTTCAACTTAATAGCCATGTGACCTTGGGCAAGTTACTTAAACACTATTTGCCTCAGTTTCCTCAACTAAAATATAGGGATAATAACAATATCTACCTTGTAGAATTGCTTTAAGAATTAAATGAGATATTTATTAAAATGCTTGCCACAGTGCCTAACATAAAGTAGATGTTATATAAATGCTTATTTTCTCTCCAGTGACTGAAATTCCAGACATCTATATGTTTGAGAAGGAAGAGCAGCAGGAAGATTGGGAAGAATGAGATTATTTGAAGACTCATGTGTGAAAATATAAAGTTCATGAGCTGCTCTTTAATCTGGCACATCCTACTGAAGGATTTCCTGAGTCTGTTTAAGCATGCCTAGTGAAGTTTCAGAATCTTCTTTCCTAAAGCTTCATATTAATAGGAGTGACCATCAAGTGCTGTGCTGAGGACGGCTTTGGTGTATTTCTTCATAGGTACAAGAATATTACACGGATCACAGAATCTCTGAAATGGAAAGCACCTCAGAAACCATCTGCTTCAACCTGCAACGGAATAACAATATTCTCCAGAATTCCCAGCAATCACTCAATCAAACCTTTGTTTGAAGAGTTCCAGTGAGGGTAGCCGACTCCCTCTTGTAATAGCCTAGGTTGCTTTTGGATAACTAATGAGGACATTTTCCCTTACATCAAACCAAAATTTGCCTCTTTGTAACTTCTACCCACTGCTCCTAGCTCTAATCAATAAGGCTGAACAAAATAAATTTAATGACTGTACTACACTCATCTCCCTGAAATACTTGAAGACAGTTATCATGTATTCTCTAAGTCTTCTCATTCTAGGCTAAACATATTCCTTCACTTAGTGCTCTTAATGGAGAGATCTTAAGGCTCTTCCCCTTCCTTCAACTTGTCTACATACTCTCCATATTGTTTTTATAAGATGTGGTAACCAGAATTGAACACAGTGGTCAAGATTTGTTGTGACATATGTCTAATAAAATAAGACTAGTATTTTCATAGTCCTGGACAACTTTCTCTCTATCTCTCTCTGTCTCTCTCTCTCCTTCTCCTCCCTACCTCCATCTCTCCCTCTGTGTGTGTGTGTGTCTTTCTCTTTGTCTCTGTCTCTCTCTCTGTCTCTCCCTTGCTTCTCCATCTTCATTTTCAGGGGCCTACCATATTTCTTATATACATAATGCAGACATGTAGACTATAAGTGGAACTCCAAAGCTCTCCTGCATCATCTAGAATTGACTTTTTTTTGCTACCATGAACTGTTGGTTCATACTGAAATTCTCCACTAAAAACTCAGATTATTTTTAGGTGAACTATTGTCTTATTGTGCCTTCCCCATTTTGTACTGATGAACTTAATTTTTTGAACTCAAGTGTGTGAGACTTTAAGCTTATTGCAATTTAATTTACTGTCACTAAGTTTGCCAGTGTCAAGAAATCTAGAACAAAGATTCTTTGTGTCTTTTGTGTCATGGATCCCAATAACAGTCAAGTGAAGTCTTCTTAGCATAATGTTTTTAAATAATTGAAAGTATGGCTAAATTCAGTAAGCAATTAGTGAAAATAAAGATATACTTCTTTCCTATACAAGTCTACAGGTATCCTGAATTTTGTGCATGAACCCCTTGATGGCTTTGATCTAGAGAAAAGTCACTTGCATGTTGGGTGGGTTGTTTGTGGCAGAATGATGGTCAGACATGGACAAAAGTCAAAAAAATTTTGGATCTTCATCCTACTTATCAATGTGTTATGTTCTTACCAGCTTTCAATCACTTGCAGATTTGATAAATATGCTTTCTATGCCAGGCACAGATCCTTGGACCATGCCACTAGAAATTGCTTTCTCCAGTGTGTCTTGCCACTTAGCTCCAAAGAACTGCCTTTGGATAGAGAGGAAATAAATCTTTCTAGCAGCCAAAGAGGAAACATATGTCTATCTTACCATTATATTCCTCCCACAGATAGTGAGAAAATACATGGCCCTCCTACAGTAATATTCCTCCCATTAACTTGCAAGATGGCAAAGCTCATATACATAGTTTTCTGCATTAGAGAATATAGCCCAATATATTGGATTGAAAGTACCCACTAACCATTTTGTTATTTCTCCCAGTCCAGAGATCATTTTTTTAGTAGAGCAAAAAAAAAAACCCAAAACAAAACAAAACCTAAAATGCAAATAGCGTATCTTCATCTTTTTCTTGGTTGTCTATAACTATTATCTCATCCATTCCATTCAGAGCATTAACATCTATTTTGCCAATGGTCCATGGAACCTTTCTGACCTGCAGCTGAAACCTTCCATATGTGTTGTTCTCCTCATGAGATTATGAGCTTCTTGAGAACAGGGAAACATACTTTTCCATTTATATTACCTGCACTTTGAAGAGTGCTTAATATTCATTCATTCCTTCATTCATCTTAGTGTAGTTTTATTGCTTTTTTTGATCCTTCTTTTCCCTCCATTATAACTATCTCTTTTTGTTCTAATATTTTCAGGTCCCTTCTTCCTTTTGGTTTTCCCTTACACTCTGGATTCAGTACAATATCTCCTGAACCTTGTCAAGTGTTCTTTTTTTTATAGATATAACATATCACTGAAAATATGAGGAAAACTAAATACCATAAGGGATGTCAAAATATGGTAGTAAACTTATTATTATCATCAACTTTGATATTGGATCTTTCTGTAATTATAATTAATGTATGTTAAATTCCATTTGTAGGCTGGTCAAAACTATTTCTCAAAATCCTTAATGGTGCCAACCTAGAATATGTGTTTTGTCTTAGAATGAACCAAAATCTATTTACTAGGGTGGTCAAAGTTCACTTATTTTAAAGATTTATTTGAATGCTAGATATGATTTGAGTTATTATCTATATTCAATTGCATCATTTTATAAACATGGAAATTGCCTTTTTCATGAAGGGAGTTAACCAGCTACAAGAATTAGAAGTCTATCTTCATTCATGTGATTGTTGAAGTTTGCTAAAACTCACATATAAAGTATGTATACATATGCATATATCCATAATTTTCCCCTTAACATCTCTCATTTCCCAGTCTGAAGGGGATATTCCTGTACCAGAGTGAAAGCAAAGAGAGGATTCTATTTCTAGAGTTTGCAGTTCTCCTTTGAACTTCCCGGAGTCATTTCAAGTTCAAATGTTCCAGTCTCAAATGGCTTACTTGACGTTGCTTATAAACAATATTTTATCCATCTCCTTCTTGCTTTCACACAGGCTATATCCTCCATGCCTGGCAGGCTCTCCTCCATCATCTCTGCCTGTTGGAATTCCTGGATTCTTTCAAGTCATTTTCCACACAATATGATCCTTCCAGTTTTAAGTGCTCCCCTCTGAAATGATTTTGAATTTATTTCATTCAATTAACAAAACATTCAACAAACATTTATTAACTGAATGCCACATGCCAGAAATCAAGGTAGGTTTTTGAGATATAAATACAACCTGTCTTCAAAGAGCTGATGGCAGACATGAGATGCTCACAGATAAGTAAATGTAAAGTATATGATAATCAAACAAGAAAATATTTTGGTGGGGATACCAACACATGAGGGAATAAGGAGTGGTCTCTTGAAAAAGGAGGATACTTGAAACTGAGCCTTGAAGGGACCCAGGACTTCCAAGAAGTAGAGATGAGAAGAGAGAATATTTCAGGTGTGGGGTTTTGTACAAAAGCATGGAGGTTAGACATCCGATGTTGCCTATGTAGAATAGCAAATATGCCAGTCTGGCATGTTTGAGTGTAAGTAATGTATAATTATCCTAGAAAGACAGGTTGAGATGAGAGCATGAACTGTCAAGTTTCTATGTTTCTGTTGTTTCTTCCAATGGAATATAAATTTCTTGCAATTAGGAGCTATTTAATTTTAGTCTTTGTACCCTGCCTTCTAGCACTATCCCTTGTAGATAGTAGGACTTAATACATGTTTATTATTTATTATTATTCTCATACTTGAAACCATTCCTGATCCCCTCTGCTGTTAATGCTCTCCTCACCTCCAAGTGCCTCATAATGCCTCATAACTGTTTTGTAGATATCTAAATACATACATGTAATTTCCATGTTCAAATTTTTGAGCTCTTTGAATGCAGGGACTGGTTCTTTTTTGTTTATACCATCAATGTTTAACCCAATGCTGGATACATAGAAGCCACTTAATACTTATTGATTGATTAGTGCATAGCTCAGGTAGCTGATGTTTAGCAATTTCTATTTTCCAGCTTGGGATGGGATTTACTTCTGACCTCATTTAGATTTAAAATAATCAAAAGTAATCTCATTCCCTCTGAAGGCAACATATCTGGGTTTTTTGACTTAGTTAATTCCTCCAAGCATCACATCCCCTGGGAGACTCTGCATGGTGTCTCTGGAGTAAAAAGACATCAAGGAAACCTCTTGTAGTGGACTGTCCTGCATGATTATATGATTATGTAACTTTTTACTCTGTTGTTCCCTGTTGCCCCTTCGGTCTCCCCTGCTATGAAGTGCAGGGATTTAGAACTGGACCAGATGGTATGTCCAGGTTCCTGCCTTCTCCCCACTGCTTATCTCTTTTCCTCCCCTTCTTAGGTCCTACATCAGGGAGGAGAGGCTGGGCCAAGCAATACCTGATCTGGAAGCCTCCAAACCGCAACTCTCCCTTTCAGACGATATCAGAAGAGTCACTGTACTGGAACTTGACGTCTGTTGGCAGCAAGGCGTGCCTGGGGAACAGAGGTGAAAAAATGCCCAGTAACTGAGAGAGCAAGTGTCTTCATCTGGATGAGTGCTGGTGATTCAGCTGTTTCCTCTCCAAATCAGTGCTAACCAGTGTCCCAGTGTCAGGGCTGTGGGTTATTTGTGGATGGAAATATAGAACCAGGTGCCTCATTGTTTTTAGGCATAGCTCCCTGGAAGAGCTATATTATGAAATATGACCTCCCAAGAAAAATGCCTCTATTAGACCCAGAGAGTTGAGATCCTGAGCTTCGCACTGCTCTCATGAGACTTGTGACCTGAATAATTGGGAGAATCATAGATACTGAGCACAGACAGATGTTACAGGGAGGAACAGGTTTTTGGAAAGGAAGATGTTGAATTCAGTTCATAAGAAGTCTCTAAGGAATCCAGAAATGAATTTTTCCCAATTCCCTTTTAATTCACTCTATAAATTCTAGGAACAGTCATCATCACTAGTAAGTCAGAGCTCAACTCTACCATTTGCTACTGATGTAACCAGACAAGCCATGTAACCATTCTGACCTCAGTTTCCATATCTGTAAAATTAAGACACTGGATTAGATCATGGCTTTTTAACCTGGGGGTAACCCTCTTTTAAGAGATATTTTGATAATTGTATTTCAATACCACTGATTTTGCTTGTAATACTATGTATTTTGTTTTATGCATTTAGAATATTTTGATAAGGCATCAATAGGTTTCATTAGGCTGTCCATGAAATAAATAATGTAAAAAATCTCTAGACTAAATGACCTCTAAGATTCCTTCCCAACTTCAAATCGTGTTTATGATTTCCTGTGCCTTTGGACTCTAACTCACTGAATCCCAGGAAAGGAAAGTGAGAATGTTGACTTGGACAACCTCCATTACCATTTAGGGAGGAGATAACCTAGCAGGGAGGAGCTGACTTTCCTTTGGTGCCCCATTTCTAGAATCGGAAATGAGCAGTAAAACAAACCTGGTCTCACACCCTAGGTGGATTCCCTTAGCCATTTTTCAGAAGCTGTATTGAGTCCAGTTCATGAGAAATTGCAGGGTTGAGAAGAAAAGAAAAGGTCAAAGAAGTTTGCATTGCACAGTCCCTGAGCAGGAGCAGGATTGCGTCTGCTGTTGTGATTCTTCGTTGCCCTTGGTAATGAGGTGGGAAGGCCCCGGGCATGGATACAGCTCCTGTGCCACCCTGTCCACCCCCACATTATCTTGACTTATTACATTGTAATAAATTGAACCATTCCAGTTCATTATTTCATATTTGAGGAGATTTATAGATTGTCCTGGTGGCTGAAGAGGCAGTGATTAAAGAAATAGCGTGCTAATGAATGAGGCTTTGCACAAAGGCTTTTTAATTAATGCTCAGCCCAGGGGCTGTAAACGCTTGCAGATAACAAACCTGCCCATTGAAGAGTTGAACTGACAACTTCCCACAGAATAAGGGTTGAAGAGGAGACATGGGTAAGTTATTCAAGTGGCAATTAGGACTAATAAAGTGATTCTTTCCCCTTCCCTTCCATTGTATCAGTAGGAGCTTCAAAATATCTTTGCTTAAAAAAATGAAAAAAAGAAAAAAAATCAAGCATCTTCTATCCTCCTTTCTCTTAGCCCCATTCTCTTCCATAGTCCATCTTAGCTATTAAAGTCTCCACCATCCTGAGACTGGTCTGTTTTTCTGAATGCTCAGCTTGGTTCAGATTTATGGAGTGCAAGCTGCCTGTCATCCTTTATGTGGCTCATACAATACCATGAAACAATCATTTTCACTCCAAACTATTTCCAGAGCTCTGGAGATTTGCCGGAGTCAAATTGTTCTGTCTGGTATTTTTCTGTAAGGAGTTTGTTTTTATTAATTGTCCTCTCCTTTTCATTGTTTGGGGGAAGTCAGCAGGCTGGCAGCCCTGAGAACCTTTATGTTACAAGCTCCAAAATGCTAAGCAGATCTCTCTCTCTCTCTTGGTTAGGGACTCCCTGGAAGAGTCTCACTAAAAGGTAAGCTCCTTGGAAACAAGACCTTGTGCCCCTGTTTTCTGTTTCTCACTCAAATCTGGGTTCTGGGGCGTACACTTTGACCAAAAAGCCAGGGCTGAACCACCCATGCTAAGTTACAACAAAGTTGGGCTTTTCCATTTTTAAGTTTTTCCTGCTGAGAACATATGTTGGAAGAGTCCATGACTTTCCATATGACAATATCTAATCCATCCAATATCTATTAAGTGCCTACTATGTGTCAAACACTATACTAAGACACTATTAATTAGAAGAAAGACTTCCTGCCCTCAGAGAGCTTATATTTTAAAGCTGGAGACAACAGACAAAAAGGAGACAGGAAAGAGTGGTGTTGGATAGAACACCAAAGAGTACTCCTTTTATTCCATGGACTTTAAAACAGACTGGGCAACAAATTCAAAGTGGAGATATTTCAGGGAGGTGTTAAATGTCAATTAATAGTGACTCTACTGGTTACGACACATTCAGAACAATAGTCTGACCCATAGCACAGAAGAGAGCCCTAACTATAATGGAATCAAATAACACAGGGCCTTTGACCCAGGTTCCAGATATGGCAAAGTACTTAGACTTTTATAGAGACTATAAGCCTCCTACTTTATGGTATTCTGCCACCTAGCCCTGTCACATGGCACAATCACATCAGACTATCATCAGGACCCTATTATAAGTGATGCCTGTCTCCTAGGGGCCATTTTAATTCTAACCCTGGTAGAAGTGTGGGTTAGATTTTTTGAAGTATGGACCATTTCATTTCCCAGTCTGATGACACCCATCATCATCTGTCCTCTGAAACACTACTATCTTCACTGCTGCTTGCTGTCTGCCTCAACTGAATCTACTGCAAATGCAAGAATTTCAGTTTATAGTTTTTCCCAGGAAATTTGGTAAAAACTAAGAACACAATGGTCCATTACCAAATCAAGCATTATATTTAGTAGAGAAATCTCAAGAACTTATGGATGAGAGATGAACTCTATGCAGCTCTGTCAAAGAGCTAAAAGAGTATGAAAACTGAGTAATTTCAAAGTATTATTTGCTATTATCTGGATGGTCTCTAAGGTTTCTTCCAATTTTTTAACTGTGAGTAATTAGTGATTTCACATATGTTAAGGAATTAGGGCTTTATTGTTCATTGTCAACAGAGCAGAAGGTGGATCTTCTTGATGTTATATAAAATAACTAAACACTATGTTTTATCCCAATATATTTTTGTGACAACAATAGTGGCTTCTAATGTATTCAATCAAGGCATGTGCTGTTATGCATTAAGAACAGATTAAAATTAGCAATACAAATTATGATGATAGCAGTATTTCTGATAATTATAGTGTCTAAAGATTTTTAAGTTAAATAAAATGATTAATTGATTTTGATCATATATTATTTCTACTTGACAGAGAAATTGAGGCATACTAAAATGTATTAAGACTTACTCAGAGATTTGCAGTTTTCTAGTGGAGGACCATGGACTAGAATGCAGGTTTTCAAGTAATGGAATGAGAAGCTGTACACTCTTTTGCCTTGGTGATTTTCACAATTGCTTATCACTATACTTATACTATATCATAGTTTGTCTTTAAAATTTTCATTGATAGTTTAAAAAATACAATTATTTCCTATTCATACACACACACACACACACACACACACACACACACACAGACACTGGATTCTGACTTGTAACAGGAACAGTTGAACAAAACCAGTAACAAAGTGAACTCATCTGACAGTATTTGCAACATTCTGTTTTCTTTCTTCCCTTTTGAGAGAAATGATACATGTTTTGTTAACAGTTTACCAAGACCAAGATCAGCACAGGTTTTTAATAGATCATTCTGCTTAAATTATGGCTAGAAATTTTTTTGTTCTAAACATACTGGACTTCACATCTTGCAATATGTACAGAATAATGTTGGCGAGGCAGGTGTCTTGAGGAGAGAAGAGATTCAGAGTTGCTGAGATTTCCCAGCTCCTTCTTCTTCATGAACCCTGGTTATGAACAGATTTAGGAACATGACCTGTATAGAAGAAACCTAAAGTTAAGGGGACAGGATATAGTATACATGGTCCAAAGAGAGTCATTCATTTTCTAAAAAATAATTTCTAATGTTCCTTAATGACAAAATATCTTTGTAAATTTAGCAAAAATAAGTTATATTCTAGGAGTATTATAAAACTTGTAAAATAAGTTTGAAAGTTATTTCTTCCTTGTACTTAATATAGTGATGAATATTATTTTATTTCATGAATATCATAATTGAATAATTACAAACCAGTAACATTACTGCAATATATATATATATACATATATATATATATATATATATATATATATATATATTTTTTGCAAGGCAAATGGGGTTAAGTGGCTTTCCCAAGGCCACACATCTAGGTAATTATTAAGTGTCTGAGACTGGATTTGAACCCAGGTACTCCTGACTCCAGGGCTGGTGATTTATCCACTGCACCACCTAGCCGCCCCTCCACTGTGCCACCTAGCCGCCCCATGCAATATATTTTGTGAAAGAGCTTGATAAGAGATTACATTTTAGGAAATACCATCCCCTTTTCCTATTCCCAGCATTTAAATCTAATGACCAACCCTTTGACTAGGTCTATAACCCAAAGAATCATTCATTTTGAATGATAATTATCTGCTAATAAAAATAGGCAGTGTATATATATATATATATATATATATATATATATATATATATACTCACATGACTATATACACATGCATTTATAGATGTATAAACACATATATATTATATATTCTTATATGCATATGTTGACTTTGACTCCATGTGGACTGAAGAGTTTTGAGAGTGAAACATTTCAAGAGGTAGAGATCATGAAATGGGAAAAAAATGATAATCTATAATATAATATTTTATTTCATTCCATAGATTGAATTATATATTGACCAGCATGCTGTTAATAAAAGTTGTTAGGGAACCAATGTGAAAGTGACTTCCCTGGGGCTGCTAGATGGTGCAGTGGAGAAAGCACCAGCCCTGGAGTCAGGAGTACCTGGGTTCAAATCCGGTGTCAGACACTTAATAATTACCTAGCTGTGTGGCCTTGGGCAAGCCACTTAACCCCACTGCCTAGCAAAAGAAAAAAAAAACCTAAAAAAAAAAAAGAAAGTGACTTCCCTATGCTAGTGGGAGCAATCTAGTTGTTTGCAGACCTGGGAACTCTTCAGTAGCCAGTGCCTATAATAGAGCGCCAACTAATGGTTAATTCAAACTCTATTCTTAGCTAATTCAAATATCTTGACTGGATAATTAATACAGTGATATGTTTTCAACCTATATACTTGAGGGAGGTAATACTAAGCCAAGAATGCAACATTATAATCGTGCCATATCTGTTTGAATATCATTACTGAATCACTTTTTTCCTCCTATCTTCTATTTGCCAGGCTATTCTTTAAAATTGTTTTCCATCTGTGATTTTTCCTTCAAATAAAGATAAAGAGAGTAGAATCTTCTATTAATTCCACACAGGGCAGCTATTATTTTGTTTAGGAAGACTTTGAGATCACTCAGGATATATGAATTGGAACCTTAACTCTAGTATTAAAGATTGAGAAATATCATATTTCCAAATTTATAAATAAAACATTGTATTTATTTTCTTTCATTGTATTTTCACTTTGTTTAAACATTTTTTTAAATATTAATTATCATTTTTCATATTACTCTATTAGTCTTGTTATAAAAGTAAACATAATGACCCCTCCCCCCACAAAGATAGAGAAACCTCAAGAAAAATAGAGAGGGGAAAAATTGTACATCAGTCTGTGTTCAGATACCATCAGCTCTGTCTCTGGGATGAATAATATTCTTTATCATAAGTACATCAGAGAAGTTGCTTCAATATTTTTTCCCACAGTTGCTATTGCTAGCTGTATTTCCCTACATTCTATTCTTCCCCACCCTCATTTATTCTATTCTCTCTCTCCTTTCACCCTGTCCCTCCTCAAAACTGTATTGTGTCTGACTACACTCTCCCATGATCTTCCCTCTCTTCTATCACCTAGATCCCACCTCCCCTCCCCCCTTCCTCTTTCTCCCATTCTTTCCTCTCCTTTTTTTTTCCTCTAGGGGAAGATAGATTTCTAAGCCCTATTGAGTATATATGTTATTTCCTTTATGAGTCACTTCCAACAAAAATGAAGACTTACTCATTTCCCCTCTCCTTTCCCCCTTCTACTCTATTGCAAATGCTTCTTCTTGCCTCTTTTACATGAAATGTCTTTGCCCAGTCTAGTTCTCCTTTCCTTTTCTCCCTGTACATTCCTTTCTCGCCCATTAACTCCATCTTTACTATATATTATATCTTCATAATCAGCTCCCTCCTGGGCCTTGTCTATGTATGCTCCTTCTAACTGCTTTAAGAAATGAGAAGATTCATATGAGTACATCAGTATCATCTTCCCATGAAGGAATAAAAGCAGTTCACTATCATTAAATCCCTCATAAATTGCCCTTCCTGTCTACCCACTCTATGCTTCACCGGATTCCTGTACTTGAAGAACAAATTTTCTGTTCAGCTTTGGTTATTTCAATAGGAAAGTTTGAAAGTCCCCTATTTCATTGAATGTCCATCTTTTTCCCTGAAAAAGGATGTTTAGTTTTGCTGGGTAGTTGATTCTCTATTGTAATCAAGCTCTTTTGTCTTCCAGAATATCAAATTCTAAGCCTTATGAGCCCTTAATGTAGACACTGCTAAATTCTGTGTAATCTTGATTGTAGTTCCCTGATATTTGAATTGTTTCTTTCTGAATGCTTGTAATATTTTCTCCTTGATTTGGGAGCTCTGGAATCTGGCTATAATATTCCTGGGAATTTTCAGTTTGGGATCTCTTTCAAGAAGTGATTGGTGGGGTCCCTCAATTTCTATTTTACCCTCTATTTCTAGGATATCAGGGCAATTTCTGGAGAGTTTCTTGAAAAATGAAGTCAAGGCTCTTTTCCTAGTCATGACTTTCAGGTAGCCCGATAATTTTTAAATGATCTCTCCTGGAAATTCTTTCCAGATCAGTTGTTTTTTCCACTGAGATATTTAACATTTTCTTCTAATTTTTCATTCTTTTTGTTTTGTTTTAATTTTTCTTGATTTCTCTCAGTCATCAGCTTTCCTAAGTTCCATTCTATAGTTGAAGGAAGTAGTTTCTTCAGAGAACTTTTAAAATATACTTTTCCATCTGGCCAATTCTCTACTCTTTAAGGTATTCTTCTCCTTATTGACCTTTTGGGCAATTATTCCATTTGACCTAAATTAATTTTAAGATGTTATTTTCTTGTATCTCCTTCACCAAACTGCTTGGTTTTCAACAAGATTGATTTTCATGATTTTCCTGCATCACTCTTATTTCTCTTCCCAATTTTTTCTTTACCTCCCTTACTTGATTTTAAAAATCATTTTTCAACTCTTCCATAACCTGAGACAATTCATATTTTTCTTGGAGGCTTTGGATATAGAAGCTTTGACTTTGTCATCTTCTGAGTGTGTATTTTGATCCTCCATGGGACCAAAGTAATTGTCTATGGTCAGATTCTTTTTCTTCTATTGTTTATTCATTTTCCTAGCCTATGACCTGATTTTAACTCTTTGCTAAGGTAGAACTCTGCTTCCAAGGTGGAGGATGCACTTTCCCAAGCTTTTGAGGCTATTTGGGACACCCTCTCCATCTAGGGACCTCAATTCCTTCAAGTTGTTATGAGAGGCTCTGACTGCTCTCCTGTCCTATGCTCTAGTCTGTGGATGAGCACAAGCACTTCCCTCTACCCTGAAACTGTGAGGATCCCTACTCCACTATAGCAGTATGGGGCTCCAGACTGAAACCTGGATCTGAGTATGAGCAAAGCAACAGAGTCGTGTCCCAGGAATAGTGGAGAGACCTCAAAAGTGTCTCCTGACTCCATTACTATCCATGAACTGAGTGCTCTGGAAACAGCTGCTGTGTAACTCTGCAGGCCTGGTTCTAGTTCCTGGATTGAGGTTGCACTGCAACCTGTGCAAGCCTTCGTTTCACTCTCACTCTGGTGCGGCAGAATTTTCCTGCTGACTTTCCAAATTTTCCCTGACAATCCCTGGGCTGTGAGGCCTGGAAATCACCCCACTGTCACAGACCCAAACTCCCCTAGGGACCCAGGTTCAACCATGGGCTATTCCTAGATAACTGGAGCTGGTTTGCTCTGATGTGGCCCAGGCTTCACTGCAACCCTTTCCAGCCCTAGTAGAATAGATCCTTCCTGAAGATTTTTCAAGTTGTCTTGGGCCGGAAAATTATTTCACTAAGTCTTTCTGTAGGTTCCACCACTCTAGAATTTGGTTAGTCATAATTTTAAGGCATTTGGGGTGGTCTGTTGGAAAGCTTCTGGGATCTCATGCCTTCACAACACCATCTTGGCTCCGTTCCTCCTGTATTTACACTTCTAATCTTCTTCAAAGATTTTCAGAGGACCCTTAAAATATCATGTACCATGGTTTTTGCTCAAAACTCCATAAGATATTATATCAGCAAATTTGGTAATACTTATAAATTGGAGGAAAAGCCAATTCTAGAAAAAAACAAAGGTATACCTCTCTATTTATGTATCCATTTAGGTCCAGGAGGCAAAGCATTAGGATCATGAGGGCTCTTTAATAGAGCATGACTTCTGTCTGTTACAAATGTTAATAACCTTTGCACTTCAGTGAGAGAGATAACAATGTTCTTTCTTGATTTTGTAAAGTGTTTGTGAAGACCAACAGATGGGGTTCTGCTATTTGTTTTTCTTTCCCATCATCTTCAATTTCATTCATGTCTTTCCTCTCAGAGTGTTTGATGGGTTTAGTACTTGTGCAGGGGCAAAGGTGGGTTGGGGTTGCTTTAAACATAATCACATTAAAAAACCCCAAAGATATAGATAATAGGGTCTATGGAGTCCAGGTCTGATATTTGCCAGAGTGATAGATTAACATGATGAATAAGGCATTGTGGCTTGATTGAGGTGAAATGACTAAGCAGCAGAACCCAGACTGAATCAGTCACTGAGCCTGCACAACTAACCAGGGGCTTCATCAGCTTAGCCGCCTCTTTAAACAGACTTATAAATTACCCCTGCCTGAGAGACAATATCTTGGGTCAGGTTGCTGTGCTTTCTGCGGAGGGAGATCAGTAGGTGGTGGTTGATGGAAACAACAGAAGTCCAATGAAACAGCCCTCTCCCCCAGACTTTTTTTGGGTATAGGTCACAGAATTGCCAGAAAAGATCATCCTATAATATTGCTGTTATTTTGTATATAGTACATTTCTCATTGTATCTGCTCATATAAGTTTTTTACTGAGAGCATAGTATTCATCATTTCTTAGAATAGAATAGCATTTCATCATAATCATATACCACAATTTATTCAACCATTCCCCACCTGATGGGCATCCCCTCAATCTCTAGTTCCATGCCATCAGAAAAGAGCTGCTATAAAAATTCATATATATGTATATATATATATATATACATATATGTGTACACACACACATATGTCCTTTTCCTTCCTGTTTTTAATTTCTTCTGGTATATAGAGCATAGTAGTAGCACTATTAGGACAAGGGGTAGGTATAGTTCCAACTTGCTCTACAGAATTGCTGTATCACTTCACAACTTCTTCAACTGCCTGCCAACATTTGTTACCTTTTCTTTCTGTCATATTAGTGAATTCAAGAGGTAGAATTGCTTCAACTCACATTTCTCCTATCAATAGTGGAGTTAGGGCATTTTAAAAAGTGATTTAAATAGATAACATTGATAACCTTATCTGAAAATTGTTCATGTCCTTTGATCATTTATCAATTGGCAAATGGTTCTTGTTTTTATAAATCTGAGTCAGTCCTCTATGTTTAAGAAATGAGGTTTTGGGGCAGCTAGGTGGCGCAGTGGATAAAGCACCGGCCCTGGAGTCAGGAGTACCTGGGTTCAAATCCGGTCTCAGACACTAAATAATTACCTAGCTGTGTGGCCTTGGGCAATCCACTTAACCCCATTTGCCTTGCCAACATCTAAAAAAAAAATCAAAATGAAACAAACAAAAAAGAAATGAGGTCTTAATCAGGGAAACTTGTTTTGATATTTTTTCCCAATTACTGTTGCTAACTGTATTTCCTTCCATCCTATTCCCCCACCCCCATTTATTCTCTTTATCCTTTTACCCTATTCCTCCTCAAAAATGTTTTGTGTTTGATTACCCTCTCCCACAAGCTTCTTTCCCTTCTGTCACCTCCTCCCTGCCTTCTCCCATTCCTTTCCCCTTCTTACTTTCTTCTAGGATAAGATAGCTTTCTATTCCTAATTGAGCTTCTTTGTTGTTCCCCTCTCTGAGCCAATTTCTTTCCTTCTTTTTTTGTTTTTTGCAAGGTAATGGGGGTTAAATGACTTGCCCAAGGTTACACAGCAAGTCATCCTGACTCCAGGGCCGGTGCTCTATCCACTGTGCCACCGAGCTGTCCCTCTGAGACAATTTTGATGAGAGTAAGACGTACTCACTCTTCTACATCTTCCCTCTCTTCTCCCTTGAAAAACTTTTTTCTTACTTTTTTATGTGAAATAACAACCCATTCTACCTCCCCCTTTCCCTTTCTCTCAGTACATTTCTCTTTCACCCTTTAATTCCATGTTTTTAATTTATTATCCCTTTAAATTCAACTCCTTCCTGGGCATCACTTATATATGCTCCTTCTAACTGCCACAATAAATGTGAACGTTCCAGTGAGTCATCAACATCATTTTCCCATGCTGGAATATAAACAGTTCAACATCATTAAATCCCATATGATTTGCCTATCCTGCATTTGTATGCTTCATTTGAGTCTTGTATTTGAAGTCTAAATTTTCTGTTCAGTTCTGGTCATTTCATCAGGAAACTTTAAAAGTTCCCTATTCATTGAATAACCACCTTTTCCCCCTAAAAGAACATGTTCAGTTTTGCCAGATCATTGGTTCTTGGTTGTAATCTAAGTTCTTTTTCCTTCTAGAGTATAATATTAAAAGCCCTAGGATCCCTTAATATAGAAGCTGCTAAATATTGAGGTATCCTGACTATGACTCCACAATATTTGAATTGTTTCTTTCTGGTTGCTCACAATATTTTTTCTTTGTCCTGGGAGTTTGACTATAACAGTCCTGGCAGTTTTAATTTTGGGATTTCTTTCAGGAGGTGATCAGTAAATTCTTAAAATTTCTATTTCATCCTCTGCTTCTAGAAATCAAGGCACATTTCAATGATAATGTCTTAAAGGATCATGTATAGGCTCTTTTTTTTGATCCTGGCTTTCAGGTCATCCATTAATTTTTAAATTATCTTTTCTATATCTGTTTTATACATTAGCTATTTTTTCCATAAGATATTTCATATTTCTTCTAGTTTTTCATTCGTTTGGTTTTTGCTGTATTGTTTCTTGATTTCTCACAAAGTCATTATCTTTCCTTTACTCAATTCCATATTTTAAGGAATTATTTTCTTCTGTGAGCTTTTGTATTTCCTTTTCCATTTGGTCAATTCTGAATTTTTGGATGTGGCTTCCCATTTGAACCACTGTGGTATTTAAGATGTTATTTTCTTCAGTATTTTTTTCTCCTTCCTCAAGCTGTTGACTTCCTTTTCATAATTTCCCTCTATCACTCTAATTTCTCTTCCCAATTTATTCTCTAACTTCCTTGCTTGATTTTTCAAAATCCTTTTTGAGCTCTTCCATGGACTGAGACCAATTGATAGTTTTCTTGGAGGCATGTAGAAGCTTTGATTTTGTTATTTTTCTTCTGAGTGTGTATTTTGATTCTCCTCATGACCATAATTACTGTCTGTGGTCAGATTTATTTGTATTCTGTTTTTTACTCATTTCTTCAGACTATGACTTGATTTTTAACTCTTTCTTAAGGTGAAACTGTGCTTCCAGGGTGGAAGATGTACTATAACAAACTTTTGGGGATTATTACAGCTGTTTTCAGAGATACTTCTAGGGACCTTAGTGTTTTCAATTCTTCCATGGTTTTATGATCTAAGGAGAAGTTTGTTCTACACTCTCTTGGTCTGAACTCTTGTCTGGACTCCTGGTCTGTGAGTGGCCACAAGCACTCTTTTCTGCCCTGAAACTGTGAGAAGGGTTCCTGCACTAACTTTAAGTTCTGTTGTGTTTCTGTTCCTCTTCCTAGGACTGGACCTCACACTGTGACCCAGATCTGAGTATGGACAAAGCAACAGAGTCTTGTCTCAGTGATTTCAAATTAATGCCTCTCTCACCCCTTAACTGTTCATTGATTGACAGTTCTGGAAGCAATTGCTTCTGCTAATCCAGTGACTCCTGAGTTTTGCTCCTGATCTGCTGGGGTCTGGTATACACTGCTGAGGCCTAACCTGAACTGGGCTCTACTCTCACCCTAGTGGGGCAGGCTTTTCCTGTTGATTTTCAAAGTGACCCTTGGTAATTTCTGTGCTGAAAGATCTGGAAATCCCCATGGTGACCACTTACTCAGGTGCCCCATTATCTCTTTCTGGAAAGCTGGGGCCAGTTCGTTCCTATGCAACTCATGCTGCTCTGTATTCCTCTCTTGCCCTGATGTAGCAGAACATTCCTACCCTTCCAAGTTGACTTGGGCTGGAAAATTGTTTCATTCGGTCTTTTTGTGTATTCTGTCACTGTAGGATTATGTTAGAGTTATTTAAAAGTATTTGGAGTGTTTTGGGGGAGAGCTCAGGTAAGTCCCTGACTTTACTCTCTAATCTTGACTGTGCCCCACCCCATTCCCCATTCTGACTTTATTTCTTCAGCCTTGCTTGATTGTTAATAAACATCTCCCTGGAACCAATCTCAAGTGGGGATCACATGACTGATGAGTTGTTTCTTGCTATTTTTAGAGGATATTGACCTCACTGTTCAGTTGGTTTCTGATAAGAGAAAGCAATCTGGATGCAATGGCAATTTAAAATGTCTCATTATGATTTGACTTAGAGAGTGACATATTGCCAAAGGTCATCTAATACATCCCCCTGTCTCTGAACATAACTGTCTAACTCATCCTAGACACACTTGTGACTTTTCCATTCCTGTGGTATAGCTGAGGAGATACCAGCTTAACCAGCAATATTTTTAAACTGTTTAGCTCCACACTGAGGAAAGTCTTACCACCCTACTTTTAAGTTTCCTTGTTCTATCCTTAGTGAAGATCAAGAACAACTTACTTCTGACCTTCTTTTAATAATCCCTCCCTTATTTCAAAATTGTTGAGTCAACCCTCATTTTTCTCTTTTCTTTGATAAATCACACAAATTCATTTACCCTTTTTAACTGAGTTTCTACTTTCCACCCTTTTAATCATTTTCATTGCCTTTCCTTGGATAGCCTCCAACTTCTCTGTTTCTTTTGGAAAATGAGATACCACATAACTAGAAATGGTGCTCTAAGAAGAATCTGACCAATGTTGGCTATAGTCAGTGACATTATCCACATCTTCTTTTATAATGAACAATATGACACATCTTTCTAAAATGCATATCTTACAATGTTACCCATATACAACAAACTCCAGAAGTTCTTTAATATCTCCAAATATAATATTCTCTGGCATTTAAAAGCTGTCATAATCTACCTTCCACCTTTCTAGTCTTCTTACACCCTACTCTTCTCTTATCTCCCATTTCATATAAGATTGACTAATGAAGCCAGGTTTGTTCTCTTCCTCATACAAGATACTCCAACTTCTGACTGCATTTTCACTTGCTGGCACCCATGCCTGAAATTCTCTCTCTCTGTCTCTGTCTCTCTCTGTCTTTCTGTCTCTGCCTCTCTCTCTCTCTCTCTCTCTCTCTCCTTCTCTCCTACTTCATTACTCATCCTTTGTAGTAAGCCCTTGCTTGGTCTTTACATTCATTGAAGTTCTTAAGTCTTTCAAAATTTTTTCTTTTTACTATGTTATTTTATACTTTGTCCTCTTGGCTCTGCTTGCTTCACTTTGCATAATTTCATACAAGACTTCTTAGGATTTTCTGAAACTGTCCATTTCAAAAAATGCTTTTTAAATTTCAAGATAGTATTGTTCTTTTATATTCATAAAACATAATTTGTTCTGCCATTCCTCAAAAGAAGGATAACTTACTGGCTTTTAAATCTTTGCCACTGCAAAAAAGAGCTCTTTCTTTGTTTAGAGATGTTCATTCCAAGGTTGGCCATAAGGCCAACTTTTTTAGTCACAGAACTTTTTTTGAAGATTCCCTTCTAAGTTGTAGCAGGGTTGTGATCTGCATTTATCGATAGGTGTACCCATATCATAACCAATATTATTTTCATGACTAAAATTAACTGGTGAGCCCCTGAGGATTTAGGGGAAGAATATATGTGAGAGGTTTTTCATTAATAACAATGTTATATTACTCTGCACTCAGACATGAGCCATTGTAGAGGTTTCTTTAATGCCATTGCAATGACTCCAGTTATTCAGCTCAAATGACTACTTCAAGTTCCCTTGCTTCACAGAAAACATTTAACTTTCTGAGGCAAGGAGAAGAACATTCTACTGGGATTGGTGAGGAATAGAATCTAGAGCAAGAGGCAAATTAGTGCTGATAAGTGGTCTGATTGGTGGCCTGGAAATTTGAAATATAAGAGGCTTGTTAGTTGGAAAGCAATGAGATGCAGTGAGCTTTGGAATAAATGGACTGGAGAAGAAGATACATTTGGGGAGTCTTTTCATTTAGAAGTATTATCTGGGTTTAGGATAAATTTAACAAACATTTATTGTCTATATACTCTATGTTTACATACATAGATGTGTATATACAACAAACTGAATCTGAGAGTCTAGGCACTAGGAAACAAAAGGGAAAAAAAGGCAAACTCTGCCAACATGGGATATACATTGAATTGGGAATATGATTTATACCTAAATAAATAAATGCAAAATATATCAAGAAATGCAAAGCAAGAAAGAGAGGAGAGGGAAAGAAGGTGAGAGGGAGGGAGGGAGAGAGGGAGGGAGAGAGAGAGAGTGAGAGAGAGAGAGAGAGAGAGAGAGGAAAGAGAGAGAGAGAAAGAGATTGAGTAATAACTTCTATTATCAGTAAAGTTTTCTCATAAAAAGTAGTACATAAGATATGCTCAGAATAAAGTTAGGGTTGATAAGAGGGAGAAGAGAGGAGAGATTTATTCCTGATGCAAAAGAGACAAATAATGGAATGTTTTATATTAGAACTAAAAGTAGGACTGGAATACTAGGTGATAATCAGATTGTAGAGGGCTTTAATGTCAGACTGAGGAATTTGATATTTCATCCCAGACATAATAGGGAGTCACTGAAGATTGTTGAGTAGGAGAATAGTTTAGTCATATTTATATTTTAGGAACAATAGTTCAGCACTTATATGAAAGATGGACTAGAGATGTGGCTGACTAGAGACAGAGAATGAAATTAGGGGCCTATTAGAATAATAAAGATGAAAGGTGATAAAAGTTCCTGAAGGGTCTGGGACAAATGTAGAGTTGAAAAATAGACAACGTTCAGAGAGAATCATTTCAGAATCATGCAACAGGCAAGTACACAATTTTAACAAGGGGGATGGGGATGTGACTGACTCAGTCTTTTGTCAAGGGATAAATCTAAGCAGGTGTTAGATCCTGCAGCTGGGCACCTATGCATCTGGATACCCTTGGCCTGGTATTTTGTACTTGGCTAGAATTTTGCAAGCAGACAGGTTTGTAGGAGGATAAATCATAACTAATATTTAGGGACAAAGGTGGGAGGCAGTTGAACCCCTGTTGCTAATTATATTAATAGTAATTTTTCACAAACAGCTCATAATGAGAGCTGAAGCTATTGCTTTCCCTTCTCCCCTTGCCTGGATAAGACTGAGCTCATGTTGGATTTGTCAAACTTTCTCTACAATTTGGCATGATGGAGAGTGGATTGTTTTGGCTGGAGTTACACTAGGACAGGTGGTGCCACCTGCTACATTTTATTCAGTTCCAATTGGCTCTAGAGCTACCATTCTTGGTCTTTTAGCAGTTGGGTGGGGGTGGCCCTTTACAATGTGAGGAAAAGCAGGGGATGGGGAGGGAATATGGAGGTCCTTGATCTTGTCAGTAATTCACCATAGGCTTTCTGAGGTTGGCATCCCACTTTTGTACATTGTAGCAGATGTATTGGCATTGATGATGCCGCCATGTCAGGCAAATGTGCTTATCTATATTTCAAGGTTCCAACAGTGGCCTTCTTCCACTGCAGATGCCTCATCCCTTCTTCTACTTTATCAAGGTGACAAAAAGTTCTTCTCTAGTAGATTCATGATTTCAATGGCCAGAGTACCAGGGAATCTATAATCCTCCTGGACAATCTTTGTTTTAGGATCTTCTCTTTACTCCAATGTTTCTTCTTGCTGGACAGCTCCCTGGCTACTTGATTCATACGTTGGCAGCTAGCCAGCAGCAACATCTAGATTTTCCAAAACTTAAATTTAAGCACTGCAGTTCTAGGACCATTCTCTCAAGCAAGAAATTTAGATTGTATCTAAAATTGTTCTCATTAATTATTGTATTTGACAATATGATTTCCATCTTTATTCTCTCTAGCAAAGACTAGTGGGGTTGTGAGAATTGGGATGTAATTTGCTCAACACTAGAGTTTGAGACCAATTGAGAATTTGAAGGTGAAAATGATCAGTGCTGTGGAATTCCCTGGGTAGAACCTTTGTGTCTGTGAACATGATTGTCACTCTGCACAGATGGAAGGGCCACTTTGCTTGTAAACGTCACACAAGAAAGGCAGGTGCACATTTCACTGATGTCTGTGTTTAACCTAAGTGTACAAAGCTGTTGGAATGGATGAACTTGAACATGCAGAGTTGGTAACATTGATTGAATCCTGATCTTGCTTCAGGTTTCAGCGGCCATTGCCACATTTCCAGGACTGGTGGAGTCTCATGTGCTGTATACATCTTATTTGAGGTTACAGTATTGCTTCTGAACAAGAAGTATCATTTTATGTTATTCTCAATCATCACTGCCTATGAAAGAATAGCAAGGCAAGCATCATAGAGCAGAGATCAATTGTTTGCTAGTGTAGACTTGGACAATAAGGTGTAGGAGAATGAGGGTCCACACTAGCACCTGAAATACGGAATAACTAGGCTGCATAATCCAGGAGGTAGATGTAGGTGTGTGGATGGGTGAGAATAGGAGTGACTTCTTGTGGCATTTAGAGTTGACTGCTGGCCAGAGAGATGGAATCCAGGATACTTTTTTTTCTTTCCCAAGGCTAATTAGACACTTGTTCACCATGCATCACCCTTCAATTCCCCTGGGGCCCCTCAGAACAAAGAAGTATGTGGTGTCCAGAGGAGGAAAACAAAACAAAGCCCAGAGCAGTGTAGTGCTATTAATTCAAATTAATGACCCTCACCTACAAATAAAGCTGGTGCCTGACAGATTGCTGGCTACTTTAATGCAGCAGATGAGAACAAATGAGGGACTTTGCCTTTCTGGTGAGGTGATCAATGCATGTCCTCTTTCCCCCTCCTCCTACCCCTCCCATATCAACACATGCCTCTTTACATGTATCCTTCTGCAAAATGCTGCTGCTACTCTCTCCCCTTCTCCCTTCTCTCCTACTCTAATTTGCTTTGGGAGGTATATAATTCAAGAATAATCTCAGAGGGCTAGGTCCAAAGAACCACTTTCGGCATAGTCTGTCACTTGAAGACATTTGGGTCTCAATACTGGGAGCTAGAACTTGGGCACTTAATAAAGAAAGACCTGTAGTTAACTAAGAAGGGTGGTGGTATCTCAGCATTTAATGTTATTTAAATTACCTTCCCCAGCTCTAAAATTCAGGTGCCATTGATTTTTTGCTGAGAATAAAGTTTTTTCCTTTATTGGAAAGAAAGCTGAATTGTTCTCTTCCTTTACTTTTAGCACAGTACCTCATACATAATAGGTTCTTAATAAATGCTTATTCAGTGGCCTAATTGACTTCTTCCCTATTTTTAAGAGACTTACTGTTTTAGTTCCCTTTCTGGCATGCAGGCACAGAAAAACATTCATAGGAGTGTAAGATCATAGATTTAGAGCTGGAAGGCACCTTAGAAGCCCTAGGGATCAACCACTTCATTTTTGCAGATTAGAAAATAGGACCATAGAGGCTGGGACTTGCCTAGCACCTCATAAGTAGCACAAATGATGCTGAAGGGATTTGAACTGAGATACCTTTGCTTTTCAAATTCAGTGTTCCTTCCAATGTGCCCCACTGTTAAGTATTGTACATTGAAGCCAAGTAGTTGGCTTCATAGTTATGTAGCCATTTTTCCCTTGCCAGCAGCAGTATTAAGAAAAAGAAACAGAAAAGATAATACTATTTTCCCATACATGTGAACATGTGCATATATGTGACATGTACTCATGAACATGCACCTATTGTTTATGTGATCCAATGTCAGTAAGAGTTATATTCAACTTAGAAATAGTTTGCCTGGAAACCCCAATCTTCTTCTTTCCTCATGTCTGTTGGTCTAACAGAACTTTCTTTTGGAATTATTGGAAATTAAAACAATCTTTAATACATTCTCCCTATTTCTACACTTTCCAAAGTCTTGTCCCTAGTAATACCTTCCCTCTCATGCTGCAAGGAAAACTGCTTCTGAGTTATAGATTTTTTCCATTAAACTCCCAATTATAGAGGTGTTTACTATTCGAATTCTTGGTTTTCTTTTTTTGTGAAAAAAAAGGAATCTCATTCCTGGAAAACTTTTACATACATTTAACTGAAAACACAGACCATCCAAAAAGTTAGTAGATCTTGGATTTGTTTCATGTTTGCTAATTGCTGGAGACCTTTCTATTTAAACAAGGGCTTCTTTCTTCCCAGACACTGCACAAATAGAGCTTTGGAGAGAGTTTATATTTTTAGGGAAAAGTAAATAGTTCTCTTGTTCTACAGTGGCAACAGGAAAAGATGGAGTAACTTGCTGTTAGTCTCACTATTTTCTGTTTTAGAGCAATACCCTGTGGCTTTTTTACTGGAAGTTTCTTTCCCTGTGGAGTGATATGTATAGATGCTGCATTAATGACCTCATGATAGGAGTAATAACAGGACACATCTATAGCATTATACAGGTATAAAAACAACACATTCTATAGTTACTGTTCTGTCTCAGTATGGCAAAAGGAAAAGAGCAGTATATGTGACTCTATCACATCTAGGTGACAGAGTGGATAGAGATCTGAATTTAGAGATGGGATCTTAATTCTGTCCCTTACAAGGTATTTATAAGCTATGTGAATCGGAACAAATCAATTTATGCCTCTCAGCCTCAGTTTCTTCATTTATGAAAATAATGGGAAATATAAACCCATTTCACAGGGTTGGTGTGTCACAAGAGATATTATGCAAAATGTTTTACAAACATTAAAGTGCTATATAAATGTTGTTGTTCCATTTTTGTCTGATACTTCATGTCCACATTTTGAGTTTTCTTGGCAAATATGCTGAAGTGGTTTGCCATTTCCTTCTCCATCTCGTTTTATAGTTGAAGAAACTGGGGTTAAAAAGTATTAGTGGCTTTCTCAGAGTCACAGCTAATTAGTATCTGAGGTTAGATTTGAAATCATATCTTCCTGACCCCAGGTTTAATGCTCTGTGGATTACACCAGGTAGTTGTCCAGATATAGCTTTAATCAAATAGCTCTATAAATATTACTACTACTACTACTATGCTACTACTAATACTACTCCTACTCCTACTGCTGCTGCTGCTGCTGCTGCTGCTGCTGCTGATGATGATGATGATGATGATGATGATGATGATTATAAGCTTGAATAAGTCAAGAACTCTCAGACTTGGTTTTCTCAAGTGAAAATGGAGATGCAGTTGGTGCTACTTCATAGAGTTAAAATGATAATGTCTATAAAATATAATTAAAGTGCTTTGTAAATTTTTGAAGTTGATGATCACTTGATGCTTATGCTAGTGACACAGTCTATAGTAGTGATTTTTTTTAAAATAAGGTATAAATACTTTGAATATAGATTTAGAAACACACATTTTATCTGTCATCCATAGACCCACCTAAGTTTGAACAGGTTCATCTCTAGAGGTTTGGTTACATTTAGATGCTTTCACACCAGTATTCCTAGAAAATGCAACCAATCATGGTTGTCTGATAAAGCAAAGATTCTTAATCTCGGACTGTGGATTGATTCCAGGGAGTCCATGAACCTGAATGGGAAAAATTACACCTTTATTTTAACTGTCATTGAACTGAAAATTAGCATTTCCTTCAATTAGGAATATAGATAGCAAAACATCATTTTCAAAAAATGACTTCACCAGAATGCCAAAGGGGACAGTGACACACAAGAGGCTAGGAACTCCTAATTTAAAGAATTGATAGTTTCCTTTTTGCATTACTGGAAGAAGCATACACATGTCGTTGAAGTTGGTCTTTACAAAAATCCTGTGAAGTGGACAATGCATGTATTATCAGCTCTGTTTTAAGGAAGATGTAAAACCAGAATAGTCCCCTGCTTTGGTATAAGAGGTAGTTTACTATGTTGGTTCTCCTATTTCTCTAACTACTCTTCCTCCTTCTCTTCTAGTAGAACCAGCAGGAATAGTAAAGAAACTGCAGAAGCTGTGAGCTTGACTTAGGGAAAAACTAACTAAAAGTAGAGCTTTTCATGGTAAATAGTGGCTTCTTCTTAACTGGAATTTTCGAAGTAGAAACTGGAAGACCATTTACGGCATATGGTGTAGTAGAGGTTGCTCTTTGGACACAGAATGTACTGCATGGTCTATTTCAACACTAAATTCTGTGACTGATTTTCTGATATTGATCCTCCTTCTGATTCCCAAATATATGTTTTCCCCACTGGGGATGACTGTGACTCTCTGGTCTCTCTACACCATTTCCTTGGGCAATCCCAAGTCTCTCATGTTAGCTTCAAGTCTTCTCTTTAAGCAGATGACCTCTGAGGTGCCATTCAAATCTAGATTTAAAACCCCACAAGCAAAGCTATGACCTAGGCTGATGACTCTCAGATCTATACCTCTAGTCCCAGCTTTTATTCTGAGCCCAAACCCACATAGCCAACTACTCCAGTATATTACCTCATTATTTCCCCCTCTAAATTTGTTTCTTTTGGATCAACTGTTTCAATCTGTCACTGTTTATAACCTTGGGGGTATCTTTGATTCTTCTCTTTCCTTTACCTCTAATAGCCAGTTACCAGATCCTATAATTCTTTTTCTACATTTTTTTCATTCATCCTCTTATCTATATCCCCATTGCCACCACTTTAATATAATCCTTCACTATTACTACCCTTCTGGGGCTATTGCAATACTCTTATTGGTCTTCCTTTTTCCATTGTCTCCCTCTTCATATTGCTGCTAGAATAAGATCCCTTATGCATAGATATGGTCACATTACTTCTTTGCATTAAATTTATCACTGATTCTCCATTGCTTGCCAAGGTTGCTAGTACAAAAAAGGGTAAAGCAACCTTAGCTGACATTGAAGGACCTTCATAATATAGCTATCTTCCTATCTCCTCAGGTTTATTCCTTATTGTAATCTGTGCTCCAATCAAACTGGGCAACTCTGCTTCATTAATGGACATTGTGTTCTCATACTTCTGTAACTTTGTTCAAAGTGTTTCCTGAACCTGGAAATGATCTCTCCTCCCTTTCTCATCTGTTAAATTCATTCTATCCTCCTACCCACCCACCCCCATCTCAGATGCTATATCTTTCAGGAATTTTTATTTGATGTCAATAAGAAGCATATTTCATAGACTTAATATAATACTTTGCTATACTTCAATTGTTTTATGATATAGTAAATAGTAGGTTGTATGTGGGATCAGGAAGACTTGAGATAGTTTCTTGTCCTATATCTGACACATATTAGTGCTGCTATAATGGGCAAGTCACCTAAGCTTTCTATGTACCAAAAGGTTCCTAAAAGCTTCCAAAGACATGCTGGTAAGCATCAGGCATGTCACTGGAAAGGAAAAGATAAGCAAAAACAAATTTTGAAAGGATTGAGAGAAAAAAAGATGTATAGGAAGAAAATGAAACTGATTTGAAATACATTGACTAATAAGATGTGAAATTGATAGCTGTATATACCATACTCTATCTGTCTATCTAATGTTATTAATTACAGATGAGCAGCTGATCTACATTGATGAAGAAAGAAAATTGAGTTTTTCAACAAGAAGTTGGCAACACCTAATGAAATCTTAGGGTCACATTCTCCATATATATGCATATATATATATATATACATAAATATATATATACATACATAAATATATATACAACAATACAAATATATAATTATATCACATATACATGCCAAATAGGTATAACACAGATACTCCATGTCTACACTACACATGCATATATGATGTGTGTGCTTGTATGTTATATCACAAATATGAAAGAGATTTTTATAGTGTCCTTTTCACTACCAGCTTAAGTTTTTCAGGACAGGAACTCTTTTTTACCTGAACTTTGCATCTCTTCTTGTACCTTGTACATTACTTTACACACAATAGATAACTTATAAATGTATATTAGTTATTTTCCAGTTGGCATCTGAATTAATAATTGTACTGGAACCTGAACCCAGATCTTCTTTCTCTAAATTGAGCTCTCTCACCCAGCCTTCCTTCTTCTGAGGGTTGCTTGAAACCATGGAATGTTATATTATACATAGAATAATTTTCATAAAAATCATGGAGAGGAAGAAAAGAAATAAAAAGACCAATAGATTTTAGCACAGCTAAAGCTGTTCATCGTGGTATCATCAGTCAAAAGTCAGAGAAGATTTTCAACTATGGGATTTGTGTCTTATTAGTTAATGTATTTCAAGTAAATTTCACTTTTACTTTCTGTTCATATTTTATTTTTTCTCTCAGTCATTTAGAAATTCATTTTTTTCTATAATTTTCCTTCCAGTATCATGCCTGATGCTCACCACTGGGAACCTTTTTTAGGCAATGGGAGTAATTGGGAGCAAGATCAATTTATAACAATTAAGAAAAACATTTTTATTTGTAATAATTTTGTAAATTTGTAAATAAATTTGTAATATATTTGATTACAATTTCATCATAGAAATAATATTTGCATTCCCTTTCCCAAAGGGTTGCTTTCCACTAATCTACATTTGTTGCCTCTCCAGAGAGGAGTGTGGCCTGTTATAGACTCTTAGTCTAGGAGATGTGATATGTATCTCAGAGCTACATGATGTGCTATTATGGAACAAAGAGAAATGGTTGTTAATCACTTCATGCATCCCCTTATACATACAAAGCTGAGTACAATGCTAACACAAAGGGTAAAATTCCTAGCCCTTTATGTACCACTATTATACAACATTTGTTTTTTCAGTCATGTCTGACTTTTCATGAGAGTTTTGAGGTTTTCTTGGCAAAAATACTGAAGTGGTTTAACATTTCCTTCTCCAGATCATTCTACAGATGAATTTACTTGGCCAGGATCACACCACTAAATGTATGAAGTTAGATTTGAGCTCAGGCCTTCCTGACTCTGGGTTTGACTTGCTATCCTCTGATCTATTATTCAAATGGTATTCTTTTTTTCTCTCCACTCATCTCACCACTCACTCTTTCTCACTTCTATGTACAGGTCAATTCAAGTCAAGATATACTTGACTCTTTCCAACAGTCTTGTGCCCTTTAGTACCTTCCCCTACCCTTACAGGAATACTGATATAATCAGTCATCATTTGCTTCAGTTGTTTGCCACAGCATTGTGGAGAACATTCCAGGAGACAAATTCATTCACCTGTACTTTTTTCCAAATATAAACCTCACTATGCCCCATTTTCCATACTATGATAACTTCTAGGCATGTTCCATATATCTTTTCTTAAGTGTTGAAACTAACTTTACTGAAAAGATTTTAATGCAAAAGGGGAGTCTATTAAAATTAACCCTTTAAAAATTATAGAAAACCAGAGCTGAAATGAAAAAAGGAACCTCAATAGTGACTCTTTTTTCATTATAATTAGAAAGAGATCTTTAAGGTTGCTAGCAAGGAAGATAACTTACACGCAGGTGTCTTAGGTTCCTAGTTTTAGACCACTTTGGAATCACATGGGCTTGTGGCAGGGAAAGGATATTCTATGGAGATCTCAAGTATTTGATGAGTTCTCTGCCAAGACCATCCATTTGAAACCTTCCTCATTTGTCCTAGTGTTTAATATTTATCTTCTTTCTCTTCTGCTTATAGTCACTGATTTATTGAATCAAAGCATTTTGAGGTCTACTACAGCTTATGACTCCTGCCCCAGTTTCTTCTTCTCTAAGGATCACTTAGTATGGACAGGTAGTTCCTTTCTTTACTCAGGAAGAGTCAGTCAGCCCCCCTTTAAGTGTCAGTGGTCTCTTGATCTTGTTCTCAGAGACTCTTTTCTCTCTGACTCACTTTCCCTCCTCACTGTCTTCTCCCTTTCTGTCCCTTGTCCCTCTCTTTAAACACTTCCCAGGCCCTCGATAATTATCGACATCTTTTCCTCTTTGTCTCATTCAATCTGTTTTTCTGGAGCACTTCTGTTTATTGTATTTGACTGCTGTGGACAGCTTCCACCTTTCCCTTAATCCCCACTCTGCCTGCCCAACTCTGAAAAGAATAGGCAGGTCATCTTAGATATCGACTTATTATTTTCTCAGAGAGTAAAGTTATTAACTTCTTTCAAGAGCATGAGATCCTGTGAGGGAAGTGAAGAAGGAGGGGGCGGGGGCTGAGGTTGAGAACCTAAGAGAGAATACCGTCTATCAAGGTGAAATGTTCAGGGAGACAATGAGGGACAGGATAATGATGGTAATAAAAGTGAAACATTAAAAGAACTTAAAATGATGTGGGTGATTGTTGTAAGTGACTCTACTTACCAGGTACTGTCAGATCTGCTTGCAAATAATTCTGCCCTTGTGTTTCTTTAGGGCCTTTGACAATTTAGGGCTTTCAGGGAATTTGGATTCAGTAATCTAGGTACATTTTTTGCAAAGTCAGCAAATATCTAATGGGTATACAGTATGGAGAGTCAGTGGAGAACTGCCTGTTCATTTCCTCCTAACCCAGGTACTACACCCCAGAAAAAAATTTTAACCCTGCTTTTCTTTTCTATCATCAGCTATTGTAATGTACTTGGTCTCATTTTGGTATTTTAAAGGGCCATTATTTTTTAAGTAGCTTGATTGGGGAGGGCACTGTAATTTGGGAACCACCATAAATCAGAGAAAGAAGGAGCCGGTGGAGTTTGGCAAGAACCCCTCTCGTCAGCTACCAAGTGCTGCTGAGCTGTCAAGTTTCCCTTTTCAAAAGGGCAACAGATGCTTCAGGCAGGCTGCGTTAAGCCTTCCTTCCTTGGATAAATGGGAGTAGGGCGGAAAGGAGCAAGTATCAGGGATTCATAGAAAACTAGGAACAGAGACCTTTACAGGTCATTTAGTTCCTCTCCATCACTCACCCTCAGATAAGACTGTTTCAATCTTCACAGACAGATGCAACTTTTTAGCTTTTGAGATGACTAAAACAGGATTTAGATCTCTCTACATGATTTTTGAACTGGATTGAAGGGAATTTTAATGAGGCAGCATATGGAAGTGGAAAACTAAGAGGATTTGAATTCAAATCCTGTCTTGGCCACTAATTACCTTTATTGACCTTGGATAAGTCATTTAACCTTATTTCAAAGGGTTTCAGTTTTCTCATCTGTAAATTGAGGATTAGATTAGGTAACCTTTAAAGTCCCTTTTAGCTCTAAACCAGTGGATTAACTTGTAATACACTTATTATTTAGCAATCTTCACATTCCATTTGCTCTTAAAGAAACAATGACCATAATTATAGCCACTTCAGGATAGCATTTTGAAACAAATGTTACAGATGAATGCATGAGCTTGGGAAAAATCTTTAGAAGAGCTATAAAAAAAGAATAAAATATTTGGAAAATAGAACTTAAGAGGAGGGGCAAAAGACTTTGTTTAGCTTGGAGAAAAATAATGGTACTAGAGTCTGGGTATAACAACAAAAAGATAAGAACACCTACCCTTCCCTCACATAATACTTCCCATTTCTAAACTGTTCTTCAAACTTATTTCCATCTGTCCTGTCATTAGCGGAGGTGGGAAACATCATACTACATATAAATACATTCATGTTAATATGCAATTATTGTGCTGTCTCCTTTTCTCTACCCACAGGCTTTCTGTTTCTTAGGTCCTATTTTCCAAAGATTTAATTATTATCCCTCTACAGATGATTCTCAGGTCTAGTTACCCAGCCCTAACTTCTCTTCTGATCTCCAGTCTCACATCAGATTATTCCAAATTGGATGTCCTACAGTAATCTTAAACTCAAAATATTCACTTCTTAATTCATTATCTTCCTCCCTAAATGCTGCTTCCCTTCTTCCTAAATTCTTTATTACTGTCAAAGGCACCACCATCCTTCTAGTCACCTAGGCTTACCAACCTAAGGTGTCTTTTTTGATTTATCACTTTCTAACTCCTTGCCCCCTATATCTCACCAGTTGCCAAGTCCTGTTGATTCAACCATTAAAACAAATCTCATATACACTTTTTTCCTCTGCTAATATTGTCACTTACCTGGTTCAGATTTTTATTGTTCAATTCCTGAACTTCTCCAATAGTTCATCTTCCTGCCTAATGTCTTCCTATGCCAGTTCATCCTCCAATTAGCTACTAGCATGATCTTTTTACAGCAGAAATTCTCTTCAACTACCCCAAGACAATTCAATAAAGTACAGTGGCTCTTTATTCCTCCATCATCTAATATAAATTTCTCTGTTTGGTTTTTAAAGATCTTCATAATCTGTCTATTTACTGCCATTCCAGTTTTCTTGTACCTTACTCTCCTACACATACTTTATGATCTAGTGACCTCCTTGCTGCTTTTTTGTAAACAAAACTGCATCTTGACTGTATATTTTTATATGGTTCCTTGTGCCTGGAATTCTCTTCCACCTCATCTTTGCCTCCTGGCTTTTCCATCTTCCTTCATGTCTGAGCTATAGCTCTACTTTCTGCAATAAGACTTTTCCAATACATGTTATAGCACCTTCCCTCTGAGATTATCCTCAATTTATCCTGTATACAGCTTGTTTGTATATAGTTGTTCTACATATTGTCTGACTCCATACTTTCTGAGCTCTCTAAGGTCCAGGACTATTTTTGATCCCTTCTTGTACTCCCAGCACTTAGTAGAAAATCTGCACATAATAATAATAATGACTGGATTTGATTTTGTAGTTCCTCTATGACCTTTTTCTGAAATCATTCATTTGCAGCACCTATTTCAAAAGCCTCTCTTACAGAAGTGATTGCTATTGATGCTATTGCTACTACTTTAATAACTAACTAGGATATTTAGGCTTTATCAGTTAGGGCTAATAGTGAGAAAAGACAATTAATGGGAATGATTTAATAGGAATGATAAAAGATAGAGGATGGGGGCTGCATTTAACTATGACTATGAAAAATCATTATCAAGATAATTTTCTGGGAATAAGTCTGGAAAGAGTAATAGCTTGAGAGATGTTAAAGAAATTTTTATCCTGTCTTGGCTGAAGATAAGCAAGAGGAAAAAAGAAAAGAAAGCTGAAGGGATATTCTTTCTTTATGAAAGTACTACAATCTTTAGAAGAAAATAAAGATGATTCTTTTAAAGAAATTTTTTGTGTGTCTTGAATAAATTGAATGATTTTCAAAAGTGAAAAGAAGTCATCTTTAGTTAAAGTAATAGTTTATGATGATTCTGGTTATGATCTTTTTTCCACAGCTAAAATGTGAATATTCACCTCTTGGTTATTGATATCATTATCAATAATGACATTCCATAATTTTAATATTTAATGCAATATAATTAGGATTTTCACACACACACACACACACATATATATATATATTTAAGTACATGCACATGCACACACACACACACACACATATATCATTTGATCATTTGTTGGGAGCCAGGGTCTCTAAGCTGTTCGACACAGTCGCAGCAAGAAAACTCAAGGCAGTCACACTGCCTGATGGAACAACATTTCCTTCTTCAATATATATAGGTATTTCATGCATACCAATATTTATAGGTTTATTATTGATTACAATATTTACTCACCCTAATACTGGAATGACTATAAAGGAAGGATTTCAGAAAAATTCCTTGAATAAAACAGATTGTAAACTGTCCAAATTTAACAGGACTGCCTCTCCCTGAGGCATACAAAAGGCTTCAACATTATGAAATCTCTGGAAAACCCAGCACTGGGAATTCCAAGGAGATACCAGAATATATACAGGGAAAACAGATACAAGATGGGTCAGACAGAATTCCAGGAAAATTAATAGTTTTGCCCCTCTTACCATACACAGGAATATATGAAAAAGATGGTGAGAAAATAGTACAGGTGACTGATATGTGAACTCCAGAAGCCTTAGTTTCATGGGAAAGGATAAAAAAGCCACAGAAAGTATGGTTTCTACCAACAAGGCCAGAAAGAAAAATTGGTTATTGTAAGAGTTAATAGATGGGTGGACAAGCATAAAGACCCTCACTACAGACTGTTAAGGAAGTGTATCAAAAAACATTACCTACACAAAAAATATAAAAAACTTTCCATTAAAAGAAATGCTTAATTAATAACTCTAAATGAATTAACAATTATACAATGTAGTAATAAATATAGTAACAGACAGGTTAAGGTCATCATGGTCTGAGTAGGGATAAGAAATCAATTAACTATATGACTATTACTTAAACTTGTAATCACATGATTAAAACTTGTAACCATATGAACTATATGATTGTTGATGAAAATTGTACACTCTTGTAACCAAGGAAATGATCTCAGCTTGCTTGCTTGCTTGAAACATACATGATTCTGAAACTATAAAAATAAATCCAAGCAGCTGACAGTCAGTCAACCTGCTCCTGCCTTTACCCACTTGTTGACTCAACTCATTTTGCCTACTCTATCCCTCCTGTCAGAGATAATAAAATTTTTCTGGGACAAAAAATACCTCAGAATTATCCTAATATTTCAGTTAATGTGACTAAATATGGGAATGAGTCAAGTATGAAGCTTAGGGTGACCAATGAGTTTTATTGCTGAACTATGCAACCCATTATGTGTATGTATTTATATTGTTAAAACATTCATTTAAAAAGACATTTTTTGATATTCTGATTTAGATATTGAAAGAGACCTAAAGTTTATTTGGTCATATTTATTACCTTCATGGAGCTTGCATCTTAAAAGGTGACTTTTAAATTTTCTTTTTTATTATTACAAAATAGCAAAAAATGAACAAGAACTTTTCAGTTTGCAAAGTTCAGTTTACAAAGAGAATTACATACAAAACTGACCTTTTATTATTTATTCTTTGTTTTGAGAGGGCATATTAAATTGAACAAAATGCTAACAAAACTGTCCTGCTTCTTCATGTTTCCTTCTGAGTTACCTTCTATTTTCTCCTGTATATTTTAAAATGTATTACTATTTTTTCTTAATTTATTTTTGCATATTGCCTACCAAGTCTCCCTCATCAAATTCTCACCACATTAGAAGCTATTCAGAATCTAGTCAAACAAATTCATGCATTGACCATGTTTGACAGGATTTGTCTTATTCTATTACTCTAGTTCATCACTTCTGTCATGTGATATGCTTCCCATCAGCCTTCAGAAGTCAACTGATCATTGCATTGATCAAAATTCTTACATTTTCCAAAGCTGTTTTCTATTGTGTTGTTGAAGTCATTGTATAAATTTTTCTGATTCACAGATTTTTCTGTATTTATGATTTTCTTAATTTTTTTTACAATGCATTAGATACCAGTGTAGTCATGTACCATAATTTATTCAGCCATTCCCTTCAATCCCATCTTCAACTTCATTGCCTGTGAAGGGAGATTTTTATAAATTAAGATAGATCTAATCAAGATGATCTTCACCACCATCTGTAATTGCTAAGCTCTCAGTTGTAAATAGGTAAAGTAAAATAAGCCAGTATTTTATATAATAGAAGTGAGTCTCTGGATTTCACATTCTTATTTGTGAATCTCAACACCTGTTTTTTGCACCCTCACAAAATCAAATAATGATCCTTATGTTCCTAACATAATGTTGATAGAAATGAAAAAATGCTGTCAAACTCCAAGGCAGATATCTGGGATTCCTGTTTCCTCAAGTGTTAGCCCTTGCTGAACATATACATACTGAGAAGTGAGCTTATCAACACAGAAGAAGATAAAAGTAAATGATATATATATATATATATATATATATATATATATATATATATATTATATACAAAGACACATAGATATGTGTATATATATATATATGTGTACAGATCTACATATATATATATAGATATATGTGAATATTATACATTCTGTTTAGACAATTGAGCCCATGATATATATTTTCCAGGACTATTTTTCACATGAAAAACTTGGTGAGTGGATCCATTTACAATGGAGGCTAATTCAACCAAAGCAGGCTGGATAATTAATGAGTTTGTTTTGAGCTGGTGAGTAAGAACTGACACAATGCTGTCAGGTGCCTTTGTCTCAATCCCCCTTCATCCATCTTTATCATTTTTCCCAGACTCTCTCTTCTTCCTTCTTCTTTCTTTCTCTTACCTAGAAGGCAGCTTGGAATGTGTCTGAAGGAATGTCCACCTTTCACTATAAATAGAAGGAGTATCCTTTGCATGTATGTTTCTTTTCCATGATTGTTTACTGTGCTTTTCCCTCCTCCACCTACCACTTGCAGTATAATTTTTTTTGTCTCCTGTTGGATAAGACAAAACACATTCTAAAATTCTAATTGTAAGATATCTTCTTAGTGAAGTCCCTTGAAGGCTATATATAAATACAAGAGAATTTTGGCATAACCAGCACTCTCTGTCTGTTCTGATCCTACTTCTCCTGGGAGGAATTTTAGCATGAGAGTAAGTAGTTGTTCTTCCTAATTGAAGAGGACCATGTTATCATTTATGCCATCACAATGGCATGAGTTACACATTCTATTTATTATAGTGAGGGGAATATTGTACAAAGACATCCTTTCAATGTCTTTTCCAGAATGGAAAATGGAAATAGGACATCTGCTGATAGTCTGGATGTCCTGTTCTTATGGGCATGGTATCCGTCCTGGGTCAGTGAAGCATCACAGTGCTCCAGCAATGCCAGGTAAAAACACTAGTATGGAATTTTCTGGTTACAAATCGGTGACAATGCCTGTCTCTTGATGGTCTAATCATCAGTACACTCCACAACTCTCTGGAGAAGCTGCCAGGTGGGTCATGAGAATAACACCGTCATATCCCTAGTTGGTATAATTTATAGTCAGAATTATGATGGTATATGATTGCCTTTGAACTTCCGACTTTTGTTCTTGATTAATGAAAACATTCTTGGCAAATATTTTCATTCTGGTCTGTCTTACACCACTCCAAGAATTTATCTTTAGAAGCATAATATAATTCACCCCCAATCCTCTTATTCATGGTCCCAGTTTGGAAAACCAACAAAATAGAAACTAGGTATCCAGGTGACTCAGGTCTTTTTGAATACTCTAATGTTTTGAAAGCAAACCCTTTGTCCCTTGGGTCTCTCAGCTTAAGAGCATCGAGGGGACCCTGAGAGGTAGTGGCTGGGAAAGGTGGTGGCTCATCTCAGGCCAGACCTCCAGTTTGAACCCAAGGTCAAACCTACAAGCTTTTTAACTGCAGGAACTTTAATATACAATATTGGAGCTGGAATTACATCAGCTGCTGGCACCAGACTTGCCCTCCAGTGGATCCTTGTTAAAGGATTTAAAGTGTACTCATTCCAATTACAGGGCCTTGAAAGAGTCCTCTATTGTTATTTTTTTTGTCACAGCCTTCCTGGGTCAGAAGTGGGTAATTTGTATGCCTGCTGCCTTCCTTCCTTGCAGCAGTTCTTTATCATCAACATTTGTTATGAAATACTGGTTTAGGGGAGAAAAAATGTTCCTCAACTGGTCCCCAAACAAGGTTGCTGGAGGTTTTAGGGGCATAAAAATATGGAAGGCCACATCTACATTTTCTAGAATTGGACTGTTAAGCCTGAAAGCAGATTTAGGGAACCAATTAGTCCAACCTTCTCATTTTGCAGATAGAAGTGACTTTCTCAACATCATAAAGGTATTCATTGATTGAACAAGAACTAGAAAACAGTATGATAGAGTGGTTAATCTATTGGAATTAGGAAAATGGAATTAGGATCACTAGTTGTGTAAATGAGAGGTAGTTTTCTTATCTGTGTGTAAATAAGATATACATAAGATAGGGATAATTTCAGAGGGAAGGAACTAATATTGAGGTGAATCAGGAAAATTTTATTTTATAGAAGATATGATTTTAACTGAATTGTCAAGTAAACCAGGCAAGCCAGGAGGAGAAGTTAGAAGGGAGAAAGGTAATAGGCATGAGAACTCAAATGAAGTCATGTATGTAATATGCTATGTAAATAGTTATTCCTCTTATTTTTAGAATCTGTCTTTGGTATTTATTATGCCACTCTTCCAGAACTGAATTCAGTACATGGTAACAATAACTTCAAAGCTTCCATTGTCTATATCAGATTCTATGGGATATAAAAGGAAAACAACTATTGATGGTTCTTCATCAGTCCTCTGATATCATGGTTGGTCAGAATCCTTAAGTCTTTGAAAGTTTTTTGTTATTTTATTGCAGTTGTTCCATCATTTCAATCATGTCTGACTCTTTGTGACCCTATTTGGGTTTGTCTTAGAAAAGATACTGGAGTAGTTTGTCATTTCCTTTTTCCAGTTCATTTAACAACTGAAGAAACTGAGGCAAACAGTATTAAGTGACTTGACCCAGGATCACACAGTTAGAAATTGTCTTAAATTGTATTAATTCAAGTCTTCCTGGTACCACCCACTGTACCACCTAGCTGCCCCTATTTATTATTACAGGGTTCTTATTGCATAAATTGCTTTTCTGATTCTGCTTACTTCTCTCTTTATCACTTACAAGTTTTCCCAGCCAATGTCTTCATTTCACAGATTCACTTGATAGTGACTTTCCTAAGTAGAAATCTTTCTATGATTTCATATTGTTTGTTTAGTTGTTATACAATCTGGGGGTGCAACATCAGTTCTTATTAACAGTGACAAAGGAGAAAAATTCACAAGTGGGAAGGACAAACTTAGGTATCTAGTGTGTTTCTCTCTCAAAAAACTGGAACCATCCTTCTGGGGGAATATTGCTGCAATCATGGGGAATGACTTTTTCTTCTCTATTCTGGAGGTCTGTGTTCCAAGTCTGGCACTGTTACTATATAGTTATTTGACCAGGAATAAGTTGCATAATTTCTAAGAGTCTCAATTTCCTCATCTGTAAGATGAGCTAATGCTACCTACATCACAAAATTGTCATGGAAAGCAATGTAAAGGACGGTATAATTAACATACAATATTAAATGATTATTAATCTACTGTGTGTAGAATATAATGTTAGGCACTTGGAGAGACATAAAGTTTAAATAAGATATAATTCCTTTCCTGAAGGAGCTTTCATTTTAAGAAAGGTACAAAACATCAGTGTTGTCAAGTCATTTATCAATCATGTCCAATATTTGTGACTCCATTTGGGGGTTTCTTGGTGAAGATAATGGAGTGATTTTCCATTTTCTTCTCCAGTTCATTTTATAGATGAGGAATTGAGGCAAACAGGATTAAATGACTAGCCTAAGGTCACACAGCTAGTAAGTTCTGGAGGACAGAATTGAACTGTGAAAGATCAGAATTCCTGACTCCAGGTAAAGCACTCTGTCTATTCTGTCACACCAGACTGCAGGTTTATAAATAACCAGGCTTGGTGTTCAACCTATTCACCTTAGATATGAGGAAGTAAGAGAGGTTATTTGCACAAGTTAACACCAATAATAAGTAGCAGAATCAACATTTGAACTTAGGTATTCTGACTGTAAATTCATCATATCTCATGATCATTCTCTCATTTCTTAACAGTAGTGGGACAAGATGGAGGGAATGACTCATATTGTTCCTTTCATAGAAGTGACTTCCAAGAATTACAGTGAAGATCTTCTCTGGACTGCCCCCTCTCTTCCTGTCATTCCTTGTTAGGCTTCCTTTTCAGTATTTGCCACTAAATTTCTAAGCACTCCTCTGCAGTAGTCACATCTGCAGGCATTTCCTCACATACAACACAACTAAGGTTGCCCCCACCGAAAAATTCATTTAAAAAAATCAACCTCTTAACTTAATCTTCAGCTTAGAATTATTTATGTGACTGATCAAAAAAGTGCTCTTTTACCCTTGCAGTGTCTTTTAAATGATGTCAGATGTTACTGATGTCAACCCGAGCTGAGTGGCTGGAATCCAGTTTTTTGCTCTCAAGTTGCTAGCTGCTTAATGCTTTGGAAATGATGTAAGGCTGAGTGCTGAGTGGAGTGCAGTGGTGGGGAAAGCTTATTTCCAGGGTCCAGTATCCTCAACCCATCTGAATTAGGGAGACTCCTGAGTTACAGCTTGTGAGCAGGTCTCAGAATGGATACATCCCTCAATCACCAGTGGCAGGCCTAGGAAGCTCCATTTACCAAAGTGTCCCTCAGTGGTTTCTTGACGGCTGGGACCAAACGTCTGTAATATGGAAGTTCGGGCAGAATGTCTCTCCCTGTAACGTTTGAGGTTAGTAATGGGACTGTGGTAAGAGATGAAGCATCCCTCTTGAGGCAAGGGCATGTACCATGTTTCTGTCCATTCTAGCTAGTTGGGAGGAAATATATCACTATGTCAAGATTGTCCCAGTATGGCAACTCCTTCTACCAACATTTTATCTATAATTTAGAAAGTTGTTTGAAGATCAGAGAGGTCAGGTGGCTTGCCCATGGTCACCTAGCTACCAAGTATCAGCAGTAAGTTTGAAAAAGTTTCCCTGTTGCCAATCTAGCATTCCATAAAACCAAATAGTCTATGTCAAATCTTGCTTCACTAAGCTTTTGGAAAAGGACAAGGGTTTGGATAATACAGAGTAGTATATACACCCCCAAATAATTTGTGTTTGGCTCCAGGAAGCATTTTTATCTCTCTTTTCATCTATAAATTTATTAGTTTACAGTTTGAATTTCTTGAGTACTTGCTGACCATACTGGATGACAGAGGTAAGCAAGTGTGGAATTAAACATTTTTATTAATAATCTACAATTTTCATAATTAAGAGGTGATTGTCTGATATTTATGTGATCTGCGTTTGTCTACAAAATATCCTATTCAATCTGTTCATTTATTTATTTACTAATATTATTTTTGGTCCATCTGCTTTTCCAACTTGATTAAAAGCTCTTGAAGGCAGGGACCATGTCCAAACTAAACTGTATAAATCCTCTAGTGCCCAGTTTCTGAGTCATTATTCATCATTTGTTGACAAAGATGATATTATATGGAGGTCTGGAGGAAGAGAAGGTCATTTGGAGAATAGCTAACTGGATTCTCTTTGACTCATAGGATTACAGAGTCTGATAGTAGAGTTAGAATGAGATTTAGAAACGATCTCATTCAACCCTTTTCCTGATGCATGATTCATTTCTATAACATTCCTGACAACTAATCACTCTGCCTGGGTTTGATGATCTCCACTAGACAGGAAGCTTACGATTATGTAGAATATTATGTATCTAGATAGTTCTAGTTTTTTAGGAAGATCTTTCTAAAAGTTGCCCCAATTATTTCCATGCTTTGATTCTATTACTACTCCTTGGAGACATAGAAAGTAAGCATGATCCCACTTTCACTACACTACCCTTAAAATATTGGAAAAGTTTTCTAGATTCATCAGTTCTGGTACTTTCAACTTTCATTGTATGATATATCTTAGATTTTCTTCTTCCTTGTGGGATCCAACTTGTCTTAATATGTAGTACCTAGAATGTAAAAGTATTCCAGATATGGTCTGGTCAGTAGTCTGGTCAGTCATAGTGACTATAACCTTGGGAAGACTTGAGGTTAAATCTGGAAATAGCTTGGGATTTGCATTCAAGTCATAAAATTTGGGGGATACTTATTATTGAGGTCTTTCATTCATCAGTATATACAACTTTTCTCTTATCCAGCATTCATTGTTACTCTCACCTTTTTCTGTCACCATTCCTTACTACAATCTAGAATTCAAATAAGTTTTTTTCCCCCCAGTGGCTGTAGAAACTAAATTCTTTCCCTTCCCTCTTCCTTCTCTCCTCCCCCTTGTTTCTATTTTCCTTTCTTCTCTTTTCTCCCTTTCTTCCTCTTTCTTTTCTCTCTCGCTCCTTTCTCTCCCTCTCTATTCTTTCTCTCTTTAGATTCCCCCTCCCCACCGGGGCCCCACATCATTTAGTTACTGTCTCCTTCAGAAAGATTTGTCTGGATTTTGTTGGGTAACTGCCATGCTGACCACAGGATAATTGAGGTAGATTACTGGGCAATTATCTTGAGTGGTTACAGCAGTAATGGGTGTCTTGTAATCTGTAAGTTGAGTCAGGATGTTATCCATCCTGCTGCTACTTTCAGAGTAATTGTGAAAAGTTTGCCCTGGATTGTCTCTGTCCCTATATAGAGATTGGATCCTGACATGGAAAGGTCTAGTTTACAAAGGGCAACAAGGCAAACCCCTGAAATTGCTGAAAAGGAAGACAACCATCTGAAAGGCAAACTATCCTAGAAATAGGATCTCCCATCTAGGTGTTCAAATGATGATTTTTCCCTCCCTGATCTCAAGCCTGCATGTATTTTGTTTAATAACAAAGGTAGGACAGTGACCATTTTCTTCTATTACAAAGCAGCAACTGTAGACAAGGAAGCAGTGCAGACAGTGAAATCTCTTTTCCTAGGATGAGACCTTGATCTTGGGCTCACATCTTGTGACCACATATGTGATTCAGATAAAGTGACCACAAGCAGGTCATTTTAAGAGTTTCTATTTTCTCATTTCTAAAAGAAAGATAACACTACTTGAAATACTATTATGCTTTTTGTTCTTTTTTGAACTTTTATGAGGAAAACATTTTGTATATATAAAACTCCTTACAGGTGCATTATTAGTTATTAAGATGAGACTCAGATCAAGGGGGTGTTCATTTAGACTTAAGACATTTATTAGCTGTGTGAACCTGGGCAAGTCATTTAATCCTGTTTATCTCAGTTTCCTCATCTGTAGTAGGCATTGTTTGTCCTTCTTACTCAAAGAGGACCATGACATCAGGAAGGTGATGCCATAACTTGCAAGTGAATTGAATTTAAATGAGTGAGGGCTGTGCAAAGCCATCAGCCCCACATTTTCCTCTGGAGTCATCGGGGTCCAGTGATAAGATATAGATCAGAGAGACTTGAGATGTTCCTGGATGTTATGACCTTCATCCGTTAAGTGAACTAGAAAAGGAAATGGTAAATGACTCCAGTATCTTTGCCAAGAAAATTCCTAGATGTGGTCAAGAAGAGTCGGACACGACTAAATAAACTGAACCACAACAACAAAATATCCAGGAGAGTAGGGGGATGAGTTGAAAGAGAAAAGCTATGTTCATCTAAGACCATCATAGTTCCAACTCAGCTTGAGGGAGGAAGAAAAGACCCTACTAGAATGAGAAGGAAATGTTACCTGATAGGATAGTCTTTCCCAAAGGAGAACAGGTAAGCCTCCAGAACCTTAGAGGTTGTATGGTCAAATATTAGCAGAGGAGTATGATGAGATGTGGAAATAAATGGTGGCAGTGAGGATGGCTTTAGCATTTCTTGGATTGTGTATAAGAAAAAAATAATAAAAGGAACAAAAAGAGACACAACAATACACCAAGATAAAAAAAAAGACTAGGAGAAAGTATTGATTGAAATATTCCTAGGAAAGAAGATCCTCTAATCAGATGACTGGAGATTTCTAACTAGAAAGTAATTTTGAATTCAGCTGGTCCAAGTCCCTCATTTTACAAATGCAGAAACTGAAACTTAATGAGATTAAGTGATTGGCCCAAGCTCTTGCAAAAAATGTGCAAGATCTGGGTTTCAATTCAGATCCAAGGACTCCTGGTCCAGCATCTGTCCCACTCCACCATAGAAAAGAGCAAATATATAGAGGAAAGAGGATCAAGAGAAAAAAAAGGGAAAACAACTGAGTTGACCATTTTTGCATCTTCGGCCCTTTTGTACTTGTCCTTTTTAGTTTCTTGTTCCTGTGAATCTCACTCCAAAGAAAGGTATAAATCTGGAAGCTAATGTCACATACTGTGAAACAATTCTCTCTCCAGCATCCTGACACTATCATTGGGAGATAGATGCACTGAAGAAGAATGAAAGAGAGCCATACACATTCATTTCACAAAAAGGCATGGAATGGAATCAGGGAGGAGGAGCTAATGTAAGTCATCATAATTCTCCGAATGTCTTCTCCCTGTATGAATATATATTGTTTTGTACATGTCCAATGGAGAAGAAAGGAAGGTGGGGGGAGACTTAGGGTTTTTACTATGAAGCCCTGATGTGCTGCTGACCTTTAAAATGAGGCCACAGATTCTACATAGACAAACATGCATAGCCATCATTCTACACTCAACACAGCAGTTTGACTCTGATCTCCTTGAAAGCCATAGTCAAAATGTGCTAAGTGAGACATTCCTTTTCTTTCCTACCAGAAAGGGGTTGAAAGGACACAGTGACCTAATTCCTGAATTCACCTCAACTCCCATGGAAACATGCTTAAGGAGTGAAAAAAGAGAGCTTTTCCAAAATATCCTCTTTGACCTCAAAGTCATTGATCCTCCCTGCTTGGCTAAGCTTGTTTCAATATCCCTCTGGTACTCTGGACTCTACTGATTTAGTACTGGTGAAAGAACTTTCTCCTAGGTGACTCCAATCACACAGGGTCTTGGAGGTCAATTGAGTCTAACTCTGTCATTTTGCAGAAGTCTCAGAGAAGGGACTGACCTGCCTAGGCAGAGCTGGGATTTGAACCCAGTTCCCTTGACACCAAATTCTCTGTGCTTTCAACAGTTATTAGGCTGCTTTTCAATAGTCTCCTTGTATATTTCTACCTCATTGGCTCCACATCTTATTTCATACCTAAGACTGATACTTCTTCATTTATCTTCCCCCCTGTTGTTATTTGTCTCTGTTAACAGGGTCATTTATCCCCATAAAGTATCCTGAGAGACTGGGAATGGGAAGATGCTGCTACAAAGTCATGGGGGTGCTAAAGACAGTTACAGGTAAGCTTCAGACTTCAGGGATGGCTCTTTATCTGACACTGTGAAAAGCTCAATCATAATGCAGTCCAGGTGTAAATTTTGGGGGGAAGGTGGGGATCTTTTTTTTGCCTATAGGGGGAAAAGGCTTATCTGAAATAAATGGAGGAACAAGATGGCTAAGACATTTTCTAGTGGAAATTCCAGGATATTAAGAATGGGAAACTGATATTGCAAGTCCTAACAATATATTCACTTCCATCTCCCTGGTGTGTGTTTGTTTGTGTGTGTGTGTGTGTGTGTGTGTGTGTGTGTGTGTGTGTGTGTGTGTGTTGGTGAAGCCCACAGAACTCTCAAATCTGAATTCTTTGACCCTCAATGCTAATTATTCAGTTTTGCCTATTTCCACCTACCTCAGAGAAAATTATTTTGGATTCAATATCTATTTGTCCCTTCATTGTCCTTCTCTCCATGTCTGTTTCTTCTCTACTTTCTCTGAAAAATACACTATCAGGAGTACCCCTCTTTCTACCCATTTATCCCAAGTTGATTTTAAGTGATGTACTTCCCATGTGACTTTGGTTCAGTTTTTAATGTCTTGAGTCCTTGGTTCTTTTATCTGTTAATGAAGGAATTGGACTAGATGACTAACAAGAATCCTTGTAGCTTTAAATCAATGGCAAATCAGAAATTTGTCAACCTTCATCTTTTTTTTTTTTTTTTGCTTTTGACACTGTCTCTGGTAAGTTGACTGTGTCTTCTAGATAAGGTGGAAGGTGAGTTCATTGCTTTGAGGGGCTGGTTGATTTCTTGTTTGTCATCGTATCTGGAAGAACTACAAGAGTGTTCACGTATCAGTCATCATAAGGGCTTTATTGGGGTGTCAGAATTTCATGAATTACTTTATGGCACCGTTAAATACATTGACATGCTATAAAATGCCCTAAGTATAGTCTTAAGGCAAGAAAACATTGGGAAGAAAAAGAAAACCTGTCCTGATCAAAACCAGTTCACTGGCTTTAGAGTTTTAAAACTAGTAGGTACTTAAGAGATCATCTTCTATCCTGTTCTCCACTTATTTCTATTAGGAAATCAAATTTACAACAAGGTATGGTGACTTGTTTGAGGTCACAGAGATGGTATTATTTCAGCCAATTTTGTAACCCCCTTGGCAAAAGTAAGGTGATATATGCATAGGAATTTGGGGGGCTACTGTTTATTATGCCTTCTTATTTGTGAACTCTAAAGGCAATGGGAATCTATAAATGTCATAGACTAAGACTTGTGGAATTATAGTTCCTATTGAGAACTAGATTCAGGTGTAATGATGCATACCTGTAATCCCTCCTCCGAAGGAGGTTAAGGCTGGTGGTGGATCTCTTGAGCGGAGATTTCTGCATAGCAGTGTGCAGCACAGATTTCTAAATTGAACCTCCAAGAGGAACAGCTGGTTACCTGAGAATGGGTAAGCCAGTCCAAGTCAGAAATGGAGCAGATCAAAACTCCCAGGTGCATTAGCAAAGACTAAGGACCTATAAGGGTGGCTACACTTCCAGTCTGGGTGAAAGAGGGAGAACCAGTGTAAGAAAGGGAGAGGGAGAGTTAGTGTCTTATCATGAGAGGTAATGGGATCCTCATTCTTAGAATTTTTTTAAAAAATCATATATTCTTCCTTCTTCCCCACACCTTTCTACAATTGGAATGATTGAGTTACTCTTGCCATGGAGAAGAGGGAAAATAAGGATGGTGACTCACATGGTAACAGTAATTGCAGGTTCATAAAATGTTTTTTCTCACAAAAGCCCTATAAGATAGAAAGTAAAAGTATTCAGATTATTTGCTGTTTTAAAGGGAGAGAGGAAAGGGAAAGAGGAGAAAAATTTGGAACTCAAAAACTTAGGAAAAAAAGAATGTTCAAAACATGTAATTGAAAAAAATGCTCTCAATTCAGGAAAAAGTATCCCATTTTAAAGATGGAGAAACTGAGGTTCTTAAAAGCCTTGGCCACACAGGCAAGTAAGAGTTGGATAGCAATGGACTAGTAAGCCTTCTTTTCCTATTGCTCTTCTCTCTCCTTACTTCCTTTCCTCATCATGTCTCTCCACCCTCCTTTTCAAACTGAGCTTGGTGAATCGTTAAAGAGCCATGACAGTATGAGAATCTGACAACTCAGGCACTGACCCACTTGTCTGGTGTTTTGACAGAAATGGGAATTATGCCCTTTGCCACTTGAGGGCTGTTGAGTTTTCTGAGTGTGTCCTAACTGCCTGCCGGCTTCAATAGACTTTTAATTGGATGTAGGAGGAAGAGTAGGAAGGACCCAAGGGGAAAGGGTTAATTTCTAATGCGCCACAGTGGAGGGAGAGCACTTATCAGAAAGAGGTTCAATGTTCTCTAAGACTTAAGGCTGTAAAGCTCTCCAGTATGGGGTGTTCCTTATACCACCTAATGTTGTTGACTAGAAAATAACCCCAAGCAATAAAATCTGGAAAGAGTCTTTGCTCCAAAATCTCTTTGGGGATCTTGACCTGGGCTGGAGGGTGATAGCTAGAAAATCATGAAAGTTTGATTTCTGCTATCCACGAGATTCACACCCTTTGCCAAGCAATACCTAAAGAGACTCTGTGTTTCTGGACTAAAGGGACCCAGTGACAGGTGGTCACTCTGCCATCTGAAAGGGCATCAGTAGGCTATGTTGCCTGACTGATATGAGAGGTCTAAGGTAAGAAACCTGGATGATAGTGAACAAAGCTATAACTAAGCTTTTCGAGCCTGTGGCAAGGTACAGGGCAAGGAATGGCTGCAGCTCCTGGACAGATGACCTGGGGTGCTATTAATAAAATAGGAAACTTACATTTGAATCCTGGAGAGTGGAAGGTGAGGGTGGGCCAAGGATGAGGAATGTGGAGTCTGGACATGGAACAACACCCACAAAAGTAAACCCATTGCCCTCTCAATTTTGGACTGATACAGTGCATCTTAGTTATATATCTGGTATTTAAAAATGCAGAGGCTTTATGTTGACATCCTTTACCTATATAACTTTACATTGTAAGCAAGCAGCATATTTACTGTCTAGAGAAGAAAAGGACTGTCCACTCTGAGCTGTAGGATATACAAGACTCAGATCTTGGGATGAAAGGGAAGAGGAGGGAAGAGTTGAATTAGGAGGGCCATGACAGAGTCTGGGGGAGAGTAGGGCAAAGGAAGAATAATTTGGAAATGGCTATTTCCCTCCATCAGAATGGGTCCATCTCATGGAGGAACAGCAGGCTGGCAGTGGGGGAGTTAAAGTTCTTTTTGTTGCCTTGACCAGTGGGGATTTGCGTTTGTGTCTGTTGTGTCTGACTGGAGGGCTGGCTCCCTTTCATTCCTTGAAGTATTCTGGCTTGTGTGAGGGCCACCTTTGATATCCAACATCACAAGGTTCCTTTCCTTTGGGGAGATGAAATAGAGATTTTTTTTTTCTCTTTCTCCAAGGCACATTGAGAAAGCAGGTTTTGTTCCTAATAGACCTTTGTGGCTTCTTCATATGTATTTGTGGGTAAACATGTTCTTGGACCAAATGAATATAAGTGTGTATAAATACATATCTACCCCTTCCCCCACTCCAAATTTTCTATATATACAAAGTTTTATACATGACATTTCATCTTGCAGAAGCCAGGTTTCCTTGCTTTTCTTTTCTAGCTCTTTAACTACTGGGAATTTGTCCCTCTGCCCTGCAAGATCATTTTTCTTTTGTTTATTTATAACAATATCTCTGATTTTGAGGGTCTAGTTTCTCTTGCAGCAGATTACCTCTCCTTTACTCAAGGCTTTCCTCAACCACTCTTTGGAAATCCCTAGAAATTTCAGTGCTTCTGGAATGTACAGTGAGAATCCTTCTGTCAGTTCCTGGCAATTCCCTCCTCAGACTGGATTAATCTCATGGAAGAACAACAGACTGGCAGTGGGAGAGTTAATTTTCTTTTTGTTGCCTTGAACAGTGGGGATTTGTGTTTGTTTCTGTTGTATTTGACTGGTTGGCTGACTTCAGGAAGAATAATATTTCATCATCTCATAATTCCCTTAGCTTTGTCTTTTGATTTGTTTTTGATTTTTAAAATAAAATGAAATCTTTTCATTGGACCCAAATCTCTTTTCTTTCTTCTATCTTCCTCTACCAATGCCAAAATGAAATAAAAAAGACTTATAACAAATAATCATAGCCAAGCAAAACAAATTTCTACTTTGGTTAGGTCTAAAGTAACATGTCTCATTTTACATTTCAAGTTCATCACTTCTCTGTTAGGATGTGGGTAGCATGTTTCAGTGTTGGTCAGCTGGAATTGTGATTGGTTATTATATTCATTAGAATTTTTAAATCTTTCAAAAGTTGCTTGTCTTTACAATGTTGTTATTATATAAATTATTTCCCTGGTCTCTGCTATCTCCCTTCTAAGTCTTCCAAGGAATCTCTGAAACTGTTTCATCATTTTTTAGATGGTATAATTACTATTCTATTATTCTCCCAGCTCTACCTCTGACTTTGTAGACTTCAGAACCACCATGCCTATTCTATTACAAACTCATCCTGTATCCTATGGGAGCTCCTTGCTCTGGAGTAATCTTTTGCTCTTGTAGCCTATTCATCCTGGCATCCTCTCTAATGGCTCATTAGATTTCTATCATTTATGAATACTTTCTGGAGCCTCCATTTTGTGGAAGCGACTAGATTGGCTAGCCTTCATTTCCCTATCACCCTCTCACCTTCCTTTCTGGACTTTAGAATTATGCATCCATACCTGGTAATTACCTCTTTCCCTATCCCCCTGAAAGGGGTCTGGTCTCTCTTTTATGTGCTTTTTTAGTAGAAAGTAAGCTCCTTTAAGGAAGGAACTGACTTTCTTTTTGTTGGTATTTGTATTCCAGTCCTTAGTACAATGCCTGAAATATAATAAAGTATTTAAAACATGCTTATTTCCTTTCTTCTCCCCTGTCTTTTCTTCCTCCTTTCTTCCCTTCCTTCCTCTCTCTCCCTTCTTTTTTCCTTCTTTCCCTCCCTCTCCTCACTTTCTTCCTTCTCTTTCTACCCTTCCTTCCCTCTTCTTCCCTTGCCTTCCTCTCTCTCTTTTCTTTCTTTCCTTCTTTCATTCCTTCCTTCCTTTTCTTCCTTCTTCCCTCCCTCCTTTCTTCCCACTTATCTACTGTAATTTGTTCAACCATTCTTCAATTGAAGGGGACAACACTAATTTTCAATTCTTTACCACTAGAATAAAGAACTGTGACAATTTTTGTATATATGAGTAAATTTCCTTTTTAAGAAACTGTGTGTGTGTGTGTATGTGTGTGTGTGTGTGCATGTGTATGTGTGTCTACCTAACAGTGGTATTGCTGGGTCCATAGTATACCCAGGTGACTTGGGACACAGTTCAAAATTTCTTTTCAGAATAGCTAAACCAATTCATAGTTCCTCTCACAACCAATGTGTATGTTTTCCTGCAAACCCTCCCACATTGTCATTTGCCTTCTTTGACAGTTTTGCTGATCACTGAGTTAGACCCATGATCTTTGTCCCTGAACTTTGGACCCATGGGCTCTCCTCCTTCTTATTCAAGAAAGTTCAGAAAGCCAAATTTAAGTTCAGTCTCTCCATATGTGTGATACACATGTGTATTGTGTCTGTGTTTCTGCGGACAAATGTCTTATACATATACTCTAGGATGACCAGAATGCCAGCCCTGACACTGTCATCTAACTTGTGTGACAGAAGATGAATCTTTTCCTTTCTTCCCATGTAAAATGAAGTTTTGGATATGTCCCATTTCTGATTGTTTCTGTGGTAATCTCAATTTTCTGTGTACTATATGTATATACATTAAGCATGGTTACAACAAAGAAGGCAAAAAGCATGTATTAAATATTGACTGTGCTGAACATTGTGCTTTCCATTGAGGATACATGTCCCTGCCCTAAAGGATACATATATTCATTGATGTATGTGTTTATATATGCATGAATTAATGATGTCTAACAATAAAATATTGAAACTGATTTTTGCAAGAGGTTTGGGGACTATCTCATTTCACTGTGGTTTCATCTAACAAATTCACATATGCAAAGGTGCATGCATTCTATGATTATTCATATATATGCATATATTTCACCATGATTAGTGTGTGTGTATATGTGTGTATGTGGTAGAGTATATGATATCAGGTTTCTCTCTTTTACCTCTGTCTACTCTTTTACATAGAAGGGACCACAGACCCTCCCTCTCAGCCAGGATCTGCCCAATAAACTAGCCAGATCTAGTCTCACTCTTGAAAACTTCCTGCACCGATGCAGACACAGACAGGCATACACAAACACCCCTCTCCACCTTCTCTCTACCTCTAAGTAAGTTTGACCACTGGATATTTTAGGGGTAAGGTTGCTTGACAGTAGGAATTAATTATTCACCAGCTCAGTGTGCTATCATGTACTGCTCTGCAAATTATATGATAAAGCTAAGAAGTGTTCAGACCTAGAATAACCAGCATGGATTCTTTATTAACTTTTATAATATCAACTGCAGATGTGGCATGTCCCCTTGGTCACAGGATCCACAGCTGTGCCCAGAATCATGGGGCCCTTTCTGCCACTGGGATGCCCACTCATGGTCCATGTTTGTAGTGCTTCTGAATTGCTATCCTTTGGGTTGTTCACAGACAAAGTCAATACCTCTAATTTCCTTTGCATAAAGCATTCAGCACAAATGTAAAGGAGAGGGGAGAATATAACCAACTCATACGCATTTAACAAACCCTATATGTCAGATACCATGTTAGGTGGTGAGGATGCAAAAATCATGACACAGTCCCTGTTTTAAAATACTTATATTCTGTCATGGAGACTATATCTACATAAATAAGTGGATGTGGAATAGATAATGATAATAATGATAATGATGATGGTGGTAGTGATAATGATGAAAATGATGATGATGATAACAATAACAATAGTTGGTTGTTGCACTTCATTCTTGAACCCCAACACTACATCACTATGTTAGGGTCAAATTACAAGGTGTCTAACTGTGACTGATCAGTGAGTGCTTTACCATAGGTTGGGCAAAATAGGCCATGTGAATATTTGGGGTGGATTCTCTAAATTTGCATGCCATTCATTTCCTTTGAGCTACTTTAATTCTATTTTGCTCAGAGAACATAGTACCTTCTCTGATGAGAACATGAAATAATATAATAATTAAAAACCATTTTTATAGGACTTTTAAGTTTTTTCAGTTACTTTTCAGCCATTTCACTCGATTCTCAAAATGACCCTGAGACATAAATGCTATTATTATCTTCATTTTGTGGATAAGGAAAATGAGATAGTCAGTTGGTTTGTGACTTACCTAGGGTCACACAACTAATAAATGTCTGAGGTAGGATTTGAATTCAGGTCTTTTTGAATTCAGATCCAGCACGCTATCCACTATACCACTTAGCTGCCTACATTTAAGATAAGGTAATATTTCCTTTTGGATTAGGTCACTTAACAGCTGGGGCAATTGATATTTGAGCAGAGGTAGGCTGGTACCAGGTCATGAAGAATTCTGAAGGCCTTGGAGTTTTTTATTGATTATAGAGACAATAGGAGCAATCGAAGTTTATTGAGAAAAGGGAGTGACCTAGTTAAACCTGCACCTAATAAAAATTATTTGAGCAATTGAGTGGAAGGTGGAGTGAACAAGAGGGGAATTTGAGACAGAAACCAGTTTGAAGATAAAGGCTTGTGCTAGGATGATAGCTGTGAGAATGTGAGGAGAGGGATAGATATTAAAGATGCAATGATATAAAGATTGTTTTTGCTTACACTAAACACCACCTTTCAGTGTAAAAAAAGGAGAGAAGGGGACACGCATTTATTTCTTTGTTTAGGACCCATGATATACCTATAGTAGACATTTTATAAATATATTATTTGATCAAACACACACATACATATAGACATACATATATGCTTAAAAATATGCTTTACTCTGGGCCTGAGTAGGGGGTGGCATTAATAGTCTTCTAGCAATGTGATGTGTGCCTATTTGAGCGGAAAATTATTATGTCAGATGGACATTTCTCTTTGTTTTGGCATGAACCTGTGATTACTGTTAAGTGGTTAATAACAGTGGAATTTGAGGGATTACAGCATGTGATTTTTGTCAGCTGTAACATCTGCTTTAATATATGCACTGACTCAATTTGAATTTAGGGGACTAGCCCCAGAGAGGCTAAGTCACTGTGTGACACTCTTTTAACTACTCTTGTTTGACCTAGTTATTAGATAATTTTAATTCATTCTGCTCCTTTCAGTAGTCACATTTCTTTCATATGCATGTGGGGAGGTACACAAGTCCATGCAAATGCATCCACACACATGCATAGATCTCTGTCTTTGTCTCTTTCAGACTTTTCCTTTGTCTTGAAAGAAATGAATTGTTTGAATAGTTGTTGGTATCCCTGAGGTCAAAATACCTCATTTTATAATGTAACCTGTAAGTAAAAGTATGTGACTGCATGTACATGTGTGTGATGAGCTAAGGAGAGTGGACAATCAATTAGTAGTCATTTATTAAATGTTTGTTATATGCTAGACACTGTGCTAGGTAAGGTTCTTTTTGGGGGGGAGGGGAGATAATTAAGATTAAGTGCTCTGATTTTTTATTTGCCCACTTATTTGCCCAGGGTACCATTGGTAGTAAGTGTCTGAAGTTGAATTGTAACTCATGTCCTCCCAACTCCAGATTTTTCTACAGAGTATATGCTATACTGGAAAAGGAAGATTCTAGGGAGTTGGATTCAAAACCCTGCTTCCCAATTAAATGTAGACCTTGGTTATCTCACCTCCCTGGTATCCTGAACTGAAAACTGAGGACATTAGACTAGGTAACCTCTTTCAAATTTAAAATACTTTGCTTTTGTGTGGGGGACCAAAATGGCAGAGTACAGAACGTAACTCACCTGAACTCTCTCAAATTCTCCTCCAAACATCTTTTTAAAAGCTCCTCAAATTGAATTCTGGAGAGCACAGTCAACAAAAGGTCAGTGAGACAATTTCTCAGTTCTAGACAATTTAAGAAGTCCATAAGAAAATTCTGTCTCACAAGTGCGTTGGTTAAACCTAGAAAGAACCCCTTGATGGGGTGGCTGCATTAGTGGCAACTAGGGCTTCTGAAGCTCTCATCCCACAGAAAGTAAGGGGGTCAGAAGGAGATTAAAGGGGGACCTTTGATGTCACTGGGTATAGAACTCTTTTGCATTGTCCATACATAGTTCTGGATCACAGTCCCAAGATGAAACAGAGCACTAGCACTTGTGGTTGCAGAGGAGTAGAATCCCTGGTCACAGTCCTAGGGCAGAGAAGAGTGGTAATCTGGTAAGCACTGGTAATCACTGACAATATAGTAGGGTTCCTAGTCATAGTTGCAGGGCAGAAAGCAAAGGAGCACTAACACAAAAGCTTGTATTGCAGGAGAGAGCAGAATCCTGTCACAGTTCATTTTTGAAGAAATCTATGATATCATGGAGGTGATGCCATGACATGCATACAAATTGGATTTGAGTGAAGGGAGTATTCTGCTAAGTGACCAGTCTCATGTTCTCCTCCAGAGTCATCTGATATGAAACAGGACAACTGGAGATAGCCCAGGATTCGAGACAATAAGGGTTAAGTGACTTGCCCAAGATCTTATATCTAGTAAGTGTCTGAGACCAGATTTGAACTCTGGTCCTCCTGATTTCAGAGCAGGCACTCTACCCACTTTACCATCTAACTGCACAAGAAAAAAAGGTGTTGTTTGTCTTGCATTCTTTTTTTTAAGGTTTTTGCAAGGCAATGGGGTTAAGTGGCTTGCGACACAAGCTAGGTAATTATTAAATGTCTGAGACTGAATTTGAACCCAGGTACTCTTGACTCCAGGGCTGGTGCTTTATCCACTGTGCCACCTAGCCACCCCTTGTCCTTCATTCTTGAAGAAGAACCTGACATTCAGAAGGTGATGTCATGACAAGCAAATGAATTGGATTTCAGTAAGGGGGAACTATACAAATTCACCAGCCTTATTTTATCCTTCAGAGTCATCTGAGTCCAGTGGCCAAATTTAGATCAAGATGATTGGAGATGGTCCTGGATGTGAAGCAATTAGGGTTAAATAACTTGCTCAGTGTCACACAACTAGTAAGTGTCTGATGTTTGATTTGAACTCAGGTCCTCCTGACTCTAGGGTTAGTGCTTTATCAGTGAATACCACCAATTTGTTCTTGTTCCCCTATATCTACAGGTTTTAGTGTTTCTTTGCTCCTAGAATTGTAACCATGGTCCCCTCCACGCCAAAGTCTTAGTTTTCCTTTCTATCTTGAAACTAAGACCAAAGTTTCTTTTTCACATGTGAGGAACCATAAATGTTTTTCTTCACCGTGCAAACATGACCAGGGCTTTGCTGCCCCTAGGACTACAAGTGCTTTAACTTGGGGTAGTTAGATGGTACAGTGAATAGAGCACAGATCTGGAGTCAGAAGGACCTGAGTTACAATTCAACTTCAGACACTTACTAGCAATGGTACCCTGTGCAAATAACTGGGCAAATAAAAGATCAGAGCACTTAATCTTGATTATCCCCCCCCCCAAAAAAAAGAACCTTACCAAGAGTTACTATGGTGACAGGGCAGATCAATACACAAACTCAGAAGATATTGAGGTCAAATTAGATATAAGCAAAACCTCAAAGAAAAAATGTGAATTGAACACAAGAAAAAAGAGACTTCTTGGAAGAATTAAAAAAGCTTTTCAAAATCAAATAAGAGAGGCAGGAAAGATTAAGAAAAAATGAGATGCGAGAAAATCATGAAAAAAGAGTCAATCACTTGGTAAAATACTGAAAAAATAATACTAAAGGAAATAATACCTTAAAAAAACAAAATTGACCTCATGGTAAAAAGAGGAACAAAAATACACTAAAGAAAATTCCATAAAAAGCAGTTTTGGCCAAATGAAAAAAAGCAAAACAAAGAAAATAACTAATTAAAAATTAGAATGGGGTAAGTGGAAGCATCATGAGACATCAAGACATGAGACATCAAGAAACAATAAAACAAAGACAAAGTAATGAAAAAAATAGAACATGAGAAATGTGTCATTGGAAAAACGACTGACCTGGAAAATAAATCCAGGAGAGATAATTAAAAAATAACTGGGCTCCTGAAATGTTGATTTTAAAAAAAAAGATCTAGTCCTCATCTTTCAAAAAATGATTGGGGAAAATTATTCTGATATTCTAGAACCAAAGAGAAAAATAGAAATTAAAATAATATACCAAACACCTCCAGAAATAGATGTTAAAATAAAACTTCCAAGGATATTATAGTCAAATTCCAGAGCTCTTAGGTCTAGGAGCAAATGCTGCAAGTAGTCAAAGAGAAATAAATAAAATATCATAGAGCTATGATCATGATCATACCAGATTTTAGCTGCTTCCAATTTAAAGGCTGGTAAAGAAGCTAGGAATACACCCAAGAATAACTTAGCAAAATTGAATATAATCTTTCAGGGGGAAAATGGATATTTAATGAAATAGAGGATTTTTAAGCATTCCTGTTTTAAAAATAACAGACTAGAGCTTAATAGAAAATTTGACATTCAAATTCAAGACTCAAAAGAGGCACAAAAACATAAACAGGAAAAAAGAAATCATAAGGGAATCAACATAGTTAAACTGTTTACATTTCTATAAGGGATGATTCTTGGACTACCTAAGAACTTTAGTATTATTAGGACAGTAGAAGGAGCAGACAGAGTGCAGGTGTGAGTTGATGATGATGGGATTATTTTAAAAAGAAAATCAAGTTAAGAAGTGAGAAAGAGGGATACACTGGGAGCAGCAAGAGGAAAGAAGAATGGGGAAAATGTTATTACATAAAAATGGAAACTTTAACAGTAGAGGGGAAAATGGGGGTGTGGTGGGCAATGCTTATACCTTAAAAAAGGGAGTAACCTACATAGTTAGTTTGATACAGAAATATAGTGATCAGAAGCAATACTGACTTTTGAGGAAGGGTAGCATAAAAAGCGAGAGGTAAATAGAAAAAAATAGGATGGAGTAAAATTAGTAAGTACAACTGCAAATGTGAATTGAAGGAACTCACAATGAAAGTGGATAGCAATATGTTGTTTAAAAGAAACACTTGAAACAGTAAAACACACACAAAATAAAAGTAAGAAACTGATGCAGAGTATGTTATGCTTTAGCTGAGGTAAAAAACAACACAAGGTGATCTCAGGAAAATTACATTTTGCTAAAAAGTGCCACAGAAGTAATATCTATATTAAACCTATATGCACCAAATGGCACAATGTCCAAATTCTTAAAGGGAAAGTTAACCTACTTATCAGGAGGAAATTGACAGCAAACCTTTATTAGTGGAAGACCTCAATTTTCTCTTTTCATAATAGACAAAACATAAAAATAAGCTAAAAAGAATTTAAAGATCTGAATAAAATCTAGGAAAAATTAAATTTGAGAAATTTCTGGAGAAAATTCGATGAAGATAGAAAGGAGTATCTGCCTTTTTTAAGCTTTACAGCACCCATACATAAAATTTTATTATATGTATTAGGGCATAAAAACATCACAACAAAATGCTAAAAGCAGAAATATTAAATGCAATCTTTTCAGATGTTAATACAACATAAATTACATGAAATAAAAGGTCATAGAAACAGAGATTCAAATTAGTTGGAAAATAATCTAATCCTAATGAATGGGTCAAAGAGCACATCTTAGAAACAAAAATTTCAAACAAAGAGAATCACAACAGTGAGACAATTTGTCCAAATTTATGGAACACAGTCAAAATAGTAGTTAGGGGAAGTTTTATATCTCTTAATTCTTACATCAGTGAAATAGAGACAGATCAATGGATTGGGCATGCAATTAAAAATATTAAAAAACTAATTAAAAATTCTCAGTTAAGCACCAAATTGGAAATCCTGAAAAATTGGAGTGATTAATAAACTCGAAAGTAACAAAACCATCAAACTAATACTAAAACTAAAGAACTGATTTTATTAAAAAAGATAAACCATTGATTAATTTGATTTAATTTAAAAAAATAACAAAACTATATTACCAGTATGAAAAAGGGTGAATTTGCCACCAATGAAGATAAATTGAAACAATTATTTTAAATTTTTTGTTCAATTATATGCCAAAATCTATCAATCTAAGTGAAATGGATATTTACAACAAATATAAATTACCTAAAATAATATAATTGGAAATAGAATACCTAAAATCTAAATCAATTTCCTAAGGGGGAAAAAATTCCAGTACCAGATAGATTTACCAGTGAATCTTTATGAAATATTTAAGCAATTTGAGTACCATATAAATTATTTGGAAAAATAGACAAAAAAAGAATTCTATTAAATTCCTTTTATGACACAAATATGATGCTACAACCTGAATCAGGAAGAACACAGAGAAAGAAAACTATAGTTCAATTTCCTGAATCAATTTTGATGCAGAATTTTTAAATAAAATTCTAGTAAGGAGATTACAGCAATATAGTTCAAAGATGATACACTATGACCAGGTGGGAATTATACCAGAAATGTATGGCTGACTCAATATTAGGAAAACAGTTTACATAATTAACCACATCAAGTAACAAAAAGAATAAAAATCATATCATAACAATAGATGCAGAAAAAGTTTTTCATAAAATACAGTACTCATTCCTATTAAAAAACTAAAAATCACAGGAATGATTGGGGCTTTCATTAAAATGATAAGTAGTACATATCTAAAACCATGAGCAAGTATTACCTAAACTGGTCATAAGTTATAAGCCTTCCCAGTAAGATCAGGTAAAGCAAGGATGTCCATTATCACCATTTTTTATTAAATATTTATTAGAAATGCCAGCTATAGCAATAAAAGAAGAAAAAAGTTGAAGAGATTAAAATAGGCAATGAGGTAACAAAGCTTGTACTCTTTGCAGGTAAGATAGTATACTTAGAGATTCCACATAACACACAAACTAGTTGAAATATTTAGCAACTTCAACAAAGTTGCAGAATATAAAACATACAAACATAAATAGCATTTCTATTATTAAAATAATATCTAGCTGGAAGAGATTCAAGGAGAAATTCCACTCAAAATAACTGTAGACAATATAAAATACTTAAGAGCATACCTGCTCAGACAAAACAAGGAACTCTATGAACACAATTACAAAACACTTCTCACACAAATAAAATAAGATTCAAACAACTGGAGGAATATTAATTGCTCATTGGTAGACTGAGCAATATAATAAAAGTGACAGTTATACCTAAATTAATTATTCAGTGCCAGACCAATAAAATTATCAAAAAATATTTTATGGAGCTAGAAAAAATAGTAAAAAAAATTCAACTGGCAGAACAAAAGGTTAAGAATATATCAAGGACATCAATTAAAAAATGTGAAGGAAGGTGGCCTAGCAGACCAGATCTTAAACTTTTTACAAAGTGATAATTATAAAAACAATCTGATACTGCCTAAGAAATTTGGTGGAAGATAAGTGGAATACATTAGACACACAGTACAAAGTAATATATGACCATAATAATCTAATATTTGACAAACCCAAAGATCTAGAATCTAAATGAATCTAAATCTAAAATTCATTATATGAAAATTTCTGGAAATACTGAAAATGAAGTTTGGCAGAATGTAGGTAAAGGTAAACATCTCATATACACTGAAATAAGGTCAAAATTGGTTTATGATTTAGGCATAAAGGGTGATACCATGGGGAAATCAGGGAAGTATGAAATATTTTATCTGTCAGATATATGGATAATAGAAGAATTTATGACCAAACAAGAGATAGAGAACATTAATTGAAAGCATTATGATATATAAAATAGATAATTTAAAATAGATCAAATAAAAAAAAAAGGTTTGCACGGGGGGAAATTTGTATAGACAAGTTCTCTGCTCATTTCTCAAATATATAGAGAATTGAATTAAATGTTTAAGAAGGCATAATTACTCAACTGATATGAACAGGAAGTTTTCAGGAAAAGAATGAAAACTATCTTAGTCATATTAAAAATATTCTAATTACTATTGATTAGGAAATACAAATTAAAACAACTCTGATGTGCTTTCTCATACTTGTTTGATTGGTTAATAAAACAGAAAAGACATATATTGAAGGGGGTGTGGAAAAAGTAGACACTATTGCACTGTTAAGTGGAGTTGTAAATTGAGCCAACATTAGGAAAAGCAATTTGGAACTACATCCAAAGGGCTATCAAACTGTGAATACCTTTTGATCCAGAAATCCCACTACTAGGTCTGTAACTCAAAGAGATCAAAGAAGAAGAAAAAGGACTTATATGTAAATATTTATAGAATTTTTGGGGGGGGTGGCAAAGAATTGGAGGAGGTACATTAATTGAGGGATGATAAAACTAGTTGTGGCATATAATTGTGAGAGAATACTATTATTCTATCAAAAATAACAGGCAAGATAGTTTCAGAAAAATCTCGAAAGATTTATTGTGAAATGATTCAAAGTGAAGTGAACAGAACCAGGAGAACATTGTAGTTAATAACAGAAATATTCTATGACTATCTACTGTAAATGATTTCACTATTCTCACCAATACAATAATACAGGACAATTCTGAAGAAATTATGATTAAAAATATGATCTTTCTTCAGGAAAGAACTGATGCAGTCTGAATGTAGATTGTAGCGTACTTTTGAACTTTATTTTTCTTGGGGTTTTTTGTCTGTGTTTTCTTTTGCAGCATGGCTAATATGGAAATATGTTTTGCTTGACTTCACATGTATAATCTATATAAAATTACTTGCTTTCTCAATATGGGGGAAGGGAAGGAGGGAATTTGGAACTCAAAATTAAAAAAAAGAATGCTTTAATTTATTTTGAGAAAAATAAAAGAAAAAAGAAATAATAAGATCTTATTTCTCTTTAACCTGAATTACTGAGTATGCCAAGGCCAAGAGACTATTTGCTGTGCCCTGGGAAGCCCTTTCAAAGCAGATTCCACTTATCATTTAGGGGAGCTCCTGGGATGAGCGATCTTGCTTATGCTATGCTGAAAATGTCAGCCCCAGATGGTCTGGTGGTTGCAGTTTCTCAAAACAGTTTGGGAGCCTCTGCCAACTTCTCTGAGGAGTCAAAAAGAGAATTTTTAAAATGCTGATTAACAGAGCAAAATGTACTTTAGCTAGTGACAGATTTTTCTCTTTCCCTTCTCTCTCCTTCCATTTGTGGCAAAAACAAGCTAGGGTGATTTAAGATATAGAAAGAAGAACTGAGGACAGTGGAGAGCTATTGCAAAAACAAACAAAACAACAACAACAACAACAACAAAACAATACCTGGAGAGACAAGGTGTGTGACAACCTGGTTATAGACATGAGTTAAACCAACCAAAGAAGTCAAAAGTGGAAAAATGAGGGGAATCTTCTCTTATCCTCAGTAGGTTGCTGTTTTTTGCCCTTGCTTTCTATTTTACTTCCTAGTCATTGAATAGGATGAAACTGCTTTCCTATCTTATTTAGCTTCTGTATGCTAAAGTTTAGGTCATACTTGCTTTTAGTTATCTAATTTTGATCTCATATTAGGATTCCACATCCTGACTTTTATGACTAGTTTGATTGACACCATAGTCAGTTACTAGTTCCTGACCCTGTCTCTGCTATTCATTCCTGATTCTTGCCTTGAAAAAGAAACAGTTATGGGAGGAGCAATACATAATAAAATAAAATAATTAAATTTTCAGGGAAAAAAATTCAGGAGAATACAAATGAGAATATATGTCAGAAACTCAGTTGAAACTATGAGGGATCGTTTCTCAGGTCATTTTCTGGTTCTAAAAGAAAATGAGACAGAATGGACTATTTGATACTACAAGATGCCATTTTAAATAAGCCACTGAAAGGTTTGTCCTTAGTTCTCCATATTTGGCTCTCAGGGCGAAGAGCGGGTCCTTGGAACCAATTTTGTGTGATTAAAGATCACACTCTTCTCCATGTGTCTAACCTTTCCCCACCATGATCTCTTCTGTTTTCTCAAATACAGGTTCTGTCTGTTTCTTACACTGGTATATTGAGATATACTTTCTACATTTTCAGATATCTCTTTAAGGGATGGTAGGATTTATAGAACCTCATTTATTCTTTGACATATTTTATTCCTGCCCTCAGAATACATAGTGCAGTGGAAGAGAGAAATTTTGAGTCCAATAGCCTCTTCCATCAACTGTTTAGTAGTTTTTCAGTTCTCACACTTTTGTTGAATAGCATTTGGTCCATGTAAAGAGGTCCCCCCCCCATTTTCCTGTGTTTGTATCCTCAGGGCTCAGCATGTGGGAGGTAGAGCACATAGTAAGAGCTTAAGAAAAATTAACAGAATTTGATATCATTCCCTCACTGGAGTAGTGAGAGATAGGCAGTTTGAGTGAGGTGTAGAGTCTTCTTTCCCTACATCATCATAGCTGAAGGTGCCTCTTTGCACAATGACCCTCAGGCAACCCAGGAAAAGAACCTTTTACTCCTATAGAGTACTGGGAGTTCTGGTACTTGGACAAACAATTTGCAATTTGACTTTTCCTTTCCATGATAGGCTTGTTCCTTGAATCTCCATGATAGGCTTGACTGGCCTTTCTGTTTTTCCTCTCCTATGTGGGGAGTCATTGTTTTCCTATTGATTTGTGGTTTGCCAACAGCATGGGGTGAATGAATGCAATTACTGTTGGAACTAAGGGACTCTGGTAGAACTAAATTAGATTCTCCCAGGGTCTTAGTTATTCCCTGTCACATCAGTGGGGGCCTTTGGAAGGAATATTAACTCTTTCAGGGTCTTGGTTCAGTAATTGATGATTTCCAAGTATTGGGTGATATCACAGAGATTTTCTCTGATAAATCTCCACTCTAGAGGCAGTCCAATATAGTAGAAAAACATGTAGTTTTCTACATGTGCTAAAAAAGGTAGCAATGACTACCTTTTTTATCTCAGATAGTTCACCAAACTTCTGTAGACTTCAATTTCTTCATCTGAATAATGAGGATGTTGAGTCAAAGTTTTATTTCTAAAATTCCTTCTAACCCTAGAACCCATGTACCAATGGCTTTAGAATCTAGAATCTAAATGATCCTGAAGGTTCTTTTCAAGTTTCAATCAGTGATTGAGACCTGAATGTAAATTTTCATTGCCTTTTCCTTTAAAAAAACATTTAATTGATATATTTTGTTTCTTTGCTTTCATTTCCTGATATCCCCCATCTCTCCTTCCCTATTCAAAGGTTCACTACTCATAACAAGGAATAAAAAAGGGAGAAAAAAACATCTGAGGAACATCAGCCAACATACCAAGTGAATCCAACAAACTTAAGCAATGTTAAATATCTATGGGGAAGAGGAAAGGGAATAAAATGAGCCTTTATTAAACATCTACTACATGTCAGGCATCTAATCCTCACAGAAATCCTGTGAGATAGGTGCAATTATTATTCCATTTTATAGTTGGGGAAACTGAGGGAGACAGAAATTAAGTGACTTATCCAGTACCTAAGAGCTGGTTTTTAAAATCAGGTCATCCTGATTCTGGGCCTAGTGCTCTATCTAATGGGTCACCTACCTGCCTCTGTCACCTACTCCTTCAAAGAAAGAAAGTGTTTCCTTGTAATTCTATTTTGAATTGGTATTAATTTCCATCACTTTCTCAGATGCTCTAAATTAAGTGAACATGGAGAAATTCCTCCATTCCTTCCCAAGGACATTGACATATCAAATACATATGAGGATAAAGTGTTTTTGCTTTTTTTTTCTTTTTCTGGTTCCAAATTATTTTAATATTCCTTTCTTTTCTTTCTTCTCTTCCTGTTTGTGAAAATCACATGTTGTTTTTACCAAATCTTATTGATATACTACAATGGACATACATTCAGAGAAACATACATCCATACATCTGTTAATTCTGGACTATGTTTTTGCATCTATTTTACTTATAGCTTATGACTTTCTGAAATTAAGTTGAACCCATAATCAGAGCTTCTGAACCTCAAACTTTATCTGTTTTCATGGTGGGAAAGTGTTATTTTGTTCAGGAAACAACCTCTCTGGTTGCTCTTCCATGACTTCTATAGGATATTCTTTAATTAATTCCAAATACTCTGGTTCTCAGGGAGTTCACCAGGTAAATTGTTTCTCTCCCAACATCACCTGTAGGTGGCATTCACAGCAATAACCCTATTAGTCCCTCTAGTGGTAGCTAAGATTTGACTCTTTTAGCTGTTGGGTGAAACTTTCCAAATTCCCAGTGACCAATGATGAGTATTAACCAGTGCCCCCAGTTGGAAGTAGCAAGATTAACATTATACAAATCAGAACTAGATTGATTTTTTAAAAAAAAATTTAGCTTATTAATTCTCCTTGCCCTTTTACCATTTATGTTCCCTCCCCTACTTAATGGTACTTTGTAACAAAGAAAACCAGAGGCATATGATACAGAGTTAGCATCTGAAAATAGTTTGTTCCAGCACTCTACTAGTTTTCTGTTTTGTTATAGATACATTTCATCATCTGTTCTCTAAAACCTTCATTGTTTTTTCAGTTTGTTTTATTTCCCTTGTTAGCAATGTTTTCATATACATTGTTGTAGTTTTCAATCTCATTCTTGGAAATCTGATTATTTCTCTCCGCTTCACTTCATTCAAATTTTTCTTTCATATTCATCATATTTTCATTAAAATGATCAGATTCATTCCTCAATCATTATTTTTTACCGCCCAATAAGATTATGTAATTCTTTCTTAGCCATTCTCTATTTGACACTCTATTTTCAGTTCTTTGTCAGCACAAAAAAAAATGCTGTTTTTAAATTTTTAAACTTTAAACTCTTTCTTCCTTTTCTGGGTCCTATGAGAATAAATGACCGAATATTTATCAAGTGCTTTGCAAACTGAAAGTACTATATAAATGTTAGTTTTTATTACTATTACCATTATCCTTACCAATAGAGCTAGTATCTAATTGGTATTTATTGGACTTCTGTTTCTGTCTTTAGGAATTCTACCTTAGGAATTTGCCTAATAGTGGAATCTAGTGAATAAATGATATGATGATTTTAATTATTTTTCATAATTCTTAGTTTTAAATCAATTTTGGACCATGTCATCACTCCACTAACAGCACATCAATATGTTTTCTTCACACAGTCCCCCTAACACTGAATGTTACCATCTTCTGTCATCTTTACTAGTTCACACAATGAGGTAAAATATCAACATTGCTTTAATTTGTATTTCTTTTCCTTTTAATTATTTAGAGAATGCTTTCATATCTTCACTTATAGTTTACAATTCTTCTTTTGAAAGAAGTTTCTTTATACCCTTTGATAACTAACCAGAACCTGGGTTATCTAAAAGAAACATTCTTGGTTTCCCCTTGTTATTATATAACAGTGTCTGCATATAGATAAAGCAAGATAGTTTGTGCAGGATCCAAGGAACTTTGCTTATGAAATGTCAGCCAAGTCTGCCCTTTTGTGTTAATTTTTGGTATTTCCCTCTGTTAGCACCTTAGAGTTTAAGAACTTTAACTCTACTATTTATTATCTTTGTGATCTTGGACAGAGCAGTTGGCATCTCTTGGCTTCAGTTTTCTCATTTCTAAAAGAAGGGACAATTTTAAATAATTGCTCATATTTCTTCCTGTACTAAATCTATGATCACATGATTTTGTTGGTCCAGGTTAGAAAAGTCTTATTTTTTGTTCTCCAGGAAAATGCAGAATCCTGATAGGGTCTTCTTATCTGTGCCTGTCTACGGATGTCATGAGAGAATCAAGGAGATAGTTTCAAGGGATTAGGTGAGGGGCAGGTCAATGGCCATATATTGTTCATGTTTATAGGATTCACTTTGCTTCTAAAGTTGCCTCAAATAACCAGAAAAAAGTTGAGGAAATGGCACATATGGAGTATTTTTAACAACATGGATAGGTCAGAAATAAAGGTGATCTTTGGAAAAAAGAAGCAAATACTAGATGAGAATTCTCTTCCCCCCCCTTTAAAAATAAAAATCAAAACAACCTAGCTTCAATCACACTACATGAAGTCTTGGATGTCATCTTTTCTAAATCCCTTGTGTTAGATTGTATGTTCTATGATTACAAGATGGGAGATTAGAAATGCTGTTTTTGTTCTTCATTTAGCTTCTCAGATCATGCTATAAGTCACCTGTAGTTTTTCAGACTTAGATGTTATTTACAGGCTGATGAAGTTGGCACCAGTGCCCTGATAGTAGTAAATTGCATGGCCAGGGAACACTGAAACTACAGTAAACCTATATCCTGACATTTTCTAAGATGGATAGAATCTCACTTTTACAGATCCAGCTAAGTTTTTTTTTCATTTACCAGGGTTCACTGTGCAAAATGTAGCATTAATGGATCTTCCCCCTGTCTCTTTGCCTGTTGAAGTCTTACCACTCCTTAAAAAGCCTGTCTTTAATTTCTTTCCCCAGGATTGGTCATCCTCCCATTGGTAAGCAACTGCCTCCCCCCCCTTGGATATCACATATAATTTTGTGTTTTCCCTCTCTGCTGCACTTATTTATAGAGGCACAGAATTTCAGAATTGGAAGAGACCTCAAAGGTCATCAATTCTAATGTCACTGAAAAGAATCTCCCCTATAACATACTTATCAAGTGGTCATTCAGTCTTTGTTTGTGAGATGATAAATCCCTAAAGAAAGGAAACCCATTGGCTCTATTTTGTTGTTCATTTGCTTCAGTCAAGTTCCACTCTTTGTGACCCCATTTGGGATTTTCTTGGCAAAGGTGTTAAAGTACTTAGCCTTTTCATCTTCAGTTCATCTTAGCTCTAGGTCCAGCATTCTATCCACTGCACTATCTAGCCAACTTATTCTACTTTGGGCTAACTCTGTTGGTAAGGATAATAGTAATAGTAATAATAATTAAGATTTATATAGTACTTCGAATTCTCAAAGCACTTTACAACTATTATGTCATTTGATTTTTTTAGGTTTTTTTTTTGCAAGGCAATGGGGTTAAGTGGCTTGCCTAAGGCCACATGGCTAGGTAATTATTAAATATCTGAGACCAGATTTGAACCCAGGTACTCCTGACTCCAGGGCCAGTGCTTTATCCACTGCGCCACCTAGCCGCCCCTGTCATTTGATTTTCAAACAGCATAGTGAGGTAGGTGCTATTAGCATAATCTCCATTTTACAGATGAGGAAATTGATACTGGCAGAGATAGGTGACATGACTAGGTTACATGGCTAAGTAAGTATCTGAGGCAAGATGTTTTTTCCTTAATAAAAACCTATAATTGCTTCTTTTGTAACTTCTACAGATTGTTCTTATTTAGGCCCTTTGGAATAAAATGGAACAAGTGTTAGTATTTTCCCACAGGAAACAGCTTTTCACATATTTGAAGAGAGCTATCCTCCCTCCCCCCCCAGTTATCACTTCTCTAGGCTAAATAACCACAGTTCCTTTAATCAAATATTTTCATAGGGCATGGATGTATGAATCCTAGTTGACCTCCTCTAGATGATGTGGCAGGCCTGGGGAGAGTTGCCATAGCCCCCCTCCTTATTTCTGGAAATTCTGCCTCTCTTTATGCAGTCCAATGTAATTGCTATCTTGCTTGACTGCCATAATATGCTATTAACTCTCTTCTTAGTACACTAACTTCCCAAACTCTTTTTTTTTTTAAACAGCTGAATAACAATTCTTTCCAATCTTAAGCTGTGTTTTTGAGCCCTGGTATAAACTTTACATTTATTATGACTGTTTAGCCTGACAAGGTTTTCATCCAGTATATTAACTCTCTGATTCAGTTTTGTGTACTATGAAAATTAGATAAGAATGCTTTCTGTTAAAGACTGAAGTGATGCAAAGGTTAAAAAGCAAAGGACCAAATGTAGAACCTAGGAGGCATCCACTGGGCAGCTCCTTCCAAGTTGGCAAGAGGGAAATAATGGATACTCTTTGAGTCTAAGCATTTAGTTAGTTTCATATCCATTCAATTATATCTATATCTACTCTGAACCTCTCTATCTTTTCCTTTTGAATACCTGACTTTTTTTTAGATATTTTACTGAAATCTAAGTCAACTCTAATCGAAGCATTTCCTTAATATATCAGTTTACTGACTCTATCAATAAAGGAAATAATTCTGGCCTGACCTGTTGTTGATAAAGCATCCTTTTTTCTAGATCTACACTAATCATCCCTTTAATAATATGACCTTGTATTTTACTCTGGCAGCTATATGGTCCAGCAGATAGAGCACTGGTTATGGAATCAGGCAGTCTCACCTTCCTGAGTTCAAATTCAGCCTCAGACATTTACCAGGTGCATGACTTTGGGCAAATCACATCATCCTATTTGCCTCAGTTTTCCATCCATAAGAATGAGATGGAGAAAGAAATGATGAATCACTCCAGTATCTTTGCCAAGGAAACTCTAAATGGGGTTGAAGTCAATGAAAAGTTGAAGTCAATCTTACATTGAAAGCTTCATTCTCTTCCCTTTTCAAAATTTGGGACAACCTTTACACCTCTTCCATCAAGCAGACCCTTTCCTATACTCTATAATTTTTCACTTACTGATCACTTATTCATCAATCTCATTTATCAATTCATCCCCCAGGTTGGATCAGATGATCCAGATAGTCACCAGCTAATTTCCTTTGACCATTTTTGTTTTGTCTTTTCCTAGTCAAGGATCATTCTCCTCAACAGAGAAAAAGAATAAAAATTAGAACTGAAATGTTTGTCATTTCTCTCTCATCAGTTAACATTTTCCTATATCTTATCCCTGAACAGTTCTTCTATGCCTTCTTTGATTACCTGCTTTCCCCAATATAGCTTAAAATATTTTAAAAATTGTTCTTGGCTTTACATCCTCAGTTTATTCTGACACCATGCTCAAAGACCATGCCAGACTTTTTTTATTCATTGCAATTACTTGCCCTTGTTTCCATTTTCTGTTCACACCTTTTAAAAAAATCTGGACCTCCCTGAACCTCCACATCTGTTTCTTTAGACAATTCCCCTTATTCTCCATGTCAGTATTATTTCTCTTTGTGTGACCTCAAAATTTCCCTCTTGAGGGCTTTCTAACTTGGCTCACCCTGCAGAATTTTAGTCCTTGGAATTCTATCTATTCTTCCTTTAATAATTTTAAACCCTTTGATTCAGCTCTCTTCTCATCAAGAGTATGGGTCAGGCTATGCTTGGTTAAATTCTTGGCTATCAGACAAGACTAAGATGTAACAGTCATTCACCAAAATTCCCATCTCCTACCCCTTGCAGTTTTCATCTTTTCCACCTTGGCACACAATTGTCCAGAATCAAATCTAGACTAGAATTCCCTTTTTATTAGTTCCTTTAATTTTTGAAGGATGAAAGTGGTCCATTTTATCAACAACAACAAAGAATTTAATAGTTCACAGATCTTTTAAATGATTGATATCTTTTGTTTTGACTTCATATTAATTTCTCAAAATTTTCTCTCTTTACTAGTGGGGAAAGGATGGAGGAAACAGAAATACAGAGACAAAGAGAGAGAGATAGAGAGAGAACCAGAGAGACAAAGACAGAAACACACAGAGAGAAAATGAGACAGAATTAGAGATGGAGTCAGAGATGGAGAGACAGAGACAGAGACAGAGAGACAGACAGTCACTCAGAGTGAGAGAGCAGTTCCACAAAAATAACCAGTAATTCAATATCTAATATTAATGCAGCATTTCAGATTCATGGACCCTCAACAAACTAACAATTTCTATCATGTTCTGAAGTTTTCAGGTACTTCTGTATGTTTATCTTCCCTGTTCTTCCCCTTCGATCAAATTAAACTTTAAAGCTTCATGAGAGTAGAGACTATATCTTATTTAAGTTTTTTGTCCCTTCACTCAGAAAAGGCACCTGCAAATATTATTTGCTTACTAATTGGTCACTGAATTGAACTCAATCATTGTTATAGTGTTCCATCCTCTTGACTTATTGCACTATCTTTCTCTTGTTCTGTGTGTGTGGGGGGGGGGGTAAAGATGGGAACAAGGTGTTAATTTTGAGATGGAAAAATGGGAAGAGGATAAAGGGGAAATCAAAGGATTTTGTATTGGGAGTATTTGCAGAGGTCATTCAATTTTCATTTTCTAGATGAGTAAATTGAAATGTTCAGTGACAATTCCAGTTCATAAAATAATAAGGAATAAGGCTAGGATTTGACCTTAGAGTTTAAAATTATTGGACTTTGAGAGCTAGATAGTCTTGGTATCACATTTTTAGGTTTTGAAGTAAACTTAGAGGTCACCTATGAAAGCACTTCCATTTTGTAGAGAGAAAAACTGAGTTTCCACTGGGATCTGAATATACCTACTCTGACTCCAGTGTTCTTTCTGCTATTTGGTTGATACCAGAGTCAAGAGCCATGTCAGTAATTCAACTCCTTGACCTTGTGAGTATCAGTTGCTCACTGAACTGGGTAAACCAAGCAAGTTCTGTTAGAGTAAATGTTGAGGATCCAAGATAAGGCAGAAGCCACAAGAGTCATGAGGAGGAACCAGAGGAGTCTCAGCTATGCTAAATGGAAATGTTAAACTACCAACAAGAGCAAGATCTTCAGGAAAGGAGAGGGAGACTAGGGAAAGTGAGCTTCAACTAGTCCTGTCACTTGTAAAGATGTCCTTCGAGCTTAATTGTATTGGGAGTCAGAGCTGGCTGTCATGGGAGATAGCACTGGAAAGTATATCATTATCACCTCCATGAAGAAGCTGCTGTTTACTGCTACCTCCTTTCTCATAGTCTAACATCTGTGCTTTCTGCAGACATCTGCTCTGTGACCCACAGTGTTGAAGAAGAACGGGACACCCTGGCCTACCAAATGTCTTCACCTGTGGCCTTCTCCACTATAATAAGAGAATCTGGTTTTCAGCAACAGAGGTCTGTGTAGTCCACATCCCTTTTTCTGGGAAAGAGAACTCGATGGATCCATACAGATGAGTGTTTGCTTTGGCCTTAAAGACTCCTAAGAAAGGAAATAATTCAACCCTCATCCTGTAAGATTCTCTTAGAAATATTTGTATTATTTCTTTTCCCTCCTTGTTCAATACTAAATCCATACCTTTTCATGTACCCTATTTTCTATAGATCTTTTGAAAATGGGCTAAATTTTTTCTAGTTTGAATTGGGGTAGTTGACTTAGTAGGTTAGACTGTTGGGCCAAAGTTACACACAGAATCTTTGTCACTTCCACAGGATATATTGCTATCTTCGATCAACTGTTATGCAAACAGATTGGTTCTTCTAAGGGGGGACAAACTCATTTCTGTGAACTGTAAAAGTAGTTCAAAATACTTACCCTATTGACATAGAATAAATAATGGCATCTTTGTTTATAAAAGCTACTATACACAATATTTTGCCATATTATTTCTGTATCCTTAGAAACTATCAGAGGACCTTCTTTTTTGTTGGGGGTAAGGGGAAAGAAGGGCATATATATCTATATCTATGATTTCATTAGTCTAAGGACTACTAGTCAGATAGGTAACTTATCTGGAACTTAAGGTTGCCTGGGAAATTAAGAGATTAAAGGTCTTGTCCATGAACATGAAGCTAATATATGTAAGAGAGAGAACTTGAGTTCAGATCTTTTAACCTCTAAGGCTAGCCTTCAACATACTATTCCATGCTGCTTCTCATCTTGGATATAGTAGCTACTAGGATATATGAAGAGACAGGGATGAAGACGGGACTTGAGATGTTATTATATTAGGGAAGTCCCAGGCAAGAAAAATTCCTTTTTCATTGCAGGCAATCCTCTTCTGTATATTGTATATTTTTAGTGCTATCAAGTGACTTGACTAAAGTCATATATGCTAAATAATCTATAATAATGCTTGGGCTTATACCCATGCTTCGAGAATGGCTTTTCAAACATTATACCATTATATTTCCAACATATTTCCAACATACCCATGATGTTATATTTGTTGCTTCTATTTTAAGAAAACAATTAAGTGCATATTGGCTTTCTCCATTTCCTTTAACTATTTTAATAGACTTTTTTCATCATTCTCTTCAAAATCATGCATAATAGGTGCTTAATGATTATGATTGAATTGAATCTTCATATTCTCTTTTGGTAATATAATCCAATAAATTTTTTTAAACTAGAATCTATGCACTTTGGTAGGGAATCCTAGTTAAAAGGCTATTGCTTTCTTCTCCACTTCTGAGATTTAAGATAGTCTAACACAGAATGCTTTAAAAACTATAAATCATGAGATTACTTTAGGTACACAAAGGATGATAAATCTAGATTTGAAAAAGGGAAACTTCCATCGTCAGGGGTGGCTAAGGGAAGGATGTTTAGGGCTGGCATCAATTCAAAACATTTTATTCATGCCAGCAGCCAACCAGTTCCGGCCAAGTGGCACCTTTAATATGATCCATGGAGAGATTTTTCATTTTGTAAAACAGGTTTATTATAAAATTATTACAATTATTAATACCTAGAATGCTATTTTCTTGCTAATGATGCCAATAATGGGTTGCATTGGGATAGTCTAACTGCTATGAGTGCATAACTTAGGAAAGCTGCCTCCCTCCCAAATGAATTACAGGTGTTAGCCCTTATTAGTTTCAGAGACACATTAGCTACTGTTTGGAGCAAGTAAGTAAGAGGCTGGTGGAGTAAGTAAGAGACTGGTAAATTTGGGAAAGAAACAGTTGAGTCTTTGAAATGATTTAATTTGACTTCACAAATGCTTGTGAAGTAAATCTTCCTTTACTTTTTTTTTGCAGAAACCCAACCCTTTTATTATCTAGTGAGAGAGTGGCACATTAGACTCAACCAAGGGGATGAGGAATCCTAGGATTATAGATTTATGAAGAGAAAAGACATGAGAGATCACTAAATTCAATTTCATCACTTAACAAAGGAATTTGAGGCTAAATGACTTGTCCAAGGTCACAGTGATCCTATGTAGCAAAATCAAGATTCAGATCCATGTTTTGTTTCTCCATTCCCCAAACCAACAGGGAATCAACTGGGGAGAGTAAGTTTTAGCCCTAGTGGGTTATTATAGAAGTCTGGTAGAGACTCCAAGAGTCCTAACAAGAGATTGTGGGAATCCCCACACCAGACCAGAATCATAGGAACATACCCCAGACTAAAGAGAGGTGTTACACCAGTAACCAAAGATGAAAGCAATACTCTTCTAGAGCATATTTCTAATTTGTTAGTTCACATGTGATGAAGTTGCCTATAATAGATTTTTCCAGTCCTGGATATGCTTTAATTCATCCCCACTTATCAAAAAGAATGAAAAACCATGAATCAGAGAGATTTTATATAACAGTTAGAGGTAGCCTGGGGACTCAATGTGTCTTTGATAAGCCTCCACCGTCCTATCTTTGGCCTTCCATACTCATTAGGATATGGGAATGTTACATAAGATAGGATGGTATATGGAAATAGAAATATCTTATGTTCCTTGTAGTGGAAGGTAGCTATTGAACTAATCTTTAGGATTAGTAAGTACCATGAATATAGAATTAGCTATGCACAGAGACATTTGTCTATACATTATGAGGAATTTCAGAGAAAAGTAATGAACAGTTTTCTATCATACATATACATACAGACCCACATATTTGTTTGATGATGATGGTGTTATTATTATTATTTTGGCCTGGATTCATGGAATTTCCAGTGAAGAAATCCCTTTAGTGTATGTAGGTCAGTGATTACTCACTGACTCATAGCCTTAGCAAGTTGATTGAGAGCACTGAGACATCAAGTGAATTGTTCAAGGTCCCACACAGTTAGTATGTGTCAGAGTAGAACTTGAACCTGGCCAGGTCTTTTGAACTCCAAGGACAGTCCTGTATCCATTATGCCAGATTGACTATCATGCCTTGTTATGATATAATGATAATGAAGATGAAGATGATTGATGATGATATTTATAATGATGATGATGATGATGATGATGATGATGTTCACCTTGATGAAAATGTGTTACAAGTGCCTTTTATAAGATAGATTAAGCACTGCAAATAAGAAAAAGACAGTCCTGCCCTCAAGGAACTTATAATATAATGGGTGGAAAAAAACACACAAAAGCAAGCTGGAAAAGGGCAGGCAAAACAGGATGCCAAGTACAGGATAACTGGTACAGGAGCATCTCTTTCTTTGGAATTGAAATCAAGCAGGTCTGAGGATGGAAAGTAAATCAACCTGGAAGTTCAATTCATATCTCTATAGAAGAAGACTCTGGAAGGAATTAAGTGCTCTGTCCTCTAGACCTCCAAACAGATGAGGAGAATGAAAAGGATGATAATAATGACAACAAAAACAAGGGAACAACTTCCTCCAAATCTACACTATGAGCCATGAAGTGGTGGTAAAGAGGATGGAGGCAATAGAAAGTTAAGGTAATGTCAGCTAGGGTGATATACAGCAGAGGCACTGTACTCATTGAGGCTGGTTGTGAACACCTGGTGTGAACCCTGAACCACTGGCTACTTGGGGTCTGATACTGTTGTTTGGCTTAGAACCCAGCCAGGCTAATTAGACTGCTCCTATGAATTTAAGAAGACATGGGGTTGGGTTGGGGGGAACAAAACTATAGACTGGCTCTACTTAAAAAATAATGGGATCATCAGTTTCATACAGAGAATGGAGGAATGAGCCATGTCTTTTGAGTTTGGGTAGCACCAAAAAATATACTACAACCACACTTGCTGGGAAATGTGTTCAAGCAGAGGGTGCTGCCCAGTAGAGTAGGCAAACCACAAGCATTCATGAAATGGACTGAAAACCTGAATACTTTCATTATATCCTATATCAACACAAAACTGGAAACATAACTCTACACTTAAAGGCAAGAACTTAACTTTCAGGTCACACTATTTCTTGTTACTTAACTATGGCAAGGTCATCACAATAAATCAATTCCTCCTTAAGCCTAAACTAGATGATGGAAAAAAAATGAAACTGAGGAATTGGTAAAGTATAAGAGAGGAGAAAAGTGATAATCTTTATTATAAAAATGATATCTAATAACAAAATGAACAACAAAATAGTTGTAATATCTTAAATGATTTTTAAAAGATGAATCTTCTCACACTGGAATTCAAAGACAGCACAAATAAAAGTAGTATAACCATGATTAAAAACAATAATTTTAAAAGGTGCTATATTTTATAATGATCATGAATAAAGGAATTCTCCTCTAACCTTTCACAGAAAGTCTCAAATCATTTTAAAGTCTATATTTGACCAATATATGTTAGAAGAAGGACTTAAGTCAGATCTTCTTGGCTCAGACCAACTCTCAAACTCTGTATCACATGAACTCTATTTCTATGAAGAGGATGATAATTATTTTATTCACCTGTGCAATAAGCCATGGAATATTAAGTAGAAAATATTAATAGCAGAATGGAAACTTATTCCAGTACTTTTTCTTTCTGAACTCTTATAGAAGAGAGTGGAAGAGACAACAACAATCACAATCGCTACTTCTATCTATTTTGAGACAAACATTGATTTTGCACCTGTTTTATAGGCTGATGAACAGACCTAAATTAACATGGTAGAAGACCTACTTACTGATTTTTAACTTGTAAGAGGTGTAACAGGCTTTGTTAGTTGGCATACTCTTCTTGCCAAGCTTAAATAATCAAAGCAAATATTTTGAACTATTTGGGGAGTAGGTCCATCTCTATTGGAATTAAAGATGAAATTTGAACTGATTAAGTTCTTTGATCTAAAGAACAGGGCTATGAGTCACTCTGGATCAGTGCTATTTGAAAGATTTTGGAGAATAGGGAAAATACCCAGAATTGGAGAATGGCAATTTCAAAAAAAAGGGAAAATTGTCAATTGTAAGACATTTTCCTTCAACTCCTGGCAAAATTTTAGAATGTTTTATTAAGGAAATGTTGAAAGAACATGCAGAAAAAGAAGCAATGATCATAGTGAGCCAATGTGGCTTAATCAGAGTCATGTCAGACTAACTTTTTGTATTTTTCCCTTTTGCGATATGCTTGCTAAATTAGAATAGCAAGAGAATACTAGGATTAATATTTACTTATGTTTTTGCAAAAAAGTTCTCTCATGTTACTCCTATGCTCTGATATAACACAGATGGGAAAACATGGACTAGATGAGAAGTACTCAAATATTTTAATCTCAGGAACCCTTTAAAAGCTTAAAAGTTACCCAGAACTCCAAAGAGCTTTTATTTACATGGGTGACATCCATCAATATTTGCCATATTAGAAATAAAACCTGATACATTAACATGTGTTTGATAATTCATTAAAATAATAGTAACAAACCCATTACATATTGACATAAATAAAACTTTTGTTGCCAAAAAAGCTATGTTTTAAGAAAACAGTGATAAAAATGGCCTTGTTCTACATAATTTTTAAAATTTCTTTAATGTTTAGTTTCATGGAAATCAGCTGGATTGTCATATATTCTTTGAATGAAATATATAAAGAAAACCATATAACCAGAGATATGTAGTTGGATAAGGGAAGAGAGTATTAATAGTCAAATGATGTCTTAGAGCTATTATAAAAATTGTCTTGACCTTGAAGACTCCCTGAAACAGTCTCCAGGACTGTCAAGGGTCCTTAGCCACACTTTAAGAATTCCTGGTCTAGATGATGACAGAATTAGAAGATTTTGGAACTAATAGGCTGATGCTAAAGAATAGCAACAATGATAGCTTGCGTTCATATAGTATTTTGGTTTACAAAGTGCTTTACTTCTACTATTTCATCTATTACTTACAAAAATCTCAAAAGGTGGGTGTTTTTATAATCTCCATTTTACAGATGAAGAAACAGAAACTGAGAGAAGTTAAGAGACTTGCCCAGGTTCAAACTGCTAGTAAAGCATCTGAAGCAAGACTTCAACTCAGATCTTGCTAACTCCATTTCTCTCTTTACTGTCCCTCCCAGTTGCCTGGAAAAGCTATTCATGGTTTAATGTTAGTTTGGAAGGAAGTATTCAGAAGAGTGCCCCAGTGATCTGTGTTTGGTTCTGTGTCATTTAATATCTTATCTGTTAGTTATATGAAAACATAGGTAGCATACTTTACAGATTTTCAGATTGCATGAACCAAGGAGGAATAGTTGACAGGTTGAAAGTTATATCAGGTAATTGGGTTCCAAAAGGGTCTCAACAGGTTCTGAAACTTGTACAGATCTAATTTTTAAAAAATGACCTCAAAGTAAAATGTAGAGAACACAGAGGTAGATAAGTAAGTATGATGAAGATCTGAGAATGTTGGCACACTGCAAGTTCAGCATGTGATATGGCTAACCAAAAAACCTTGATGTCATTTAAGGTTGCATTAAAAGAAAAATCAACTTTAAAGCTGGTGATAATTCTGCCATTCTCTGCCCAGACCAGATTACATCTGAAATCACATTTCAGGAAGGATGTTGATAATTGCTAGAGGGAAGCAATCAGAATAGCAGGGGTATTTGGCACGTACATTGTAGTCAAAGAACACTAAATTTGGAGAGCAGTGGACCTGGGTTCCAATTTCGACTCTATAGTTTACCATCCATGTGAAACTGGAGAAGATACAGCTCCTCTCTGAGCTATAGTTCCATATTTGTAAAAAGAGAGAATTGGATGGAACAGCTTCTAAGGTCCCTTCCAATTCTTTATCTGTGATCATTTCATCATAAGTTCATGTCTCCTGAGACCTGAACACAGGGAGACATGATAGCTCTCTTCAAGGATGGGGTCTTTCAAATAGAAGGCTCGGATTGATTCTATTTCACCTCCAAAAGCTGAATGAGAGAAGCCATAGATGACATTTGCTAAGAAGCTAATTTAAGCTTGATGACAGGAAATACTTCCTAATTAAAGGAAAGAATTTCCTAATTCCTCAGCAGATGGTCCTTATGCAAAAGTAAAATGAGCTGCCTCAGCAGGCATGTAGTCTTCCTCTTTCTTCACTGGGTGTTATCAAATGAAGAAAGGCTTGTTGAATATGCTGTTAAAAATTCTTTGTTGGGGTGGAGGTAAGCAATAAACTAGATAACTTTTGAAGTCCTTTCCAACTTAGAAATCCAGTGATTCTGTGATATGCTACAACCCTGACTGGTTTATTGCTGTCTTGGACATACAAGGTAGTTATCAATGAAGAGGGCTTGGTATATAAGTTGGGAAAAATATGTGTCTTGTAGCAAATAGGTCTTTTTTAGGTAAGCCTTTTTTCATTTCCTTCCATCTTTCATGTTCCATTATTCCCCCAGTCCCATGTGTTCCTGTATTTCTGACCTAACTTTACATGTTATACCTGGTAGCTATCATCATCACCCCTTCCTCACCTCCTCTTCTGCTCCAGAGGCAGCTTAGTGCCTACTCTGTATCCTCTCCCACCATTTTGCCCAGCCACCCATGACATATTAATGCATGTCTTTGAACAGAGGCAGACCAGACCCTCCCCACCTGCAGGTGTCTCAGCTGAGGCCTCACCGTCTGTTCCAGGGCATCACACGGAATGCCGAGCAGATGATGAGAGCAAAGGGGCATCTGCTGAGAAGCCCCAATTTAATTACATTCTAATTAAGTGGGACTTAAGCTTTTTTTCACTGTGGAGAAACACTTTAGCAAGTATGGAGAAGCTTGTTTCCTTTTGACCACTGGTCACTGGTGCTTGTCATAGTCCCTACTTTTAAGAGAAAAACTTGACCAGCTATAAGTTGGAGTAGAGAAGAAATTATTGCATGTTGTTGTCCAGAAAATAACCCAATGTATTATATATGAGAATCTATCATCTAAGTACGGTCTTTGTTGTGTTCCCAATGTTATTGTCAGTCATTAAGACCCTCCCTGCATATCCTTCCCTTCTCTCTACCACCTGCCCATCCCATCTAGAATTAACCATTTGTTTCCAAATCCATTAACAGGCTTAGCAGTCTTTTTCTTCTACATGTTCTTTAGATCTCATGTATCAGGATTTCTTAAAAATATTTGTTTCTCTGAACCCTCTCCATTCCCCACTTCCTTATTTATGTCCAAGGAACCACCATCTTCCCAGTCACCCAGGTTCAGAGTCATCTTTGTTTCCTCACTCTACATACACTCCACATATTCAGTTGGTTGCCAAACCTTTCCATTTCTAACTCTATAGCATCTCTTGCATCTGACTCCTTTTCTCTCTATTCACATGGTACCACATACCACACTCTGTCAGACTCCCATCATTTCTTATTGGGATTATGGCAGTAGCCTCCTAATTGGTTTCCCTGATTCAAGTCTTTTCCCATTTCAGCCTTTAATATCTTCCATACAACTGCCAAAGGAATTTCCTTAAGCACTGTTGTGACTGTGTCATTTCCCTAATTCAACCCCCCTCCCAACACTCCAAGGACTCCCTATTACTTCTTGAAGAGATTTTCTTATAATTTTTTTAATGTGTTGTGGACTGCTTTGGTAGTCTGGCAAAAGATTATGAACTTCACAATATAAATTTAAATGCAAAAAACGTAATCATAGGATTACAAAGGAAATGAATTACATTGAAATATCCTCTCTCTTTAAATAGTCTCAAGCTATTTTTACCTCAGATACATTACTCCCTTTCTGAATTCCAAAGTGGTCTCTATTTCTAGACTCCATACCTTTTGCTCTAGTTGTTCTCTCTGCCTGTGATGCACTTTCTCCTGATCTCTACCTCATAGAATCTTCTACTTCCTTTAAGGTCCAGCTCAAGCAGGAGGCTTTTCCTGATTTTCCCCAACTTCTAGAGCCTTTGTTCCCTGACTAGCTTGTATGTAATCTTTTCAAATTTAGTTTCATTACATTTGTATCTATTCTTGCTGTATTCACAATTAAGATGTAAGTTCTTTGTTAGTAGAGTGGGGATTGGAATTTTTTTCATTTGTATCTTTATTTCTAGTCACATTATAAGTGTTTCATAAATGATTGATTAATTGAAAATATCTTTATAAAGTCATTTGTCAAGTGAAACCATTTCTTTAACATTGGGTCATTCAAATACAATCTAGTTTCATAGTCCCCACTACCCTGCTTCCTGTTGTAGAGGTGCTTTGGGACTGTTATAATGACTTCTCCTTTTTCATCTTTCTAGATTGTCCATAAAGAAGATATAAGTGAGAGAGAAGTCTTAGAAGCCTCAATGGCAGTAAGGAGGTCACAGGCTGTGGGTGGTGGATGAAAGCAGGAGAGTAGAGGGGAAAGGACTGATGTCTTGGTCTTATATCATCTCCCTACAGCTTCTTCTGCCTCAGACCTCTAGGATGTAATGTCTAACAGGCTCTCAGCAGCCACTTTTCCTCTTAAAACAAAAAAAAAATTCATGTTTTACATCTCATTGCCAGTATCCCAGCTGCTGATAAACCTGTCAGGAACAATCCTTCCCTAATGTAGATAGTCTGTCAGCCTCCCGTCTGCTGGAGATTTCAAATTCAGAATTGCTCTCTTGCCTGATAGGTGAATTGGGGTAGAGAGAAGGGTCTATCTCCAGGTTTCCCTGGAAGGTCAAGAATCTTTAGATAACTTGTCCAGAACAATAGGTAACATAATATTTTTGTTGCTGTTATTCAGTCATTTTAGTAGTGTCTGATTCTTTGTGACTCCCATTTTTGGCTTTTCTTGGCAGAGATACTGCAGTGGTTTTCCATTTCCTTTTCCAGATCATTTTCCAGAAGAAATTGAGGCAAACAATAAAGTGACTTACCCAGATCACATAACTAGTAAGTCTCTAAGATCAAATTTGATTTCAGGTCTTCCCAGCTCCTGATGATCCACCCATTGCACTACCCAACTACCTCTGGAAGAGGAAGACAACTTCACATTCCTATTCAGATATTTTCATTAGTAGCTTCTCCAGACTTCAGTTTCTTCATTTCTCCAATGATGGGTTTCAACTCAATGACCTCTGAGTTCCTTTCTAGTTTTAAATTTCATATAAAGCAGTAATAGCACCCAAGGTCCTTTGACTGGATGAATGCAAGAGGACAAAGCATAGGGAACAGGCAGAAGATTAGAAAAGTCTGGATTGTGAATGGAGAACGTTTCTCTTTAGTAGTCTTGATTGGGTTGATTCTTCAGGGAGAAGCATGGAGTTGGAGAAGACAAGGGGAATGAGGATATACCAGGGACCTTCATAGTAGCATCTCTCCTCTTGGCTATATTGCCTGAGGCAGATGGCATTAAAATGGGCTAATTCTGGGGAAAAGCTTTTTTTGCCACCCCCAGATTTTAGCAGCAGGACCATGTGTACTGTTTGAGTGTTTGGAATCCTCTCCAGGGTGGGGACTAGAAAAAGGAGGTAGGCAGTGGAGTCCCTCCAAGATTGCCACATGCAGTCACCCAACTAATCCATTCAGAATTGGAACCACCCCCTCCCTTCTCTCACTGTCTTCCCTCTGTATGTCTCCCTCCCCCCAACTTTATTTCCATAATTTTCAGAAGCAATGGAAATCTTGATGAAACTCTTCGTTATAGCTTCATCAGGATAGAAGACCAAATCCCTGCCTTCCCTTTTCTCTATTGATTCTTTTTTTTCCTTTCTGGTTCTTTCCCTCTGGCCTCTACCTCCAAGCATTCTCTTTTTCTGTGACTTTCCCTCACCTAGGCACAAACTTAAATGATCAGCGGTATTTGGAACCAGATATGGCAAGCATCCCTTAGTGACTTTGATGCATGAGATTGGGGTATGTTAGGTCTGCTTCTGCTCTAAAGGTGCCATATTGATGAACTCTTAAAATCTGATCTACCAGGAAGAAGTGCCCATTAATTTCTTTCTTTATAAATTGGGAAAATTGGTAATTTCCCATTCCAGGAGAAAATTCTATGGGGACAAAAATATTATCTCTAGAACTGGAAATCATTCCAATCGTTTTCCTCTTAGTTGATCCCTGCCTCTTCATATGAGGGGAAATCCTCCTGTGGTTGTTGGGGCTGTTGCTGCCACTGCCTCCACCATTGCAGCTGCTGCCGGCTCAGGCTCAACTGGGAGAGTTTCTTGCTTCAACAAGGCTTTCATCCTCTCAAATGGAGCATTTTGGCTCATGCTCAATTTCTGAATTGTTTCCTTCACTGTTTTGTGGCATAGTAGACAGTGTAATGTAGATAAAAAACAAAAACGCAACTTAAAGTCAGATGACCTAGGTCTGAGTTTCAGGTCTACTACATGAGATTTGTAGGCACTGGAGAAAACTACATCTCTCTCAGTCTGTTATCTCATCTGAAAACAGAGGAAGCTGGAAGGGTCCATAAATTTGGTTTTAAAAATATTTTATTAACTATTTCAAAATAAGTGATTTCCTTTGTAATCTTACATATTTTATTTTGTGCATCCAAAAACATTACTCTGAGAAGGGGTTCTTAGGCTTTACTAGACTTTTTAAAAAAGATCCATGAAACAAAAAAGTTAAGAATCCCTGAGGCAGGTAAATTCAAGGTTTCTCCCAACTCTAAGGACCCATGAGTCTAATGTGATTCTTTTCCCTGAATTAGCCTATTTCTGGGTCAGCAGTTTCTGGATCAAATCCCCTGGGATTGCCTGATATCTAGCCCTGCCTCCTCTGCTTTGCCTCCCCCCCCCCCCCCCACCAACCAATTCCTCCACCTTAGATAGGAGTTGGCAGTGAGAGGTTCAGTTCTGCTGTGCTATCCCAAGTTTAAAACCTGGGAAGCTAGAGAGTTCAGCCTGGGGAGACTCCTGAGTCTGGCAATCTCTGCTGACTCTGAGCTACTGAACTGCCTGCTCCATACAAAGCTTCCAAATTAGGTACAGAAAGAAGATAGAAGGAAAAAAAGCAAGGAGGTGGGAGGGCAGATGACTTTTACAGTTAACCAGAAGAATTAGCTGACTCACCTCCTCTTAGACTTTATCATTCCCAGTTTATTCTTCCTGTGATCACCATCTTCCCCAAAGCTATGGCTATAATGACAAACAAGATGAGAGTCTAGATAAACTTGCTGGATTTAAGCCCAGAGAGGGATAATGTCAGCTCCCCAAATTTATGTCCTCAGCCTCTTTCTCTTTGACCTCTCCCTAACCTTAGATTGGCTGGAGGCTCAGGCAAAATTGGGGTGACAAGGCCATATTCTGCCTCTCCTGAACAGCCACTTAACATAGTGAAGATGTTGTTACAGACCAAGACAAAGAATAGGCTCCCAGAAAGATCAGCTCCCTGTTTTCACTGGAAACTCTCCTCCACCTTGATGAGAGTGTACTCTCTATGGAGACCTGGGGACCCATTGCCTTCATACAACTAAAAGTACAAGTACAAATACATACAGGGAATAGGAGCAGCCAGGGTAAGAGGCAGAGAGAGAGAAAAGTCACTAGCTCTTTTGTGGTGAAGAGCTCACCAAATGGCATTCTCTTGCTGATGGGACTCTGAAACTTAATAATGAGAAATAGGACACAGAGGTTTGGTATTCAGCTTGATGCCACTTAGGTACATCTTTGCCCATGTGAAATCTTGGCTTATCAAACTGATTGAGGTTCTGGCCAAGTCAAAAGCCATCTCTGAGTCCTGGACTAAGAGTAGTGGAGGTATAGGAATATGCAGGTAGGTGGCCCAGGGGAAAGATAGCCAGTCTTGGAGTCAAGAAGCCTCATCTCCTCGAGTTCAACCCTGGTCTCTCACACTTCCTAGATCCCTGGGTAAGTTGCTTGATCCTATCAGCTTCAGTTTCCTTGTCTGCCAAATGAACTGGGGAAAGATATGACAAACCACTCCAGTGTCTCTGCCAAGAAAAGGACATAGGAACAGTCCCAATTCAATTATGTTGCATAGTACACACCCATTCCTCAAAGTTTGGAATTCAGCTTGTTGCTTCTTAGGTACATCATTGCCTGGATGAAGTCTTGTCCTTTCAACCACTTGAAGGAAATGATACAAGTCACACATATAAAACTTTAAGACCCTTTTATGCAGCAATGGTCAATTAAAAGGCAAATAAGGATAAAGATGAAATCTGGGTTATTTCACAGATTTCTCAACTTCTAATGACAAAACTTTCTCAGTTGAGGTCAGCACCTTCTGTGAAATTTGTTACAGTTTGTCCATCATTCTCTAAGAAGACCATGACCTCAGGGAGGTGATACCATGACAAGTATGTGAATTAGTTATGAGTGAGGAGGGGCTGTGTTGTCACCAGCCTCACTTTCTCCTCCAGGGTCATCTGGGTCCAGTGTCAGACATGAAACAGGACGATTGGAGATGGCCCTGGATACAAGGCAATCAGGGTTGATTAACTTGTCCAAAATCACATAGTTCATAGTGTCAACTATCTGAGGTCAGATATGAACTTGGGTCTTCTTGACTCCAGGGTTGGTGCTCTATCCACTGCACCACCTAGCTCTGGAACTTACAGTTTTAAGAGAAATGTCTAATGTAATTAAGGGACTTTTCTAGGGCCATATATCATTATGTATTAGAGGTAGAATTTGAACCTGAGTCTTTGAGGCTCTGTGGCCATCTCACTTTCTACTGCTTCTTGCTGCCAGAGCACCTCAGTCCAAAACAAACTAAGGTAAATGCAAAAGGAGGAGAGATAGACTACTGCATGAGGTTCAGTCAAGGAAGGCTTTTTGGAGAAAGTAAATTTTGAGGATAAATTCAGAGGAAAAGAGCAACATGGCCCAACAGACATGAAGAAGGAAAGACTATTCAGGTAGAAGGAATTAAGCCTGAAACACAGAAACAGGGTCAAGGGTACAGATGTCCAGGGTAGAATTAGACAACCTGGGTTCCAATGTTGCTCTGAAATCATAAAAGCTGACACTTTACATAATTCTCTGATCTGAGCTTCATATAATCTTGAACTAGGTGCTATTTTTATTCCTGTTTTCCAGAAGGAGAAATGAAAGATGCAAGAAATTCTTTGATCTATTCAGTGTCACAATCAATAATAATAATCAATAATGATAATAATACTAATAATAATACAATAGTAATAAGAATAATAATAATAAAAGCCATTTATAAAGCACTTAAAATGTACCGGGCACTGTGCTAGAACTTTATAATTATTTTACTTTTTTTCACAAGATATTACATAATTTAAAAATATACATGAGTGACACTTTTTTAGAGAAGAGCCTGTAATTTGCTCTACTGTATTGAATAATTTATTTTTATTGATATTTTATTTTCCCAAATACATATAATAAAAGTTTTTCAATATTCATCTATGTGCTATTTATATTTTTAATTTACAAAATTTCCTTCTCCACGCCCTTCCCACCCCCCTCCCCTCAGCTGCAAACAGTCAGGTTAATATGGTACATACACATTTGTGTTAAGCTGTTTTACAGATTGGTCATTTTTGGTTGGAGGCATTAGGATTAAGGGAAAGAAATACATAAGAGATGTTTTTTAAAAAGTGAATGTAGTGTTCATTAGATTCGGAAGGATTTTTTGTTTTGTTTTGTTTTTCTTCCTCTGGATGGGGATAGCATTGTCCATAACAGGTCTCCTATGGTTGTCTTAGCTCTCTGGACTGCTGAGAGCAGCTATATCCATCAGGGTTGATCATCTCATAATGCTGTCATTAATCTGTATACTGTTCTCTTAGTTCTACTCCCTATCTTATTTTATCTTCACAACAGCTCTGAGAGTGAGGGCTATTATGATCCCCATTTTACCAATAAGGAAACTGAGACAGGCATAGGTCAAATGACTTCCCTAGGACAGCTATTAAGTGCCTAAGGATTTGCACTCAGGTCTTCATGACCCCAGGTCCATTCTTCTCTCTACTGTGTCACTTATTACCCTAATGACCTTGGATAAGTCTCTTATCCAAGTTGCTGGGGCTCCTCTTCCTATCTAAGATGCTGAGATTGGATGTGTTGACCTCTGAGGTTATTTTCCAGTTCTAAATCTATGTCCTGATATATTGGTGGGAGAGAACCAGTCTTACCCCCACCCTTCAGCTTGGGAAGGGATACCATTAATGAAGAACTTTTAAGGTCCATGGGACAGCACCCTCAAAAAATGGGTGATGGGTTTGGAAAGTAGCACAGGAAGCACTACCGACTATTTTGCTCCTTTTTATCTCACCTCTGCCCGACTCTGATGTACAGAAGTTGGGTGATAATTCCTCTTGCCTTCTACCTGCCCTCCCCTTCCCCTCTCCTTCAGGCTTGAGGACTTCTCCTGGGAGGATTCCAGGTAGAAGCAGAGATCACTGAGCAGTGAAAGAGAAAATAATGAGTCCCCTTGTCTGTGACTGTTCCTGTCACATCCGAGAGAGATACCACAAGCCTCCAGAGGGGGAACACGCTGAGCCAGCCACTCTGCCTACTCAGTGTAGCAACCCATTAGCCTTGCACTAGGAGGGCCTCCGGCAGCATGCAGCCTTAGTTGTGTGTATGGGCTGGTGGGTGTGTGGGGAGGGTAGTGGAGGAGAGGTCTGGAGGGGAGGGGAAGGATGGGAGTTGGGGCAGGACCAGGAGGAGAGGTGTCAGCTCACCATATGCAAAACAATTAAGGAGAATATTTGCATCTGTTGGGCAGCCCCCAGCCTATGGAGAGCTGCCAACTCTCCATTGGGGTGGGTGTTATTACACCTGGACTATTCTGGACTTAACTCTTTACTTAATGCTGAGTATAGAGCAAGCCAGGGGGAATGTCCATAGGCATGACAACCTGCCAAGGATCATGTGTTCTTGTGGGGCCCCAGGCTCAATTTCCATTTGGGACTTTCCCTGTTCCCAAGTGACCTGCTTCCAAAATTATCTATAATTTCCAATATGTCCAGTCTCTTCTTCTCCATTGGCTGCTTTCCCCTTTGGCCTTCAACTAGGCAGCAGTCTCTTCTTCAGTTGAACCCTGCTTATCATCTTTAGTTATTTTCCTATTCCATTCCTCCCTTTCTCTGGCAAACTTCTTGAATGAGTGGTGGAAACCTCCTATATCTCGTTCAGGTTTCATCCTGCTGTTTCTTCCCTGCTCATCTATTTTTAACATTTATACCTAGCCTTAGCCTTGATCATTCTTTTGAAACTACTTTTTTGAAGGTCTCCAATGACCTTCTTTTGGGCAGCTAGATAGAAAGCTGGGTCTAGTGTCAGAAAGTCCAGTGTTCAAATCCAGCCTCAGACACTTCCTAGATGTGTGATCCTTGACAAGCCTCTTCATCCTGTTTGCATCAGTTTCCTCATCTGTAAAATAAGTTGGAGAAGGAAATGGTAAACCATTCCAGGTTCTTTGCCAATAAAATTCCAAAAGGGCTCACAAAGAGTTGAACAGGAGGGCAGCCAGATGGTACAATGGATAGAGCACCAGCCTTGGGGTCAGAAGTTCACTGAGTTCAGACACTTCATAGTAACTTCCTAGCTATGTGACCTTGGGCAAATCACTCTTAACTCCATTGCCTTAAATAAATGAATTTTTTTTAAAAAAAAAAGAGTTGTACAGGAGTGAAATAATTAGCAACAACAAAATGACCTCCTCTGACCAAATTCATTGAACTTTTTCTCAGTTTTCATTCCTTTTGAATTCTCTTTGGCACTTTACCTGATTGATCAAAACTCCTGGAAATTTTCTTTTATGATGCTTCATTTTTCTGGTTTTTCTTCCACCTCTTTGATTAATCCTTCTCTATCACTTTTATGGATTTCTTTTTTTTCTTCATCCTTCTGAACTGTGGACATTCCCCCAAACTCAATTCTTTGTGTTCTATGCTTCAGTCTCTTTGCTCTTTCTGTTAGCAGTATAATTTTACTGGATGATTTTGCTGATTACTCTAGCATGATGATTAAGAAATCTGTATCTCCAGTGTTGTTTTTCAACACAGTTCTGGCACTTTTTAGCCATTTCCTCAATGAACGTAGCTATTTATATAGCAAGTCAACATGTCTAAAATTGAATTTCTCATATTTCCCCAAAACCTGGTAGCATGACATAGTATAGAGAACACTGTATATGTATGTATGTATATATATATATGTATATATATATATAGTCAGAAGATGTGGATTTCAATTATACTTATGCCACTTGCTACCTCTGTGAAACTACACCTCAGTTTCTTCATCTGTAAAGTGAATGTATTATGCTAGATGGCCTCTAAAGTCCCTTCTAGCTTTACTAATAAACTTCCTTATTTCCTTCAGCTATTATTCTCCTTATCCGGCTTTGGGAGATATTTCCTTTTTACCTCTTTTAGTCTTATATTTAATTTTCCATCATATTCTGACAAGAAGACTAAATATTTATTCCTTTCTTTATTTCCCATTGCCACCATACTAATTTAAGCCCTTATAACATTAAATAAGTATTTGCTATTGTTGTTCAGTCATTTTTAGTTGTGTCTAACTCTTTTGTCACCCTATTTGTTGCTTTCTTAACTTATTGGATTAGTTTGATTTCTCCTTCCACAGTTCACTAACAAATGAGGAAACTGAGGAAAACAAGATTAAGTAGCTTGCCCTGTCCCTGTCTTCCTGACTTCAAATCAATGTTCTAGCCTGGTATCTAACCCTTATTATGTGTGGACTATTACAAATGCAACCTCCTTAACTCCAGTGTAACGCTTATCTCGGATGGAAAATGCAGAGTCATCAGTATATCTATCTCATAGGCTTGTTGTAAGTATCAATGAGATGATGTCAGCAAAGTATTTGTAAAATTTAAAGCAGAAGATACATGTGAACTAGTATCAGTATTTCTCAAAATCCTATAGATTGGAAGTAGTGAAGTCTTCTAACTGGAAGGCTAATGTTCTTTTCACTACCTAATATTCTTTTATCACACATGACTTAGATGTGAAGTGTTTTGAGTATGTCAGAAGTACAGTTATAACTGGGGTAGGACAACAAATACTTTGCTTCAGGGCATAAAAATTTAGAGGACACACATACACATTAAAAATAATGATTTTAGAAAACTGTGCAGTTTTAAATGGGTTACATTTACATTTTGACAGCATGTGCATTCTTTCAGGAGCATAGAAACAGCTGAACTTAAACACCTAGTTAGCAAGAAAGATTAGTCAACATAGGAAAATTTCCCTCAAGTGACTGTGCCTTAAGTAATTTCCTCCACCTAGCCCACTGCTAGGGGAGGGTACCTTGCCAACATCAATATCCAGGTATCTCAGGCTCTCCCTTCCCTTTCAAATGTACTCATCTTTATTTTTTATATGAGTTTAATATTATGAATTACACAGTTGATTTGAGAGCTTACTTCAAACTGCTTTCCAGAACTGTTAGTTCCAACCCTGTTTGGAATGAGTTTCCATCTTCATTATTCATTCATTCCATTTTCCTTGAATCTAGTCACGTAACTTCTTCCCCTTCTTCCCTGGACAAGATATGCCAATTAAAAACTCAAGTCTAAAAGAAGAAGCAGAGAGGCCTGGCAGATTGGTTGGTTGCTCTCCTATGGCCTCTGTCTTTTTATCAACCACATCTACTCTTCTGAATGCATCCATGAAGCTATGATGAATACTAGTGTTAATTTTAGTCCTAGGATGTGGTAGACACCAGTGTAAGCTTTGTTTTTTTGAAAGTGTTGTCTCTCCATACTCCACCTACTGAGCAGCCATCTAAACTGCTAGTGTATTTGGTGGCTTTAGGCATGAAAATAATGCTAGACAGTAAATCATGTACTCAATGGAGGAGAAAGGCCTGTGAGAAACACTGAACTTTTCAAGGTTTATTTTTTCTTCAAGTAAGTGGTGAATGTCATTTAATTGAGTTGTAGAGGGTGGATAGATAAAAGGATGAACTTTATTCTAGCCCTCCCCTCCCCTCCCCTCCCCTCCCCACATTTTCATTCATTGAATTGTATGTTTATGACAATAAATAGATATTCATTTATCATTTAAATATATAGTTCAAGGCATTTTTCCAGTCATTGGTGATTCAAAGGTAAAGACTGAATGATCCCTACTTTCAAAGAACTTGCATTCTATTTGGAAGAAGAGGTATATTAAAATTTCAGACATGCATCTCAGGAAAAGTTATCAAGCATGTTCTTCTGACATAGCTGTTATTATTATTGATTTCTAAGCACTATGGAGAGGTTTATTAGAGTGATAGGTATGAAGGGTAGCATCTAACAGTTCTATCTGGGAGATTCTTATGATCCTAGATGGTGATCCGGTATGGTACCTTGAGAAAGATGACAGAATACCAACTGTGATTTCCAGGGTATTGAGGGAAGAATGAAGGGACTGGAGTCAGAGGACATGGGTGTGAAGTCTGCCTCTTTCCAATACTTTTAAATTTGTATGATCTTTGAAAAGTTGTTGAATCTAAGTTACCCTAGCTGTAAAATTATAGGCCAGACTAAATAACTTCTAAGATCTCTTCAGGTTTGAAATCCATGATCTTATCATTACTGGAGTATGTTTCAAAAGCAGAAACAGTCTGACGGTGCTCTTATCCCCTGTGTTCTTGAAAGATACTGGAATCTAAAGAAGGATGTGACTATCATGGCCTCAACTTATCACTCCAAGAAAGACCTTTCCTCCTCTATTATTTTTCTTTTCTTTTTTTTTTTTAGGTTTTTGCAAGGCAAATGGGGTTAAGTGGCTTGCCCAAGGCTACACACCTAGGTAATTATTAAGTGTCTGAGACCGGAATTGAACCCAGGTACTCCTGACTCCTGCTTTATCCACTATGCCACCTAGCCGCCCCTCCCCTATTATTTTTCACAAGTGATTATTATTGCTTCACTTTTGTTTCAGTTATCCAAACTTTGGGACACTTTTTGAAAAAAAATAGGTAGACTAAGAATGCACTGATTAATTTGGGAAGGAAAGTGGGATGAAGGACAGCTGATGATAGAGGCAGAATGAAACATACATTGGGCAATATGGTGGACTAAACAACCAGTGCCAAAATATTATGATTCCAGTCCCAGAGATTTAAGGTCTTTATGTATTCTCTTGTATTCTGATGATATAGGTTCCTATTCCAGTTGAACCAGAGATGATTTCTTTTTAACTCTCTGAATCTGATGACTTCCATTCTTTTATTTCTTTATTTTTATTTTCCAATTGCATGCAAAGGTAATTTATACATTGATCCATTTGCAATTTTATAAGTTCCATATTTTTTTACCCCAATCCCTTTCCTACCTCCTCCTTATGGCAATGAGCAAACTAACAAATGTTGCACATACACAATCGTGTTTAATATATTTCCATATTAGTGTGCTGTGAAAGAGGAATTGGGTAAAAAAGAAAAAACACAAAGGAGGTTTTAAAAATGACTTCCAGCCAAGATGGTGGAGAGAAGACAGGCACAGTTCTAAAGTCTCCTGATCTCTTCCCCAACTATCACATGAAACAAACCTCTTAAAAGAAATCCAACCCAGAAAGAAAAGCCAGGAGAAAGAATATCTACCTCAGGATTTTTCTCCAGCAGCAGCTTTAACCGAATTCGGGTGGGTGAGTCTGGGCTCAGAGGGAGGATCAGCCCCGATCAATCAGATTAACAGCTGAATTGGAGCCAGGAGTCTGAGGGCCCAAGAGCCAGACCTGCTAGATCAGCGGTGGGGCTGGACGACAGGGGCTGGGGTCAGTGGAGGAGCAGAGGTGCTGGTGTTGGTGCTGTCCCCCTGGAGCTTGGGAATGGGGCTGGGGGGAGAGTTCTGGTGCAGGAGAGCTGCAGACACCATCCCTAGGCTCTTCAGGTCTGAGGAACTCTGAATCCATGGCTCCATTGCAGCTGAGGCATCTTCCCAAACAAATAAATGCAAACTACTTCTGCCTCAGGCCCAGGTGTGTGAGCAGAAGAACCAGCCCAGCTGAGGAATGACCTTAGGCCAGGGTAAAGCCCACCATTAATTGAAGACAAAAGAATCCAATAGCTCTAACCCCTCCCTTCAAGCAAAGGGAGAAGGCCTCAACCAAGGACACAGACACTCCAGAGGAAGCAACCAACACCTCCTACTGTCCAGCCAGAGAAACTGCACTCAGTGTATAAAGCCTTTAGTGATCCCAAGCCCCAGTGAACCAGGCCACCACCCCCAACTCAAGGTCTTAGCAAAATGAAGAAGGGTCAGCAGAAAGGTGGATCCATAGAAAAATTCCTGGAAGGGAAAGGCCCTAACTCAGAGAGACCTGGAACCTCTGAGAAGAATACAATCTGGTTTTCAACACAGAAAGACTTCCTTGAAGAAATAAGGAAGGAGCTTAAAAATTTGGGAGAGACAATACCATGCAACAAGAAAACAAAATCTTAGAAAGTGCAATTGGACAAATACAAAAGGAGAATAAATCTCTCAGATCATCAACTGGACCAATACAAAATGAAAATAATTTTCTCAGATCCTCAAATGAGCAAATGCAAAAAGAAATTAATTCTCTCAAAAGCTCAATTGGTCAAATGGAAAGCTCTTTCAAACGTAGAATTGACCAATTGGAGAAGGAGTTGCAAAAGGTTAATGAAGAAAACTCGCCCCCCCAAAAAAGAATGGAGTCTACAGAAACTAATGACTCCATGAGACAGCAAGAGTCAGTAAAACAGGGGGCAGCTTGGTGGCACAGCAGATAGAGCACCGGCCCTGGAGTCAGGAGTCCCTGAGTTCAAATCTGGCCTTTGACACTTAATAATTACCTAGCTGTGTGGCCTTGGGCAAGCCACTTAACCCCATTGCCTTGAAAAAAAACCCTAAAAAAAGAGTCAGTAAAACAAAATCAAAAAATAGAAAAAATAGAAGCAAATGTAAAATACCTCATCAACAAAACAACTGACCTCGAGAATATATCGAGGAGGGGCAACCTGAAAATTATAGGACTTCCTGAAAACATTGAAGATAAAAAAATCCTGGACTTAATATTACAGGGTCTAGTGATGGAAAACTGCCCTGATATCATGGAATAGGAGGGCAAAGTAGTTATTGAAAGAGTACATTGATCCCCACCAGAAAAAGATGCTAAAATGAAAACACCAAGGAATGTTGTGGCCAAACTCCAGAACTATCAGATAAAAGAGAAAATCCTGCAAGCTGCCAGAAAGAAACCATTTAAATATCAAGGAGCCACAGTAAGGATCATGCAGGACCTGGCTGCATCAACGTTAAGGGATCAAAGGACCTGGAACGAGATATTTTGAAGAGCAAGGGAGCTTGGAATGCAGTCAAGAATCTACTTTCCTGCAAAGCTGATCCTTCTCTTCCAGGGAAAAAGATGGACATTTAACGAAATGGAAGAATTCCAAAAATTTCTGATGAAAAGACCAGAGCTAAACAGAAAATTTGGACATCAAACAGGAGGCTCAAGAGACACATGAAAAAGTAAAAAAAATGGGGGCAGTAAAAGGAAAAAAAATGCAATCCAGTAAGTTGAAACTGGCTATATCCCAGCATGGGGGTGGGGGGGGAAGGTTCTCATAATTCTTCAGAACTGTAACTCTAACAGAGAGAATACACCTAGCCAGAAATGATGTACATTCATGACCTATCCATGAGATTGCTATCTAATGGGATGTAACTGGCTTTAAGCCCACTTGGGAGAAAGACTCTAATAACTCTCAGGAATTTTGACTCTATTCGATAGAATATACTGAACTAGAAGGGACAGACACTCAGAATTTTCTGTGACTGAGATAGAATGATCTAAAAACACTACCTCATTAAAAAGGGGGACAGGAAAGAGACTGGAGGAGGGACTGGATTGAATGGGGTAAATCTCATTACACTAAGAAGTATAAAAAAACCTATGGTAATAGAGGGGAAGAAGGGAGCAAAGGAGAAACACCTGAATCTTCTTCACATCAGACTTGGCTTAAAGTCAACCTATACATACTCAGTTAACTTATAAAACATCTAATCTTTCAAGCATTAAAAGAGGAAAAGGTGAGGGGGGATGGAGAAAGGGAAGGGGAGTGGGGGAAAAAGGGGGAAATAACAAAAGGAAGGGAAGGGAAAATGGAAAAAGGGAAAGGGGAAAGAAAGGGGAGGGTGTGATATAGGAGGGCAAACATACTGAAGGGGGTGGTATTCAGAAACAAAATACTGGGGGGAATAGGGATAAAGGGGTGGAAGGGGGAAAAATACAAACAGAGGGAAGATAGCACAGAGGGCAATAAAGAATTAGTAATCATAACCTTGAAAGTGAATGGGATGAACTCTCCCTTAAAATGTAAGCAAATAGCAGAGTGGATTAAAAACCAGAATCCTACAATATTCTGCTTACAAGAAACTCATTTGAAGCAGAGAGATATATATAGAGTAAAGGTAAAAGGTTGGAGCAAAATATCTTTTGCTTCAGCTGAAGTAAAAAAAGCAGGGGTAGCAATCATTATCTCAGACAAAGCAGCAGCAAAAATAGATAGTTAAAAGAGATAAAGAAGTAAACTTTATCCTTCTAAAAGGTACCATAGACAATAAAGTCATTTCAATATTGAATATATATGCACCCAGTGGGACAGCACCCAAATTCTTAGAGGAGAAGCTGAAAGAACTACAGGAAGACATAGACAGCAAAACTCTACTAGTGGGAGACCTCAACCTCCCACTATCAGATCTAGATAAATCGAATCATAAAATAAACAAGAAAGAAGTTAAGGAGGTAAATAGATTGTTAGAAAAATTAGATATGGTAGACTTATGGAGGAAACTGAATGGGGATAGAAAGGAATATACTTTTTTCTCTGCAGTACATGGAACTTATACAAAAATTGACCATGTACTTGGACATAAAAACCTAATGATCAACTGCAGAAAGGCAGAAATAGTGAATACATCTTTCTCAGATCACGATGCAATAAAAGTCATATGTAATACTGGGCCAAGGAGATATAGACCCAGAACAAATTGGAAACAATAACCTCATTTTAAAAAATGAGTGGACTAAAAAACAAATTATAGAAAGAATTAACCATTTTATCCTAGATAATGATAATAATGAAACAACATACCAAAACCTATGGGATTCATTCAAAGTGACTCTCAGGGGATGTATTATAGCTCTAAATGCTTACATGAATAAATTGGAGAAAGAGGAAATCAATGAACTAAACATGCAACTAAAAAATAGAGAAAGAACAAATCAAAAATCCCCAATTAAATACCAAATTAGAAATTCTAAAAATTAAAGGAGAAATTAATAAAAGGAAAAGCAAAAAAAACTATTGAATTAATAAAACCAAAAGTTGGTATTATGAAAAAACCAATAAAATTGATAAACCTCTGATCAATTTGATTAAAAAAAGAAAGAAGAAAACCAAATTGCTAGTATCGTAAATGAAAAAGGTGAACTCACCACCAATGAGGAGGAAATTAAAGTAATAATTCAAAATTATTTTGCCCAACTCTATGCCAATAAATTTGATAATCTAAGTGAAATCAATGAATATTTACAAAAATATAAGTTGCCCAGGTTAAATGAAGAAGAGATTAAATACCTAAACAACCCTATCTCAGAAAAAGAAATTCAACAAGCCATTATTGAACTCCCTAAAAAAAAATCTCCAGGGCCTGATGGATTCACAAGTGAATTCTACCAAACATTTAAGGAACAATTGGTTCCAATCCTATATAAACTCTTTGGAAAAATAGGGAAAGATGGAACTCTGCCTAACTCTTTCTATGAAACCAATATGGTACTTTTACCTAAACCAGGAAGAGTTAAAACAGAGAAAGAAAATTATAGACCTAATTCCCTGATGAATATAGAGGCAAAAATGCTAAATAAAATCTTAGCAAAATGACTACAACAAGTCATCACTAGGATAATACATTATGATCAAGTAGGATTTATTCCAGGAATGCAGGGTTGGTTCAATATTAGGAAAACTGTTTTGTATGCTCAGTTATAGAAACATCAAAACTATAAGAAATCATATGATCATATCATAGATGCTGAAAAAGCTTTTGACAAAATACAGCATCCATTCCTATTAAAAACACTAGAGAGTGTAGGAATAAATGGACTGTTCCTTAAAATAATTAGCAGTATCTATTTGAAACCATTAACAAGCATTATATTCAATGGGGAGAGGCTAGAGGCATTCCCAATAAGATCAGGGGTGAAACAAGGATGCCCATTATCACCACTACTATTCAATATTGTATTAGAAATGTTAGCATCAGTAATTAGAGAAGAAAAAGAAATTGAAGGAATTAGAATTGGGAAGGAAGAGACAAAACTCTCACTCTTTGCAGATGACATGATGGTCTACCTAGAGAATCCCAAGAAATCATCCAAAAAACTACTGGAAACAATTAGCAATTTTAGCAAAGTTGCAGGTTATAAAATAAACCCTCATAAATCCTCAACTTTTCTATATATATCTAGCATAAACAGCAGGAAGAGCTAGAAAGAGAAATCCCATTCAAAGTAACCTCAGACAATATAAAATATTTTGGAGTCTATTTGCCAAGACAGACTCAGAGTCTTTTTGAAAACAATTATAAAACACTTCTCACACAAATTAAATCAGGTTTAAATAACTGGGCAAATATCAACTGTCCATGGATAGGTAGAGCTAATATAATAAAAATGACAATTCTACCAAACCTAAACTATCTGTTTAGTGCCCTAGCAATCAAAATTCCAAAAAATTACTTTAAATTGTAAAATTGTAAGTAAATTCATATGGAGAAATAAAAATTCAAGAATTGCCAGGTGCTTAATGAAAAAAGTACAAAAGAAGGTGGCTTAGCCCTACCTGATCTAAAATTATATTATAAAGCATCAATCATCAAAACTGTTTGGTATCGGCTAAGAAATAGAGTGGTGGAGCAGTGGAATAGACTAGGTGTAAAAGCAGGAGATGTTTATAGTAATCTGTTGTTTGATAAACTCAAAGAGTCCAGCCATTGGGATAAAAACTCCCTCTTTGATAAAAATTTCTGGGATAATTGGAAGTTAGTATGGAAGAAACTTGGATTACACCAACATCTCACACCCTTTACCAAGATAAGATGCAAATGGTTACAGGACATAGACATAAAAAAAACAATACTATAAGCAAATTAGAAGATCAAGGACTAGTCTACCTGTCAGATCTATGGAAAGGGGAGCAGTTTATGAATAAGGAAGAGTTGGAAAACATCACCAAAAAACAATTAAATGATTTCGATTACATTAAATTAAAAAGCTTTTGCACAGATTAAACCAATGTAACCAAGATAAAAAAAATGTAGTAAATTGGGAAACAATCTTTACAACTAATGATTCTTACAAAGGACTCATTTCTAAAATATACAGAGAACTGAGTCATATTTTTAAAACAAAAAGCCATTCCCCAATTGACAAATGGTCAAAGGATATGCAAAGGCAATTTACAGATGAAGAGATCAAAGTAATCCATAGCCATATGAAAAAGTGCTCTAAATCATTAAGTATTAGAGAAATGCAAATTAAAGCTTCTCTGAGGTACCACCTCACACCTCTCAGATTGGCCAATATGACCAGGAGGAATAATGATCATTGTAGGAAGTGTTGTGGGAAATCTGGGACACTCTTACACTGTTGGTGGAGCTGTGAATTCATCCAACCCTTCTAGAGAGCTATTTGGAACTATGCCCAAAGGGCAACAAAAATATGCATACCCTTTGACCCAGCAATACCACTACTGCATCTACACCCTGAAGAGATGATGAAAAAGGGTAAAAACATCACTTGTACAAAAATATTTATAGCAGCCCTGTTTATGATGGCAAAGAATTGGAAATCAAGTAAATGTCCTTCAATTGGGGAATGGCTTAGCAAACTGTGGTATATGTATGTCATGGAACACTATTGTTCTATTAGAAACCAGGAGGGATGGGATTTCAGGGAAGCCTGGAGGGATTTATATGAACTGATGCTGAGTGAGATGAGCAGAACCAGAAAAACACTGTACACCCTAACAGCAACATGGGAGTGATGTTCAACCTTGAAGGACTTGCTCATTCCATCAGTGCAACAATCGGGAACAATTTTGGGCTGTCTGCAAAGGAGAGTGCCATCTGTATCCAGATAAGTAGCTGTGGAGTTTGAACAAAGTGCAAGGACTATTCCCTTTAATTTAAGAAAAAACAGAAATCTTATTTTCTGATCGTGTTACCTCTTAGACTTCTCTTCTTTAAGGATATGATTTCTCTCTCATCACACCCAATTTGGATCAAGGTACAACATGGAAACAAAGTAAAGACTGACAGAATGCTTTCTGGGTTGGGGGAGGAAGCAAGATTGGGGGGCAAATTGTAAAACTCAAATAATATCTTTAATAAAAAAATAAATTTAAAAAAGAAGTTTTAAAAAGGAAGCATAGTATTCTTTGCTCTGCATTCAGATTCTATTTTTTCCTCTGGATATGGATGGCATTTCTTATAACAGTCTCTCAGGATTGTCCTTTATCACTGCACTGCTGAGTGGAACTGCATCCGAAATAGTTGATCATCTCATAATACTCCTGTTAATATGTATAATATTCTCTTGGTTCTGCTTACTTCATTCAGCATCAGTTCATTCAAGTCTTTTCATACTTTTCTAAAGTTCACCTGCTCATGATTTCTTACAGAACTCTAGTAATCCATACCATTCATATGCTATAACTTGTTCAGTCATTCCCCAATTGATAGATATCTCTTCAATTTTCCAATTCTTTGCCACTACAAAAAGTTGCTATCAATATTTTTAAACAGATGGACCTTTTCCTTGTTTGTTTGGTGATCTCTTTGGGATATAGACTTAGAAGGTGGTATTGCTGGATCGAAGGGTATACATAGTTTTATTACCCTTTAGGAATAGTTCTGAAGTGATTTACAGAATGACCAGATCAGTTCACAACTCCACAACAATGCATTATGTCCCAGTTTTCCCACATCCTCTCCAACATTGATCATTTTCCTTTTTTGTCATCTTAGCCAATCTAATAGGTGTGAAGTGGTATCTCAAAGTTGTTTTAATTTTCATTTCTCTAATCAATAATCGTTTGGAGCATTTTTTCATATGATTATAAATAACTTTAACTCCTTCATCTGACAGCTGTCTGTTCATATACTTTGACCATTTATCAATTGGATTACAAGTCATTCTCCAAGTATGATTTTTAAACATTTTTGGCAAGTTTTTGAATCTCTTTTTTCTTTAAATTTATTTATTTTTTCACATTACTACAATAGTATTGTTGTAAAAGTAAACCTAATCCCACTTCCTCCTGCAATGATAGAGAAAGCTCAAGAAAAATAAAGTGAAAGAAAAAAAGAAGTGCACATCAATCTATATGTAGATGTCATCAGCTCTGTCTTTGGCATGGATCACATACTTTATCATAAATCCATCAGAGAAGTTGTTTCAATATGTTTTCCCCAAAGTTGCTATTGATAGCTATTTTTCCCTTCCATCTTATTCCCCCCATCCATTGATTCTATTCTCTCTCTCCTTTCACCCTGTCACTCCTCAAAAGTGTGTTGTATCTGATTACTCTCTCCCATGATCTTCCCTCTCTTCTATCACCTTGACCCCTCTTCCCCTTCCCTTTTCTCCCATCTCTTTCCTCTCCTTTTTTCTTCTATGGTAACATAAATTTCTATACCCTATTGAATGTATATTTTTCCCTCTCTGAGCCACTTCCATTGAGAATTAAGGTTCACTCATTCACCCCCATCTTCCCCCTTTCATTCCATGCTTTATTTTGCCTCTTTTACATGAAATATCTTTTCTCACCCAATAAGTTAACCTTTATAATATTTAAGACTTTCATATATATAGCTTTCTTCTTTGGTTTGTCTATATGTTCTCCTTCTAACTGCCCTAATAAATGATAAGGTTCATATAAGTTATCAATATCATCTTTCCCTTCAAGAATACAAGCTGTTCAATATCATTAAATCCTTCACAATTGCCCTTCCTGTACACCCTCTCTACATTGCCCCCAATTACTGTACTTGAAGATCAAACTTTCTGTTCAGTTCTGGTCTTTTCAACAGGAAAGTTTGAAAGTTCCCTATTTCATTGAATGTCCATCTTTTTCCCTGAAAGTGAATGCTCAGTTTTGGTAGGTAACTGATTCTCAGTTGAAATCCAAGCTATTTTGTCTTCTGGAATATCATATTCCAACCCTTAAGGGCTGCTAAATCCTGTGCAATTCTGAGCAAAGATTCGTATTTGAATTGTTTCTTTCTGGATGCTTGTGATATTTTCTCCTTAACTTGGGAGTTCTGGAATTTGGCTGTAATATTCCTGGGAGTTTTTATTTTGGGATCTACTTTAGGAAGTGATTGGTGGATCCCCTTAATTTCTATTTTACCCTCTACTTCTAGGATATAAAGTCAATTTTCCTGAAAAATTTCTTTTTTAAAAATATTTATTTATTTATTTTCATTCATATACGCATGCATATATATTTTTAAGTTACAAAATTTCCTTCTACCGTCCCTTCTCAGCCCCCAATTCCCAGCAGCAAATAGTCAGGTTAGCATTGTACATACATATTTTTGATAAGCATGGCTACAGATTAGATATTTTCAGTATGAGGAATTAGGATTAAGGGAAAGAGATACATAAGATATAATTTTTATAAAGTCTTCATCAGATTCTGAAGGTTTGGGGTTTTTTTTGCATCTGCATATTTTATTTTGTTTTGCTTTTCCTCCTCTGGATTCCATAGCCAGTGTAATACACTTGTCCTAGCTCTCTGAATGCTGAGAGGAGTTGCTTCCTTCAAGGTTGATCATCTTACAATGTTGTTGTTAATGTGCACATTGTTTTCTTGTTTCTAGTCCCTTCACTCAACATCAGATTTCATAAGACATTCCATGCTTTTCTAGAGTCTGACCATTTGTGGTTTCTTATAAATTAATAATATTTTATAATATTCATGTACCATAACTTGTTTAGCCATTCCCCAATAGATGGACATCACCTCAATTTCCCTTTTTTTGCCACTACAATAAGAAAGGCTATGAATATATTGGAACATGTAGGACTTTTCCCTTTTTTATAATTTCTTTTGAATATAGACCTAGAATTGGAATTGCTAGGTCAAAAGGTATGAACAGTTTTATTCCTCTTTGGGCATAGTTCCATATCACTCTCCAGAAAGGTTGGATTTGTTCACAAATCCACCAGCAATACATCAATGTCCCAATCTCCCACAACCTCTCCAACATTGATGATTTTCCCCTTTTCTCATCTTGGTCAATCTGATAGGTGAGAGGTGATGCCTCATTGGTATTTAGGAGAATTTCTTTAAAAATGAAGTCAAGGCCCCTTTCCTGGTCAGGACTTTCAGGTAGCCCAATAATTTTTAAATTGTCTGTCTCCTGGATCTGTTTTCCAGGTCAGTTGTTTTTCCAATGAGATATTTTAAATTTTTTTCTAATTTTTCATTCTTTTGGTTTTATTTAGTATTTTCTGATTTCTCACAAAATCATCAGCTTCCTATAATTTCATTCTACCTTTGAAGAACTTTCTTATATCCTTTTCTATCTGGTTAATTCACTTTTAAGGCAGTCTTCTCCTCATTAACCTTGTGGACTACTTTTTCCATTTGATCTAAAATGGACTGAGAAATCTGGGAATTGCCTCTACTGCCATGGACCCAGGCACCCCAGGGACCCAGATGCTCAGAGGCTATTCCTGAAAAACTAGAGCCAGATTGCTCAGGTGGCCAATTGGCCTGGACTGAGCTATGGTCCTTTCCAAACCCAGAGGACCAGACCCTTCCCATCAACTCCACCCCCACACCCTGTCCTAGTATTTTTAATAGTACATGGTCAATTATGCTGTTTTACTAATATTGAACCATCCCTGCTTACTTGGTATAAATTACATTTAATCATGGTGTATAATCCTAGTAATAACTTTTTGTAATCTCTTAAAATTTTATTTAAAATTTTTACATCGATATCTATTAGGGAGAGAGAGCTCTATAATTTTCTTTGTCTATATTGACTCTTTCTAGTTTAGGCATCATCATAATATTGGTATCATAAAAGGAATTTGGCAGAACTCCTTCACCTATTTAAAAAATTATTTAGAATTGGAATATATATTTACTTGAATGTTTGATAGATTTTATTTGTAGATCCATCTGGTCCTGAAGATTTTTTTCTTAAAGAGTTTACTGATGGTTCCTTCAATTTCTTTTTTTCTGAAATAAGGTCATGTGTTTTGTTTATTCTTGGTAATTTTTTTCTTTTAAAAATCAGATTAACCAAATGTTTATCTATTTTATTATTTTTAATAAAATCAATTCAATCTTATTTATTGTTCAATAGTTTTCTTACTTTAAATTTTATTAATTTTTCCTTTGATTCACAGAAATTCTAATTTGTCATTATTTGTGGATTTTTTGTTTTTTTCCTAGCTTTTTTAGTTATATGCCCAATTCATTGATCTCCTCTTTCTCTGTTTTACCCATAAAAACATTTAGAGATAGAAAACTTACCCTAAAAACTGCTTTGGCTACATCCTGTAAGTTTTGTTATGGTGTCTCATTGTCATTGTCTTGGATGAAATTATTGATTACTTCTATGATTTGTTGTTTGATCCACTCAATCTCAAAATTAGGTTAGTTAGTTTCCCATTAATTTTTAGATTATTTTTCCATGGCCCTTTGTCATATGTAATTTTTAAGGCATCATGATCTGAAAAGAATGCATTTGATATTTGTCTTTCTGCATTTGATTGTGAAGTTTTTATAGTCTCAAACATGATCAATTTTTGTATAGGTGCCATGTACTACAGAGAAAAGATATATTCCTTTCTATCCCCTTTCAGTCTTCTTCAGGGGTCTATCATATCTACATTTTCTAAAATCTATTTATCTTCCTGACTTTTTTATTATTTATTTTGTGGTTAGATTTATCCAATTTTGAGAGGGGAAGGTTGAAGTTTCCCATTTTTATAAGTTTTGTCATTTATGTCTTCTTATGACTCATTTAGCTTCTCCTCTTGGAATTTGGATGCTATATCACTTGGTGCATATATGTTTAATTTGATATTATTTTTGCCTATGATATTTTTTAAGAAAAATGTAGTTTCCTTTCTTATTCCTTTTAATGACATCTATTTATCTATTTATGCTTTTTCTTTGTCTGAGATCAGGAATGTTACCACTGCTTTTTTTTATATATTTTACTCCAACCTTTTACCTTTACCCTATATTTATTTTTCTGCTTTTCTTATGTTTCTTATAATATATATTGTTCTGGTTTTAATCCATTTTGTTATCTGCTTTAGTTTTCTGGGAGAGTTATTTCATTCATATTTACAGATATGACTACTATGTCTGTATTTCCCTCCTTGTTATCTTCTCCTTTTATATTTTTTCTCTTATCTTCCCTCTTATTCCTCCTTACCAATGTTTTTTTCTTTTGACTGCTATCTCTTAGTCAGTCCTTCTTTCTATCAGCCCCTTTCCCTTTCCTTCATTTCCCTATTACTTTTCTTTTTAATTTTAATTTTACCTTTACCTTTATTTTTATTTTTGCCTTCCCTTTTATCAGTCCCTTCTTCCCTTATTTTTCCTATCTCCCTCCTACAGGGCAGGATAGATTTTTGAACCCAAATAGGAATTTTTAATATTTCCTCTTTGGGCCAAATCTTTTATGAGTAAGATTTACTCAGTGTTCACACCCTCCCTTCTTTCCTTCTTCTAGAATAGGTCATTGTGCCATTTCAAATGGTGCTATATATCTTCGAATGCTTCACCTTCTCTTAGTATAATCCTTCTTTTCATGTCCTAATTGTTTTAAAACTGTCTTGTAGTCATAACCTCTGAAAAGAAATGCTCCTTTTATCTGTCCTAATAGAAGTACAATTTTCAAGGGTTGATTGATTGAGTGATTGATTTGTAAACATCATATTTCATAGTTGCTTCATACCCACAGCCTCTGACGGAGTCCACTACCCTCAAGTGTTTCATTAGACATAGAGTTCTCAAGAGCCATAAATATCATCAAATTATAATCAATTTATAGAACACCCTCTTTCCAAGTACCCTCTATAGAAAAACAATCCTCATGAATTAAAGTATCATGTAATGCAAAATCACTTCCTGCTTAATTTATATCCACCTCCTCTAAGTACATTTCTTCCAATTATAGCTAAATTATCAAGTAAAGTAAAATCACTACATGATCTATTTATGTCAAGACATAAGTACACTCTCTTCCTTCATCCCCAAAGAAATACCACTCTTATGAGCTAAAGTAATACATAAATCAAAATCACTTCAAAATTCTTTTATATCCTCACTGTCTCGGTATACTCCCTCCAACTATATTCAACTCTTATCACCTAAAGTATCAGCTAAAGATTCATTACTTTCATGATCAATCTATACCCATACCCTCTCTCTAAGTATGCTTCTTTTAACTATCCTCAGAGAAATACAGTTCTCAAGAGATATAAGTATTGTCTTCCTGTATATGGATATATACAGCTTAATTTTATTGACTAATTTTTTCCCCTTTCCAGTTACCTTTTTATGTATCTTTTGAGTTTTGTATTTAAAGATCAAATTTTCTGTTCAATTCTTGTCTTTTTATCAGATAAGCTTGGAATTTCTCTATTTCATTGAAAAATCCATCTTTTCCTCTGAAAAAATAATGCTGAATTTTGCAGGATAGTTGATTATTGGTTGTAATCCAAAGTTCTTTGCCCTCCAGAATATCATATTTTAGCCCTCTGATCCTTTAATGTTGAAGCTGATAAATTCTGTATAATCCTGCCTTTGGTTTCTTGGTATGTAACTTGCTTCTTTTTGATTGCTTGCAGTATTTTCTCTTTTAGTTGAGAATTCTGAAATTTGGCTATAATATTCCTTCGAGTTTTATTCTAGAATCTATTTCTGGAGATGATCATTGGATTCTTTTTTCCTTGTTATAATTCTCCATGATAATTTCGTGAAAGATATTTTCTAGGCTCTTTTTCTGATTGAGGATTTCAGGTGGACAAATAATTCAAAAAAACATCTCTCCTGGATATATTTTCCAGGTTGATTATTTTTCCTAAGAAAATTTTCTTCTATTTTTTTCAGCCTTTTGACATGGATGGAAACTTTGGTATCTAATTGAGTCATTAATTTCCATTTATTCAATTCTAATTTTGGAGTGTTATTTTTTCCGTTAGATTTTGTGCTTCCTTTTTCAATTGGTCTGTTTTATTTTTAAATGAATTTTTTTCTTTTCCCTTTGGTTAATTTCACTTTTTGATGAATTATATTCTTTTTTTCTGGTTGTCCTTTTTTATTTTTAAGGGAATTGATTTCTTAGGCAGTTTTTCATAACTCTCCTGCATGGCTCTCATTTCTTTACTCCATTTCTCTTCTCCCTCTCTTCTTTGGTTTTTAAAATTCTTTCTGAGATCTCCTAAGAGGGTTTTTGGGGATTCATAAGCTCCTTTGAGGCTTTACATGTAGGCATTTTGTCCCTGCTTTCCTTTTTTTTGAGATGATGTTTTTATCATCACTATCAGAATAGTAGTTTTCTATGGTTTTATTATTCTGTATTTTTTTGTATTTTTGCTCATTTTGATAGTTGAGCTCTGCTCCTGGGACATAGGGAGTATAATGCCAAATTTATGTCCTGGGACTGGGATTTGGTCCCTGGCTTATTGCTTGCCTATGCAGTGATTTGTTCCCTCCTCTAGAGTAAACCTGACTTTCTGCTTGCCAAGTCATTGTCTGCCCAATGGTTTGTTCCCTGCATTAGGGTAGACCAACCCAGTACCTCTGTTGCACCAGCATTCTCAGGGCTCAGACTATGTCTTCTGAGCTAGGGTTGGGATCCTCACTGCTGACCTGCTGCAATGCTAACTTGCTAAGCTTTGACCTTAGCTACACTATGGCTAAAAGCCTCCTGCTGACTTTCCAGCTTTCCTGCCTATGTTGGGCTATACTCCCCTTTTACCCAGAAGGGACAAACCTTTAATGAAGTTCCTCCAAGATATCTTGAATTGATAACTTTTTGGGGGGTTTTGTGTAATCTGTAGCTTTAGGGTCTGTGTAGAGGCTTCATGTAAAGTTGTTTGGGGAAATACTTTGAGAGTTTCCCATCTTCATGCTACCATCTTGGCTTCACCCTGGAAGTCTAATCTCTTGTATTCTTGACCTTTGTTAGGCAATATTATTTATACCAATAGTGCTGCTGACATTTCTGGATCTGCTTCCTTCCAGATCTTGGCTTCCTTCAAGCCTATGGACCTGACCTAGCTTCCCAGATTTTCCTTGGCTGATTGATTGATGATAGTGCTCTCAAACCTAGAGTTTCTCCTGGCTCTAATTAAGTGAGCCACAGCATCTCAGAGGAATTGATCAGGCCTGTTCTCCTGATGAAGCCATGACAATTATTGGTTCCCAAGCACTAGTGAGAGATGGTTTGATAGAGTGACAAGGAATGCAAAGAAAATCAGGCAAGGGAAAAGAGCAGCAGTTGCTGAGACACATAAGGTTCCATCTGCTATTCCAAAACTTTGATTCAATCACAACTTGTGTAGGATGGAAGGTCCCCAGGTAGATGGTGGTAATGGCAGCTCATCCGATGGCTAATGGATTCCAGGTGTCTCTTACATGCCTCATTAGTGGGATGCTTCACTTTTCCCAAGCCTGTGATCCCAGGAGGAATCCTAATCAGAAATATCAGCTGGATTTTGAAATTGGGATGGGGTTTAAGATATTTACAACCTTATAATATATTAGGGACACCTATCAAGACTTGTTGATGGCCAAAAGTCAGCCTGGGGAAAAGGAGCTAATCTCTAAAAGTAATACTATCTCTGTGTCTCCTCCAATATTGAAATATTTTTCCTCCTTCAAGGACCAGATGTGGTGCCACTTCATCAAAACAGTCTTCCCTGATCCTCAGCCATCCCAGCTGAGAATGAAATCTTCCTCCTTATATGCATTAAAACATTTCATCTAAAAGCGGTCTACTCCTTTGCCTAAGTAACATATTACAAATCATATTCTTCCTTCCATACTGTAAGCTGCATGAGAAAAGGCAGGAATTGGTTTCTTTGACCTTTGTATTGCTAATATCTAGTATAGTACCATTTACTTAATTAACATCTCTTGCATTGCATTTAAATGGTAGTAACCAATGTCCACCAAGGAAGGCAGTCCCAGTTATGGCCCTAAGGACCGCCATAGGGTCTCTCTCTCTCTCTACACATGCACAGACTTGCGCGCACACACACACACACACACACACACACAGAGTACACAGGTATCAATACTCACCTGTGAACATTGTAGCTGCAGAACAGCTGAGAATAATGATGTCAATTTTTTGCAAGTTGAGAGGTATGATGATCCAGGATATGAAGTAATGTAAAAGATACTGTTCCAGGAGTCAAAGGACCTATTTCCAAGCTCTTGATTTAGCTCTTTATCATGTTTGTCCTTCATTATCAAAGAAGTCCTTGACATCAGGGCAGTAATGCCATGACAAGCATGTGAATTGGATTTGATGGGGGGGCAGGTATTGTGCTAAGCCTTACTTTCTCCTCAGGTCTTCTGGGTCCAGTGGCTGGATATAGATCAAGATGACAAGATAGCCCTGGATGTAGAGCAATCAGGGTTAAGTGATTTGCTCAAAAATCACATAGCTAGAAAGAGTCAAGTGTCCTGTCCTCCTGACTCCAAGCCCAATGCACTTTCCACTGCACATCCTAACTGCCACCAAAAGTTAATGAAGATACTGGGAATCAAACCATTACCTGTACAATTCCCTTTATCTTTCTGACTCCTGACTCCTTTTCCTCCTTTGAAATGGATGTATTAGGATTTATATTTATTTTATAGCAGAATTGTGAGAATAAGTACATATATGAAAAGTCTTTGTAAATTATAATGTAATAGATACATACTAGGCATTATTATTATTGTAAGGAGAGAGAGGGAGAGAGAGAGAGAGAGGAGTGGGAAACTTTGGGTTCTAGTCCCATTTCTGTCATTAGACAGTTATGTAATCTTGGGTTAGTGTCTTTATCTTGCTAGGCTACAACCCCCTCATCTATAAAATGAAAGGATCAGAACAGATGTTTTGAAAGCCCCTTCCAACTCAGTAATTCTGTGACAATTCAATGAAATAATAATAGGTCATTGGGAATTAACAGATATTTCCGCACTAAAATAAAATACACTAATGCAGGTCTTTCTACATTTTCACCATGACTATTAACTTTTGCTCTGATGCTGCTCTAGGCTAGTAAACAACAGTAAAAGGGCAGGAATAGGGGAAGGCTGTGGGAGGGGTAGAATAGTCAGAGTGAGTTTTGCTTATTAGCAGCTACTCAGACAGCAGGTTAGGGAATGGTTTGCTATCCATGTTCTAAAACTACTGAAATGAGTAGAGTGGGAGTGGGAGAACAAAGATTGACCTTTGTGAGAACTTGTCGGATCAACTTTTGTGTTAAATCAACATATCTCATGATAAGTTTACTCCTTTCTTTTAATAGTGTAGCTTGATCTTAAACATCTTCCCATATCCTTCTTGAATTCACTTTTGCTATGACAAGGAGTGAGTTGGATTTGAGTAAGGGGGGTGCTGTGCAAAATCACCAACCTCATTTTCTCTTCCAGGACCATCTGGGTTCAGTGGCCAGATATGGAAAGCTAGATCTTTCTCAGGTCTGATTTTGTTTTGTGAGATGGAGCTAGCCTTGAAGTCACAAACACCTGCATTCAATTCCCACATGCTGTGGAGTATAGGCAGGTTTCTTGGTTCTGTAGGATGTTCTGCAATTCTATAGAACTCTAAATTGCAGAGGTAGAGTAAGTTTCCTTACCTGGGAGTCCCTCTACCAGTGGAATCACAGGTATAATGCTGGTCCCCACCCAAATCCTAAGGTACAGTAAACTTGGTTTAGGGAGCTTTGATTACTTTATCAGCAATGTTATTCAGTTCAATTATGGGCAAGGCACTAGGGATACAAAACTCAAAATAAAACAACTATTGTCCTCAAGGAACCTACTAGGTAGAAACAACATATGTTAAAGTAAGTAAATTCAAAGTTATACAAATTAACTTCTTGAAGAAGATCAAGCTAATAAGTAGGTCATAGAAGGCCCAATTCAAGAAAGTATTTCCTGAGTCTGTTTTGAAAGAAGCTAAGAATTCTATGAGTTTGAAGTGAAACAACTTTAGATTTGGTGAATATTGAAGTAAAGGCAATAGTGGTGGGGGATGGAATGTGATGAGTTTGGAAAAGCTACAAGACAGTTCTTATACATGGAGAGTGCATGTAGGGGATCAAAATGAGAGAAGACAGACAATATTGGTAAGGGCTATATATATCGATTGCTGTGGACTATGAATCCCAGGCTGAGGATTTTTTATTTCAACTAAAGGTAATAGGGAGCAACTGAAGATTTTTGAGTATGGCATAATATGACCAGATCTATTTTAGGAGTATCAATTTGGAAACTGTGTGAAAACAGGGAAACCAATTAGGAAGCTCTTGCAAAGTGGGTGTTTGGCATTATGAATTCTTCATTTTGTCATGGAAACAGAAACAAATTATTAAAAGTTCGTTCCTCGGAAGAATTCTTTCTTTTTCTCTATGAAAAATTCTGTCTCCTATAGCTAGGGATGAATGGAGTTAAAGGTGTTTCCACATGATTGGAGTGAGTAATGCATATAAAGTAGTTTTCATGAAGCAGTAATATTTGGTTTTATGTACTTGCCCTCCTGAGTTGTCCAGTTCACAAGTCCTGAAAGCAAATGACAAAAAATGTCAATGCCAGTTTCAGTCATTCTTCCTCAAGCCTGTTTTTCTCTGTATTGTTAATGTGGAAAGGATTCATTGCTACAATGCCTATGTGTGAAAAGAATAAAGACCACGTTGGTGTAGACTTAAGATCCTAGTTGTTCTATTTCTGTCCAGGGCACCCTTCATTTTGTTAGTCTATATTCTAGGGATGACATCTTCTGGCATTAGGCATTCATAGGGTTCTTTGTGCTCATGAACTTTGACCTTAGAGTCAGAAGACTTCAGTTCCTGGCTCTAATACTTCCTAATGACATCTTTCTAATCCTTTGCTTCTTCATCAGTAAAATGAGTATAATAATACTTGCACAATTTTTCCCTAAGGGTTATTGTAAGGAAGACATTTTGTTAATCAAAAAACTATATATATATATATATATATATATATATATATATATATATATATTATAGGTGTGAATTATGACTCTTATTCAGCAATAAAAAGAGGCCTCAGTCAAAGTAGGAGATATTCAAGGTAGACATCAAGGAAAATATCCTGACTTAATTCAGTTAAATATTCGTTGGGCATCTATTCTGTTCAAGGGACCATTCAAGTCACTGAGAGGATTGTAAGAAGGAAAATGAGACATTATTGAAATACTCACAGAGCTCACAATCTAACAAGGAGAAGAAAAGTCCAGAAATGGCTAAAATATAGAAGTTTGATCAATACTATAGGAGAACTACCAAGAAAGGGACACCACATACTGCTGGGAGGAGGAGCAGTAAAAGTTAAGGAAGAGTTCTCCTCACATATTTATTGTATATTTAATACATTATGCAACAATGTTTAATCAGATGGAACAAAATCAGTTTAAGTTGTGCCTATTTCCCTTTTCTTTAATGTCACCTTTGCTTTTTAGTAAGGGGACTTCCCCCTTTTGGTTTTCTGTTACCATGAGGGATTGCCTTCCATGTATTTAGATTGGAATAATCCAAAGAAAGACTGAGGTCTTTCTATGAATTTAATGGGGGAAAGTGAGAAATAATTCATTTGGACCCCTGCTTTATTACAATCAGTACTTATCAGTTTGATATTCTATATAAATAATATATTGATAGATAGGTTTTTATACTGTACCTCAAATTTTAATGCAATGTTTACTATTTATTTACCAGGTTATGAGGCTCACTTGCACAATCACAAGAATGATGACAAAGGTAAATCCATCCTGTTTTACTCAAATTCGATATTCAAACCCAACATGGGTGGGATGCTTTGGAAAGTTGCCCAATTGATTTTTGTACCCCTGGACCATTCTTTCTTGTCCAACATGAACAGGTGACTATATTATGACCACTTAGTTAGTGGAGATGCACCATGCTTCATCCAAATTATGACTTTCCTACTAATATATCATTTTTGACCCTCAAGAGCAAGGTTTATCAATAAATGAGATTCTGCATTTTTCCATGCCTTGTTTGCATATTTGGATATCAAAACCTATAAAAGCAAGGTAGTGGAAGAAGGAGACATCTCAGATTATTAGGGAGATCTGAGATCCACTTCATTAGAGGGAACTATGAACCCTTTAATAAAGTTCCATTGGCTCAGGATAAGAAGAAAGGATCCTTTGAGGAGATAACAACTGAGTACCTTGATGACCTTGGCCTATCTTGTGAAAAGTATCTCTATGTGAAACATTTCACTCTTCTCTTGCCTGGTGCACCCTCCCTTTTCTGGACTCTTCCAGGCTGTGTTTTTGATCTCCCAGGAACCCTTACTAATTAGCACCTCCCTACTTTTTACATCAGAGCAACAAACTAATAGGGAAAACCTGACTGAAATTCTGTACCTTCCTGTAAAGCAACATCCCAATTTCAACCTCATAACTAACTCTATGAATTTGGCTAGCTCCTCCTTAACAGCTTTCTCACCCTTGAAGAAGTTGGCATAGGAAACTCCAAGTAAGAATTCTTTCTTCTAATTCAAATGAATAATGTCTTCTGCATCTTAGAAAATTGTCTTAGAGAATGACTTGAGACACTGAGAGATTAATTATACAGCAGAGACACATAACATGGGACTTAAACCTAAGTCTTCCTGAATGTAAAGTCAGATCTCTATCTACACTTTCTCTTAGCCTTCTCTTGTATCCATCAAAATAAAAGTCTATGCTTTCACATTGAATGTCTGGTCAGATTCTTCTTGGAAGTCCTATTCATATCTCAGGGCAGAAGCCAAGCAAGAGTAAAATTTTGATACATGGAGATATGGAGTAAGGACTTTCCAAGGAAAGAGAATTTGACTAAGCTAATGTAGAGACAAGAAAGTATACTTTGGATAGAGTGAATAAAATGGCTTGATGGGAATGGAAGGATATAGAGTTGGGAAGGAAGATTTGGCCAAGCACTGAAGGTCTTTTTAGACCAGGCTAAATAAAGCCTTTTTTAATGTAATTTGACAGTGAGACACATTGAAGATTTTGGAGCAAGAGTTTGATGTGATTAGATCTTCTTTGATAAGCAGATAAGATAATGTGGGAGTTGATTGGAGAGTAGAAAGATAGTTTGGAGACTATCTAGTCCAAGCAAAAGATAATGAGGGATTGGAAAAGGATGGTGATGATGAGAATGGAGAGGAATGTATATATGTGAGAGAATAGCAAGAAGTAGAATAAATTGGAATGGACACTTGATAGGATGTAGGTTGTGAGAGAAGCTACATAGATAGAACTCTAAAATTTTAAGTCCGGGCAACTGAGAGAGTAATAGGTGAGAGAACAAATTTGGTGTAAATGTAAATTTGGTTTTAGTCATGCATGTAAGGTTTGAGGAATTATCAGGTATCCAGCAGGAAATCTAATCCAATTGACCAAGCACTTACTCATTATTTCTTTTGTAAAACATTCTTCTGGACTCTGGGAATACATTTCAATGGAAATAAAATAAAATATTCCCAGCTGTAAGAGACCTTACTGATTCTCCATCAAGCCCAAACCCCTTCATTTTTACAGAGTAGGAAATTGTAGTACAGAAAGTTTAAATGATTTTTGCAGGAGTACATAATCAACAAGCAAGGATTTGATTAGGGATATAAAGTCAGCTCCTTCTGACTTCAAGTTCAGTGTACTGTATTTTATCTTGTGACACTAGGGTTCAGAGTGCAATTAGCTTTGGAGATGGGGAAATTGAGAGATTGGGAATCAGCTGTAGAGAGGTGACAGTTGGAGTTATAGATGTGGCAAGATGTAGGCTATCATGGAAAGGGCATAAAAAGAGGTTAGGGCATAGAATCTCAAGGAATAACTTCATTTACAAGGTAAAGCAAAGAAGAGGGAATCTGAAAAGACAAATTATAAATAGTTAAAGAGACAGGAGTAGTATAGTGCAGTGTTCAGTGTTCAAAAGTACACAAAGGTCAAGGAGGATTAAAGAATAATGGATTTGGTGATTACCAGACACTGGTGGTGTTGAAAGTGTAGGTCAATAGAGCAGTAGGAGCAGAAGAGAGAAATCAGAAGAGGAAATAAACTCTTTTAGGAATGATAAAATCTAAATAAAATTGTGACTGCAGTTTTGCCTGGAACAAAGAATTAGAACAGGTGACTTTGAAATTCCATGCCTAGGTTCATATTTTTGGTTTACTCCTCTTGTCTATACCTCTATAAGGAAAGACCCAGATTTTGAAACTGCTTATTATGGAAGACGGATTATGGTGGGCATATTGTTCACCCACCATGGCACATCATTTCCCATCACCTCCTTATTTCTTATTTAAGGAAAGAAATGTTTCTGCTATCTTGACGTGTTTATCATTGTGTGCCTGAGCTAATTATCTCTATATGCTTTCTCTATAGCTCAGAGAACTGATAGATTATTATCATGTCCTCAGCAAATGATGTGCGCCACACACGTGAAGCATGTGCCACAAGGAAAGCAATTATTGGGGACTTCATCTCCGGAATTTACTGCCTGTGGGGTAATGTTTTCAAAAGACCTCTTGCAAGTAAGGTAGAATATGCCATGTTTTTTTTTAATTGTTTGCTATTTCAGGTGTCTTGTGGTGATGACTACTCTTACCAACTTTATCTCTTGGCTAAGATCGACATGGTCTATTTCTCATCTGTTTATCAAATGTTCCTCCCCTACTCCTAGTGTCAGGTCTAGAATTTAATAACTTTTTCCTCTATTTCCATGTGTTTGTCCTCTAATCTAAACCCTTAAGGCATCTTAGCTGCTAACAGGAGAGATAAGCAGCATTCTTGCGATAATTGGCAAAGTTAGGGCACTCCATTTTCATTACAGCTTTCAATCCTCCAAAGCTACCCTGCTGGCACAGCAGCTCTGGAAAGGAATGTGTGTGTGTGTGTGTGTGTGTGTGTGTGTGTGTGTGTGTGTGTGTGTGTTTGCCTCAGTCTGTGCATGCTGTTTGGGGTTTTCATCTTTACAACTAACTCCATTGCTTCATCTCTTTCAGTGGTGGAACAAAACTGGCCAGAGCAACTATCCTAAGATGGTTTAGATAATAGCATTCAATTTTCATATTTATGTGTGCTTATATGGCACATGATCTCTCCTGCTTATGCTTTCCTTTCCCCACCCCTCACCCCCCACTGCCAGCCTGCACAAGAGATCTCTATTTTGACATTACATGTGATAGATAAACGTATCAGGGTTTGGGTTGGGTTTGCGGAGTGGCTCTCAGGACTAGGGCTTGTCTACATCATGAGCAAAACAACTTCAATCTCTCACTCTTAAATATATGTCCTGGCTCCAGAAATGCAGGGCTTTTTATGCTAAATCTTCCATGAGATATAGTCAAATGAAGTATTGGTTGTGGCAATGTACAAACAAAGAAACTATGCAGGGGGCCCCATGAGCCTCCTGCAACCACAGACTTAATGTCCTTGATCTTAGAGGCCAATTTCTCTCCAGTATTTTTGAGTTGGAGACCTTTAAATCCCCTTGTTTTCTAGCTCCTTGAACTCAGTAAGGCTGTTTATGCTCCCATCATCTCCTTGGCAGGAATTTTCTTTCACATTTGGAGGTTAAGGAAAAAAAAGCAGCCCCCAAAACTAAAAATCCTAAGTAGGAAATATTAAAGCTGGGAACCAGTTACCATGGAAACTGGGCTTGCCAAGTTCCCTTTCCTGAGAGACAGACCATAATATGGAATTATGGCTTCCAGAATGGGCCTTTACCACCAGGTAGGTGCCTACAGCCAAGTGCCTAGAAATGGAAAGCTGAGGCTGGCATAAACCTGTCTCCTGGGAGAATCATCCCCATTGTGAATTGTAGATTGTTTGGTCAAAATCCACACTCTCAACTCACACCCACTCATGCCTAGGGGAGGCAGGATGCATTGTGGCTGCAGTATCCTAGACAACTCATAGGTTGAGGTAAAGAATCACTGGATGATCCTGAGCCAGATAAACACTATGGGGCTTGAAAAAATATTGATTGATTGATTGATTGATTGATTGATTTTGACAGAGTGGGTGGTCAGGGGAGGCTTGATTTATAATTGTATTAGGATAGGGAAGTACCAGTCAGAGTTTCCATGAGAACTGTCTTTCAAAAGCAAACCTTGTTATTACCAGGGCTAAGCTCCATGTTTTCTTAGCTCTGTTATCCTGGGTAAGTTGTTTTAACCTCTTAGCCTCAGTCTCCTCATCATTAACCTCTCTCATCATTGCATATTATACCTATATCTATAACTTATGGGTTTAGACAGTTGCTTGGGATCACCAAGAGCTTAAATAATTTGCCCATGATTCTATAGCTAGTATTTATATTAGAGGGAAGATTTGAACCTGCGTCATTTGAAATTCAAGGCCAGCCTTCTTTCACAAGACTACATCATGAAATATTATTATCCTTGATAGAGTTTCCCTTTAGATATCATCAAACATTTACTGGATACTGATTCTGCACCTTGCCCCAGCTGTAAAATGAGCTGGAGAAGAAATGGTAAACTTTTCTAGTATTTTTTCCAAGAAAACCTTAAGTCAGATCATGAAGAATGAGACATGACTGAAATGACAGAACTGCAACAACAACAAAACAATGATTGTGGATCAAGAAAATGGTTCTAAGATCTATGAAAGATTAGAGTTCTTCTCTTTAAAGAACTTAAACCTAACTGGGGAGATTTTCTCCACATGAGACTTCAAGTGCTTCTTTTGATCAAAACACAGCTTTTCCCATATATTAAGGATTTAATAAATGCTTTCTCATTCATTCACTATTTACCTCCTCCACCAATGACCTTTTATTTACTTGTTTTATTTAGTCAACATACACAAAGCATCACTTAATATTGTAAAAAGTATATATTTTGTATATGGAAGCACTTATAAGTAGTGTAGTGGTTAAGAGCTTTGGACTTGGAATCAGAAGGACCTGAGTTCAAATATTCCTTCTGATATTTACTTGTTCTGCAACCCTGGGCAAGTCAGTTTCCTCATATGTAAAATGGAGAAAATTAAAACACCATACCTAACAGTTGTTGAGAGAATCTAATTTATTCACAAACCTTAAAGCATTATATAAATGTGGTTATTATCATTATTTTATTATTATTGAGGTTATTAATTATGTATATGCTGATATGTGCACATGTTTAACCTTCCCCTAGAGAATCTCAGCTTTTTGAGGCCAGAGATTATTTTATTTTTGCATCATGTCCCCTGCACCTAGTAAGGTGGATGGTTCAGAATAGGCACATAATAAATGAAATTTGTTGATCTACTGATGTACAAAATGCATAGAAGGGAAAATCAATGCTATTTGAGTTCAGAGGTGGTGGAAAAATTGCTTTGGATTGTAGTGGTTTGAGAAACTTCAGAAGGAAAGTAAGATTTGATCTAGATTTCAGTTAAGTGGAAGAGTAAGAGCAGGGAGGAAAAAGGACATTCCATTCAGGGAACAATGAATAAACTGATTGTGCTGGAACAGAAATTCATGTAAGGGATTCATGAAGGAGAAATCTGGAAAAGTAATTGGGTCAGATTGGCAAAGATCTTGGAATTTCATATAAGAATTTGAATTTTATTCTATAGGTGATGGGGAACCATTGTAGATATGTTTAAGTGGGCTAGTCCTGAGATGAAAATGGTGTTTTAAGAAGATTAATCTGGCAGTAGTATATGTGATATATTGGAGAGAGAAGAGGCTAGAGGCAGGAAGACCAATTAGGAGATCTCACATAGTAATCCATCAATGGGATTTGATTTATTTTTCTTTTATGCCTACTACAATCTGGAGACAGTATAAAGATGGTGGAGTCATTTCCTGGTTAAAGTCACCCCAAGTTTTTTTTCAAATATTTTGATTCTTTCCTTGGCAAACTAAAGTAGACTGCATATGCCCTTGGTTGGCATAGCTCAAGGTCCATCATCTATTTGTCAAATGCTCACTTCTATACTTGCATAAATATTTTTCTTTTCAGAAAAGGGAAGCTTAATGTCTTTCTCCAGCAGACATTTACATTATTAACTCATGAAAGTCATTTTTTCCTGCACTAGAAGCAATGTGTTTCATATGTATATATAGTTATATACATATATAACTATATATATATAAATATGTATATATATATATATATATATATATATATATATATATTATATATTTATATAAATCTCACAAGCCAGAGTTTCCATGAGAATTGTCTTTCAAAAACAAGCCTTGCTCTTACCAGGGCTAAACTCTATGTTTTCTTAGCTCTGTTATCCTGAGTAAGTTGCTTTAACCTCTTAGCCTCAGTCTCCTCATCATTAAAGTGAAGATAATAATAGCATCTATCTCAGAGTCTTGTGGAATGGATCAAATGAGATTTTACATATATATAAATTATATATTAGAACTCTTATCATAAAATGCTAATCTTCAACTGTCCTGTAACTTCTAGTCTTCAGGGGTGACCTGGGGCACTGGCTAAGCCATTTGTCAAGGCAAAGAAGCCAGTATGCATCAGATATGGCAGTTGAATCCAAGTCATTTTGCCTCCAAGATCAGCTCTCTATACACTTTACTGCACTCAAGGTTTAATACAGAGAAAAAAATGTTACTATTCAACCATTATTTTATAGAAATAGCATTACCCATTGGGAGAAAAAATTGAATTGGAGCTAGGAGATCTGGGTTCAAATTCCATTTCTTCCATATATTATCTGTCTACAGGAAATCACTTAATACCTCTTATTCTATTTACTCATCTGTAAAAAAGGGATAATAATAATAAAAATATTAATAATAAATAATCATAGGATTATTACAAGAAAAATGCTTTGAAAGCCTAGAGTAGTATGTAAAAGTGAATTATAATGATTATAACTATTTCTTTAAAATTATTAAACTTATGAGTTAAAATTATTATAACTATTTTTTAAAAAAACAACCTATGAATTCATCTGTATAGGGAATCCTTTTTGTGCAAGTCCCTCTATCAACCAAAATTCTGTAGCTTAAGCTCTTAGAGATTTTCCTGGGTCATTGGGCATCCTGGGCACTGGACAGGACTTGAACCCAGTTCTTTATAACTTCTTAGTCTACCTCTATCCATGATGTCATGTTGTCTCTCATTGATGCTCTTAATAGCAATAATAAATGATATATTGAAAAGATAAAGTATTTAAAAATCCCCACATTGATATCAATGTAAATTGAGGAAAAGTTTTAATTATAGAATACTATTATATAAGTAAGAAGCAAACTGGTATAGCAGAAAAGACAATAAATTGGAAGAAGAGGACTTGGGCACAGATGTGGTTCTATTATTTACTTGCTATGTGACCTTAGTCAAATCACTTATTACTTCTATACCTAGTTTTTCCTCATCTATTAAGTGAAGAAGTAGGACTAGCTGATCTCTAAGGTCATTTCCACCTCAAATATCATGATCTAAGATGCTCTTCAACCTTTATCAGATTATATGGTTGCTGTAACTACCTACCTTTTAAAATACTTTGAGGAATATGGTAAGACAAGGGAATTTATAGTCTTCTAGTCCAAAATCAAGAGATAAGAGGGGAAAAAAGGCTCATATGGTAGAATTGGATAATAGGAATATATGATTATTTGAGAAATGTAGGAACAAGAAAGAAGAAACATAGAAACATTACTATGGTGTAGGTATACCAGAGACCATTCAGTCAGAAGAAATGAAAAATGAGTTTGGGAAATAGATCAAGAATGTGGGCCCTTAGGCAGAGTATAGTTGTGATGGGGGGACATCAATTACTTGGATATCTGCTAGAGCAATCTCTGCTAGTAGTATAGGAGCCAACAAATTTTCATCTTGTCTTAATGATAATTTTATTCTTTGAAAAGTGAAACAGCAAAGGGAACTGCTTTTCTGGTCATGATTTTAAACGATGATGGATAATTATTTGTTGAAGTCAGAATGACAGGAAGTTTGGAAGGAAATGACCACTACATCCTTAGAATTTGTGATAAAGTGAGGAGAGCCAAACACAATGGAATGATTGCCCTAGATTTGAGGAGAATGGATTTCAGAATTCAGATTAGTGATCACTAGAATCAATCATATGACCTGAAATTCCACTGCTGAAGTTGGCTCAAGAGGGATAGATTGTTTTTTACTACAAAAAACTGACAGGAAAAAAATACAGGTATGAGAAGGAAGAGATTGATGTGGATGCCCAGGGAATGTTTTGACCAACATAGTGTTTAAGAAGACAGATACAAAAGACAGGAGTGAGGAGAGGTAAATGGGTATGAATGTCAAAGAAAGGCATGAACCTAGAAGAAAAGTGTCAGAAACAATGAAGTTAAACACAAACTGAACTGGTAAGAAACATCAAGGATGTATAAATTGATTTTTGTCCCTTTAGTAAAATATAAGTTTCTTTAGGGTAGGGACTGTAGCTTTTTTGTGTTTATATCACTAGAACTTAGAAAATGCTTTGATAGACAGACTCTCTTCAGTAGTACAGATCACAACCTTTTTTACACTTGTTAATGTCTTACATAATTCCTTCACAGGAGTTCAATCAGCATTCTTGGGAACTTTGCTTTAGATACCTCAATATTTCATATTAGGAGTGGCACAAGTGGGCTGCCCATTATTCCTTTCCTTTTCCAGATGATGGGTCTGTCTTCTTTCCTGGTTTTACATCTTTTATGCTATTTCTCATAACTATTTCTCTTTTGGTAATATATTTCAGGTCCCTTAAAGCCCACACATGCCATTTCATTGCCCTTTGGGTGATATACAACTTGAATTTCTGGAGTGATATCCCATGACTTATAGCAATATAATACAACCAAAACAATACTGACTTTAAAATATTGGCCCTTGTTTCAATGGAAAAGCTATGGCTAAGATGTGTCCTACAGAAGTAGATATGGCAGTTATGAAAACAGAGGTGAGTGCAACCACCAGACTAGACCAAGACCACATAGAGGTAGACTCACTCTATATATCACACAATTTTGATGATGTGAAGGATTGATTATTGAGAGATAGAGGTCGAAGACACCAAATACTTGGAGAAGTGAAGCAACAGCTCATACCTTACTCTTTCTTTTCCCCACTTTCCCTACCAAGACAAACAAAAAATATAAAAAACTACCTATCCATATACCTTTTCCAACTCCATACATTTTTGATGAGTTTAATCTACATATAAACACCAAGTCACACCTTTAGGTTGCTAAGTGAAATAGTTGATAGAGTGTTAGAATCAGGAAATTTACTCTAAGGAATAGAGTTTAAATCCCACTTCAGATACTTAATTTTGTGATCAATCCCATAGCCTCAGTTTTCTCCTTCATAAAATAGGGATAATTATACATCTATTCTTCACAGTTTTTGAGTGAGGATCAAATGAGACATCTCATGTAAGGTACACTGCAAATCTTAAAATTCTATATAAATGCTATTCATTATTTATATATTTATATATATATATATAATTACTATGTTTCAATCATAACATATGTAAATCCAGTTTATATCATTAAATATTTTATTGAAATAATTATAGCTCCTACCTTTACAAATTGATTTAAAGGTATAGAGAATATAAAATCTACAGTGTGCAGTTTGCTGACTGTACAAACAAATTTGATTTGGCAGAGCAAAAGGTTTCTTAAATGTTGTACTCGAATAACATTCCTCCCGTGAATAAGCCAACATACACAATTTCTCAGTAATTTCAATGATGAAATAACTGTTTGATGATATTTTAATTATTAGCATCAAATAAAACTTAAAAGGAGATGTATCCTCATAATCTGCTTGGTATTGCCTTAGAGAATGTTTAATCTAGAATCCAAATGGAAAAAGGAATCCCTTTGTGTGGAGGGGTCCTTCAAATGTTCCTGTTTGCCTTTGGCATTGTGCTGATTGCATTGAGCCTTGGAACATTACAGTGTCTCCTACATGAGATCCATTATCACTTGAAAGGTTCAGCCTAACTATCCATGTAAGAAAAATCAATTGGATGAAGAATGCTGCTTGTCCAGACTATGATATGCAGTTGGTTGAAAAACCCATATTGCTGGTCTATCAGTCCATATATCTTGGAAAAACACTTTGAATAAGACAACAAATAGGGCCCAGAATTAAATTTGAAGAAGAAATCTAGATTACCTTTGATAAATTGTACAATACTTAAAATGATTCCGAGGCTTTAACTTAATAGGTGCTTAATGAATATTTGTTGAAGTTAGTAAAACAAATTATTATTTTTTTAAAAACAAGTTCAAAGGAGGAATAGGACTACTACAAAGGATTGGGGTAGGGGTGAGGAACCCTGATGATGATGATGATGATGATGATGATGATGATGATGATGATTGAGGAAAAAGCAGGAAGAAATTCTCAACTCTAATTTTGCTCATGTTTTCTCTACCAAAGATAACTTTAGTCTGACTTAGAATACCAAAACAAAAATAGTTAACAGACAATTAAAAACTAAGATGAATGAAAAGATGAGTTTGAGTCACTTAACTTGAAGGAAATATGTCCTAATCTAGGAGAAAAAGTTAGGCATGTGATTACTAACCAACTGTCAGCTATCTTTCCAAGTATGTAGAGAAAAGGAGAGATTTGTGAGGGCATGTCTCAATTTTTAAAGAAGGACAGAATTGTTGTAAAAAAATAATACCAGCTTTAAAAGGATGGTTTGCAGGCACCTAGGGAGAGTAGTTATGATATTTAAGATCAGCATGGTTTCATCAAGAATAGATCATATTGGATTAACCTCTCCCCCCCCTTTTTTTTGGATAGGGGTAACTAGATTGGTGGATTAGAATATAACAGAAGCAGGGTGGCTAGGTGGCGCAGTGGATAAAGCACCGGCCCTGGAGTCAGGAGTAGCTGAGTTCAAATCCGGACACTTAATAATTACCTAGCTGTGTGGCCTTGGGCAAGCCACTTAACCCCATTTTCCTTGCAAAAACCTAAAAGAAGAATATAAAAGAAGCAATGCAATGGATTTCAGTAAAGTATTTGGCACAGGGTTTTATATCTTTATGGGAAAGATGGTAAGAAAATAACTGAATGATACTTAAAAGCCACAGTTAGATGGTTTTAGAACTCATTTAATAATTGGACCAAAAGATTAATCATTTAAAAATTGATGTGAAACTTAAGGTAGATGTCTAGTGTAAAATTTTAGGGAAATTTTTTGACTTTGTTTTAAAGAACTTTTTAAATCATTGATCTAGCCAAAGGGAGGTGGTACAATGTACTAGCACACCAGTCAGGAAGACTCATCTTTGTCAATTCAAATCTTGCTTTAGGTAGTAGTTGTGCGATCCTTGGCAAGTCATTTAACCCTGTTTGCCTCAATTTTCTCATTTGTAAAATAATTTGGAGGCAATGGCAGACCACTCCAGTATCTTTGCCAAGGAAACACCAATACCAACAATGCTTAGCATATGTAAGACATAATGAAGAAGGAAAGAATATTTAGCACACTGAATAAGCAGAACAGGATGCAAACAATCTCAAGAGATGAGTGTACTTTAATTGATTAATAACTTGAAGTTTATTCATGTTGAAATTGAAGTATATATATATATATATATACATATATATATATTTTTTCTCTATTTAAAAATATAAAGATAAAGTTTTGCTTTGATAAATTGTGAAAGTTCAGATTGGGGGAGACATGGTTAGACAGAAATTCATATGAAACTGCCTTGTAGATTTTTGGTGGTCTACAGATTCACAATGTGTCTCAGGAGTCACAAAAGTTTATGTGATCTTAAGTTGTATTAATAGAGTTTTATTACCAGAATGAGAGAGATGACATATAATTATACCCTGCCCTGGGCAGATCATGTGTTGTCCCCTTTGTTCAGTTCTGGACATCTCATTCTAGGAAGTACAATGATAAGATTGGGTACATCTAGAGGGGATCAACCAGGATGAAGATAGCATCAGGAGCCTTAACATATGAGAACTAATTGAAAGAAACAGGGATGGATTACTTTAGAAAGGAAAAGACTTAGAGGTGAGGAGATATATGTCTCTACTTATTTAAAGGGCTGTCACAAAGAAAAGGGATTAAATTTCTGTCTGGCTCCAGTAGTCAGTTCTTGAACATTGTATGGCAATTGTTATTCTGATATGAGGGAGAAATTTCTTAATAAATAGAGGTGTGCCAATTACAATTTTCAGCCTTCCCAACACTGGAGATATCCAAGTGGAGATTGCTTAAGCTCTTTATCAGAGATATTTAAGAAAGGTTTTCTGTTCAACTATGGGTTGACTTCTGAGATCCCTTCCATTTCTGAGACTCCAGTTAACTAAATTTCAGAGAAGTCCCCTGAATTAACATAAATTGCAATCAAACAGTTTCTAAATTATCATTGCCTCATCATCTCATTTTCTACATCAGCCTTCTGAAAGAAAATGTGAGGGTATCATGATCTCCACTTTTTTGATGGGCTCTGGGAATCTGAGCAGCTTATCATGTCAGGTTATACAGCTAGTTAGTCATCAGTCCCAGGCAAGGCCACTAAATTGATGACTGCCAGGTTGCTGTTGGCAACCTTCAAATTTGGCCCAGTGACTGAGCCAAGGCTTCTGCTTGACTAGATGGGAGGAAAACCTGATAGGGTCTGGCTGTTCTAACAGGACACAACAGATCACACTTTTGAAAGCAAAGTAGATTGGATTATATTCATTGTGCATAATAGAAAGGAAGCAATGTCTTGAAACCTTTGAAAGGTTTGTAGAAAATAAATATGCCTCTTGGGAATTGGGAGGAATTATCTAAGGGGTTATCAATATCTCTGCACCCTGGGAAATAGGGTGAGAAAACTCTCCAAACTTGGTAAATTTATGGTGCCAGTTGATTATAATAATGACCAGCACTTGGGTCTCACCTTTCTTTCAAGAAGCTGTTTGCAAACACTAATTAAGCCTCCCAATGCCTCTGACAGATTGATAAACATTGTTTCACCTCCAAGAAAATCAGCAAAGAGAGAATTAACCACTCAGTTCAAGGTCACTCTAGAGATTCCTCCAGTGGTGCCACTGTTGAAGTTAATCCAGACCACCTGGGAAGGAAAATGATGGGAGTTCTACTCTAAACCCACTTTAGAGTATCTATTATCTCCAGCATTCTTAGATTGTCTACCATTTCTTATTTTTATGTCTATTCTTGAGTAGAGATCAGATTAGGGAGAAAAAACTTGCACTCTTGGTGTCAGGAGAGAAGAATTCCATTCATATTTTTGTTATTCTATTTTGAAGGAGGAAAAATATCATGGACATCACTGAATATATAAAGCCAAGTCAAAGCACTTGGGATCATAGTTTAACTTCAAGTATAACTATGTCTATGTCTATGAATGTTAATGTGTATTTTTGGTCTATTTAGAGTATTCTTGTTTTGGAATAGTCCTCACTCCCATGACTGGATGGTCCAGCAATGTTTAGAATAGGATTCAAAAAATTATGATATGGGATTTTCTTCCATCATCCCTGTGACTTGGAATTGTGCTCTATACACTGTTCCATTAGGAATTTTTTAGTTTGAGTTAGGAAGAAAAAACTAGAAGCAACTGGTAGAAGTTATGAGGAGTCAGATTTCTATCTCATAAGAAAAAAAATTCATAACAGAGCCCAAAAAATACAGAATGTGGAGCTTTAAAAGAAGTGAGTCTCTTGTTCTGAAGTTCTTTGGTTTTATGTTGTCAGGATGTAGAGAGGATGCTGTTTGAGGAAAGAGTTGGGCTAGATAAATACTAGTCTTTTTTCTGTGGGTACATTATTTCTGTGTTATTTGGATTATATTAATATCTTTTTCAGGGCAGGGGAAGAGTGGTAGTGAATTGGTGAAATGTAGCAGCATTCAACACTTCCACTGTTATTATTCCTTCATACCTGAAGCAATGCATTCTAAGCTTCTATTAGGCCAGTTCTTAGTAGTCCTCTTCTCTTTTGGAATCAGTGGTATTTCAATCAAAGCCCTGCTGGTGTCCACCAAAGTTATGGCTGGAACAAGCTTTGGCAACGATTGGCTGGTGCTTAATGGTCCAGCTCATGCAGAAGAAGCAGCAGCCTCTGAGCTTTGTGTCAACAATGTAATACAAGGCCTGGGATTTGGAGCATCAGAGCGGAATCCCACCCACAGTCCTAATGTCCCTTCACTTTGCCAATCACAGTAAGAAATCAGCTAAGCAAATGAGAAAAAAGAGAGGACCAGGATCATTTATGTACTCACTTACCCTTTATGGAGCACCTATGGTGTGAGTATCAAAAAGCTAGCAACTTTATAGAATTTGCTGAAGAAAAAGGTTCTGTGTTTCAATAGATTCAACCTAAGACTTTGGAATTTTGAACCAAGCAGAAAACAATCTAAACTTTCTAACAAATAATTTCCCTTAAAAGGTATTGTCTGGAGGTATCTGATATAATCTGCTAAATGTGTAATAAACAATAATTTAAGAACAACAATTTTCTGAGCATCTATAGTCATTGAATCACTTTATTTATGAAAAAGAGTATTCAATTTACTTCTGCAAATATTCCATTTAATCCAGCAAACATTTATTAAGTGACTAAAATATACAAGATGGGGTAAAAAGATGAAAAATGGCCCAACCCCTTATAATTGAATAGAGGAGATGTAATATGTACTTTTATAAGTTGGATACAAAGCAGAATGTGATAAGGCAAAGGAGAGATCTGGGTAAAGTATTCTAGATAAATTGGAAAAAGGAAGAAATGAGTTTCACCTGACAAGATCAGATCCTGAACTGGACCTCGAAGGAACTGTAGATTTCAAGAGGCATAAGTAAGGGTGGGAGTCCAAAGAATCAATCAATCACCCACCCCAGTTAGAGTATCTTTCTCTGTCAGATGAGAATACCTTAATAGAGTCAATCAGAAGTATGAACTAGGTATGAACAAATCCCAGACAACTCTACTAAATAAATCAAAGGTATTAGACTAGGTATGAGATATCTTTGAAAGCCTTTGGATGAAATCCAATGATGTTTGCAACAAGAGTATTTGGATTGACTGAAGGAACTTGGCCATGCCCTATGAGGTCTGTATAAAACCAGGAGGTTAGTCTTCATTTGAGCATACTTAACTTAGAAGAAGTTAACTTAGAAGGAAAAAAGCAGTTCCAGCTAAAGTCCTGAGGGGGGAAAATTGCTGGCAGAGGGGGCATAAGACTCTTCCCTTTTTCCCTGTAACAGGGAATTTTTTAAACTTAGGAAAGTCAGAAGATTTGGACTTCCCATCAGTATCCTTGCAGTGTCACTACAATGGTAGCAATGTAGTAGTGTCTGTATAGGGAACCAAGTAAAAACCAGATACTAAATGAAATCATCTTCAATATTTTACAAAGAGCCTAACAGAAAAGTATACCATAGCTAATTTAATGAGGACTCCAATAAAAAGAAAAGTAGTTTCTAGAAACCAAAATCTGTATTACTCTTCTGCCATGCTTGCTCTTTTTTTTTAGGTTTTTGCTAGACAATGGGGTTAAGTGGCATGCCCAAGGCCACACAGCTAGGTAATTATTAAGTGTCTGAGACCGGATTTGAACCCAAGTAACTCCTGACTCCAGGGCTGGTGCTTTATCCACTGAACCACCTAGCCACCCCATGTTTGCTCTTTAAATTTGAGCCTATTTCCCTTGAACAAGGAGCTTATGGCCCTGTTTTGTTGGAAAGTTTTTGTCAATCATTCCTGTTCTGAAACCTTAGTAAATAACTTTTTTTTCTAAAAGTTAATTAGGAATGACTAACTCATTGAAATTAAGTGATAATCATGGGAGAAGGCACACTGATGGCAGCTCATTAGATAGAGTCTTATAAGATTATTTTTCAATCCCTCACTCTTCCCTAGAATTCTTACATCATCTTAGAATTTAGCTAACTAGTTATAGGAAAGGTTGTTAGAGTATCACTAAAGCTTATACTAACTACAAAGTATTCCAGCATTGAGGATTGTCTGTGGAAGGAAGGGATGGAGGATAGAAAAAGAATGAGGTGGTGCTATGGATAGAGTGCCTAGATAGATGGCAGAAAGACTTGAGTTCAAATTTGGTCTCAGAGACTGACTTACCTGTGTGATCCTGAGCAAGTCACTTAACCCTGTTTGCTTTAGTTTTCCTTCTATAAAATGAACTGGAGAAGAAAATAGCAAATCACTCCAGTGTCTTTGCCAAGAAAAACCAAATTGGGTCACAGGGTCAAATATGACTCAACAGCAGAGAGTAGGAAGAGAAATAATATGAAATGACAAGATAAAAAGCTTATAGTTTAAAAAGTAGAATTATTGGCATTTCTAAAGGATTTTAGCATTTCCAAAGTGCTTTTGATCCTTTCAACAACCCTGGAAGAGAGGTGTTATTATTATTGCTCTTTGACAGAAGAGAAAACTGAAGTCAAAATAGATTTAATATCTTGCCCAACATCATATAACTAGTAAGTGTCTGAGACAGGATTTGAATTCAGATTTCTCTGACTCTAAAGTCTAGTACTATAGAACTGTACTTTCAGAAAACAGGGAGCCATTCAAGTTCTTTGAGTAGGGGAGTGTCGTGATCAATTCTATGCATTGGGAATGTTTTTGTCAGCTTTAGAAAGAAATATTTGGTGAGAGAACAGACTCAAGTAAGGTAAACCAATCAAAAGCTGTTAACATGGTCTAGATGAGACATGATGAGCTTCTAAATGACTGTGACCATAGTAAGTAAAAGGGAAAAGTTTCTTTTGTGGAGGTAGAATTGAGAGAACCTGACAACTGATGTATTGGGAAGACAGGAAAAGAAAAAGTCAGAGAGATGACACAGAAATTTCAATCCTCAGTGATTTGGAGGATTATGCTCCCATGAATAATAAAAGAAATCTAAGAGAAAAGAAGGTACAGGGAAATGATGATGAGTTCAGTTTTGGGAATGTGGGAAGTGAGGTGTTGATGGGAGAAATAATCATTGAGTGGTTGACCTTAGGACCAAGATTAGGGCTACAAAAACAGATCTGGGAATCATGTTCATAGAGGTCATATTAAAACCCAGTAGAGTTTATAAATTTACCAAGGAATGGGAAAGAAGCAAAGAAACTCAAAGGTGAATAACCTTGGAGAGTACCTTTAAGGAGCTGGGAGGAGGACCAAAGCTATTTAAGGAGACCAAAATGTAAATGCATATTATTGACTTATTATTCTTCAGGTTTTAGATATGCATGAACATTTTTGTAGAAGTTTTTTTTTAAAGTTATACCAGAACCTAAAATTATAACATACTTATTCCCACCCCTTTCCCTGCCTGCACAGTTCTAGGATCTCTTGCTCCTTCTCACTTTTGAACTGCTGTTTGGGGTCTCAACCTTTGACTTGTATTCTCTTACTCCATCAGTTAAATGTATGGGTCATCAGTGAAGGCATGTAATGAAAACAGAGTGGCAAGGTAATTCAAGCACATTAAATTAAATATTTGTCCTCCTCCCTCTATCCTCACCATATCTCCTGAGAGATATGGGATAGTCTCAGCTCCCTATTAATTATTCTATTTCTGCCACACAGCAGGAATCACATCCATCAAATCACTTATTACAGGGGGCTGCACAGGAAATGGGAGCATTGTACAGTATTTCTTTTTCTTGTCATGGAGACTGGGAAATAACCAGAACTCAGAACACAACTGCCATTTTACAACTTAGCCCAGCTAACCTCCTGCCTTCTCCAATACCAGATTTTGTCCTTTTTAGAGTTTTCCCAGTGCTCTATAAAACAAATAAACCCCCAGGAGTTGTAGATCCCAAAGATCATGGGAGTTATGTCTTCAGATATATCTTCTCATACAACTAATTTTTAAACTGAAAAATGAAATCTGATCAATAAGTGTTCTGATCTGATGACTTTGGAAGTTGTGTTTACATTGATGGACAGTGACTTCTAGTAACTAAACCAAAAAAGACTGATGATGAATTTTTCTTTAAATAAAATAAATAGGAGATTAGAGTAGAAAACAAAGGTGTGACATGGGTTATATAGTTTAATTTACCTTCCAAACATCTCAGGACACATTGTTTGCCACTGGAACCAGTAGAGCTACATGTCTGTTAGCATCTTTGGATCTTTGACCCCAGGGTTGTTTTCCTGCTGTCCTGTTTTCTCTCCTTAGCTAAGGTAATTTAAAGAATAACTATAGTGAAGGTGCTGCCTCAGGAATGAACCCCTTCCCTAGAGCTTTCCCTGGCTCAGAGTATAACGCAAGATGTTTTTGTGTCTGGCAGCTAGTCTGTGGAAGGGTCACAGTAAGAGTAGATTATAATCACCAATGGTAGGTGGGGGTGAGAGTGGGCCAATGACAACATGTAACACAATATGGAGGCTTCTTAGCCTCCCCAGGTGATTTGATGATATAAAGTAAGGTGGGGTGATAGTGCTGTTCAGAGGCTCTTAGAAGAGTATGGGTCCTCCTTCACTAGACTCTTCTTCCCAGCCACTCCAGAGATGCCAGCTGCCCTTTTGCTTTTCACCAGCCAATGGCTATAAATACAGTCACATTTTCTCCATACTGTATTTATATTTCAGAAAATGTCTGCATTGCATACGTAATGTAAGAGAGATAATTATAATATTTCTAAACAGGCCAAATTTCATGAAATATGAAATAACAGATGGCACCACACAATATTGGTGCAGTGAACTTCATTTAAATCATAACCGGGGTCTTAAAATGTTCCAATTTGGTATAGACTAGTATATGTGTGTGTGTATATGAGTGGGGAGTTCGGGGGGTGGTTTCCTTCCTTACTCTTTTCGATATTTCTCTTGCTAGAGAAGGTGGGGCTATCTAAGGTTTTTGTGATTCTAGCAGAACAGAGCTTATTATGGTTCTGTTACTAAACCCAAGCTTCCTTGTGTGTCTCTGGTCAGACAACTGGCCATTGTGACTTGTGGGTTCTTCATATGATGTGATCGCTGGCTTCCTGTCACATTTGAAATTGGCACATAGTCAATGGGGGTTTATTATGAACAAGGTGGGTCCCTGTCACACCATTAATCATAATGAAGTCATTCCTAAAAACAACTTAAGAATTTTGTCTTCTAAACTGAGAACCAATCAAGTTAGAATTCATTTGTAGTCATGGACACTCATGCCAAAGATTATACCTTTTATTATTTATAATCCAACTCCCCTCATCTTCCCTCTCTTCATGTCAAGACAAAGAAGTCTGAAAGTTCAATGACTCTCTCAGGGTTCATGAAATACTGAAGTTGTCTCAGTATCCACCAATCCACTCTGCTTAAAGAATAACAAGGAATTTGTGTTACCCTAATACATTACAAATTATTTTATAGACATTATATCTTTGCTCCTTATATGAGTTCCATGAGGCAAATAGTATAAATATTATCATTATTTTACATATGAGGAAACTGAGGCTGTGAGAACTTAAGGGATTTGTTCATGGCAAATAAATGGCAGAAATGGAATTTGGAATCAAAGACCATCACTTCATATCTAATTCCCCTTTTACCATGCCTTGCTGCCTCTCTCACTGGCTAAGTTTTAATCATAAAACATCCACCAACCTCTCTAGTCTCTGTTTGGATCTTTTGCTTGATCTATTGAATCAAAATATAAAACCAATCAATACATTTTGTTTAGGTATTAGGATGCAGCAATAAAGTGGTAACAATTGAATCAGAGCTCTAAATTTTTGCATTCCGTAGTTCATCCATTCCTAGACTTTCTTATCCTCTTTTCCTCACTTCACAAATTATATAACTGCATTCTCTCTGAGCATTTTGGAAGGTAAGCAGCAGCATTTTCCTTTTCTTAGTTTTCTCTAGCCCCAAGATGCCAATTTTAGATCTTACAAGCTAAATCTTGGTTCGTGGGCAGCATGATGATAGAAGAATGACCTTGGAGATAAGAAGACCTGAACTCACCTCTGATACCTTATAGGCTTTGTAACCCTGAGCAAGTCACTTAACCACTTAGTACCCTGGAAATTCTGAAATATAAGTTTTGAAGAATGTGCTAAGGTAGGGGGGGAGTTTTCTCACAAAGGAGTTACTTATGTTATTGAAATCACAGGTCAGATAAAAAGAACACTTCATCCTCATTGAATTGGTGGCCTTTCCTTGGTCTTTCTGTTGCTTTTGTTCTTCTCTGTCTCAATCATAGGCTTCCTTCTGTCTTTATCCAAGAGAACTAGGCTCCTCCCTGTGTGTTGGGAAAATTGATTAGCTATTATAAGGCTACCCCTAAAGGAGAAACAAAATGAAAGTTAGAGAAGTAGTCTTCTTCTTCTTTTTTTTTTACTGGGAAGAACCTCACAGGCAGTAAATGATGCCTGAATTAGCCTTGAACTGACTTCCAGTTATGGATTGGGACACGTCATTCCTGCCCTGCATTTTTTTTCCCACCTGACAGTCATTCTAATCAAAGCTAGAGAAATGAGAATGTCTCCTCTCACCCTATCATCATATGAAGGAAAATGGAAATTCTTCCATCAGTAACAGTGATAGAATGTTTACATTGGAATAGATAGGGGGAAAAAGGAGAGATCGGGGGGCTTTGGGAAAGGGCAGGCTGATTTTTGCTTCAAGATAAAGTGTTTGGCACACTTCAGCACAAGATAATGACTGTGATCAAAGATTTGCATGAGGCTATCTGACATTTAATCATCCAGCTGAGCAGTAAGTTCCCACGGATGGTGGAAAAATAACTGTGGCTGGTGTGATTTGAGTTTCTTTTTCCACCTTTCACAAATGAATTAACTTCTGCACCCCTATTCTCAAGGTGCTACATGTGGGATATGCTTATATGCCTGTAAGACCATATTCATATTTATTATCTGACCTAACAAGGTACAAATGTTCCTATGCAAAGATCCTAAAGAGATGAATCCTAAATGTATGCATCTGTATGGAGATACAGTATGTACCTTGAATTACTCTATCTATGGTGTTACAGAAGTCCCAGGAACCCCTGTTAGACTTCTGCTTAGTTGGATTTATTTGAACATGGAGATTGCACGATTATGCATAAGTATTTTAGATCATGTTTATGAGTATGCTTGCTGAACAATTCAAACATATATTTGCATATAACTATACAGAGTCATGATTCAACTATTGATAAAATTCTAACTCTACTAAGTCCTATTCTGATTTTTCATTGACTGTGACACTGCTCTGTTAGTAGACCACATGCCCTGGTAGACCTCAATGCTCTGGAAAGGTTTAGGTGATGGATGCTATGATGGACTGTATTAAATGGCTAAATTTGGAATCATGCGAATAAAGGAAATAGGCTAGTATAAAACAAACTGCTGGGGACTTGGAGTCACGAGGCCTCAGTTTAATTCCGATCACAACTACTTATTGCTTACTTTCTGGGATCTTGAGTTAATCTTTTTAGCACTCTAGGACTGTTTCTTCATTTATAAAATTAGAGAGTTGCATTCAATGTCTTTTATGTTTCTTTACCCTTCTTTAAGAATAATGCAAACTGTAATCTCTAAGTTGTTGTAGACACTAACTTCATATGATTAGATGGTTTAACATGGGAACCAAAGAATTTTTAATGCCAAGGTGCCATGACTATAGGTAAAGGTGTGCCTAAGAAAATAGGAAGAACTCAGAATATGTCAATAAAAAGCATGGTTATTTCTGACTTTGTGATAATCATTTTTGCTCAGTCTCCATTGCCCAGATCTGTATTCTGCCAGTGCTATAAAATATGCCAGCCTCATGACCTAAGTTCTCCTAGCTACTGTCTATAGATAGCCTCTTAGTAGGAGAAAGGCTTTTATTTCACTGCCTTTCTATTATTATGGTAATATTTGGGATGCATTAAGAGAAACATAGTGTACAGAATGAAAGAGTTGATGGTTTCCTTGTGCCATCTGCCCTGGTCATATCACAGCTAGAATATTGTGCTCAGTTCTAAGCATCATCTTTCAGAAAGGACTTTGACATGCTAGAACATATCCAGAAGAGGATGCTCATTGTAGTGAAATAATTAAAAATATGTCACATAAGGATGAATTGAAGGGAAAAGGTTATGGTTAGCTTTAAGATGAGAAGACATGGGGGTGGAGGAGAGAGGTGAAACATGTTCTGCCTCATGTTTCTTTTAATCTGAAGCATTTTGAAAGATTCTCATGTCAAAGAGAGATTAAACTAATTATAGCTGTATCCAGAGAGCAAAGCCAAGAGAAATAGGTGGAAGTTTAAGATACTTAGAATTTGACTGAATATTAGGAAAATCTTAGAATTGTGTGAGTTCTCCATTAAGATCTTTGATGGAGGTTGGACAGCATTTGTTTAATCAAACATTTATTAAGTGCCTAGATGCTGAAAATACAAAATGCAGTTCTGGGTTCTAAGAATGCAAAGACAAAAATGAATTTTTCCCTGCCTTCGGTGTGCTTACATTCTCCTAGGAGTGTAAGTGGGGAGTAGAAGACAATACTATATATATATATGTATATATATATATATATATATACATATATATATGTATGTATATATATATATATATATATATATGAAGAAGTAGATATCACCAAAGAATAAGAGAATATAGAAACATTTTGTAGGGGAGGATTCAACTTTGAACTGATTCTTGAAGAGAGAAAAAGAGTACTGAAAAATGGAGATAATAAAGTACTTCTTGGTGTCATATATACAACATATGAAGAAGGCATGAAAAAAATATTGGAAATAAAAAAATAATGTATCAAAGTGGAATACAATCAATTTAGGATAGAAAATTAGATTGAAGCCAAGATGGTGAGGGACTGAATAGTTGATATTATTTTCTAGATCAGGAAGGAGCCACTTTTCAGTAAGGAAATGGCATAATCAGTCCAATGACTTGGAAAAACTATTTTGTTAAGTGAGTGGAGAATAGAATAGGAAAATAGAGTTGAAAAACAGGAAAACATGTTAGTATGAAATTCCTATATTACAGATGAGGAATGATGATGCACTGAACTAGGAAACTAAGCAGAGGGAAAGGAAGCAAAGTGAAGTTCTGGAAATAGAATAACAAGATTTGGTAACCAATTATAAGGAGAGAGAAAAGTAAAGGATGATTCCAAAATTATATACCTAGATAGTTGGATGTATGGAAGTGTCACTGATAGATGGAAGGACATTGAGAGATGGAATACATTGAAGGAGAAAGCTGATGTGTCCCACTTTTGAACACAGTGGACCAGAGATGTTCAGCAGATAGCTGATGTAGAACTTGTTATTGGTAAAGAAATTAACTGTAACTAAATAAATTTTCAATTCATTCATATAAAAATGACAATTAAATTTATGGAAGCTAATGAAATTACAAAGGGAGAACAAATAGAAATGGTCTTTTTTTTAAGGTTTTTTTCAAGGCAAATGGGGTTAAGTGGCTTGCCCAAGGCCACACAGCTAGGTAATTATTAAGTGTCTGAGACCAGATTTGACCCCAGGTACTCCTGACTCCAATGCCAGTGCTTTATCCACTACGCCACCTAGCCTCCCCAGGGGAGAACAAATAGAGTGACAAGAGAAGAGGCATAGGAAGAACCTTAGAGAATACCCATATAGGAGGTAAAGTAAAAAGAATGAAGAGAGGTTGAATAAGTAGGAAAAATTAGGAGAGAGACAAGTATTACAGAAGACAGAGTATTCAGGATGAAGGAGTGGTCAACAATGTAGAAAATGACAGAGAAGCCAAAGTGAGTGATTACTGATGAAAAAGCACTGGATTAAGAAATTAAGATACCACAAAATCATAGTATTTCTGAATTAGAAGGCACTTCAACTGCTATCTGACCTAATACCACTGTTTTCTGAACTTGTTCTCTCTAACGTTTGTCAATTATGTGTAATACAGGAATGAATGTGAAGGACTGATTGAAAAAAATTAATTGCTTACTATGTGCTAAGCATTATGTAAAACACCTACTCTGGGGTGAAAACAGGAATTCAGAAGAATGTCAGGTGATGTCCTGCTATTAATTATAAGTTCAGTTTCTTTTAAGATCTACTGTGACTGTTTTACATGTTTTATATATCTATTTATGGGTTCTTTTAAAAAAATTATATTTGGGGTTAAATGACTTGCCCAAGGTCACACAGCTAGAGCATCATTAAGTTTCTGAGGCAGGATTTGAACTCATGTTCTCCTGACTCCAGAGCAGGTGCTCTATCCACTTCATCAGCTAGCTGCCCCTATTTATGGGTTCTTGTCTTTTGCATGATATGTATTTTCTTTGTGGCGAAATAAAAGTTGTCCTATATCCAGAGTGCACTTGTTACCTTGGGTGCTCATATAGTGTCTTTTTTAGCCACATCTATGGAAACTTACACATGTTATGCCAAATAGCTTTGAATATTTTTCCACAGCGAAGTCTGAAGGGAAGGATAAGAAATGAATGAGAATAATCACCCTTTTGAATCAATCCTAAGATTGAACTTGCTTAATGTAACCCTAGTTATATTGAGTGTTGAGAAGAGTTATGCCTGTGTTATAGATTATATCTTATGTGTATGAACTGAGAGACTAGAGAGCAATAGAGAGCAATTTAGTATAAAAATGAACCATGAATTTAGGATACTTGATTTCCTTGCCAAGCAGAGAGAAATGGCATCCAAGGGAAGCTCTAGCTTAGAATATAAACTCATTTATAAACTGTTTTAAAGATTCACTATCAATTCACAAAACAATGAAGTGCAGTGAGGGGAAACAATTCTGCAGAAAATTTGGCATGAGATTCAATTAAACCAGATCATCCCAAGATTATTTATAGATGAAAAATGGAATGAGGACAACACATAGAGAATGGAACAGATATGTGAATATTTTTATTATTATCTGTTTTAATCATTGATGACAGTGGAACCACTACATTTGCAGTCTATTACCTCAATAACCTAATGTGACAAATTAAGACATGCTCTTAAAACATGAGGACCCAGTAAACACAGCAAAAATCTGTGCTGGAGGTGACACAGTTTGGAAAACATTGAGTGATCAATCCTCAAGCTATCTGAAAGAGGATTGTAAAACACCACAACAGTATTATTATCCAAATTGGACAACTTGATCCATTCAGGTGGATGCAGGAGGGAAATGAAATATGATACAATTGCCTGGCAGGATAATCAAAGGACAAGGACAAGCAAGTACACCAACCTGGTTCTCAAGGAAGTTATGAATGCAAAGAATTCAGACCTGCAAAGCAATGCCTGACAAAGGAACTATTAAAAAGATAACAGAAAGGACACAGACAGCTCTGAAGAAATTTGTGCTCCAGAGTATTGCTGTAGCCATGACAGTTTGGGCTACAGACAAACTAATTCCAACATAATAATGTTTGGCTCACACTGTCTCAGCAAGGAATGACTTTCCAGTTGGTAAAAATGCACAAAGATCCAACAACCTCCGATTTTCAAGATGAACTTTTTAAAAAAAAGAAATAAAAATGGCATCAGTAACTCCTGACCCATCTGACCAATTTCTTATCTATAAGAACCTTGTGAAAATAATATTTGCATGTTATCAAGAGTATCCTTGATGACACTATAAGAAGGCAATAGGTAGGTTTCTGCAAACAGTTTCTATAGCAGAACCACATCTTTACAGTCATAAATTGCTTGGAAAGTATAGGAAATACAAGATCCTGCTGTGTTTATTGGTTGTTGATTGAAAAAAATAAAGTATTCAAATTAGTAGAGCAAAGCATAGTTTTAAGGATTCTCCTTTAACAGGACTATGCAATTTTCTTTGATAGATACAAGCATAGAGATAATCTTATTCACCTATCCTTTCATCATCAACATTAAGTGAGGCATGAAATAGGGAAATACATTCTTATTGAAGGTTTTCACCACTCTCAAGGAGGATACCCTACATAAATTCCAGATAGAAGTATTTCCCTATAGATAGTGAAACCCCAAAATATCCCTATCTGGATAACACCAGACTGACTACCTCAAAGATCACAAAGTGTTATATCCCTCCACAATAAAAAGCACATTTCAAAATATTTGAGTATAACAGTCCACATAGGAAAAACTGAATGGATGATTAATGTTTATTGTTCAGATCACATCCATTGTAGAGGAAAAATGAATTAGGTTCAGAATAAAATAGGAGGAAGAAACTAGATTAGATTGCATGTAGGGAATTGTACTATGCTTTCAATATTCCCAAGCAACACCCCAACACATACATAAAAACATGCTGGACACATATAACAAAACATATTTTTAATACCAATATTGTCTTGATAATGTTATCCTGCTATGGATCATGGAACACCAAAATCTCCAAAGAATTAAAATTTGAGATTGCCTAAAGTATACTAGAAAGTCACATGATGGTTTTCATCAGCTTTAGAATAGTTCCAGGGAAGACTAGAGTAAAGGAAGAGGGTGAGCCAGTCATTCAATAAGGTGGAAGGATGACAGGTGGGATTACTTGAATGCCATTTTAGTGACCATAGAATGTTAAAATACACAGAGAGACTTTCAATATGATGAGTGTATCCTCTATGGAAGCTTTATGGGAGTACATGGACATAACCTGCACAGACCACTTGCAGATACCAACATACTATCCTCTGTCTGAAGTGTCAACCATTTGGTCCCCTGGACTTGAATCACTCCTAAATTCAGAGGTGCCAGATTAAAATGCAATTGGGAAATATTTAACAAAATGGAAACACTATAGAAGACAGATAATGTTAATATGTGATTTTTTTAAGATAATATGCTGCCCGCAAGGTGTCTAATGTGTGGGTTTTTTATTGTTGTTGAGTTGTTTTCCAGTTGTGTCCAACTCTCTCCATGGCCCAATTTGGGGATTTCTTGGCAAAGATACTGGATTGATTTGACATTTCTTTCTTCACCTCATTTTACAGATGAGAATTGGGGCAAAGAGGATTAAGTGACTTGCTGAGAGTCCTATAGCTGGTGGAACCAATTGAGGACACATTTGAACTAAGATTTTTCTGATTCTGGGTCCAATGCTCTATCAGCTGCACAACTTAGCTGCTCTCTCTATATATATGATTAAGTAGCTTCCATTTCTATTTGAGTCACTTCTCTAAACTATACTGCCCCTCAAATCTATAAAGCATCTTTCTCACAGCAACTCTGTGGGGCAGTGAGTACAAGGATTCAACAATTAAGAAACTGAGACTCAGAAATTTAAGATTTTCAAAATCTCTAGTAGAAAAAAAGCAGTATATATGCACATACATATGTATGTTTGTATATATTCCTTTTTCAAAAATTTGTATTTATTTAAGGCAATGGAGTTGAAGTGACCTGACCAAGGTCACACAGCTAGGCATTATTAAGTGTCTGAGTTCAAATTTGAACTCAGGTCCTTCTGACTTCAGAGTCAGTGCTCTATCCACTGCCACTTAGCTGCCCTTGATTGTGTGTATTTCTAGTAGTTCTGTTTGTTTTGACAAAGAATTGGAAATTGAGGTGGTATTTATCAACTGGGCATTAGCTAAACAAAGTATTATACATGGATATGATGAAATGCTATTATATTGTAAGAAATGATAAAGGGGATTGTTTCAGAGAAACCTGGGAAAATTTGCATGAACTGACGCAAAATAAAGTGAGCAGAACTAAGAGAAAATTTATACAAAAACAACATTATTATGAAGATAACTTAAAAAGATTTAGGTACTCTGATTATCACAAAAACCAATCATGATTTCAGAGGATTCATAATGAAATAGACCACCATGATAGAGAGGCAATAAATTCAGAGACCAGATGTAGATACAATTTTTTGAACATGGATAATGCAAAAATTGCTTTTGCTTGACTATTAAAGTTCATAATACGGGTTTTGTTGTTTTTACTTTCTCAGGTAGTGGAGAGAAGGCAGATCTTTGAAAAAATTAAAAATCACTAGTACAATAAACAAGACAAAATCAGGGGCTGGGTAGAAGCAAACTTGATAACTTTTGGCATTGAAAGCATTCAGAGCCATGATACTTGAACAAGGCCCTCTGGGTGGTCTGAATTTTGTGTAACTGTTATTTAATTGAGGTTTAGTCAATCCCCATGAATATCCCATGTACAAAGTTATACCTATGTGTTCACAGATACTCCACTGGGAAAGGAAACATGATTTTCCTGTGTCAAGAGAAATGATTACCATATTGAATTGTTTCTAAGCTCTCCCCTTTCTCTTTAGCTCTCTTTGTCTTACACACACACACACACACACACACACACACACACATACACACACACACACACGCACACACACACACACACACACACTCGGACAATTTCTCCTTTATGTATAAAGATAAACTAATTTTAAAATATATATGAAAATTATTAGGACTTCCTTATATCCTGAAATATTCTTGTTTGTCATTCCTTTGAATGTAAGAATTGTATTGTCTCCATCCTGTCATAAAAACATATATTAAAAAAAAATGAGTGCCTTGTGGACAAGGGCCTTCAATTATTTTTCCAAAAGGCTCAGAAATAGGGTCAGTAGAAAAAATACAGGAAAGAGTCTAATACTAGAAAGTCCAAGGAGCAGCATGGTCCAAGTTCAAAGGCCAGAAGAACAAGGAAACAAGCTATTGTAGAGGCTAATGTCATGTATCAGGAGAGCAAGAAGCAAGGTGTACAATAGAAAGAGCAAGGAAGCAAGAGCAAGGTGGAGAGTTGTTATCCCCCTGAGGTATAGCAGGTTATTGCTAATGATGGAGAGGGAGCAGGTGGGAGAGTTGCTTCATTGCCCAGGTCAATCCTCCAGAGGTTGGTTAAATACTCTTGGGTTCAGCACATTTTTATGACTTGTGACCTAGCTTTTTCTACTAGTACATAGGCTTGAGAGCATGTCATTTGATATATATTTCATATTTTAGATTTTCTCCAATTATTAAAATGGGTCTCTGGAAAAAAAAAAATCTTTGTAGTCAAAATCTTCCAAAGCATGGTTCTTCTTATCTCATCCCCTTTTCCTAAAGATTTTTTTTTTGGTTTGCTGATTTGTAATTAGAGGGTTAAACACTCAGCTATTATAATGAATTACTTCTCTCCTTGATAATATGTGAATTCTAAGTGTGCCTCCATTTGGCTGAGATAAAATTATTTTGTAGATGTGTTGTATAAATATGAATTTGGGGGATTCTAATTTTAAAAAGCTTAAAATTGAACAATGAGAATTCCAAGCATCTTGAGACCAGAGAGATAGGGCATAAAGTATGATTCCAGATGGAATGTGACTGATGGGGTAGGGATGGAGAAAAGATCTTACTAAACAGAAATGAAATTTGGGAGAATCATGGTTAGATTTGGACAAATGATGGTGTATGAATCTTTTTTGAATTGTAGTCAAAGCTATAAAAGTGGACAATGAAATTGCCCTGAATATTAAGGAAATTATTGAAGAATTTTTTATGGGTGCTCCAGAGGATCAAGGACCTGGAAATAAGATTGAGATATGATGGAAGTTAAGAACCTGGATTCCCTAAGGGCCAGTGTTCAACATTATAATCATTCTCAAAGTGAGGAATTAGATTAAAAGTAAAAAAATTCAGATTTAAAAATTAAGTCAGACAAAAATAGACAGAGCCACTAAGAGCTAAAATTTATAATAATTTACACTTACATAACTTTTTAGAATTTTCAACAAACTTTCCCCACAGCAGTTCTAGGTAGATAGTTATATATCACTCTTCCCATGTTGCAAATGAAGTAACTGAGGTGCAGAAAAACAAAATCACACAACTTGTGCCAGAATTGGGATTTGAATTCATGTTGTTTGACTCCAATACTTTCCACCTCATTCTTCATGCATTATCAAAATAGATTTTGCATATTAAAATGTTAATTAAGTATACAGTGTTCTAGTGACCTCTCTGAGGAAGTAGGGAATTGTGGTCCAAAGGATACAGTCTAAATTGAAGGCATCTCCTCCATTTTTGGACTGGTGGCAGTAAAAGTGACTAGTGGTCAGATTAGGAACCTTCTCTTTGAATGTGCCTAGAAACATTTCATTACAAGTTGGCTATTATATTATCCTCAGCTGTGTAGTGAGCCTAGGCAAATTCTTATACCCTCTAATCTTAGGTTCTAACTGAGGAAGGTAGAAACACTGAAACAAGTAAAAGTATCAGATGACATTGGAGAAGTCCTCATTTAATTGGAAATTAACAATGACTCTTGACTTCAATTAGTTCTTTTTCCACCTAGCCCTACTCTGACTTCTGTGAAGAGGATATGAGTGTACTTTTAAGCCTGCCTGCTTGCCTCCAAAAATACCTTGCTCTCTCAAGGCCAAAATCAATTGCAGGTCTCGCTGGTTTTTAGTAAAGTGGAACCAGCTGCTTCTCTCCCCTTCTTTCATTTTTGCTCTCTCTTGGTGGGTAGTTTGGAATAATATATGTGCACATATGTACATGTATGTTTGTGTATGTATTTGTATATTATACATATATGTTTATTAGTATATGTATATTTACACACATATATATCCTAAAACTTGAATCTGCCAAAATTCCTCCTCCAAAATAGTGATTTGAGAAGCAGGAGATGAAGGCATATTGCAAAATAATGAATGGTAGGGGATTATATGACTCTTTTCTCGGTATGAATACATAGCTTGCTCTCTTTTCACTAGGATCTCTATGTTTTGGAAAACGGAGTAAGCCCCACTAACCTGTCTCCTCCAGGGGATTTCCTGCTTCCTTTAGTTTATTATGAAGTCATTGTTGACTTGGACTGGATAAGAATGAAAGCTGTTCTCTTCATTAGCCACTATTCCATTTAATTTTCTGTGCCTGTGAAGGACACATAGGACTTTTTACCTACGACCGACTTGTTTTCCAAGTTTCCTTGAACATGAAAGTCCCTCTTGGGAGGATGGTAGTATCTGCAACATATCAGGGAACTCTAATGAAAGCTCCTTGATCAGCACACTATGGTTTCCAGATGTTTGACTATGGCCCCTTTCAAATATGCTCATTACCGTTTATCTTATTTGGGGAGTAGCCTAGTCATTTTTTCTAGCCTCTGGGGGAGGTTTTCCTGTGTCAGGAAAAAGGCAGGCTTTGCCATTCTGACTTACAAGTTTTAATAGAAAGGAGAAAAAAAGAAAGAGATGTAGCCTTGCACACAATAACATATTCAGAGCTGCTAAATCATAAAAGAAAAATGTTGGCAGCTGTAGTTTTGAGCTTTTTGTCTCCTTTCTTTCAGTGGTGGCTAGAGGGTTTTCTGGACCCCCTACTTAGATGGTTCTTTACCTATCATCACCAGGATAGAAGTGAAAAAAACTACGGCCTTGAGAGTATGAAGAATAATATGAAAAATACTGAGTAGGTATTTCATTTCTACTACCGATCAACTTGTATGATCTTTGACTCTTTTGTGGCTTCAGTTTTATAATGGAAATGATACTTCCATGACCCAACGCAAAGGTTATCATGTGCTTTAATAAGATAACACATAGGTGAACAATTGCTAATCTTAATTCATTATATAAATAGATATTGTTGTTCTATCATTTTGGTTATTTTTTAGAGCATCTCATGCAGAATCATTTTCACAACTTCAGGACACAATAATGAAAATGATACCTGAACTTTTTCACTAGAATAATATGAAAAGGTATATTATTCCTTCTAAGCTATATTCATTTCTATAGCATTTGGCTCAACTCTGATTTCACCACTAAATAATTTAATCAAAGTTTAATTTTATTTTTTAAATTTATGAAACAAAACAAGCATTTTCATGACTTAGCAGAATAAGAAAAGATTCATGAAAGTGCAAATCTATTCTGTACAAAAAATAACCAAAGGTTTATTGAGCACCTACTATATTCTAGGTACTGGAGGAGATCCTGAGCAGCAATGCAAATCTGAACAAGGAAGAAAATAAACACCTATCTATTAAGCACCTACTATATAGCAGACATTGTGTTAAGCATTTTACAATTATCTGATCTGATGTTCACAACAACTGTGAAAAGTAGTGTGCTATTATTTATTTTTAGGATTTTGCAAGGCAAATGGGGTTTAGTGGCTTGCCCAAGGCCACACAGCTAGGTAATTATTAAGTGTCCAAGCCCAGATTTGAACCCAGGTACTCCTGACTCCAGGCCGGTGCTCTATCCACTGCGCCACCTAGCTGCCCCTTGTAGGGTGCTATTATTATCCCCATTTTACAGATGAGGAAACAAATACGAAAAGAGTAAACAATCATGCAGCTAGTTAAGTGTCTGGATGCAAATCAGAAGTCTAATCTTCCTGAATCCTGACCCAATGTATGACAGTCAACTATCTCTGAATAAGACTCAGCTCAGGAATTGGAGGAGCTTAAAATGGAGGCAATAATACATGGGCACTAATAATTATGTTATAAAATAGAAATTGGATATGCAAGAAAATTCTAAAGGCCGGGGGAGATCAGAGGAGAAGTACTTCTATATGCAGGGGAGTGGGTAAATTATCCTGGAGGAGTCAGCTTTTAGACTGGGACTTGAATTTCATTGAATTCAAATGAAAGAGGTTCCATGAAGGGATGCCATACTTGAAAAAATTAGTGTGAATGAAGACACTGGCTACTAAGTTTGACATTGTATTGTCTGATATCTTTGCTATGGAAGTATCTTCCAATACTATCATACTGGTTAGGGGGTGGGGGTTGGAGGTGGGATGCTGGCTGTGCTACATTAGCCCCACATCCCATCTCTTCCACTGGCTCTGTTGCCATCAGTTTTAGAGCACATGGCACGTATCAATGACTGGTGTCAGCTCTAGGGCTCTGAGAGCTGAACAGTAATGGCAGATGGTTCCCAAGGACATTAATCACAGTGACAGATGGTGAGTCCCTAAGTGATCCTGAAGTGTCCCTAGGCCCTTTCTTTGGGTTGAGGAAATCTCTGTACAGAGACCATTTTAGAGGGTTCAGCTAGAGCTCCTCACTGGTTGACCTCCTATTTCAGGTTTCTGCTGAAATGTTAATGAAATGATTTCCTCCAGCTTCAATTTTTTTTAAATCAGACTCCTTAATCACTTCTGATAAGAATGTATGCAATTAGGTTGGCTTTGGAAATATGAATGTCAGTCAACAACTGATACATCCAGAAAGGAGTCCAAGGGTCATTGAAATTTGGTGAGTTAATTGTCCCTGCTTACTCCAGTGCTGCCAAAAATGACAAGTAGGGAGAAATGTGAGCTTCTGTTGGGGGGTGGAAGTAACTAATAAAAGCAGGTATCAGAAAAACCTCACTTTAAACTTTTATGTGAAGTTCAGATTTGGAGTCATAGGACTTATGACTTTCATTTTTCTAAGGTGCAGGCAGAGCAGAGAGAACAAGCCATTTCATAGGGTTCCTGATGCTCCTTCATCAAAGGTTTTTACACTTCCCATTATGATTCTAGACCCTATGGGTCTTTAATTGAACTGAACTTGAGATGACCTGGATCAATCATAAAGGAAAATATTGAAAGCAAAGAGACCCTTGAACAAAACTTTATTCAAAGATGCATTGGTTTTGTTAGACTATGCTCATCTTTAAATCACTTAGCCTAGTTCCAAGTTCACTACTCAAAATTCAATAAAGATCAGAGTACTATGATAATGTATCTACAGTTATCTCTTCCACATTGAAACTTTCCCCATTGCCATTTCAATTTATTGTGGAATGGCATAAGAAATTAAATGAGAATTTTTGGAGAATTTTGCAGAAGCTACAGATGAAGGTTAGTAGATGACACAGAAAAGTTTAGAAACTCAGAAATCCATAAAATATGCATATAACATTATTTGATGTAAATATATTTTATCTTTTAATATAGTAATAATTCAGGTTTCTTCTCTGGTACAAAGGGAGAGTCATAGATCAACATATGTAGCATCCTTAACTCCATGATATGAAAAGCATAACTATATGTATGTGTGTGTGTGTGTGTGTGTGTGTGTGTGTAAACTTCTTGAGGCTGTTTTACTTTATCTACTTTCCATCTCCTGCCATCTCTGACATACTTTCCAAAAGTTAAATCAACAAGCTTTTTAAGTGCCTACTATGTCAAACACTGTGCTGAAGTCACAAAGAAAGAAAAAGACAGACCCTGCTCTCAAGGAACTAACCATTTAATAACACAAATAGTAAACCTTGTTCATTTGTTGAAAGGTGGACTTGGAACTGATCTAGTGATGCAGAGACAGATGTGACCCTATGGAGTGTCATAATACAATTCCAGTGAAGGGGCTCAGCTTAACTGCCTTCACCTTCTGCCATCCTAGTGCCCTATGGGGCTGGTGCTCATAAGGCCCTTGCTTCTGAAATCAATAATAATAATGATAATGATAATAATAATAATAATAATGATAATAATGGCAACAATACAGTACACTATGATTATCAACCATTTAAAAATGGGTTTATGTAGACAGGAAAAGTGAGATTAATGTAAATAATACACTGTATGATGCAATTTGGATTTCTTCAACCTATATGTACTCCATAATCCACATGGATTTTAATTTTCTAAATAGTTGTGCTGTAACCTTGGGCAATTCACTCTATTTTTCTGAACTTCACTCTACTCAGCTCTAAGATGAAAGGATTGGATTAGATGATCTTTTCTAATGCTAAATATCTCTGTATGAGCCAATGAATTTAAGCTAACCTCTCCTCCTTTCTCCCCCTTCCCCATGCAACATCTTAACCCCTAGGAGATGGAGATTGGCTGACTAGTAGAGAAAGGACCAGTCACAGTTTGCTTCAGTATAAGCCAAGAGACCAGTAGACTAGATTTTCTGTATGGTCTAGTCTACTTAGCATTAAGTACAGTGTTTTCTATGCACAGTGGGTGCTCATTAAGTGTTGCTGATTAACTGCTCAGTACATATTATTTGAAAATGAACTCAATTGGCCTTTTGATTTTGGGTGGTGGCTTCATTTCCTCTAGGTAAAGGTGCATATGGAGAAGGGCATCATGCAGCCTGAGGGTTTTGGGTCACTTTTTTCTGATAGAGGATATTATCTGCAGATGTTTTTAATCTGTTCCACTCTTAAAATAATGCTAATACCTGAACTGGATCTCTGTGATTACCTGAAATGGATTCCACATATAGACTTTAGGTGAAATAGATGTTAAAGTGTCTGCTAAGGAATTCATATTAGGAAGACATAGAATTCTATGCCTTTTGAATAATAAAAAATACCTATGATGATAATAATAGTAATGCTTCACAGTTACATAACACTTCATAACATGCTATAATGGGTACCTGAAGTAAAGAAGGCTTGAGTTCACATCTCACCTCTGATAATTAGAATGGAACTCTGGCTAACTCCTTCAGCCTCTCTGACCCTCAGTTTCCTGATCTATAGCAAAGGGGATTACAATAGAATTTATAACCATTTTCCAGGGTGATTGTAAGACTTAATTGAGTTTTTGCTACCTGTACAACAGCTTAGAAACTTGAAAACACTCATATAAATACCAATTTTGTAATGTCTTTTGTGCTATCATATGTTCTTTGCAAAAACTCTGAGAGGTGGGTGGTGAGAGGGTTAAATTTATTTTACAGATGAGTTAAGACCCAGCAAGGCTGTGTTTTGCCAAATATCATATGGCTAGTAAGCCTAAAGCCAAGACTAGATGCTAGGTCTTCTTCCCTGGAGTTAAATGTTCTCTAAGTGTCTATCTGGGCTTTGTTTCAGGTGTGGGAAAAATATTCATACACATACACACAGACATATATATATATATGTATATATATATATACATATATATATATATATATGTTAATATAGTTACCATATCCATTGCCTTTAAGGCAACCTCTGGTAACCAGCATTCTGTCACTGAGGGTTCCTACCTTGCAGGAAAGAAATTCTGTTGTTCTATGAACCTATTTAGTCAAGCAGCATGAGGAGCTGGTTGGCTTGGGATACACAGAGAAGGGGACAAAGGGAGGGGGTAGATGAAGATGTTTTTCAAGATTCAGGCTGGGTTGCTTCTCCTCATGATAGGTACCTCCCGCCAAGTGGGTGTGTTGATGCCTGGAGCTTCAGAAGCAGCTGTTGTGATGAGGAGGCAGGAGGATTTGGGGGAGGTCAAAAGCAGCTCAGAAGTTAAAATTCTCTGCCACTGCCTGCATGGATTGCTTTGGTAGCCATGAGGTCAGAGAATGTGTGACTGTGTGTGGTTTTCTTTATTTTCTTTTACTTTTTCTTCACCAAATGCAAATCAATAGATGCCGTATTCACAGTCTAACAAGATGTCAAGGAGAGAAGAGTAGCCTTTTCATTCAGAGAACGGTACAGGATGAGAGAGGCTCCACTCAGAAGGAGGAAGGGAAAACAGGAAATGGGAGGGGGGAGCAAAAGGATAGAAGACATGAGAGAAAAAGAGGGAGAGAGTGAAAGCTGTTGAGGAGATGGCAGGGTTATATAGCCAGAGTCTAAGGATAATCTTGCTCCATTTACTGACACGTGGCGGGACCATCTTGTTTTAATCTCCCGGTATCATCTGTGACAATGGGATATTTGGGGTATCTTTTGTGGTGGTCAGGTTTCAGTGTTTGCACAAGCTATTTGAATGAAAAGCTGTTTAAAATTAAAGGTATGAAGAGAGTCTAAAATCTGTTTTTATATTCCACAGTACTTCTCCCAGGTCTGATCAGGTGCAGAAGCCTTAAAGATGTTCCAAGGTTGGGTGATAATTTAATGGGCCAAGAAAATCCAACCATATTGTAAGGGATAGGAATTGGTGCACAACTAGTCTGATCTGTAAACTGTCTTAGGGGAATGTCTGTGGAAAGCGTACTGGATGGGTAATTAGAATTTAGGAGACTTGGCTTCTGAACAATATATACTAAATGGGAAAAAATAATCAGTCTTGCAAGTCAGGAAATCTCTGTTCTGGTCCCAGCAATTCTACTTTTTTAGTTTTTCAATATTGAAAAAGTTATTCAAACATTCTAGGTCTCAATTTCCTAATCTATAAAATGATGGGTCTAGATCAGTTTGATCTCTCAGATTTTGCCTTCATCCTAATAAAAGCATCTTTTTCAGATTCATGATATGATATTAAGCACATTATTTAACCAATATCATCTTCAGTTTCTCACTGTCAGTAGACCTGGTATTTCCTGTATGGGCTTAATGCATAGGGATGTGAGACTTATTAAAAGAGTAACATGTGGGCATCAAGATATTTCACATAAAAGAGTCAAGAAATGCTTTTGCCATGTAATGGACGGGGGCGGGGGGAATGAGGGGGAATGAGTGAGCCTTCATTCTCATCAGAAATGGCTTGGAGAGGAAATAATACATACACTCAATAGGGTATGGAAATCTATCTTACCCTAGAGGAAAAAGGAGAGGAAAGGGATGGGATAAAAGGGACAGGGGGAGGAGAAGAGGGAATAAGTGATAGAAGAGAGTGAAGATTGTCAGAGAGGGTAATGAGATGTACAACACACTTTTGAGAAGGGACAGGGTGGCAGAAGAGAGAGAGAATGGAATAAATAGGAGTGGAGAGGAATAGAATGAAGGATGATACAGTAAATAATAGTAACGGTGGGAAAAGATATTGAAGCAACTTCTCTCATGGACTTATGATAAAGAATACAACCCATCCCAGAGACAAAGCTGATGATATCTGAATACAGACTGAAGTATACTTTTTTCCTCACCTCATTTTTCTTGAGGTTTCTCTTATCTTTTTGGAGGGTGGGCAGAAGGAGGGTTTATGTTTACTTTCATAACAAGATTACTGTAATAATGTGAAAATAAATGAATAAAAATCAAATATAAGCATCACTGAATAATTTAGAGGAACAATTATCAGGATGCCTAAATGATGTTAGAGAATACATCTTACCTCTTGATTTGCTCTCAACAGGCTTTCTTCTGTCTTCCTGATTGGTCTTAAAGTTCCAGACATTCTGACTATCCTTACTGAAGTTATCACTATCTCTATTTTGTATCCATCAAGGATGTCCTGACCCAATGGCCATCTAGGTCAGAGTATTCTCTTGGCAAATGATCTTTGGAGTATGATTGTAGGAGTTACAGAGATTATTTTTCAGAAAATATTGATAAATAGGAACAACTTTCAAGTAGTGTCAAGGTTGGATTGCCATGCTTATGTACTCTGAAGAAAAAAGGAACACTATTTTCCAAGTATGGAAGTGACTCCTTTGGACTTTAGAAAGTGTATTACTTCTTCCAGCCATGAGATTGCTACTTAGTCAATTTTTGCTCCAGTGCCCTAAATGACACCTTTGTGGCTTAAAAGAGTTAATGTGCTTTCTACAATGCTAAACTGAGTCTGAAAAAATTACACACTAGAAGAATCTGGCTCATTACAGGATATTTAGAGCTGAACAATGAATGGAGCTCGATTATGATCTATAGTAGTTTGTTCTAAATTGATGGTTTTGTACTCTCTTGTTTCTGCTAAAAGAAAATAATATCTAAGGTGTCATTGGATCATAGATTTAGAATTGGAGGACCTTAGAGGTCGTTATAAGAACCCCCTCATTTTACATATAAGGAAAATAAGGCCCAGAGAGGCCAAACGACTTCTTTAAATTCACCTAATAAGTAGCTGAATCTAGATTCCATGGTTTTCCTACCACATCATGCTCCTTGCTATACCCTTTAACCTTATGTCAATATTCCTTGCCCCCTTTTATTTCCAAAGATAAATAGCCCAATGGATTGTTAAAAATATGATGCATTAAAGAATAGAATTCAATATAAACCTTGACCAAGAAGATGTAGTTACTGATATACCAAGACACCTTGGATGTAAGGCAATTTCCCCATAGGGTATGCACACCATGAATCCTCAGGACAGGATTATAGTACAATTCAAATATAATAACAAGCTCCTATACCTTGTTTTCCCCTTTCTTTTTCCTTTTGAGAAACAAAATCTAATGGTAATATAGTCCATATTGGAGAAGTTGCTTAACTGGCATTCCTGTCCCATATGAAAAGGAGGCTGAAGTAAAAAAGTGTGAGAATCATCCTTATCTCTGAATTGCCTGGTTTCAGTTGGTTTGTTTCCCCATCTTATTGCTATTTAAATACAGTTTTGATGATTTTGTTTGCCTTAAAAAAAGAAAAAAATTATAGAAGGTATAAAATTGCATATTATTTACCCCAGAGAAGAGCACAGTCCCCCTTGTAAATATGCATTGAGGCAGTTTTATTTTTATTTTTATTTTTTTAAGATGTTTAAATGTACCCAGTAGACCGTAATGTCTCTTTCAGAGCTGGTGCCATCTATCGATTAAATATGCATTTATACATTTTTCTTCTTTAAAAAAAGAGAGAGAGAAACATACGTTTTAATCATACAATAGGCCTGGGAAGACAACTCGTAAAAATACATATTTATGTGTTTTTTTTAAATTATTTTAACAGACTCAATCTTTTTCTAAAAATAAATGATCTTTAGATATACATTCTGGTATAAATGTGGTAAATGTGAGTTTTGGAAGGTTTTGCTATTAGAGGGAAGATAATATAGTGGATTTCTTTAAAAGTCCCCCTTATAAAAGTACAGATAGATGATCAATAGGTTATTTTTTTAAAAGATTTGTGATTTTATTTTGAAATTTGGGAGCATAAAGGAAGGCAAGACTCCCCTTTTACCTGTACCTTCCTTCTCCGCATCCATGTGATTTTCGGGTCCTGAGAAATTTTCTTGAATATCTATTCATACCCTTATCATTTTATGTCTAGACAATTATAATCATCCTTTCTTTACTCCAAATCATCCTATGTATCTCTGTGAAATTAATCTCCCTAAAACATTAATTTGAACAATCATCCACTGTTCTAAAACTTTAGATGGCTCCCATTGCCTTTGGAACAAACTTCCAAGTCTTTAACTTAGTATTCAATATGCAGTATCTGTACCTTTTGTCTCCTCTTACTTCATCTCCCAAATGCTTGTCTACATAAAACTTGTCCACTAGCCAAACCAATTAAATTAATCAATCAATAAGCATTTATGAAACAACTATGATGTTGGGTACCATGCTAGGCACTGGAAATACAAGAAAAGGCTAAAAGACAATTCTTGCTCTCAAGGAACTTACAGTCAAATGACAAAGACAACATATGAATAACTATGTATAAACAAGAGAAATTTTGCAGGATACACTGAGGATTATCTCAGAGGAAAGGCTCTAAGATTCCCTTTATGATCCAAAACCCATTCCCTCTCAGACTCCAAAGTTCTCTTATCCAAGTCCTGTCATTTATTAAAATCCCAACTTGTCTCATCTTCCCCAGTTGACTTTCTCTAACCACTCATCATTATGGTGATCAGGTCCTACCGTAACAGCATCTGGTACATAGGATCTGTACAATTCATTTGGCATTGACAGAGTCTTGCCTTATATTTCTCTTTTTTTTTCTTTCTAGGTACATACCCTACCTCCTCAATCAGATAACAGGTATGATCTTATAATAATGATAGCTAATATTTATATGTTGCTTTAAGGCTTGCAAGTACTTTGCATAAATTATATCTTTTGATCCTGGAAAGACATGTACAAAATGATAAATTGTGTAGAAGGAAGAATTAGTAAACAATGACTGCAACAATGTAAGTGCAAAAGAATAGGGAAGCAAAGCCAAACTTTGAAAAGTGACCAATTTAGGCCCCAGACAACTGATGATAAAAATAATTTTTTCTCCTTTTAATAGAAAATATGGGGGACCACAGCTGTGAAGTGATGAAAAACCATCAGAACTTTAGTTTATTCAAGGGCGGGCATATGGAGTAATTGTAGTGGAGGTTATAGGTATTGGAGGGAGTATCTAAAAATGACTAGAATGCAGAAAAAAAGGAGGTACTCCTCACTTTTGTGGTGTTGATAATGTAGAGGGAGAAAATATGGTACTGCATCAGCCAGCACCCACCATCTATATGTGAAACCATTGATTACAACAAATGGAGAAGTTTTGAGAACTGTGGACAAGTTCAGTACCTTGGCAGTGACCTTTGCAATGAGGTACACATTGATAATGAGGTTGACACTCTCATTGCCAGAGTTAGCTCAGTATTTGGGAGGTTCCAAAAGAAAGTGTGGGAGAAAAGAGGTGTTAGACTGACTACCAAACTGAAGGTCTACAGAGCTGTTGTGCTGATCTCATTGTTATATGCCTGGGAAACTTGGACAGTCTACCAGTACCATGTCAGGAAACTGAATCACTTTCATTTAAATTGTCTTAGGAAGATTCTCAAGATCACCTGACAGGAGAAGATAGCAGACACTGAGGTCCTTTATTGAGCTAAACTGCCTAGCATTCCAACATGACTACAGGGAATGCAACTACGATGGGTTGGACACGATGTTAAAATGCCAGATGTATACTTGCCAAAAAAAAACCTATTTTGTGGAGAAGTCACACAGGGCAAATGCTTGCAGGGGGTCAGAAGAAGTGATACTGGGATACCCTGAAGGTCTCATTAAAGAATTTTACAATTGACTGTACCAAATGGGAGACCCTGGCACAGGACCACCCAGAATGGTGTGCCCTCCTCAGTGAGGTGCTGCTCTCTTTGAGGAAGGTAGAATTGAAGCAGCTCAAAGGAAATGTGACATCTGTAAGTTTTGAGTACCCACCCCAGGTGTTCATATGGACTATCTGTGCCCAACTTGTGGTAGAACATTCCAAGTTTTATTGGTTTGATCAGTCACAGTAGGACAAACGTAGTGTTGTCATTTTGGTCTTCTTCAATGATGAAGGACAAGATCCAACCAACCAAAGATAGTTTCAGAATTACTTTATCAGAGATCTCCTAGATATCTCTACTTTGGTAGGAATTTACACCTGGGATTAACAGTGTAAGCATCATATATAGCACATATTTGGATTTTCCTGGCTATCAGAAAGAATCTGGCTCTCTCTATGTCCATTCCTTTCTTAATTTATAATCTCACTTTTTACACAAATTCTTGAATGTCAGTGTACTCATTTGCACATCCAGTGGACACACTGACTCAACTGAATCTATAGAGGGTCAACTACAGATTTTGGTAATAAAGCTCTTTGTTGGGGGCAAAATCCTGATTACACTGGCAGCCAGAAACACTGCCAAATTGGGATATTGGAGGAATCAACTAGGTTGCAGAATGTAAGATGTGGCTGAAGTAGCCTCTTCTTCTGCCATGGGTATTATTTTTAGTGGCCCTCTCCTCTTAAAGAGTTCAAAGGACTTAAGCGGTTTCCATCTAATCTGGATCCATCCCTACCCATTCTGTAATCATAACAATTGTTTGAGCTTCTATAGTATCTCATGTTGGTAAAATCTGAACATGTTTTAATTGTGGGAATGGCTCATTCTCATCCTCTCATTGGTAAAGGAGTCAACACACTCCTGTGCCTACGGAAGAAACTGGTGTGCCCTTAAGGAAGAGGGAACTCTGTAAGGTGTTCTTAAGAGTAAAACTTGGGAAGGGTGATGCAGAGAGGGGGAGATTTCAAGTTCCCAAATATCATAGCTCCATGTGAAGCCATCAGATCTTGATGTCTCTTTGTTTAGAGTCAGGAATAAGGAACAAAGCAAGGGAAATGCCAGTGGCACCAGGTACATTTCTGCTAACATGCAACTTTTCGCTCTGACGCTCCCAGCTCCATGGGAGAGTAAGGCTTGTGTCAAGCCCAACAAATATCTTCCCATTTTCATATGTGCCAACATCTATGCACTTACACACTCATACTCATATTCATCCATACACACACTTACACATTCATACCAATACCCTGTGCCAGCTTCTCTAGTACATTTCTGGGAGCTGGCTGAGGGGGTGGATTGGGGACAGGCTTCAACTCTTCTTGTAGTCAAACCTGCATGAGATGCAAGTATCTATGTGTCACTCAGGAGACCAGAACCAATGAGTGCTTTGTAGGAGGTCTGCTGTAAGCCCGTGCAGATTGGTGGTGGTGATTTTTACCAGTTGTGTGTATGTGCAAGAAAAAAAAATAGAGACGCTGGCTGCCTGCTCCTATCTCTCTCTCTCTCTCCCTCTCTTTCTCTTGCTCTCTCCCTCTCCCTCCCTTTGCAAACATTGGATTTAAACCTGCTCAGAATTCAGCACAGAGGAAGGCAGCAGCAGCAGCAGCAGCAGCTTAGCAGCTGAGAGCACCGCAGCTCCAAGATGTACCATCCTGCCTGCTGGATCATCTTTTCAGCAACAACTGCCCTGCTCTTCATCCCAGGTACAGTTGGAAGGCTTCTTTCTTTCCCTGGGGTATTTGAAGATGTTAAAGGAGAAGGGAAAGGGGAAAAGAAGAAGAGGGAGGGAGATGGGCAGAGAGTGAATGTGAGATGCATGTGAGTGAGATCGAGGTAGCTCTGATATATGCATACACACATACACACACACACACACACACACACACACACACACACACACTCACTCACTCATACATATAGATACACAGCTGCTTGTTGTAGTCTTTGTATTTTGCTTAGAGCTGTCCTGATGAGCTGGGTTCAAATCCTGCCCCTTACTGTGAGACACTGCTTCTACTGTGTTGGGTACCAAACTGATGTTAACCTGCTCCAACCAAAGGGGAATGAGAAAAGGAGCTGAAACTCTCAGGGGCCATTTGGGCAGAATTCCTGCATAAGTGGGTTATGCTAGGACCTGCAGAATGGACCAGAAATCTTTATTGCTCTTTTCTTTTGCCTTTTTCCTATTCTACTCTCCTCACTTCACTTCCTTCCCCTCCTTTCAACTTCTCTATTACTCATGTCCTTACCCCGTCTCTCTCTCCCTCCTTCTCTGTTTCTCTGTCTCTGTCTCTGTCTCTGTCTCTCTCTCTCTCTCTCTCACTCTCTCTGTCTCTGTCTCTGTCTGTCTGTCTGTCTCTCTCTGTCTGTCTCTGTCTCTGACTCTCTCTCTCTCTCTCTCTCTCTCTCTCTCTCTCTCTCTCTCTCTCTCCACCATGGAAAGATTTTTGCCAAACCATTATTTTGAAAAAAGCAGAATTACCCCCCTCGAAGTCTGGGGGAAAACTTACACATTAGGTCAGGAATGATCAAATGTTTTCCCCCTACTTCTTGCCCCCCTCCTCAGTTATTTAAAAGAGAGCCTATCACAGCAGTTACCTGTTCGAGGAGAATTCTGCAATGACACAGGCAAGATGCTGCAATCTTTGTAAGAAAAGCTTAGCAAAAGTGTTGTGAAATTCAGCATGTTGAGATCTATTTAGAAATTGCACCTTTTGCCATTGCCAAGAAGAATGGATCTGTGCATACTCCCCACAGTGCTGATTTACTTAAGTTGGGGTTGGTCTTAATCAAGATGCTGGCTAGGATGGCAGTATTTGTGGGGATTTTTACTCTGAACCCCAATGAGATGGTTTATTTACTGATTGACTTATTTAAAAAAACACAGGTAGAAATAAACAGAGGAACTCATGATTGAACGTTAGATCTCTCAATTGAGAAATGAAGCAGAGGCACATACTTACACATATATTCACTTGTGCACTCAGATGCTCACACGTGTGTCTACCCACTCATAACAGGATTCATACAGCCTCACACACAATGAAGCAGTGTTATGTGGGATTCTTTGCAAATGGATGCAGTTGGGTATTTCTTCAAAGTGAAATGATAAATATGGGAGTTTGGCAGGGAAGAGGAGAAAGGGAGGTTTGACCAAGAAAAGAGGAAAAGCTATCCTAGTTTTTAACATTTTAGAGGCTTCTTGGCGCTTTGGCTTTTCCAAGCTATGACTGGGCTCTGTGTAGCCATTTCCTGGGGTGAAATCTCTTGCTTTCAATAGAAATAAGCTCAGAAGGTCAGAGCAGGGTGGAGGTGGGGTGGAGTTTACATCTGTCTATGTGATATTTAGAATAAATTAGGATTTTCAGTCAAGGGTGGGTGGGTGAAGGGGGTTTGGCAGGACAGTGTTTTGGAGTATAGAAGACAAGGGCATGCAGGGAACACACAGTACCTGCTATGGCCTGATAGAGGGAGCCAGGTTAGTCACTTGGGTCAATAGTAGGAGATGGAAAACTTTGCTGCGTATATTAAGTCTTCTACCTGGGAGGTCAAGTAGTGACCCTTTAACAGAGCTTCCTTAGTGCCAGGAGAACCACCTCCTTTGTGCTTGGTCTTGTGCTTGGTCTGGGGCATGCTCACTTTTCATAGCATCATCTAGGTGCTTTAGGTTCTATTAGAGAAGGGAAGTCTGTCCTGTGTGTTTCTATTTAAAGGCAAAGATCAAGAAAATTCCACTTAAAGGGTGCAAAAATAAAGGCCAAACCTAAGCTGCATTGCAGTGTACTCTGAACCCAGAAAAGGCAGGAGGAAATCAGGGTGAGAGCTGTTCCCCTGGTGCCCAGGAAAACCAGCTCAAGGACTCTTTAAGATCCTGGAGGGTCGAGGTCAATATACCAAATGCACCAAAGGAAGTTAAAAAAGGCACATGAGTCAGTGCCAAGGCCATCTTATCCTAGGGTAAAGGATTGGATGAGACACCAGTCACCTTCTAGATATTTCTAAGACTCCAGAAGGATAGGAAATCTCTTTGGGTTTTAATTTTTATTTGACACTCATTTCTGGTCCAGTCTGTTGAGTACCTCTGGGGAACTGCTCTTTATGCTAATTGTGCCTAGAGTATGGTATGTGATGGTTCAATCAAGGAGGAGGGAAAGTTGCTTTTAGAAGGTGTAATTGGAGTGAAGGAAAATATCACAACTTGAAAGGTTCCTGCAGAAAATAGAACCTAGTTTTCTCCAAAAGTTATTATTAGCTACAATGGATTATTTGTGGTTTCACCCTCCTTACTTCTTTTCTTTCTACTCTTTTTGGGATATCCCCCCCAATTTCTTTAGAAGATGCTTTTCTCCCATAGGGGCTAATGCCAGCTCGTTAGCAATTTACTCTCCATGAGTTTAAAGATGAAAGGTTAATGTAATAATGAAACCCTGACCTGACTGGGCCCTGATGCCATTTCATTTTGCAGCTTTTTATTTCTTGGTAAAACACGTTTCCATCCCAGAATAATTTTAAGGCTAATGTTGTTGTCATCTAGTGCCTTTAGGGGGAAGACCGCTGGTCATAAATTGCTTTTCTAGGCAGAATCTCTCTGATGGGAAGGACAGTAACAAGTGGAGATTGTAATGAAGCCTGCAGCCAAGACAGTGTTGAGGGCAATGGGTTGACAATTTAATTGTCACACCAGTGGTATACACCTTACACAAAGATTGTGATTCTTGGTATCCAGGGGTGAAAAATTGTTTGATGTGGCAAGAGGAAGGGAAGGCAAATTGAGAAGGGAAGGATCTCTCATTGACCTTGTATTTGCGAGATCATGTAGGAAGGTGAATTGAATAGTCTGTCATACCCTAAGAAATGGCAGTGTTTATACCAAAGTTTCTTTTCCCTTCTTTTTCTTCTCTACTCTTCTAAGAATAACAAATTCCCATTAGGATTGTGATAATAATATGAAGTCATTTGGTGTTCAGGTAGCCCAATGTAGTCTCAATCAGGAGAGAAATCTCTAAGAGTTGGAGGGTGTTGTCAAGGACACTCATTTGAATATGGGGTCATAATCCTGGGGGTGGGGAGATTCTCCTTTCCATTTTGTTCTCTCTTTTCAGCAGCACTCCTCTCCCACTCCCTGGAGCTTCCTTTAGGACATGAAAATCACCTCTGAAGGAAGAGTTCTTTGTAGCTGTTAGTTGTTTCCTTGTGGACTAGCTCTGGATCTTACCCAGTAACTTCCCTAAGTCTTAACCAGATGTCTGCACTATAGGTTTCAGTAGCTTTTGAGCCCAGATAGAGGGCTCACTTTGACTGAGAGACCACCCTCTCCAACTCTTACTTTATTCCATTTCCTTTTATGGAAGATATCTTTTATATGTGAAGGAGGGAGCTTCGGAGGCAGGAGATAGGCTATTTTGTACTAGCCGACCCTCCACATAAAGTTGTTTGCTAGGTAGGCTCAGATGCGGTCTATTCACTTTGAATCCATCTGCATCCAGATGAGCTTGCTTTCAGAAGCTTCAGAGGAGACAAATGAGCAGATGCAAGCTCACACACCAAGACTCTTCTGGAAAGTCCTATGAGCAAGACCTGAGTGTCAGTTTGATTGGTAATGAAAATCACTGCTCCTCAATCACAGGAGATAGAAAATATAAAGCATCTTGTAAACTTTAAAGCACCACATAAATATCAGTTATTATTATTATATTATTATCAGTTTTCTTTAGACCAGATTTGGTATTTCTTTAGTATATATATATATATATATATATATATATATATATATATATATATGGAACTCCTAGTGAAGAAATTTCTTCTACTAATAAAGATCATTACCTTCTCTACCCCTTATAAACATAGGAAGGTTTTTTGGGGGGCTGTAGTTATTGAGTCATTTTTCAGACATGTCCCCCATTCTTTGGAGTTTTCTAGGCAGATGCGTCAGTGATTTGCCATTTCCTTCTCCAGCCCATTTTACATATGAGGAAACTGAGGCAAACAGGGTTAAGCGACTTGACCAGGGTCACTCAACTAGTAAATGTCTAAGACCAGATTCTAATTCAATAAGACAAATCTTTCTGACACCAGGTCTGGCAATCTTTCCACTGTGCCACCTAGTTGCCCTTACCTTAGGCACTGAGAAGTCTTGGAAAGGGTCACACAGACAAGTAGTGTTAAATATAGGACCTGAATCAAGTTTTGCTGGTTTGTCTCCATTATGACAGATGTCTGTCTTCATCCTCCTCCTCCTCCTCCTCATCATCATCAATAATAATGCTATATTTATCTCATTCCTCTCATCTTAGTTCTACAATGCTGACAGGGAATATCCTGGTGCAGGTCACTATACTGCTATTAGTCTTTCACATTTAATGTGGTTTTAATCATTATTATCTCCTTAACAAGTCACACATTCATCCTTGTCTTTGGTCACAGTATCTCTATGACCCCACAAGGTCTTCATTTCTTAAAGAATAATTAGTTTAATCGGAGAGAACTGAATCATCTAGAGATTGGTTTTTTTTTATTTGCTTGCTTGCTTTTCCTTTCCTCTTTTGTTTTCTTTTTCTCAGAACCAATTCCTCCACCTACACCAAGTTGCATTCCCTCTCTTCAACATCCCTTTGAATAAGAAAGTTGTCTAAGGACAGCTCTTCTCTAAATAATCTGACCACCAGTTCTCCTCCAAGGATTTTTAAACCCAATGTTTTCCTCAAAGCTCTGGTTATCTGATGTTAATGGGCTCAAACTTGAACTTGCTTCTAAGCCCAACCAATTAGCCTGCAGATCAAGTTGAATACTTAGAAGGGGGAGTTAAAATTCTGAACTCAATTTAGCTTCATTTCAATAATTCAAGGAACTGGAGGCAGCTTAGGAGAGTGTTCAGTCAATCTCAAAGTCAGAATGACCTGGATTCAAATCTTTCTTCAGATCTTATTAACTGTATGAACTTGAGGAAATCACTCCACACACACACACACACTATCATTGCTTTCTCATTTATACAAGGGCAATGATGATAATAATAATAATAGCATTCATCTCCAAGAGCTATAAGGTTCAAATGAGAAGATATATGTAAACGATATTTGTAAACCTTAGAGTAATATATGTGGCATCCCAAACACTTAGTCTAGATTTAAGCTTTAATAACTTAAAATGGTTTTTTTAAACTTTTTTTGTAAAACTTTAGTACCTTAAAAAGGTATTAGGGCTTTGGGGACATTCTGTTACTTTATGACTCAGTTTTGTCTACTCTTCAATGTCAAAACTCTGGAATAAGGAAAACTAAGAGGAATATTTTAGAATTTTTTCAGAGGAACTTCAAAATAGAATAATGATGTTTGTGCAAAAAAGGGAAGGCTGGGAATTTCTAGGGATGTGATCTGATCTGCTGCTGAAGAAGCAGGCTTGGCTAAGTGAAGGTTGACACTATTCTGTGACAGCATCACAGAAGCAAAAAAAATGGCCAAACACTGACTTGCACTCAAATAAAAATGGAAAAATCTTTGCCCTGCTCTTCCCTTTTTATTCCCTCTGTTTGTACCTCATCCCAGAAACTTCAATACTGTGTATGACCTGTGCTGTTACAAGCATTAGTAGACAGTTACATGAGTTTTTAAGTTCGAGACATTTTTCTCAGTAAGCCAAATCTTCTGGGGAGGAGCCTCTCTGAACTTAGAGTGGTTGGTCCTTGGATAGATATAGAGCATCTATTGCCAGGCCTAAGTTTGAAGCATTTGCCACACTTATGTTCCCCAGGCATAGTTTTTCACACACCAGGATTGTATTTGTACCATATGGAGGCACCAGAGGAAGACTTCAGAGTAGATGAACATATTGACCTTATCCATTAAATTTGCCTGAACCTCAAAATTTGCTACTGACACAATAAAGGGAGTGAAGGGTTGTAATGGGAGTGAATCAAAGATGCTCCCTTTGACTAAAAGGTTCAGCAACTGTGACTTATAAGTCTTTTGAGAAGGCAGGTAAGAAGGATTGTGACTTAACTTTGGGGAAGTTGGGAGGCATCATGGTACAGTAGAAAGAACATTGTTTATGGAGTCCAGGGTCTGATGCTTACTACTTGTATGACCTTGGCAAGTCCCTGTATCTCTCAGGGCTTCAGATTCCTTATCTTTAAACCCATGAGGCCTCTTTCAGCTTAAATCTCTCATCTTATACCTTGAGTCTGGCAACTGGTCTTTATCCCTTTGGGTATTGTGCAGCCCAGGGACTGTGATTTGCCTCTCCATTCTCTGGCTCAATGAGAGCCCGTGAGCCTTTGGGCCCTGCCTGTGGATGGGTCTCTGCCAGCTCATTGCAGCTGCCTGGGGCTGGAAGTAGGGGAAAGCTTGAAAGAAAACCCCAGGTAGCTCATGTGGATAGACTCAAGTGTCAGAATACAGATGGCCTCTGGCTGCTGACAACCTAGCTTGTCAGTAGCCATGGATGTTAGCACGTTGAGATGCTGAGTGGCACCTTCCAAGGATCAGGGAGAACCAGGGCAAGCACATAGGGGAACAAGACGGGTTGGCATTACCTCAGGGCATCTCTGCTCTACTCTCTCACCCCTTCTAACCTTGCTAAAGATGCCTA